>NC_140996.1:123369307-124104307 GCF_052327205.1 Somniosus microcephalus
CCCGGTCGTGCTCTCTGCCCCGGTCGCGCTCTCCCGCCGCCACCCCCGGTTGCCCACCCCCCCCAGTTGCGCTCTCCCCCCCCCCGGCTCTCTGCCCGGTCGCCTCTCCCCCCCGCCCCCACGTTCCATATCGGTCCCCCCCCCATCGCCCCCCCAGTCGCGCTCTCCCTCCCCCAGTCGCTTTCTCGTCCCCCCCCAGTCACTCTCTCCCCCCCCCCCCCAGTCCGCTCTCTCCTTCCACACACAGACAGACAGACAAACTCATTTATATATATTATTAAAATAATTTCTACTTTTTTCATAACAACATGTCCTCAAAACACCCTCGGCACCGCCGGGCACTTCAGCTAGTATATCTATATGTTATTATGTTATGTTAAATGGGGATATAACTGTTAAGCTAAAAGGGAGGATTGTGGGTGTATGTAACCTGTTCCACCTTAAGAGAACTACCTTAAGAGATGTACTATCTCTTGGCTGCTGTATACTGTAACTAGCTGAAGTGCCCGGCGGGTGCCGAGGGTTTTTTTGAGGACATGTTGTTATGAAAAAAAGTAGAAATTATTTTAATAATATATATAAATGAGTTTGTCTGTCTGTCTGTGTGGGAAGGAGAGAGCAAATTGGGGGGGGGGTGGGGGAGAGTGACTGGGGGGGGAAAGAGAGCGACTGGGGGAGGGAGAGTGCGACTGGGGGGGGGAGAGTGCGACTTGGGGGGGGAGAGCGCGACTGGGGGGGGGAGATGTGCGACTTGGGGGGGTGAGAGCGCAACTGGGGGGGGTGGGCAACCGGGGGGGCGGGGGGAGAGCGCGGACCGGGGGCAGAGAGCACGACCAGGGGGGGGGAGAGCGCAACCGGGGGGGGGGGGGAGAGAGCGCGACCGGGGGCGGAGAGCGCGACCGGGGGGGGGGGGGGGTGGAGAGCGCGACCGGGGGGGGGGGGAGAGCGGCGACCGGGGGGGGATGAGCGCGACCGGGAGGGGAAGAGCGCGACCGGGGGCGCGGAGAGAGAGACCGGGGGGGGGAGAGAGAGGACCGGGGGCGGGAGAGAGATTCTTGTGGTCTGTGTCCAGTGATTATAATAAGCATAACTGGGACACACAGACTTAACAAATATAAAGCTAGGTGGGAAAAGTAAGCTGTTAGGAGGACGTAAAGAGGCTACAAAGGGATATAGACCGTTTAGTGATTGGGCAAGAATGGTGGCAGATGGAGTATTATGGGGGGGGGGGGCGCAGGCAGAGTGTGAAATTATCCACTTTGGTAGGAAGAATGGAAAAGCAGGATATTTTTTAAAAGGCAAGGGACTAGTAAATGTTGGTATTCAGAGGGATTTGGGGATCCTTGTACACAAATCACAGAAAGTTAATATGCAGGTGCAGCAAGAAATTAGGAAGGGCAAAAAAAATGGTATGTTAGCCTTTACTGCAAGGAGGTTGGAATAAAGATTAAGGAAGTCTTGCTGCAATTATATAGAGCTTTGGTAAGACCACACCCGGAGTACCATGTACAGTTTTGGTCTCCTTACCTAGGGAAGCATGTGCTTGCCTTGGAGTGGGTGTAGCAAAGGTTCACTAGATTGATTCCTGGGATGAGAGGGCTGTCCTATGAGGAGAGCTTGAGTAGAATGGGCCTATATTCTCTGGAGTTTAGAAGAGTGAACGGTGATCTCATTGAAATGTATAAAATTCTTAGAGGGCTTGACAGGGTAGATGCTGAGAGGCTGTTTCCCTTGGCTGGAGAGTCTAGAACTAGGGGTCATAGTTTCAGGATAAGGGGTCAGCCATTTAGGACCAAGATGAGGAGAACTCTCTTCACTCAGAGGGTTGTGAATCTTTGGGATTCTATTCCCCAGAGGGTTGTGGATGCTCAGTCGATGAGTGTATTCAAGACTGAGATCGATAGATTTTTGGGCACTAATGGAATCAAGGGATGGGACAGGAAAATGGAGTTGATGTAGAAGTTCAGCCATGACCTTATTGAATGGCGGAGCAGGCTCGAGAGTCCGTATGGCCTACTCCCGCTCCTATTTCTTATGTTCTTAACTTCTAAACAGGGGATTGGGTGTGCACTTGTTTTTGGCCTGCTACTTCTCTCCCTTCCCCACCCAATACAGCCTTTAGAAAGGCTAACAAATACTTAAAAAATATTTTCATCCTTTCCAAATTTTGGAAGAACATTTCTCCCCATGGGGCCACTTACCATTTTGTAGCTATCCTATTAAATTTTCACAAATACCCTTAAGATCTGGTTGCGCCAGGTATCTCACCCTCTCCATCACCATGCTCCCTGTGCCTGGGCCAAGATGCACAAGGAGGGTGGTCAAGTTACTTAAGCGACCTGATCTTGAGAAAGGTCAGGTCAGTGTGCTGGTGATGCAAGAACAGCGTGGTCCAATTATTTCCAAAGTAGCTTGAACAGCAGAGAAAGCACATCAATAACTTACAATGTACTGCTGGCAAAAAAATTACAATGATATACAACAATTTACCACCGGCTATGACTTCAGTAGTTAATTACACTTCTCCAGACTTCTGGTTTGTGCTGCATTGTTTTGCCAAGCCCATTTTCTATTTAGACATTAGTGTCAGCTATTAATATTGCATTATGTGTGCGACATATAATGCAATTAAATATATGCAAATCCTCTCAAGTTGTGGTCCACAATCAATTAATTTTGCACAAGTTTGACAGCCAGTTTCAAAACTCTTGCAAAATTTATTGTGACACAGTCCTTCAGTTCATGTTCAGTCCAATTTGAATAAAGCAAAATTCTAATTCTTATATTTCCATAGAAGATGGTGCTTTCAAATCAATGTGATTGGGGTCAAAACAACCAGCCATTAAGAACTCAAAAGGTGGAGGCCTCTGCCCAGCATGAAAAAACTGAATAGGTGCAAGGAAGGCCATGTGGAAAACAGACCCTAGAGTGTATGATTGGCCTGTGGGAGGCAATCTTTTGTATGCAGATGTCCTCTGTAACAAACAAACAAGGATATTTCTGCCTTTCTTTATTGTGAGTTCAGAGAATTAGGGTAGATATAATTTAAATAAGAATGCTGTGGTCAGTTGTGTCTCAGCAAGGTTGTTTTGGGACTTTTTTCCCTTGGTTAAAGGCACTATATAAATACAAGCAGTTGTTGTTGTCTCTGTCAGGGTACCATTATTCTGTGACGTATCTGATGAGTAAATAACATAACTGATTGCATGCAATTATACCGACTGAATGGGAAACTAAAGGAGGACGTATTTCTTCTTTCAATGCATATCAGATTTTACACACAATATTGAGCATTAGAGAATGAATTATATGGGTGAACTCCATCTGGGGAAAATGTGTATAGGATACAGCAATATCCAAACAGTAATACCTCAACTCACAAGAAAGAAAGACTTACATTTATATAGTGCCTTTCACGACCACCAGACGTCTCAAAGCGCTTTACAGCCAATGAAGTACTTTTTGTAGTGGAGTCACTTGTAATGTGGGAAACGCAGCAGCCAATTTGCGCACAGCAAGCTCCCACAAACAGCAATGTGATATTGATCAGATAATCTGTTTTTGTTATGTTGATTGAGGGATAAATATTAGCTAGGGCACCGGGGATAACTCCCCTGCTCCTCTTCAAAATAGTGCCATGGGATCTTTTATGTCCACCTGAGAAAACAGACGGGGCCTCGGTTTAATGTCTCATCCGAAAGACGGCACCTCCGACAGTGCAGCACTCCCTCAGCACTGCACTGGAGTGTCAGCTTAGATTTATGTGCTCAAGTCCCAAATGCAAGATCTGTTAAACTCTGTTTGTTTACTTCAAATAAGCGATTGTAACATGACAAATGTTCTAATAACATTCAAAGACATTTCTGCCACAGAAGGAACAAAAAACTATCAGTGTTGTTCTGTTGCAACATGCCTAGGATAAATAAGCCATACTATATTTATTGGCAGATCTGCAAACCCTTGCTGTTTTCCTAAGATTCAAAATCTTCCACTTGAATACAGGAACAAGACGAATGTCTGGCAGATTTCAGTAACGTTTTCAAACTGGTTACAAAAGTGGAACATGGAACTTGGTAACCAGCATAGGAAAATGCTCGTTATACTTTTTCAAACTACAGACAGTGCGGAATTTTTGCAACATAAAGGTTTAGCTCAGTCACTGGACAAGGGGAATCAGGCAACAATTCAAGAAATTATCTGTATTCCCTTTGTAGCAAAATGATTAACAGCATTAATTCTAATGACTCAGTAATTGCACTGGATATTGCTAGGCATATGTACTGGGCGCTGTATATGATTTTTTTGTTCATTCATTCCCAGGATGTGAGCGTTATGGGCAAGGCCGGCATTTATTGTCCATCCCTTAAGGATTGTGCCACAATAATATTTGCAAGAATTTTGAACATTTGAAAATTGACTGTCGAACTTGTGCAAAATAACTAATTATAGACTAGGAAAACTTTGGCTTGCTTGAGAGGACTTGCACATATTTTATTGAAATACGTGCCACACAGTGTCACAGACAAGCATTATGAACTCCTTTCATAATTTGGGGTTTATAGCTCTGAATCACCAAGCACTTATTGAAAACGGTGCTTCAGCACCTTGAATGCTTCAGCACCATCTCACCACCAAATGAAATAATACTCAGTTCACTGAACTTAACTTGCTGGCAAACCTGGGACATGTTGAGATTTACACAATGTGACAGATACCTTATTTGCAAAATGTAATATGTTCATCCCTTTCCCCATGGAAAGGAGGCAAATGTTTTGACAAAGTACAGAACTTTTCCTGGGTGTCAGGGTTCCCAAGAGTGCAGTTTTGTAGATGGTACTCATGTAGTGATCTGGTCCCTGCTTCTCCCGTCACTGTCATTGCCACTTGCTCATCCTCATCTGTGTCACAACCAAAGCTACCTCATTAAGCTCAGTAACTGCATCTGGGATGTGTGTAGCAGCGATGACGCTTGAAAAATATGGTAAGAGGAACATAGGATGCTGTGTGGTTCTGCCTTGCTGCTCTTCTTGGCCCAAACTGAGAGAAAGCTGGTTCCCCAATCTTCTTTCTCTTAGGCAGTCCCTCGGAACTGAGGATGACTTGCTTCCACATTAAAAATGAGTTCGCAGGTGACTGATGAGTCCAATGCAGGACCTACAGTCTCTGTCACAGGTGGGGCAGACGGTGGTTGAAGGGGCGGGTGGGTGGGGTGCTTGAGTTGATGTGCGCTCCTTGTGCTGCCTGCGCTTGGCTTCCGCTTGCTCCCAGCGAAGAGGCTCGAGGTGTTCGGCGCCTTCCCAGATGCTTCTCCTCCACTTTGTGCGGTCTTGGGCCAGGGATTCCCAGGTGTCGATGGGGATGTTACACTTTTTCAAGGAGGCTTTGAGGGTGTCCTTGAAGTGTTTCCTCTGCCTACCTGGGGCTCTCTTGCCGTGCCGGAGCTCTGAGTAGAGCGCTTGTTTTGGGAGTCTCGTATCGGGCATGCGGACAATGTGACCCGTTCATCGGAGCTGATTGAGCGTGGTCAAAGCTTCGACGCTGGGGATGTTGGCCTGAGCAAGAACACTGACATTGGTGCGCCTATCCTGCCAATGGATTTGCAGGATCTTGCAGAGGCAGCATTGGTGGTACCTCTCCAGTGCTTTGAGGTGCCTGCTGTACATGGTCCATGTCTCTGAGGCATACAGCACAGCGAGTATCACTGCTGCTCTGTAGACCATGAGCTTACTGCCGGGTTTGAGGTCCTGGTCTTCAAACACTCTCTTCCTCAGGCGAACGAAGGCTGCACTGGCAC
Source organism: Somniosus microcephalus (assembly GCF_052327205.1). Classification (NCBI taxonomy): domain Eukaryota; kingdom Metazoa; phylum Chordata; class Chondrichthyes; order Squaliformes; family Somniosidae; genus Somniosus; species Somniosus microcephalus. The sequence continues at coordinate 123,375,102 of NC_140996.1, forward strand.
ACTGAAGGCGGTGTTGGACTTTGTCATCGACGTCTGCCCTTGTTGACAGTAGGCCCCCGAGGTATGGAAAGTGGTCCACGTTGTCCAAGCCTTGTTGTGGATTTTGATAATTGGGGGGGCAGTACTGTTTGGCGGAGGCAGGTTAGTAGAGGACCTTTGTCTTATGGATGTTTAGTGTAAGGCCCATGCTCTCGTACGCTTCGGTGAAGGTGTTGACGATGGTTTGGAGTTCGACCTCCGAGTGAGCACAGACGCAAGCGTTGTCTGCATACTGTAATTCGACAACAGGATGGGACGACCTTGGATCTGGACTGGAGGCGACGGAGGTTGAACAGTTTCCCGTTTGTTCTGTAAATTAGCTCCACTCCAGTGGGGAGCTTACTGAGGGCAAGATGGAGCATTGCAGCAAGGAAGATCGAGAAGGGCATTGGTGCGCCTTATACACCTTCAAACAGAGCTTGCATTGTAAGATATATTTTCTACTTGCTGCTCAGGCATAAAACTGACACTGGATTGGCTGTTCATTATAGAAACTGCCTGATTTGCATGTCCACTGATTTAATTGCAGGTGGTAAGTTGAAAATCTACCCTCCTGCAAACCTCCCCCCCGCCAACCCCCCTCCCACCCATACCTAATATTTGTGTGTTTACCTGTGTGGGAGTGAATGAGTAGGGGACAGGACATGACAGCAGGAAGGTGGTGCATCTGAACTTAGGGAAAGCCCTGCTTAAATGTCCCTATTCCTACCATGCTCTGGTATACCAGAAAGTGTGAGATAATACATTGAGCGGAAAAACAAGGAATGGGACTATAAATGCAACAGAAAGACATTGAAACGTCTGGATAAACAGAAAGACCTAATAGGTTCAACTACCTAGCTCTCTGAACGTGCAAGTTCAGGTAGATAAAGTCATAAAAAAAGGCCAAAAGCATTTTGGGTTTTATACATAGGGGCATTTGTGGTGTATGTGCCTTTAAGAGCCCCCTGTGTACTGTAATGCCGGTAATGGCCACTCGGGCTATATAAGCCTGTATATTGTCTTGTATCTGTTAGTTCACCTCCAGACTTTGTTCAGTAAACACCTGTGAAACCAACTCCTGCCTTCCGTGTCTCTATTAACACACGGATACAACAGTGGCGACGAATTGGAAACGGACTTACCTGCAATTCGGCAGCACCTCAAGGAGATCGATTCCTCAGACGAAAGTCGAAGAAAAGCAAGAAAGAAAAAAAAAACCTGTGGTTTCACCAGCTAGCCGAGCTGGTGGCAGGTACTGCAATAATCCTTCCTGGGCGGCGGGCTGGGGCTCCATCGGCTGGCTCTGCAGCGGGGCCGAGCAGCGAAGGCGGAGGCAAACAGAGACAGAGGGGGGGAGCACTCGGGAGACGGCCGGCGCTGCAAAGCAGGTCGGCGTTCGGACCAAGCAGAGGGGGGGAAAAGTCCCAGAGAGTCCGGCGGGAACGAGTCTCCACCTGTAAATAAAAACCGCGGAAAACAGCGTTGTCAGCAGCAGCAGCGGCGGGAAAGCGCGGGAAGCGCCATTTTTTTCTGCAGGGAAGAAAGGAAAGCGTGGGAAGCGCCATTTTTTTTCCAGGATGCCTAAGGCTGGCAATATTAATGCTTTCGATAACGATATAGAGGATTGGACCACATATGTGGAAAGAGTGGAGGTATATTGCACAGCAAATGGAATAGAAAATGATAAAAAGGCATCAGTACTTCTAAATCTAATGGGCGCAAGGACATACGGGCTGTTACGAAACTTAATCACTCCAGCCAAATCAAAGGACAAGAATTTTAAGGAGATTGTTGATACCCTACAGGAGCACTTAAACCCAACACCGCTGCTGATAGCGGAACAATTCAAATTCTTCAAGAGGAATCAGCACAAGAATGAAAGTAACGCTGATTACCTCATCGAATTAAGGAAGCTATCAAAGCACTGCCAATTCGGGGCAGGACTGGCAGATTCTCTTCGAGACAAATTCGTCTGCGGTCTCCTAAGTGAAGGAACACAGAAAAGGCTACTTTCTGAGAAAGATTTGACACTGGACAAGGCTTTCAGTATGGCTGTATCATACGAAGCAGCCGCAAGAGGAGCTGCAGAGATACAGCAAAAGACACAGGACTTCGGCACCCATGAAATGACACAGGGTTTCGAGAGATGTTATCGCTGCGGCAGATCCACCCATGACCAGAGGGACTGCTGGTTCAAGGACAAAGCATGCAGGCAATGCGGAAAGATTGGACACATTGCACGGGTATGCCGATCTGGACACAAAAAATCCACGGACAGGAAAAAAATCAATAAGGAAAAGTACAGGAAGATACAAATGGTGACGGACAGTAGCTCCGAAGACCAGAAGAGCAATAGCGACTCCGGAAACACGAGACTAAGCTGTCTCAAATTACATAATGTAATTGCCAAAGAAGATTACCAGACCATTTGGGTTACCCTCACGATAGCGGGGTCCCCAGTTAAAATGGAGCTAGCTACAGGATCAGCTCTGACCGTCATAAGTCGACGGGATTACGAGCGGCTATTTCCGCATATACCTTTGAAAGACACATCCATTATCTTGAAAACATATACGGGGCAGAAAGTATACCCCAAAGGGAAAATAAGGGTGCCTGTTGTATACAACGGCAAGGAAATACAGAAGTTGTATTTATACGTTCTGCAAGATGGTGGTCCACCACTGTTGGGACGTGAATGGATCAGGAAGATACGTTTAGACTGGCACTCCATTCAGGCACTGACGGTGACCAGTAAGAAAAAAAATGATGATGACGTCATATCTGAACGATTAAAAGGCATCTTGGCCAACGCCAAGGAAGTGTTTCAACGGCAACTAGGAACCTTGAAAGGCATCACCGCCTCAATAAAAGTGGAAGATGCGGCAATTCCCAAGTTTTTTAAGGCAAGGCCGGTGCCATACGCAATTCGTCCAGCAGTCGAGGCAGAGCTGGAGAATTTGGAAAAGGCAGGCGTATTATCCAAGATAGATTGGAGCGAGTGGGCAACACCCATCATCCCGGTCATGAAGAAAACATTGAATAATGGTAAATCTGAAGAACAGAGAAAAATTCGCATCTGTGGGGACTTCAAGGTGACTGTAAACCCGGTCCTTCACACGGTACAGTATCCCCTTCCGAGGATAGAAGATATTTTCGCCTCACTATCCGGAGGGAAACGTTTCACCAAAATTGACTTGGCACAGGCATATCTACAGATGGAGGTTGAAGAGGCCTCTAAAAAGTATCTCACGATAAATACACACAAAGGCCTGTACCAGTACAATCGACTGGTTTTCGGAGTAGCATCAGCTCCAGCTATCTGGCAAAGAGCTATGGAGCAAGTCCTCCAAGGGATTCCGGGGACTCAATGCTACCTAGACGACATCCTTGTAACAGGAGAAAACGACAACGAGCACCTTGCCAATTTGGAGCAGGTGCTCACTAGGCTGAGAGAACGGGGCCTACGAGCAAATCGCCCCAAGTGTGAATTTTTCCAGAAACAAATATCATATTGTGGCCACATAATTAACGAGGAAGGGTTGCATAAGTCACCTGAAAAAATTGAAGCGGTCATAAAAGCCCCAGCACCTGAAAATGTCTCACAAATAAGGTCGTTCCTGGGAATGATAAATTAGTATCATAAATTTTTACCGAACTTGTCAACTCTTCTACACCCTCTTAACAAACTGCTACAAACGGGAGTAATTTGGAAATGGAGCGAAGACAGTAAACGTGCCTTCCATAAATGGAAAGGCTTGATCACGTCCAAGGAAGTTTTGGCTCATTACAACCCATCACTGCCAATCAGACTGGCGTGCGATGCATCCCCTTACGGCGTAGGAGCGGTATTATCGCATAGATTCCCTGATGGCTCGGAGCGGCCGATAGCTTTTGCATCACGCTCATTGAACTCAGCTGAGCGTAACTATGCCCAGATCGACAGGGAAGCACTCAGCCTGGTATGGGGAGTGAAGAAATTCAACCATTACCTACACGGACAAAAATTTACCTTGTTGACTGACCATCAACCCCTCGTCTCCATATTCAACCCTAAAAAGGGTGTTCCCATTATGACAGCGCAAAGGCTACAGAGGTGGTCCCTTTTCCTAGGGGCACACCAATATGACATAGAATACAAAGGATCAAAACAGCATGGGAATGCTGACGGGTTATCGCGCCTACCGTTGCCAACGGTAGAAGAGGCACCTACAGTAGACCCAGTGGAGATGTTCCACTCAACCATAGTGGAATGTCTACCAGTAACAAATTCTGCCATTGAAAAGGAAACGAGAAATGACCCGACTCTCTCATGAGTCTACGATTTAACGGTGAAGGGATGGCCAGCACATGGCGAACCACTGTTGCCAGCATTTTCGCAAAGAAGAGAACAGCTGTCAGTGTGCCGAGGAACCTTGATGTGTGGATCCAGAGTGGTGATTCCACCCAAACTCCAGGATAAAGTGCTAAAGGAACTTCACGAGGGGCATCTGGGTGGAGTGAAAATGAAGAACCTAGCCAGAGCGTTTGTGTGGTGGCCAGGTATCGATGGAGACATCGAAGAAATGACCAAGAGCTGCCTAGGATGCCAGAAGGTCCAAAACGCCCCGCCACAAGCCCCTCTACATCCATGGGAGTGGCCCTCATCTCCATGGCAAAGGGTACACATCGACTTTGCTGGTCCATTTATGGACTCAATGTTCTTAATCGCGGTTGATGCACACTCCAAGTGGCGGGAGGTAATAAAGATGTCCTCCACCACCACGGAAAAAACCATCACAGTATTAAGGACCATATTTGCCAGGAATGGGCTGCCTGAACAGATCTGTTCTGATAATGGGCCGCAGTTTGTGTCCGAAGAATTCAGGAAGTTCTTAAAAAACAATGGGGTTAAGCACTACACGTCCGCCCCATACCATCCCGCCACCAATGGATTGGCTGAAAGGTTTGTCCAGACCTTCAAGAAGGCCATAAAGGCCATGGGTAATGAAGACATAAAACTTCAGCATAAGGTAGATAACTTCTTGTTTGCATACAGGAATGCAACACATGTGGTTACAAACCAAACTCCCGCCATGATGTTCTTCAATAGAAGCCTAAGATGCCGGCTGGATTTGATCAAGCCAAACATCAGAAGGGACGTGGAGAACCGGCAATTTCAAGGCATGAATGAAAGGCCAACTAGAACCTTCCAGATAGGTCAACAAGTTTTGGCCCGGGACTACCGTACCGAGAAATGGCAGCCTGGAACTATTTGCACACGACTAGGACCACTGATGTATACCGTGGACATTGGAGAAAGCATAATAAGGCGCCATGCTGACCAGATCATAGAGTCATCCAAAAAGGGACAACCTACACCACAACTCTATACGCCTAATGATGAAGTAGAGATACCCATAGTATCTACCTCCGATCCGGTGATACTGGAACCAGATGAACCCGACACTGGCATTCAAGCCGAATCAGCCTTGCCAAAAGAACCTACTACACCACCAGAAACTACTACACCACCGAGGCGTTATCCGGACCGAGTCAGGAAGCCTCCAGAGAGACTGACTTATAATTGATTAACTGCAGCAATGTGTAGATTATTGTTCTTGTAACATGTTAATTAATGATTACTTAAAATATTATGTACTGGTTGTCTAAAAGGGGAGGAATTGTGGTGTATGTGCCTTTAAGAGCCCCCTGTGTACTGTAATGCCACTCGGGCTATATAAGCCTGTATATTGTCTTGTATCTGTTAGTTCACCTCCAGACTTTGTTCAGTAAACACCTGTGAAACCAACTCCTGCCTTCCGTGTCTCTATTAACACACGGATACAACAGCATTGAGCACAAGAGTAAAGAAATAAAGATCAACGTGTACAATCCAATGGCCCGGAACTTGTGTTCAGCAGTGAAATGAAGGCGTCCGCTGCTGGCCCCGAAGTTCGCTCCAGACAAGTATCTCGCAATCCCTGTGTCGAGATCTTTGGATTTTCCAACCTTGAATTCAATTCAACGGAACTTAATGGGGGTCCCCTTGTTTGAACTGTTGTGACATTAACAGGCTGTCTAAGCAGCCAATCAATAGGCAGAATTCTCACAGACAGAAAACAAGGAAGTGAGTGAGCCCTTAAATTTCTAACTTTTTAAAATAGTTAGAGAGAGCAAAAGAAAGATTGGGGTTCATACTTTGGGGAAAAAGGCAAACCTGAAATAATGATGAACAAACGTTTAAAAAATTTGAAAAACATTTTTTTGGAAAGTTTCTTTATTTTTAATTTTCATTACAGTAGACAAATTTCAATATGCACAAAATTAATATTAATTTTCCAAGCCTATAACATTTCGTTAGCATTCAATACACTGTTAAAACCCCAGTTACACTTCATCCCTTTGGGACTAACATTTAGTGGGGAATTTAATAGCACAATTACTGCGGAAGAGCCAAAGTTTTCGTCAGTTTCAATGATTTACGAGATTTCACTGATTGACGGCCCTGGGGGGGGGGGGGGTGGGGGAAGAGGGTGGCGGGGGTGCACAGTGCAGCCAGCTGTGGAGCTGTCATTGACAGACCGCAATTTTGGGATTTCCGCATATGCCTGCACATGCGCCAAATCCCAAATTTGCTGTCAGTTTCAAAGGCGGGATGACGGCAAATGCTGCCAGCTCGCTGTCATCCTGACCGCAAATTCCGGGCCACTGAGTAAAAAGAAAGAAAGACTTGCATTTATATAGCGCCTTTCATGATCACCGGATATCTCAAAGCACTTTACAGTCAATGAAGTAATTTTTTTTAAATGGAGTTACTGTTGTAATGTAGGAAACACGGCAGCCAACTTGTTAGAGTACTGTGTGCCATTTTGGAGCTTCATTATAGAAAGGACATTAAAACCACAGAGAGCACACAGCATAGATTCACCAGGATTAAGCATAGATTCACCAGGATTATGCCAGGAATGGGAAACTATAGTAATGAGGAGAGATAAGATACTGGGATTATTTCCAGAAGGCGAAGAGGGTATTTAATAGACATGTTTAAAAATTATGAAGGATTTTGATACAGTGAATAGGGAAAGATTATTTTCTGTGATTTGAGGAGCTAATGTCAAGGGAATATCAATTTAAAATAGTCAATTAGACAACTAAGAAAGCAGTTAGGAGAAATGTATTTATGCAGTGGGTTGTTTGAGCGTGGAATGTGGAGTGGTTAAGGCAGAGGCTTTTGCATCTTTTAAGAGAAAACTTGTTAAATACTTGAAGCAGAGGAAAATACAGGGCTATGGGGAGAGAGTAGGATTAGTTTTGGTTTACTCTAGCAAAAGGCTGGCACAGACACAAATGGGTCAAATGACCTCCTGCTGTGCTGCTAACATCTACGGTTCTTCTTCTTCTTCTTCTTAGGCAGTTCCTCGGAGCCGAGGATGACTTGCTTCCACATTAAAAAAAGAGTTCGCAGGTGACTGATGAGTCCAATGCGGGACCTACAGTCTCTGTCACAGGTGGGGCAGACGGTGGTTGAAGGGGCGGGTGGGTGCGCTCCTTGCACTTGGCTTCCACTTACTCCCGGCAAAGAGACTCGAGGTGTTCGGCGCCTTCCCGGATGCTTCTCCTCCACTTTGTGCAGTCTTGGGCCAGGGATTCCCAGGTGTTGATGGGGATGTTACACTTTTTCAAGGAGGCTTTGAGGGTGTCCTTGAAGCGTTTCCTCTGCTCACCTGGGGCTCTCTTGCCGTGCCGGAGCTCCAAGTAGAGCGCTTGTTTTGGGAGTCTCGTATCGGGCATGCGAACAATGTGACCCGTCCATCGGAGCTGATTGAGCGTGGTCAAAGCTTCGATGCTGGGGATGTTGGCCTGAGCAAGAACACTGACGTCGGTGCGCCTATCCTGCCAATGGATTTGCAGGATCTTGTGCAGGCAGCGTTGGTGGTACCTCTCCAGTGCTTTGAGGTGCCTGCTGTACATGGTCCATGTCTCTGAGGCATACAACAGGGCGGGTATCACTGCTGCTCTGTAGACCATGAGCTTAGTGCCGGGTTTGAGGTCCTGGTCGTCAAACACTCTCTTCCTCAGGCGACCGAAGGCTGCACTGGCACACTGAAGGCGGTGTTGGACTTCGCCGTCGACGTCTGCCCTTGTTGACAGTAGGCTCCCGAGGTTAAGAAAGTGGTCCACGTTGTCCAAGGCCTTGTTGTGGATTTTGATAATCGGGGGGCAGTACTGTTTGGTGGGGGCAGGTTGGTAGAGGACCTTTGTCTTACGGATGCTTAGTGTAAGGCCCATGCTCTCGTACGCTTCGGTGAAGGTGTTGACGATGCTTTGGAGTTCGACCTCCAAGTGAGCGCAGACACAAGCGTCGTCTGCATACTGTAATTCAATGACAGAGGATGGGACGGCCTTGGATCTGGACTGGAGGTGACGGAGGTTGAACAGTTTCCTGTTTGTTCTGTAAATTAGCTCCACTCCAGTGGGGAGCTTACCTAGGGTGAGATGGAGCATTGCAGCAAGGAAGATCGAGAAGAGCGTTGGTGCGATGACACAGCCTTGCTTGACCCCGGTTCGTACCTGAATTGGGTCTGTGGTGGAACCATTGGTCAGGATCACGGCTTGCATGTCGTCATGAAGCAGGCGGAGGATGGTGACAAACTTTTGAAGGCAGCCGAATTTGAGGAGGACACTCCATAATCCCTCACGGTTGACAGTGTCAAAGGCCTTTGGGAGATCAAAGAAGGCCATGTACAGTGGTTGGTGCTGTTCCCTGCATTTCTCTTGTAATTGATGTGCGGTGAAGATCATATCCATTCTGCCCCTTAGTGGGCGGAATCCGCATTGCGACTCTGGAAGGAGCTCTTCGGCCACTGGGAGAAAGCGATTGAGGAGGATTCTTGCGATGACTTTCCCTGTGGCAGACAGCAGGGAAACGCCTCTGTAATTACCGCAAATCGGACTTGTCACCTTTCTTGAAGATGGTCACAATTACGGCATCTCTGAGATCCCCTGGCATGCTCTCCTCCTTCCAGATAAGAGAAATGAGTTCATGAATTCACGCCAGTAGTGCTTCTCCGCTATGCTTTAGTGCCTTGGCGGGGATTCCATTTGCTCCTGAGGCCTTGTTGTTCTTCAGTTGTCGGATGGCCTTTTCAACCTCATGTCGGGCTGGGGTTGTGCTGAGATGGTGGCAGGTATCATGCTGTGGGATGGAGTTGAGGACACTCGCGTCGAAGACAGAGTCGCGGTTAAGGAGATCTTCGAAGTGCTCCTTCCAGCGGGCACTGACTGCCTCTCTGTCCTTGATGAGTACCTCTGCGTTCTTGGCCCGCAGTGGGATAGGGCCTTGGGTGCTTGGGCCGTAGATGGTCTTGACTGCGCTGAAGAATCCATGCACGTTGTGGTTGTCGGCTAGCTGCTGGATCTCCTGCGCTTTCTTCACCCACCATCTGTTCTTTAGGTCGCGAGTTTTTTGTTGGACCTCGGCCTTCAGGCTTCTGTAGAGCTGCTTTCTTGCTCTCGAGTTCTGTTGCTGTTTCCAGATCAGGAATGCCTTGCGCTTGCGACTTATTAGCTCCTGGATCTCCTGGTCGTTCTCGTCGAACCAGTCTTGGTGTTTCCTGGTCGAGTGACCGAGCGTCTCTTCACAGGTGCTGATTATGGAGGGCTTGAGTGCAGACCAGGCGCTGTGGGCACTCTGTGTCTCTGCATCACTGAGAGTCGTCAGGTTGTTTGTGAGGCACAGGCTGAATAGGGCTTTCTTAGCGGGGTCTTTGAGTGCTCCAGCGTTAATTTTCCTGCGGCATTGTTTCTGTTGCCACCGCTGTTTTGGGGCTATATTGATGGAGATGACAGAGCGGATTAGACGGTGGTGTGTCCAGCAGTCATCAGCTCCTGTCATGGCGCGGGTGATGCGGACGTCCTTGCGGTCCCTCGCTCGGACGATGATGTAGTCCAGCAGATGCCAGTGCTCGGAGCGAGGATGCTGCCATGAAGCTTTGTACATGTCTCTCTGCCGGAACAAGGTGTTGGTTATGACAAGGCCATGTTCTAAGCATTTCGACAGGAAGAGGGTACCGTTGCAGTTGACTTTCCCTATCCCCTCTCTGCCTTTGTTCTTTGTTCTCAGTGAGCACTGGCTCTTCACTTAAACTTAGGTCCCAAATTCCCAGACCTCTCTGCTGTCAAGACTACGCTTCTCCACTAGACTAGTGATCTAGTGACTGGTGGATCGCAAGTGGAGCTCGGGGCCAGGGATCGCGAGAATATCAGTGCTAATTTGATCCTATGAGAGACAACATCATTCATGTCCGAGGCCGGGACCCAGGAGCGCGGACGAGCCCAGCAGCGAGGTCAAGGCTCAGGAGTGGCGCAGCGTGGACCAGCAGCGGGGTCAGGGCCCAGGGAAGGTGTGGCATGGGCCAACAGCGAGGTCGGGAGGACCACAATGCAACCTACGAAACCCAGGCAGAGAGGACCTGCGGGAAGGAGGGAGGAGGACAGTAGCATTATGTTTGTGTGTGTACTAGGTCGTTGTAGCAGAGCCTGGTCTCCAATCGTCTTGGATCCCCTTGCCATTGGGCCAAGACCTTGCTCTGTGAAGCCCGTGTGGTAGCTGGTGTGCAATGGCCACCCCACATTAAAAGAATTCACGCACAGGCATCTTCCACACTTTAAAATGAAGTTCGGGACCTGGAACGTCAGGACCCTCATGGACAACCCCAACAGTGACAGACCGAAACGCCATACTGCTATCGCTGCCCGGGAGCTCAGACGTTTCGACATTGACATCACCACCCTAAGTGAGAACCGGCGGGCAGGGGAAGGCCAGCTCAAGGAGCAAGGCGGTGGTTACACCTTCTTCTGGAAAGGCAAGCCTGAAGAAGAACGCCGCCTCCAGGTCAGCTTCGCCATAAAAAATGAACTGGTTGGGCGTCTCAGAGACTCTCCTAGCGGTATAAACGAGCGCCTCATGACTCTTCGGCTCATCCTAGCCCGGAACCAGTGCGCTACGGTCATCAGTGCGTACGCCCCAACACTGAAAGCCACAGACGAGACCAAAGAGGAATTCTACTCCAGCCTCGAACAATCCCTGTCGCGAGTCCCAACGGGCGACAAGCTGATCCTCCTTGGCGACTTTAACGCCAGAGTTGGAAAGGACACAGACCTCTGGGGAGGTATGGTTCTACAGAGGCAAAAGAAGGAGGAAAAATAAATCCTACAGAAAAAAGGTGAGGGAACCACTGACAAATATACAACCAACCAGTCAGAAAATGTTAAAAAATGGTAACTATAGGTACTGTGGAAAGCCCTATTAAATGATGTACCTAGTCTTCCAAAAAGCCTTTACCAAAGATTATGAGAGCTTAAATTGGTATGAATTTAAAGTAAAACCGGCAAGTAGATAAGAAATTGTTAGGGAAGTGTTCAGTGGCGTGTCCTGGGGATTGGTGTTGGGATCTCTATTGTTTCTAATATATTAAAAGCTTGGATGGAAAACCTAATGCATACTGGTCAAATTTACAAACAATAAAAAACTAGGAGCAACAGTTGAATTTGAGGAGGCAGGCAGCCTGGGAACTACAAATTGAATTTGACAAATTATTTAAATGGCACAACAGTGCCAGGTAAAATTTGATATGGACAAATATAAACCATTTCACATAGAAAGAAAAATTGGATGTCACAAGCATTCGATGAACGGTGCTGAAATAGTTAAGGATGAAGCAGAGAAAGCTAAAGTTATCAGTAGACTCAGCATTTAACATGGTCAAAATGGAGGAACAGCAAACAAAGCAAATGCAATGCTGAATCATAAAACCAAAGAACGCACGTCAGAGAAAGTCAAAGAGAAACTTAAACTGCAAAGCTCTAACCAGATTGTTTTAATTTTAAGGCTCTCACCAGGTAGCACACTTGCCCCATGTTCCAGGGTCTTTAAGTGAGTATTTGTCGCTATGATCTTATATCACAACATCTGATAATGTAGCGTTGTCCATGGACGAACACAACTCTCGTCACTGTAATTTGCTCAATGAAATGACACAAGCTCTTTAGTGTCCTAGTTCTTAGAATAATCATTCTATTATACCATATGGCTTGAATTATGTTCCGTGAAAGATTATACAGTAGAAAATGATCAACACAGCAAATTTTAATCTGATAACATTTTACTTTCAACTCTGTGGTTCACAAAATAAAAAGCAGTTGGATTAAGTTTTCTATTTGAGGTACATTCACTCTTGAAGAGTTTGGGATTAGAACGTGCTCACATAATGCTCTGTCTTTGTAACGCAGTTTCACAAAATGACAATTTATGGGCCCAAGTGAACGTGAAATGGCATGGGTAATTGGCTGGTGATGCATGTATATTCTAGTTTGACTGGCGTCTGCAGTAATCAATTTGAAGTGCCATAATTAATAGGTATTAAAAGTAACAGGGTAAATTCCATAATCCTGTCCTGTCAATGGGGAGCGCCGCTCTCAGGAAGCAAAGAATGGAGAATATGGCTCAGTATTATAACCTATATCCGATCCTCACTTGCATCAAATGAAGCTTCCCTGCTGGAAGCCTCAGATTGTAGAACAGGAAGAACGATACATAGGGGGCGATTATCTGAGCCCCGAGGTGTTTTGATTTCTTTGTGGGTTCAATGATGAGACATTTATGAAAGAGAATGAGTTTTAATCTAAAGTCTGTTCAACTCTTTATACAGCATTTCAGGAGACACCCTGCTAGTGATGCATCTAGAACGAAACCGAAACTAAACTCGACTGCTTGTCTCTCACATGACCTCTGCTGGTCAGGCATAAGTAATCAATACATGCAACTATGCTGGTAAGGCATGATAATCAAACAGGCAAATAACATCTCTATTTGCTGATATCATTACATCTCCTTTTCTTAAAACAAAAGTATTTTACTTTTAACTAACAACATGTTTTCTTTGTATTAATCTGCATTTTAACTGTAACACTTAATGAACTTACATTATCATTATCATGATCAAGGTTTTTTAACCTTGCTTTGTGTGTTCACGTGAAATATGTCAATACACTAGAACTTGAAGAAAGAATAAGATAACATTACTTCCTTCTATAACAATAGTCCTTAAATTTGCTCAATGAGTCTCTCAGGAGGCTTCACGTGTCTTGAGGATTTTCTGATTGATTGTCCTTGAATCTGAGTTGTTGCCTCAGATGATGTGTTCTCAGCTGTGTGATCAGGTTGTTCAACAGTATCAGTCTCTTGACCTGCTGTGGCTGGTCCCATGAGAAGATCTCGACGATTTCTTCTCAGAACAGCACCCTCATCTGTCTGAATGGTGTATGATCTTGGTTGAACTTCACTCAGGACAGTTCCCTTCTGAGTCCATGTGTTTGTTTTGTCTTTGAACCTTACTTGGTCACCAGTGTGGAGTTCAGGTAGGTTTTGTGTTCCTCTGTCATAGTAGTACTTTTGCTTTTCTTTCTGTTGTTCTTTGAACTTCCTCACTTTCTCCCCCTCTTTTGTTTTCAGGAGGTTCTCCGGGATGGGTAGGTTTGACCTTAGCATACGTCCCATAAGGAGTTGGGCTGGTGACATACCACACTCGAGCGGCGTTGTGCGGTATACAAGCATGCTCTGGTAGAAGTCAGTTCCACTGTCTTTTGCCTTGTACATCAGTCTTTTCACTGTGTTTGCGGGCTCTCCTGGGTCAACAGCTCTGGACAACGTGTCTGCTGTATACATCAGCTTACCCGGTGTGTACGCAACATTCAGTTCATCATAGACTGTCTCTCCTTCGCTTTCCACAACGAGGACTCTCTTTACCAGGTTCAGTCTCTCACAGGCTTTTAAACCTAGTATGGCTTGCACATCCTTTGGCACCACAATTAATGCTAGCGTGTGCTCTCTGTCCTTGTGTGTTACTTTGACAATGCATCTTCCTTTCACTGGTATATCAGTACCTGAGTATCCTGTCACTTTCACTTTTATTCCATGTATCTTTGGTCTGGGTCTAATTTTCTTAAAATCAGTCTCTGATATCACATTAACTTGTGCTCCAGTATCCAATTTAAATGGAATATGTATGTCATTCGCTTTTAGTGTCAACATCCAGTATCTTTTTTCTTCTTTGTTTTCAGACACAACATCTACATTGAACTCCTCTATGTCGCTTTCATCTACTGCATGGACCTTGCTTTGTTGCGCTTGGTTCTTACAGCAACGGGCATAATGGTTGTTTTTGTTGCAACTATTGCATGTTTTACCATATGCTGGACACTTTCTTGGTGTATGCTGTGTACCGCATCGACTACATGACTTTCGATTGTCCCTTTCATTTTCGTTCGCTGGCCACGCCTCTTTTTTCACATTGGCGCTCTTTTTGTTAAACGGTTTGTATCCGTTCTTTCTCACTGCATCCACGTTGCAGCTATTGTCACTGAACAGCTCCTTTGCCTGCAACTTCACAGTCTCTGTAGCCCTACACAGTGCTATGGCTTTTCCCAGGTCTAGATCTTGCTCTCTTAGCAGTCTTTCCCTTAGACCCTTATCTGGAATACCACACACCAGTCTGTCTTTTATCAGCAAGTCTGTCAGTCCCCCAAATTCACACGATTTGCTTCGGTTTCTCAGTTCAGTCACATACTGATCAATAGTCTCTCCCGTTTTCTGTACACATGTGAAAAATCTGTGCCTCTCAAACATCACGTTACGTTTAGGTATGCAGTAGGCCTCAAACTGTTCCATTATTTTATCTAGTTTCATTTTGTCTCCATTAGCAGCGAATGTGAAGTTATTATACACCTCCAGCGCTTCATCACCCACGACATGTAAGAACAGTGAGGATTTCCTTTCATTACTTTTCTCGTCAGCTCCAATTGCTGATAAATACAACCCCAAACGTTGTTTGAACCTCCTCCAATTTTCAGCCACATTACCTGTCAACTGAAGTGTCGCCAGTGGGAGTAAACCTTCCATTTTTCACTTCGTTAGCTATTCTCTAATGGTAAGCAACGATGTTCTCTTTTGGCTTGCTAATTTGTGGAGAGCTGATTTAACTTCAGATTTTTTTTCTCTTCATCTCTTTCAGCCACTTCTGACACCATGTTTTGATTTCTTTGTGGGTTCAATGATGAGACATTTATGAAAGAGAATGAGTTTTAATCTAAAGTCTGTTCAACTCTTTATACAGCATTTCAGGAGACACCCTGCTGGTGATGCATCTAGAACAAAACCGAAACTAAACTCGACTACTTGTCTCTCACATGACCTCTGCTGATCAGGCATAAGTAATCAATACATGCAACTATGTTGGTAAGGCATGATAATCAAACAGGCAAATAACATCTCTATTTGCTGATATCATTACACGAGGAGGCGGGTTTGGAGGCCGGAAAGGCGGGAAAATCAGAAAAAATGAGTGCGGGCTTGGAACCTGCCTCCGCAGGATTTTGCTGGTGCCGGTTTTGCAGGGCGGGAAACGGTCCCGCCTCCAGCTGGCCAGAGAGGTTGTTAAGAGGCTTAAATGCTCGTTAAGGGCCTCTCTAAGCCTATTTTGAGAGGCCCTCATTATTTTTTGGCCATTTCAGCGTGTTCCACGACCCTCCTAAACCACGCCAGCTAAACCTGGTGGGTTGACAAGTGGGTGGTCTCCTCACAGCCACAGCTCAAACATTAAATAGGAGATTTCATCAGGGATTAGTTGCAGGTGGTAGAAATTTGCTTTAAAAGGTCTTTGAGCACTTTTAGCAGGCCTTCCGAAGTCAGAGGTGCTGCAGCTTGAATCGATCAACTGTGGGACCCCCTCTCCCCGCTTGCAATGAGCACTTCCCCAACGGAGGCGTCTGCAAGCAGCATGGGAACCATTTGTTTTCTTTCACCATGGACCTCAGATTCGGATGAGGAGCACCACGGCAGCAGCAGAACCAGGCAGCTCAGCAGTGACAGCAGCAGGAGCCCCAACCTCCTGCTCAGCCACTTGATGCTGCACAGGGCAGAAGGCGCCAGCGCATCGAGGCACCTCGCCGCAGGAGATACCCCCGACAGAGGGTTTACAAACAGAGGATGAGCTGCCTCAACATGAGTGAGCAGCAGTGCCAAAGGAGGCTGAGACTTTCACGAGAGGTTGTCCGAGAGATCTGCGGACTGCTGCAGCAAAATCTGGTGCCCAGGGGAACGGGTGGACACCCCTTACCAGTGGCTGTCAAAGTCACCACTGCACTCAACTTCTTTGCCTAAGGCTCCTTCCAGGGATCGTCAGCAGACATCAGCGGCATCTCCCAGTCGGCCACCCACAGTTGCATCACACAGGTTACCGATGCCCTTTTCGCTAAGGCCCACAATTGCATCCAGTTCTCAAGGGATCAAGCAAGTATAACCGCGCGTTCAGTTGGCTTTGCAAATATGGCAGACATGCTAATGGTGCAGGGCCTCAGACTGCACACATGTGGCCCTTAGGGTACCCCATCACAACCCAGCTATCTTTGTCAACCGAAAGGGCTTCCACTCCCTCAACGTACAGCTGATGTGTAACCACAAGAAGGAGTTTTTGCATGTTTGCGCCAAGTTCTGTGGTAGTTGTCATGACTCTTTCATCCTGCGGCACTCTAGTGTTCCTCCGCTTTTCAATCCACCAAACCAACTTAACAGATGGCTCCTTGGTGACAAAGGCTACCCCTGAAGAAGTAGCTAATGAAGCCGATCAAGAGGCCAGCTAACGAGGCTGAAGAGCACTACAACACCAGCCACACTTCAACCAGGTCCATCATCGAGCAAACCATTGGGTTGTTGAAGATGCGCTTCTGATGCCTTGACCGATCAGGTGGAGCCCTGCAGTATACACCATACAGGGTCTCCAGAATGGTCATGGTCTGCTGTGCACTGCACAACATCGCACAGCATCATGGCTTGCAGCTTCCTGATGAGCAAGTGGCTCAGTTGCAGGCCTCCTCAGATGAGGATGAGGAGGAGGAGGAAAAGGAGGAGTAGGAAGAGGAGCTGGAGGAGGAGGAGAAGCAGGAGGAGCTGGAGGAGGAGGACAGGAGGAGGACAGAGCACCGGTCTATCGACCAGCAGCAGCGGCAGCACACGAGCGCATGGCTGCTCATGATGCAAGGGATGAATGTATCCTGGCCAGATTTGCATAGGTTGCCCAAGTTGGCACATGTCCTTGGCTCCATCTCAAGACATCATTGACAATGGACATGACTCTCTGGCCACCAACCTGACAACGCAATGTGGAGCTGCCCAAGGCGAAAGAACAGATGCCATGATGCCAACATTTTGCCATCAAATCATTTTAATGCTTTCCAACAGGGATGGCATTTCATCAATACACAAACATTCACCCAATATGCACACAGATCGGGAGGTTATGTGCCAGCTGGACCCACACAGCCTTGGTTTCTTTGAGAGGCCTCGTCCTCCCAGATGAGTGGACGAGCACCTCCCTGCTAGCGGTCACCCCCTCAACCAACATTTACAGCGTCTCATCCGAGAACCTCGGGGAGGCCCTTGCCTTGGAATTGGACATAGTGGTTTCTCAGAATATGTTGCAGGTGGTGCAGCATTGGCATAAATCCAATGGAATGATCCAAGGCAGCAAGCAGCCCTTAAATGAGGCTGGAAAAGTGATGTCAGCAGAGGCGAGTTTCAGTCCCAAAACACTAATTGACCAAGGGCAACCCACACCTCTGAAATCAACTGGCCAATCAGGGGAAAATCGCAATTTTTTCAAAACTATCAGTGGAGGCAGGTTTCGAACCCACCCAAACCGAAACCCGCCTCCAACCTGCCTCCAGGGAGAAAATCACCCCCTTAGTGTCAGAGGGCTCAGTTGTGAGGATAGGTTGAAAAGGTCGCTTGAGTCTTGAAAAGAAACCATTGCTAGGTGGCCATCAACCTTCCCGCTAGCTGTCTGGTGGTCCTGCGCAGGCAGCCTACCGACTTTGGAATGGGAGACTTTGCACATGCACAAAATTTTAAATGGGTGGCGTAGCCTGTTAAAGGGACCACACACCCCAAAAGAAATTAGGGGAAACATTGGTGGCTATATGGAGGTACATACAATATAGTAAACCATATTGAAAAAGTAAATTTGGAACACTACTTCAAATAAATTTACGACAATAGGACGAGGGAGCACAGGAAGTTCTTCATATAGTGAGTGGCCATCATGTGGACTTCCTGCTTTGCTGGTGGAGGCAAAATCCCGGAGATAAATTATAACGTGGGGAGTGGATAGGGTTGCGAAGGGGTGGAAAGTTTCCGGTAAATTTCCGGGAAATTTCTGGAAATTTTCCACGGGAAGTTTAGCTTGGGAATTTTGCCCAAAAAAGCACATGCTAGCATAATATTGTTTTTTTTGTATTTCTTTCATTTTTTTTCCACAGGTCCTCTCTTAAAATTACTAACAGAGATGGAATCTTAATTATTAAGGAATTTCTTAATCAATATATGTTTATCTTCTTACTTGGCTTGTTTTAATAATTACAAGTTTTATGTGTGACTGTGAACAAATGTGTCCTGATGGGTTGGATGAGTGGATGAGCGATTAGCTCCCTCTATTGGTGATGTAGCGTCATGCATACACAGGTCATGCTTCCATCACATGGAGCATCAGGAAAAATGTACTCACCCTGTTGCAATCGTGCTGATCGACCGCAGTTCAACACAGAGACAAATGCCCTTTATTTCTCTGCATAGAACAATGCCACGTTTACCGTCGGATGTGTGGAAGCATTTTACCCCAGGCATTAAAGGTGGAAAGACTGTGTACATGTGCAAACACTGTACAAAGCCATATGTAAAGAATGCCACAAAGATGCAGCAGCATTTATCCAAATGCAACAACTTCACTCAAAGCCCAGAGTTCCTCTGCTTCCATTCAAGGAGATGATGGTTCACATTCAGCATCAGGCTCCTTATCATCAGCAACTCCTGGCCCACTTGGAAGGTTCTTTGATACAATGGATAACCATAGCCAGAAGAATGCAGATGAGTGCCTTGCTCGAGCTGTATGTGCGACAGGCTCACCCCTCATGCTCACAGCCAATGTGTACTGGAAGAGATTTTTCAATGTTATTCGCCCTGCATACTGTCCTCCCACCAGACAAGCTTCGTCTACTTATTTGCTGGAGGCTGAGTATAACTGAGTCCAAGGAAAGCTCAAAGAAATGATAGAGATGGCAGACTGTGTTGAAGTTATCTCAGATGGGTGGTCAAATGTACGAGGGGAGGGCATCATAAACTACATCGTCTCCACTCCTCTCCCAGTGTACTTCAAGAGCACAGACACGAAGGACAACAGATACACAGGCACATATTTTGGTGCTGAGCTGAAAGCAGTCATCAACGATCTTGGATCACAAAAGGTCTTTGCAGTAGTTACTGACAATGCTGCGACTATGAAGGCTGCTTGGGCTCAAGTGGAGGGGACCTACCCTGATATTACGTCTATTGGGTGCGCAGCTCATGGGCTCAACCTGCTCCTCAAGGACATCATGGGTTTGAGAACTATGGAAACACTGTACAAGAGAGCCAAGCAAGTTGTTAAGTATGTCAGGGGAAAACAGGCAGTTGCAGCAACCTACAACTCCAAGCAAACATCAAAGAACAAGAACACCACACTGAAGCTGCCCAGCAACACTAGATGGAGTGGCGTTGGAGGGTAAGGAGTTGCTGCAAGAAATGGCAATATCCCAGTCTGGGGATATGGAAACCACCATCAAGAAAATACTGCTGGATGATGTGTTTTGGGAGAGAGCTTAGCAGCCTTAAACTACTCTCACCAGTAGCATCTGCAATTGCTCAGATTGAAGGAGATGACGCTGTCTTGTCAGATGTTCTCAGGCTTTTTGCTGACTTAAAAGAACAAATCAGCATTGCCCTACCCACATCCCTGTTGCTCAAAGCAGAGGAGAAGGCAATTGTTCAATTCATACAGATGCGTCAAGAATGTTGGGGGAGAAATTCAGTTGGCTGCGCCACCCGTTAGCGCCTTAAGAGGGCGCTAAGTGGGTCGCAAGCCACTGCCCACGCCTCCCGCTAAATTCCGTGGGACGCTAGTGGTGGCGCTAGCCGTTAGCGCTGCGCCGCTACCGATGACGTCATTGGTGTGCGCAGCGCCCCGCTGATGCCCTGGCCGCGATATTTGGAAGCGCCCCCTGATTTACCGCCGGACGCTATGTGCGACCGGTTCAGGGGGGCCTACCTGCGGCGGGGGAGGCGCAAATTAAAGGAGGTGCGGGGCGGCCATTTTTGTTGTTGGCCGCCTGCCAGCACCTGCCTGCGCTCCCATCCCCGGCCTCCTGAACCACCCCCCGCGGAGTGCCGGCTGCGTTTCAAGAGCCCGGTACTTCTCCTCAGTGCCGGGCTCTTTTGCCAGCACTCGCGATCCTCGGGGGCCCAGCTGGGCCCCAGATCGCGCTGCACAAGGCCCCTCCCCTTTAAGAAGGGGAGGAAGGCCTGCAATACCGCAGCGCGATGTGCTGCAGCGTGTGGCGCTGCGGCACGTAGCGCGACGATATTCACTCGCAGCGCCCCAAGAGGGATGCGGCGCGCCTCCAGTAGCGCCGCGCTTCTCTTTGGGGCGCTACTACTGAATTTCCGGTGGGTGGCCGCGAATGCTTCCGGGGCGCTACTTTTAGCGCCCTGGCGAGGCTGGCGCCCCAAACGGGGCTATAGTCAATTTCTCCCCCGTTGTGTCAAGCCGATTCATGCTGCAGCATACATGCTGGACCCAAAGCATGTTGGGAGACCAATACTTTCTGGAGAACAGATCAACAGCGCTTACAGTGTGATTTCTACCCTCTCACGCCACCTCAATCTGGACGTGGGCAAAGTTCTGGGAAGTCTGGCAAAGTTCTCTACCAAGCAAGGTCTTTGGAATGGGGACGGGATATGGGAATCATGCAAGTATATCAGTGCACATACCTGGTGGAAGGGACTTTGTGCATCTGAGGCCCTGTCACCCATTGCATTGGTGATGGTCCAAATTCCACCTTCATCCGCGGTCTCTGAACAAAACTGGTCACTTTTTGGGAATACGCATACAAAGGTGCGCAACAGGTTGACTAACGAGAGTGGAGAAACTGGTGGCTATCCGGGCGAACCTACAACTTATTGAGCCAGATACAGAAGTGTCCACCACACAGCTAGACAGTGACACAGAGGAGGAAATGGACACGTCAGAGCCAGAGTCAGAGAATCGGGAGGAGCAATGATGAGTAGAAGACTAAGAAGACCCATGAGTAGAAGACTGAAAGGGACAAAATAAGGACAAATTACAGGCTAAATAAGCTGACGCTCTTTTTATTTTATTTTAGATGGGTCTTTTTTGTGGGGGTTCAATAAAGTTCAAAATTATAACCTAAATCAAGTTTTGAAAGCCTGTTTTTATTTGTATAAGAACATAAGAACATAAGAAATAGGAGCAGGAGTAGGCCAATCGGCCCCTCGAGCCTGCTCCACCATTCAATAAGATCATGGCTGATCTGATCCTAACCTCAAATCTTCTATCACTCTGCATCCACCCGAACCCATGTGATCTCCCGGGAGAGGCGAAAAACCCAATGGCCAATTTGGGAGAAAAAAATCTGGGAAATTCCTCTCCGACCCATCTAGGCGATCGAAATTCTTCCAGGAGATCACTCTGTCCCTATATTTTCTACAGTACTTACCTTCTGTAAAGGCGATCTCCACCCCAGCCAGGAACAGGAATAAAACCATCTCCTGAAATCTAACAGAATTAGAACACAGTAGGAGCAGAACAAGGCTACACGGCCCCTGGGCCCACTCCACTACCCACAGGGCCATGACCATTCCGAACCCAGACTCATGTCCAATTTCCTGCCCACTCCCCGTAACCCTTAATTCCCTTTACTTCTAGGAAACTATCTATTTCTGTTTTAAATTTATTTAATGATGTAGCTTCCACAGCTTTCTGGGGCAGCAAATTCCACAAACCTACCACCCTCTGAGTGAAGAAGTTTCTCCTCATCTCAGTTTTGAATGAGCAGCCCCTTATTTTAAGATTATGCCCCCTAGTTCTAGTTTCACCCATCATTGGGAACATCCTCACCGTATGGAACACTATGTCTATTTTGATGACAAAGATAATATAAGGGTCAGAGACAAAAACCATCAGTGTGCAAAAAAACTCTAAATTCCCATGGAAAGTTTCCTCTTAAAAATTCCTGGAATTTTGCAACCCTAGGGGCAGAGCCCTTTATGCATGGATGGGCTAAAAGGGCCTTCCCTCATTTGTATTTACCCTGTGATTTTGTTGGTCCAAAATGTTGGTGTCACTGCTTAGCAATCTTGTTGGTTAGTTGTAATCATGCTATGAGTGTCACCTGCTAGTGATATGATTGTTCAATGTTTGATTAGTGTAGCTCTGGATTAATGCTGGTAAAAACAAATCAGGCTAGGCAGGGATTCTGCAGGCATCTGCTGCAACCCCAGATCTCAAGACCTGACTCCCTCTCAAGCTAGATCCTACTTCCTGCTCTTTTGTGATCCTAGCCCAAGGTCCTGCACACTCTTGCCATCAACTTCTGCTCCCTCTGAGCCCAGGCACTATACCTCAGTTTCTTTCTCATCCGTAGCTGTTGCAGTGGCTCCTAGATGGACTCTCCTAATCTGTCCCCAGTACTGCTTCGCTTTTGGCTCTTTTTACCCTGCTTACTCTAGGCTTTACAGCTCTCATATTTTAGCTCACTCTCATTGGTGAGTCTCAACTTCTAATGTCTTTGAGAATATTTTCTTCATATCAAGGTAAACCTTTGGTGGTGTGCACAGGATAATAAACAAAACAACCTTTCCATTAATTATTTTAGCTCCTGGAATTATGTTATGTCTCCATAGGGTCTGTCTTCCATCTTCAACAGGTGCCTAACTCAAAACTCCCCCACTGACTTTCTGGATTCAAATAACTGTCAACCCCATTGAAAAATAACTTGTTATCATACATAAAAAGTCGCACAGCTTACATTTGTTCAAAAGTAGCTTGGTTCCTCTCTGACTCTGAATCTGACTAGATATTTTTATTTTTTAAATACTCCTGACTCGTGACTGAATCAAAAAATCCACAAAGCTAAAACAAGACAGAACTGCTTAATTTAACTGGGTAAAGGTAAAAGAGGGAGAACGAATCAGAAAAAAAGCCTTGAAGGCAAATATACAGATATAGAGACAATGAGAGAAAATGTTATCGAGACAAAGGGCTCGATTTTGCCATTGGTGCCAGGTTGGGTGCGGGTCAGGTGGTCGGCGGATCCCGATCCCGCCTCCACTGTCGGGCGGGAAAAAATTGCCATTTTGCCCTACTTGGGCAATTGATTCCCAGCGTGTGCGAACCCCTAGCCCAATTAGTTTTTTGGGCCTGAAACTCACCTCTGGTGATGTCATTTCTCCAGCTGCATTTAAGGGCTCCAAGCAGCCTTGGAACAGGCAAAGTGAGCATACATCACCTTTACCCTCATCCTGCTCCCCATATCCTCTCGGCACCATCACTCTGCATAGTCAACCTACTCCTTTACCCTTACATCCCTTGCACTCTTAACCATTCCCTCTCTCTCTATATGCAATCACTTAACTATTCGACTATGCTGCCCTCACACTCCCTATCACTGTGTCCTTCTAAGCATCTATGCTATGGATTATCTGCACTCACGCCATCATTCTCACTCAAACTCCACTTGTGTCCCTCATTGCAGGAAACGAGAGCCCAAAATAAGAGGAAAAGGGCGAAGACCGAGAAGGGCCAGCCTCAATAGCCCATCTTACCAGCGCAGAGGAGGTGGCCCTAGAGATCGTTAGCGCCGAGGAACATGGGGAAGTGGGGGACGGACAGATGGGCGCATCAGAGCAAGCTGGTGACAGAATAGTTTTGCATCTCTCTCATTGACATTGCATGAGTGACTGATATGACTTCTGATGCTCAAACAGATTGACTTATGATCATCTGCACTATTCAATGTGCATGCTACATTTATATCACATGTCTAACTCATGCCTTTACTCCCCCACAGGACCATCGACAGCCCCCCACCCCACTGTCCAGGAGGAAGAGGCTGAGCTGGAAGACTCCTTAGAGGAACCTGCAACCTCTGAGGGTGCAATGTCAGCAGAATTAAGCACAACCAGCACCAGCGCAAATACGCATACCTCGGTGGGACCTTCAGGACATAGAGTAGTATTATCACTTGGTGTATCAGAACTCACAAGTGAGCATCAGCAGATGGTAGAGACAGGGACAGCAGTGGAAAGTCCTCGTCGGAGGCCACAGGGCGCTCCCAGCTCTGCTCGGCTGCATGTGGACTCCAGTGCCTCCAAGTCCATCCAGAAGGGGAATGGTGCTGGAACTCCAGGAACAGGTGCAGGAGTCTCTGGAAGGTTTTGTCTCCAGGGTCACTGCGAGTGTGGAGCAGATGGAGGAGTCCAACGCTAACATGAGCGGAGCCTTTGTGGAGGCATTGGCAAATGAACACATCACCGTGGAAAGGATGGCAACCTCCATGGAAAGGATGGCTACGGCCATGGAGGAGCTAAGTCGCCAGAGTGTGGAAAACATGGTGAATGTTCAGAATAGACTTACATCTCTGGAGGTGCAATGGACAGCTACTGATCAGAGAAACCAGACCTTCATGGAAGTCCTCTGGAGTAGGACTGCCAGTGCAGAAACGGGTCCTCATGGCCCCTCTGATGTGCAGCAAGATGCTGTCAAGCCACTTACTAGCTCTGAAGTGGGGCTGACTCATGAGAGGGTTGTTGGTGGCAGAGAACAAGGAAGTGGGGGCTTCTCTCCAAGCGCTCACACTTCCATACCACTTCGGAGCCCTCGGTCAGAGCCCCACCAGAGTCCTCACCCAACTGAGATGGGCATCTCAGCCCCTGCACTGCTGCAGGAGGAGCAGACTGTTGGCGAGCCCTCACAGGCTCGCAACCCCAGAGGACGCCCACCAAAGTTGTCGAAGCAGGAGCAGCATGAGAGTGAGCAAGGGGCCTCCACATCAGCTGAAGCCACAGGGGAAGCACCACGTAGGAGCATGTGTAAGAGGAAGATAAAGCACAAGTAGTCACAAGGGTAGTCACTTGGGTGTTCTGTTGTGTTTAATTGTTAAATGCTATCCTTTAGTCAATGTATTAAAATGAAGTGATGGCAAACTGTTGAAGTTCTGGACTCTGTCATTTCAGAAATGGAAGTTCCACATTGAGGGCTTAGGGCGAATTTTCTTTGTCATGATGGTGGTCAGAGTGATAGGAAGCCACAGGTTCTTGTCCATTGTCTATGGTGTGGTAAGAAGGTGCCAGGCACATGTGTTTGAATGGGCAACTTAAGCAAATCTGGCCAAGATGAGTGCATTCCTTGCATCCCGGGCAGCAATATGCTCGCGTGCTGCTGCAGATGGTTGATGCGCATCCGCAAAGTCTTCGTTCTCCTCCTCATCCTATTCCTCATCTGAGGAGACTATGCGCTGAGCCACTTGTTCCTCAGGCAGCTGCAAGCCATAATGCTGTGCCATGTTGTGCAGTGCACAGCAGACTACAACAATTCTGGAGACCCTGGCTGCTGAGTACTGCAGGGCTCCACCTGATCTGTCAAGGCATCTGAATCGCATCTTCAGCAAGCCGATGGTTTGTTCGATGATGGATCTGGTCGAAATGTGGCTGGAGTTGTAGCGCTCTTCAGCTTCATTGGATGGTCTCCTGAACGGTGTCATTAGCCACGTCTTCTGGGGATAGACCTTGTCTCCAAGTAGCCATCCTCAAAGTTGGTTAGGCGGACTGAAGAGCGGAGGCACACTAGACTGCCGCAGGATGAACGAGTCATGGCAACTGCCAGGGTACTTGGTGCAAACATGCAAAATGTCCTTCTTGTGGTTACACACCAGCTGCGCGTTGAGGAAGTGGAAGCCCTTGCAGTTGACAAAGAGAGCTGGGTTGTGATGGGGTGCCTTAAGGGCCACATGTGTGCAGTCTACGACGCCTTGCACCCTTGGCAAGCCTGCCATATTTGCAAAGCCAACCGCACGCGCGGTTATACTTGCTTGATCCATGGAGAAGTGGATGTAATTGTGCGCCTTTGCAAAGAGGGCATCGGTAACTTGCATGATGCAAGTGTGTGCGGCTGACTAGGAGATGCCGCTGATGTCTGCTGATGATCCTTGGAAAGATCCTGAAGCAAAAAAGTTGAGTGCGGTGCTGACTTTGACAGTCACTGGTAAGGAGTGTCCACCCGCTCCTCTGGGCTCCAGGTGTTGGTGCAGCATTGCGCCGATGTCACCGACTACCTCTCGCGAAAATCTCAGCCTCCTTTGGCACTGCTGCTCAGTCATGTTGCGGAAGCTCATCCTCATCCTGTAAACCCTGTTTTTGGGGGTATCTCCTGCGGCGACGTGCTTCCCTGTGCTGGCGCCTTTTGCCCTGTGCACCATCAGGTGGGTGAGCAGCAGGTTGGCGCTCCTGTTGTTGCTGCTGTTGTGCCTGGTTCTGCTGCTGCCGCGGCTGCTCGTCCTCCGAATCTTAGGACCAGGATGAAAGGAAATAAATGGTTCCCATGCTGCTGGTGGATATCTCTGTTGAGGAAGCGCGCAGTCAATGTGGGGAGAGGGTTTTCCCAGGAGGTCACAGCGGAGATGGACCTCAGCTTCACCACTTCCAAGATCAGTGGACCTGCAAGAAGTTATCCAAGACCTGAAAAAACAAAGTTCTGCCACCTGCAACTGATCCTTGTTGAGAGCTTCGTCTTTATGGTGGAGCTGCAGCTGTTAGGAAGCCAGCCACTTGTCAACCTGACAGGATTAGCTGGCATGTTTCAGGAGAGACGTGCAGCATGTTGGAAATGTGGCAAAATTTGAAAGGCCTCTCAAAATGGGATTATAGAGGTACTTAAGTGGTAGTTAAGTGCCTTAAGGGCCTATCCCGCCGCCTGGAGGCATGGCCGAAACTGACTCTGCAAGCCCGCCTCTGGCAAAGTTGCACAGAGCAGGTTGACGGCGGGATCATTTTTTCCAATTTTCCCACCAGTCCCGCCTCCAAACCCGCCTCCTCAGGGCTGGTAAAATCCAGCCCAAAGAAAGGAAAAGGGGGCAAACAGAAGACAAATGGAAAAACAAAGAAAAATGAGACAGTAAAAAAAAGTAAAAATAGGAAAACCAAAACACAACTGCCCTAAAATTAAGACAATCCACCATGCCACCCTACTTTCAAACAGAAAGGCTCTGTGTGGCTCCTAGGAGATCAAGGCCATCCTTTACAGCCATGGCTGATGACATCTGTGCACTTTCCAAGGACACTAGTTGAGCACCTCTATAACAAGATTCAGTCTGCCATCAGAGCCATCATTGAACACAACATTGGAACTTTGAAGGCTCGCTTCAGGTCACCGGATTGCTTCAAGGATACGCTGCAATATGTTCCAATTAGGGTCTGAAGAATAGGGATGATATGTTGCATGCAAAGAGACCTCCACATGGAGGGCATGAAGAAGGAAGGTGCCGAAGGGCAGCTAAGGGATCATGCTAATGATCAATAGCAGCATGAAGAGGATGTAGAGAACAACCAGTTAGTGTTTGCAAGAAACATTTGTGCCAATCTGATATAGGAAATCTTCTCTTGACTACCACATCTGCCCACTGCCTGAACAATCTTGTCTACATTTCCCACTTTTCCATCATCAATGTGCCATAATCTACAGATGCTTCTCTGCATCCATCAATTTACACAGCTGCCATTCATGCCACCTCATCCAAATCTTTCCCAAAAACAATGTCAGCGCTCAGTACAACTTTGGTGCTTGGAATTATATTTACAACCCGCTTATGTGTGCCTGTCAACTTTCTCCTACCACTGCGATTGCCTTTGGTAGTCTGTGACTTATGAATGCTTAAAGCTAAACTAGTACTCACCCAAGGTGGTATCATAGTGGCAGAAGAATGCAAGGTGGCTGGCTCCTATGCCTCAATAATAGCCTCTGGGGACTGAGATGACCTTTGTCTCATGACATCTAAACCTTGAGGTTGATCAGCTATGGACTGCACTTCTTATCCTGCTGTATGGGTAGCCTACCCTGCCCTCTTTGTGCCAAATGTGCAGGTTATCTTGAGAGACAGCTGCATCTTGTGCACCTAATCTCACTCATGTAGTGAACATGAGAGAGATTCTTTAAGAAGAATGCAAAAACTGCAGTTAAACACAGCAGGCAGACTATAATGAGCATGCGCGTAACAAGCAATTACATACCATGTGAGGCTTTTAGTGAGTTACATGCAGGTCAGGCTGCGAATAAAGGAATAGATATTAGAGGCGTAAAGTGCCCCATGGATCCTCTTGGGCATTACTGACACCCTTCAATGTGGTGAAGGGAAGTGGCAATTGTAGTGTATGTACTTTGCAGAAGGAACTATATTCTGCAGTCCCTGTATACTGCAGTACCAGTAGTGACCAGTCCTGTATATAAGCCTGTGTAGTAACATTTGCATAGTAGTTCCAGGTTGTCTCCATTCAGTAAAGACCTGT
Organism: Somniosus microcephalus; assembly: GCF_052327205.1. NCBI lineage: Eukaryota > Metazoa > Chordata > Chondrichthyes > Squaliformes > Somniosidae > Somniosus > Somniosus microcephalus. The sequence continues at coordinate 123,403,603 of NC_140996.1, forward strand.
TATAACCAACTCCTGCAGTCCGTGTCTCCATTATACACGGACATAATACTGGCGACGAGCAGATACGAACTTACCTACAGTCTGCCCCACCTCATGGGGATCCATCCCTGAAGCGAAGTTATTAGAGGTCGAGGCCAGAAGGAAGAACGAAACAGAAGAAACGGGCATCGACCGTGGGCATCCGCCTCTGAGTCAGCGGAGTTGAAGATTTGCAGGAGAGGCTGTCGAGAGCGGGGCTTGGTTATCCTGTCGATGGTGCTTCAGCTAATCGGGCTGGTGGCAGGTAGTACACTGATCCTTCCTGGGCTGCGGCGGTCTAGAGCTCGAGCGGGTGGCTTTGCAACGGGGCCGAGCAGCGTTGTCGGGAAGAGAGAGAGAGAGGGTGGAGCACACAGGGCGCGGCCGGTGCTACGAAGCCGGGCAGCGTACAGACCTGAGAAGAGGGAGGCAAGTGTCCCGCAGGGTTGTTCCGACGACGGGGAAATAAAAATTAAACGCGCAGAAAGCCGCGAGGAGCTGCAGTTTGCCACGGGAACCGTGGAGAGCGGCGTTAGCAGCAGCGCGGGGGGAAGTGCGCGAAGACCATAGGGCGTCGCCATCAAGGCATAAAACGCCAGCAACAACGCTAGCAATAGCGGAGAAGACAGAAAGCGCGGGAGGCGCCATTTTGTTAAATCGGGGAAGAAGGCAAAGCGCGGGAGGCGCCATCTTAGATTTCCAAGATGCCAAAGACTGGCTATATCACTGCCTTCGATAATGCAATAGAAGACTGGACCACATATGTGGAAAGAGTCAAGGTATATTGCGAGGCAAACGAAGTAGCCGATGAGAAAAAGGCATCGGTACTGTTAAATTTAATGGGCGCAAGAACGTACAGCCTATTGCGGAACCTGATTACTCCAGCCAAACCGAAGGCGAAGAGTTTTAACGAAATTGTTGTTATCCTACAGGAACACCTAAATCCTACACCGCTGCTGATAGCAGAAAGATTTAAATTCCACAAGAGAAATCAGCATAAAGAGAGCAATGCTGATTACCTTACGGAACTACGCAAGCTATCAAAGCACTGCCAGTTCGTAGCAGGACTGGCAGATACCCTACGGGACAAATTTGTCTGTGGACTCCTGAGTGAAGGAACCCAGAAGAGGTTACTCTCAGAGAAAGAGCTGATGCTAGATAAGGCTTTCAGCGTGGCAGTATCGTACGAAGCAGCAGCAAGGGGAGCTGCGGAAATACAGCAAAAGCCACAGGAATACGGCACCCACGAAATGACACGGGGATTTGAAAAATGTTATCACTGCGGCAGAACAACCCATGACCAGAAGGACTGCTGGTCCAAGGACAAAATATGCAGGCAATGCGGAAAGATGGGACACATTGCACGAGTTTGCAGGTCTGGGAAGAAGACCAACGACAACAAAAAGGCTACTAAGGAACCGTACAGGAAAGTACAAAAGATGACGGGCAGTAGTTCCGAAGACCAGATGAGCGATAGTGAATCCGGGAACAAGAGACTAAGCTGTCTCAAACTTCACAACGTAATCGCAAAAGAGGATCACCGAACCATTTGGGTCACCCTCACGATAGCAGGGTCCCAAGTCAAAATGGAATTGGATACAGGATCAGCTCTAACCGTCATGAATCGACGAGACTACGAGCGGCTATTCTCACACATACCCTTGAAAGAGACATCCATTGTCTTGAAGACGTATACGGGGCAAAAAGTATACCCCAGAGGAAAAATAAGGGTGCCTGTCGAATACAACGGCAAGGAAATACAGAAATTGTATCTGTACATACTGCAAGATGGTGGACCACCGTTATTGGGACGTGAATGGATCAGAAAGATAAGTTTAGACTGGCACTCCATTCAGGCACTGACGGTGGCTGGTAAAAAGGATGACGACGTCACTCCTGGACGATTGTCAACAATCTTAGCTAACGCCAAAGAGGTATTTCAACAAGAACTGGGAACTCTTAAAGGCGTAACCGCCTCGATAAAAATAGAAGAGAATGCAATTCCCAAGTTTTTCAAAGCAAGACCGGTACCATATGCAATTCGCCCAGCCGTCGAGGCAGAGCTGGAGAATCTGGAGAATGCAGGCGTGTTATCTAAGGTAGACTGGAGCAAGTGGGCGACACCCATCGTTCCTGTCATGAAGAAAACGTTAAACAATAAGTCTGAGGAGCCAAGGAAGGTTCGCATCTGTGGGGACTTCAAGGTGACGGTGAACCCAGTCCTTCACACAGTACAATATCCTCTTCCAAGGATAGAAGATATCTTCGCCTCACTATCTGGAGGGAAGCGTTTTACAAAAATTGACCTAGCACAAGCATATTTGCAGATGGAGGTTGAAGAATCCTCTAGGAAGTATCTCACGATAAACACTCACAAAGGTCTTTACCAGTATAATCGACTGGTATTCGGAGTAGCATCAGCTCCGGCGATATGGCAAAGAGCGATGGAACAAGTCCTGCAAGGGATTCCGGGGACTCAGTGTTACTTGGACGACATCCTAGGGACAGGTGAAGATGACAGTGAACACCTTGCCAACCTAGAGCAGGTGCTCACTAGACTACGTGAACATGGGCTACGAGCCAATCGCCCCAAGTGCGAGTTTTTAAAGAAACAGATATCGTATTGTGGCCACGTGATTGATGAAGAGGGGTTACATAAGTCCCCAGACAAAATTGAAGCAGTAGTTAAGGCTCCAGCGCCTGAAAATGTGTCGCAACTGCGGTCATTCCTCGGATTGGTGAATTGCTACCATAAGTTTTTGCCGAATTTGTCCACAATTCTGCACCCACTGAGCGCCCTACTACAAACGGGAGTAGCATGGAAATGGAGCGATGAATGTAAGCGGGCCTTTCAGAAGAGTAAGGACCTAATCACTTCAAGAGAAGTATTGGCTCACTACAACCCATCACTACCGATAAGACTGGCGTGTGATGCGTCTCCCTACGGCATTGGGGCGGTACTGTCACATAAATTCCTTGATGGCTCAGAGAGGCCGATAGCTTTTGCGTCACGCTCGTTAACTTCAGCCGAGCGTAACTACGCCCAGATTGACAGAGAGGCCCTCAGCCTGGTGTGGGGGGTGAAGAAGTTCAATCACTACCTGCACGGTCAGAAATTTACTCTACTAACTGATCATCAACCTCTTGTCTCCATTTTCAACCCTCAGAAGGGCGTACCGATAATGACAGCACAACGGCTACAGAGGTGGTCCCTTTTCCTAGGGGCACACCAATATGACATCGAGTACAAAGGAACTAAACTGCATGGGAATGCTGATGGATTGTCGCGCCTACCGTTGCCGACGGTGGAAGAAGAACTTGCAGTGGATCCAGTGGAGATATTCCACTCGACCATAGTCGAATGTCTCCCTGTGACGAATGCAAACATAGAAAAGGAAACACGAAATGACCCGACACTCTCCTGGGTCGATGATTTAACGGTGAAGGGATGGCCAGCACATGGCGAACCACTGCTGCCAGCATTCTCGCCGAGAAGAGAACAGCTGTCAGTGTGCAGAGGAACCTTGATGTGTGGATCCAGAGTAGTAATTCCACCCAAATTGAAGGATAGAGTGCTCAATGAGCTTCATGAGGGTCATCTGGGAGGGGTAAAAATGAAGAACTTAGCCAGAGCGTTTGTGTGGTGGCCGGGAATCGATAGAGAAATCGAAGAGATGACCAAGAGCTGTACAGGATGCCAGAAGGTCCAAAACGCCCCACCACAAGCCCCTCTACATCCATGGGAGTGGCCCTCATCTCCATGGCAAAGGGTGCACATCGAGTTTGCTGGTCCATTTATGGACTCGATGTTTTTAATTGCGGTGGATGCACATTCAAAGTGGCCAGAGGTAATAAAAATGTCCTCAACCACCACAGAAAAAACGATCACAGTCTTACGAACCATATTCGCCAGGAATGGGCTGCCTGAACAGATTTGCTCCGACAATGGACCACAGTTTGTGTCTGAAGAGTTCCGGAGGTTCTTAAAGAACAATGGTGTTAAGCATTACACATCCGCCCCATATCATCCAGCCACTAATGGATTGGCCGAGAGGTTCGTTCAAACATTCAAGAAGGCTATCAAGGCAATGTGTAATGAAGATATACCCCTACAACACAAGGTGGATAACTTCTTGTTTGCCTACCGGAATGCGACCAAACTCCAGCCATGATGTTCTTCAATCGAAGACTACGATGCCGCTTGGATTTGGTTAAGCCAAACATCAGAAGAGATGTGGAGAACAGGCAGTTTCAGAATATGAATGAAAGGCCGACCAGGAGTTTTAAGATAGGTCAACCAGTTTTGGCCCGGGACTACCGCACAGAGAAATGGCAGCCAGGAACAATCTGTACACGGCAAGGACCTCTAATGTATACCGTGGACGTTGGAGAGAGCATTGTAAGACGCCATGCTGACCAGATTCTAGAGTCACTGGGAAACGTCAACTCCACACCACGATCTGATACACCTGGCGATGAAACCGAAGTACCAATTGCATCTACCTCAGAATCGGTGATATTGGAAGCAGACGAACCAAACAACGACATTGATCCCGACTCAACTTTGCCAGAAGAACCTGATACCCCAAAGAGGCGTTATCCAGACAGAATCAGGAAGCCTCCTCAAAGACTGAACTTATAATTGCTTAACTTCAACTAATGTATCTAGCAATTGTAATTGTAAATATGTTATTTCATTGTTAATCGAATGTTATGTACTGTTTAGCTAAAAGGGGAGGAATTGTAGTGTATGTACTTTGCAGAAGGAACTATATTCTGCAGCCCCTGTATACTGCAGTACCAGTAGTGACCACTCCTGTATATAAGCCTGTGTAGTAATATTTGCATAGTAGTTCCAGGTTGTCTCCATTCAGTAAAGACCTGTTATAACCAACTCCTGCAGTCCGTGTCTCCATTATACACGGACATAATAGCAATCATGATTAATATAACGTATTCTTGGAAGGTGTGGTATACGCTTTCTTGTCTCATCTGACTTGGTCAGGTCATTCATTTTCATGAATAGCCATCTGGGGTCATGTAGGTGATAACCTCCCTGCACTGTGCCTGGGCAGTTCCTAGAGCTGGCCTCCTTTCCCATGCCCTAAAGAAGTTATTTCTCCTTATCCACATTTCATGCCAGACCTTGAATGCTGTCTCTGAAAATGTTGATGTTTGACATCCACAGGCTTCCCATTCTGCCATTAGGAGGAAGTTTTCCCATCCCTGTAGTTAACAGTGCTCCCAGAGATGCCTGGCCCTTTAAGCTCTTGGAGGTATTTAAATCCTGCACTGCGTGCCACTCTCCAACACCACCCCCTGCCTCCCAGTCATAGACACGGACACCACTAGGTGCTGACCCTGGGAAATTCTTTGGGGGTCAACACAAAGTGTGTCAAGTGGGAAGGAGTTCCACCCTGCTACACTTCCATCGCAATCATGCCAGTAAGGAAAATCCCACCTAACAAGTCTTAAAATATACAGCTTTGTGTGGACGGTAAATATGTTACTCCTTGCTTCAGAACAAAGTACACGGTGGCAAACCGGGTTTCAAATGATATCTATAGCTCCAAGCTAATGAACTCTTGAAAACCTAGTACAGGTAGACTATCCTTTATTCGAACTTCCGAAAACCGAAAACCTCTAAAAACCGAAAGTTTTTTCGTTCAGCGTAAGTCGTGCGCACGACATGACCAGAGTGGCGCACGACTTACGCTGAGCAGGGCAGAGGGTCACAGAGTTCCCTCCTGGGTAGGAGATTGCAGGCCGAGCCGGGCAGTGTGAAGGAGGTACCGGGAGAGTGAACCCAACAATACAGTGGCCCGTCCGATAGCTGCAGCGGCCCGTCCGATATTCTTTTCTCCCCCCGACCTGACCCGAACCGAACCGCGGCCCGTCCGATATTCTTTTCTTCGCCCCCCCTCACCCGACCCGACCCCCGACCCGTCCAATATTCTTTTCTCCCCCCCCCCCACCCGACCCCCGACCTGAACCGCGGCCCGTCCGATATTCTTTTCTCTCCCCCCACCCAACCCGACCCGACCCCCCCCAGACCCGAACCGCGGCCCGTCCGATATTCTTTTCTCCCCCCCGACCCCGACCCCCTCCCCCGGACCCCCTCCCCCGGACCCCCCCGACCTGAACCGCGGCCCGTCCGATATTCTTTTCTCCCCCCCGACCCCGACCCCCCCCCCCGACCCCCTCCCCTGGACCCCCCTGACCTGAACCGTGGCCCGTCCGATATTCTTTTCTCCCCCCCCACCCGACCCCCGACCTGATTTGCGGGCCAGCTTAGTAGGAGTCAGCCGATATCCGGCTTTCCAGAGAAGCCGGAAGGGGAATGAGACACGGAACAGTCGCAAGAGGTAGCCTGAACTTTTAAAATTCATATTAAATACAAATTTCCGAGTCTTATAATACCTTCTGAAATCCGAAAAATTCCGAAAACCGAAACTCAGCTGGTCCCAAGGCTTTCGGATAAGGGATAGTGTACCTGTAGAAGCACCTGTTCAGATTACAGATACAAGGCCACTTTTACAGTAATTATTTTTGAGGTAAACTAAAAAGCATTTCCAGAATGGACGGTCATGGTCAGATTTTAGTTCAAGTATGTCAGGACAGTGTGCAAAAAAAAATTCTAATTATCCACTCCAAGCAGTCGGTGGGTCTAATTTAACAGGAATACAACCTATTTTATTTTACTGCACCATAACATTGCTTCCAAAATGTGTTGAAAAGTAGTAATTATCCTTTTGCAGATTAAATAATGTTGTTTTCAACACGTTAAAGATTAAGCCAACTAATAATTCTGAAAGTTATACATGCCATTACTAGCAAACATATCTTCTCAACTGCAAACTACTTTCTGTTTTGCACTTACATGAGCAGTACCTGCTTGCTGCACTCTTGTGCTACTCGGTTTGTGTTGAAGAACCATCATAGTTGCTAATGAAAGTACAATCTTCTTACTGAGTCCACCAATCTCTCTGTACTTACAGTAAATTTGGAGGTCACATTCTTAAGTCAACATTACTTTGAAACATCCTACACAGCTTGTTGAAATTATTAGTTCTTTTTCATTTTTCACAGCTAATCAACTGTGATTTCCACTTGGAAGGTCCTTTGCTCGCTGAATGTATCCAAATGTCTGCAGGAGTTGCTGTCTTACCTCATGGTGTTTCTGATCAAGACAAGTGCGTATGTTGGCCAGTTCTAGCTCACGCATTTCAAGCCGGGTCTCAAGGCTTTGTGACTGTTGTTCCCATTCTACTTTTTTACGGTTCACCATGACATCAATTTGATGCATTAGTTCCTGGAGTTCTGCTTCACATGAGGAGTCTCTGATATTTCAATCAAAGTAAGAGAATATACTTTAAAACAAAATAAAGTGGAATTTAAATAATGTTCTTAAGCAAAAGAGAAGGAAAGACTAGAGGGAGCATTTTCTTCACAAAGTACTTTCACCTTTTCCATTTAAACAAAAATTACCTAATGTTCTCAATGAATACTTTGTGTCTGTTTACACAATAGAGAGGGACGATGCAGAAATTGCAATCATGGAGGAGGAGTGTGAAATATTAGATGAAATAGGCATAGTGAAAGAGGAAGTAATAAGGGGCTTAGCAGCTTTCAAAGTGGATAAATCCCCAGGCCCGGATGAAATGTATCCCAGACTGTTAAGAGAAGTAAGAGAGGAAATAACAGAGGCTCTGACCATCATTTTCCAATCCTCTCTGGCTACAGGTGTGGTGCCGGAGGACTGGAGGACTACTAATGTGGTACCGTTGTTCAAAAAGGAAGAAAGGGATAAACCAAGTAATTACAGGCCAGTCAGCCTAACCTCGGTGGTGGGAAAATTATTGGAAAAAATTCTGAGGGACAGGATAAATCTTCATTTAGAAAGACAAGGATTAATCAGGAACAGTCAGCATGGATTTGTTAAAGGAAGGTCATGTCTGACTAACTTGATTGAATTTTTTGAGGAGGTAACAAGGAGGGTCGATGAGGGTAGTGCGTTTGATGTAGTCTATATGGATTGTAGCAAGGCTTTTGATAAGGTCCCGCATGGCAGACTGGTCACAAAAGTAAAAGCCCATGGGATCCAAGGCAAAGTGGCAAGTTGGATCCGAAATTAGCTCAGAGGCAGGAAACAAAGGGTAATGGTCGAAGGGTGTTTTTGTGACTGGAAGGCTGTTTCCAGTGGGGTTCTGTAGGGCTCAGTATTGGGTCCTTTGCTTTTTGTGCTATATATCAATGATTTGGACTTGAATGTAGGAAGTATGATTAAGAAATTTGCAGGTGATAAAAAATTGGCCGTGTGGTTGATAATGAAGAAGGTGTAGATTGCTGGAAGATATCAATGGACTGATCAGATGGGCAGAACAGTGGCAAATGGAACTCAATCCAGAGAAGTGTGAGGTAATGCATTTGGGGAGGGCTAACAGGGCAAGGGAATACACAATAAATGGTAGGACACTGAGAAGTGTAGAGGAACAGAGAGACCTTGAAGTGCATGTCCACAGATCCCTGAAGGTAGCAGGACAGGTAGATAAGGTGGTTAAGAAGGCATACGGGATACTTGCCTTTATTAGCCGAGGCATAGAATATAAAAGCAAGGAGGTTATGCTTGAACTGTATAAAACACTAATTAGGCCGCAGTACTGCATACAGTTCTGGTCACCACATTACAGGAAAGATGTGATTGCACTAGAGAGGGTGCAGAGGAGATTTACGAGGATGTTGCCTGGGCTGGGGAATTTTAGCTATGAGGAAAGATTGGATGGGCTGGGGTTGTTTTATTTGGAACAGAGGAGGCTGAGGGGACACCTAATTGAGGTGTATAAAATTATGAGGGGCCTAGATAGAGTGGATAGGAAGGACCTATTTCCCTTAGCAGAGGGGTCGATAACCAGGGGGCATAGATTTAAAGTAATTGGTAGGAGGTTTAGAGGGGATTTGAGGAGAAATTTTTTCACCCAGAGTGTGGTGGGGGGTCTGGAACTCACTGCCTGAAAGGGTGGTAGAGGCAGAAACCATCATCACATTTAAAAAGTACTTGGATATGCACTTGAAGTGCCGTTACCAACAAGGATATGGACCAAGTGCTGGAACGTGGGATTAGGCTGGATAGCTCTTTGTCGGCCAGCATGGACAAGATGGGCCGAATGGCCACCTTCTGTGCTGTAAATTTCTATGATTCTATGATCCTCGTGTTCACTTTAAATTGCATATTTTGGCCTCATGGAGACCTTCCTAACAGGTCTCTAATCTCCTCCTGCGCAGTTCTGGTGATATATGGTGACATATGCTACAGAGATAGATTGTGTGCATCCCATAATGGCTCTATCGATTCTAATGGAAGCCACTACTTCTAACTGACTTGGGCCTAATCTGGAAAAGCCTGAGACAGGAAAATATTACAGTAAGTTTGGTACACAGTTGGCAGCAGTTTTTCTGAAGTTGGGTACATCAGAAAGCAGCAGATGACACTGTTCTGACTGCTGTTTTGGTCCCCTGTGCCGAGAACATCTATTGTTGACTGCTGCCTGCAAAGGTTATTTACATTAACTCTCACCTGATATCTGTCTATATCAGGAACCCGGGTATTGGCAAAATTGACTACTTGGGTTACTCGACTGGGGATTTCAAGCACCTGTGCCAAATTATCTAAGTGAAAAGTTTGCGTTATGTGAATTGTAGTTTTTACCATGCTCCTGTGGAACTACCCAGATGATACATGACAACCTGGGCTATATTTTCCAACAAGGCTGGCTTATAAACCAGAAATGCAATGGGACTGCACTTCCTCCTGCCCGTGTGCCCACTTCCTATATCCCTGGGTCAACCTTATTTTAATATTGTGGGGATGCTCCCAGCACTGTTTGCACCCTTTACTGAGAGCTCAGATAATGCGGGGAGAGAAATCCAGTGCAGCTGCAGCAGGATTTAAATAGCGACAGCAGATTAAAGGACCCAAACAGCAATTTTCTGTCAGTGACAATTGGAGTATTACAATATCTGAAGGCTAGTTGGTCTTTAGGGCACCAAACCCAAACCTATGCACTCTTCAGCTGAAGCAGAATTGTTGAAATCCAACAAAATAGAATTCAGATCTTTGGCACAGATGGAAGGCTGTTCACAAAGAGCATGGTCTTGGCCCAGTGAGAAGGTGGCGACCTTGGCAGTGACTGCCACCTCCAGTAACTCCCTGTAATGGCAGAAGTTCACAACGTGAACCAATGCAAAATTATCAACAAGTTTTACATTTCCAACTACCTTGCCTTCCCTATCTTGAACTCCACATACAAATTCCCTAAAATATCCATGACGGACCATAAGACAGTTCACATCCCCTTCTTTCCTCAGCAAGTGTTCCTTTACTGTACAGCCTAATTGTAGGGAAGCAGTGAAACAGACATCTATGTACTTTCTTGTTTTCTGCATCTGTTGTCATTTGAATAGGGAATGCTTAATCCCATCTGGTTGAATGTAGAGGGCACATAACCAAAGAGAAGGAGCTGCCACTGGTAGAGAAACTGCTAACCTCCAGCCTCTCACTCCTTAGGAGGAAGCCCTAGAACTCTTGGGCAGGCATTCGGGGAAGCAGTGGAAGACAGCGATTGCAGGTAGGTCAGGAAGCTCCTTGTATCATGCCTCTTCAGTTCCTGCTGCTCAAATCCAGCCAGTCATCACAAAACTTTGTGAATGCTTAAGCTCAGGACTTCTTCCTAAAGTGAAATGGTCATTGTGCAGCTCATCTACCCCAGCTAACTTCTCTTATTTTTTTACCCTCCTAGGTATCTCTCTGCAACATCATCACCCAGCCCTTGCTCACCTATTCCATCACTGCATCTCTCCCTTACAAGTACCAGCCCTGAAGTAACTACCCAGAAGGGTTAGTTAATGAGACAGGAGATTTCACATGGTGACACACCGAGCACAAGTGGCCAGGAGGAGCTGAGGTGGAAGATAAGTAGGCAGTCATCACTAGCCGGAGGAATAAGAAACCGCTGCTCTCAGCTGTGAATCTGGTATCCAGATCCAAGAGTCCATCATTTAAAAGAAGATGCTTGCAAAGCATCAGGCATTTATACAGGCCGTGGATAGGGTATTCAAGAGGGTGGTGTAGGTGCTAGCTTAGTTGGGAGGGGCCCACTCTCCACATCTGTGGCACTAGCCATGCAGGGGGCAGCTCCAGAAAAATCTGCAGCAAAGGCTCCCCATTAGAAGATCTAAGGAAGTCGTACCTTCCAGCATGGCAGCTGTGACTGCTGCCAGAGATGTTTTAGGCATCAGAGTAGAAAGGGCTGTCTTCACTAATCAGTGGCGAACCAGGGCTGTGCCCAGTACTATGGTCTGGCAGGGGTGCACATGCATGATAAAGCTGTCTCTCTGGACAGCACTGCCATGTGCTTACCTGCACATGGGAGAAAGCAGCCAGGGCCATTTTAACCACCAAATCTCCCAATCTGCAAATTTGAAAATCAGGTGTGCAAACCCTAGAAATCAGGAACGCTTAATTTCAACATATGTACTACCATTAATTTTCAAATAACCTAACATTTTCATTTTTATACAATTAGGTATGTATTTCTAAAGAATACATGATTAAGGTTCTGCAAATCTAAATACAAATTAAGGGAGTTTCAGTCTGTTATATACTTAATTTGTTTTTCCCAGACTAGAACTTAATTGCATTTCAATAGTTTAAGGTTTGAACTATGAACTACGTACCACTAAAATACAATAAAGTGTTACTCCCTCCCAATGGTGGTCAGGCACCAGAGTTTCCAGCTACACTGGGCAGGCTGGAGATGCACCTGCAGTGTGCCAACCTATCCTATTCTAATTAGTTGCCCTCCCCCTGACCCTGCAAACTCCGGGAAAACAACCTGAGGAATTTCAACCCTGTAGTCTGGGACCTGGAGTCCCATTTCTGATATTTATTGCGGTCAGGCTGCAACAACAGTGCCTATCGCTATAATGTAGCAAATTTACTGAAGCTAATCATCAAATGACATACATAAGGTTATTTTACACACCTTATCGATACTGAAAGATATAGTTGACAGTTATATTTGTATCCCAGTTATTTAATTAAAACATTTTTGCTCGCCTTCCCAAGGTAGAGTTGCAGTATTTACTTAAGATTGATTTACATGTTTATTCCTCTCTCCTCCCTCACAAATTTTTATTGAAGAGTTTTAAGAGTGACTGTTCAGTGGTTTTATAGCTGTCAAAGCCATTATGCAGAGTTGAGTACCATTTGTTCTCATGGTTATGCATTATTATACAATATATGCAGATGGTTTAATGTTATGTAGTTTCTTTTTAATGGCTGCACTCAAATAACAATTTGACTCACATTATAGCCACTGTCACGATACACTTTTTTTTTGTCTTCATTACACAAAGAACATAAAACAAAGAAGCATACCGTAATCGACTGTTCTTCTCCAAACCGTCTATTATTTCCTCCATTGCAGCAGTTAGTCTGGAAAATGAAGAAATATAGTATCAGCTATTGAACACACAGCACTGAAATACTAATCCTCTCATTATAGTTATATTTAACCCTTTCATTATTCTTTTTAGTAATAAAAATATTATGGGTGACAGCTTCCTGGATGACTGTTGGTATTGCACCATATGGTGTAGTACTGAGCCATATAGACCAGGAAGGTTCCAGGCTGAATATCTGATCTGGGTTAAGATCGCAGATCTCAACAGGGGTGGCAGTAGGGTTTCTACAATTGGTTTCAGTGTCTCCACGCTAGAGGAAGCAAAGCAAAAAAGGAAACAAGGAACCATCAGCCAAGGCTCCTTCTCCTGATGGCTATCCACTGACCACTGCTAGAAAGTATGCTCAGTTGGTCGACTGTTCCAAATGCTTATATCCCTATGATTACACAATTTTTCTTTACGATGCGTTCTGATTTACATTTCACTAATTTAAACATAATTTCTTGTCCTACTGATGTCACTCATCTTGAAATAATATTCTGGGGTCAAATTATCTATACCATTTAATCTTATACAAAGCTTGATGCAACTACCGTTAAACTAATTCTAGAGCTATACAGCTTAAGTGTTTCCATTCTCATTGTAGCTCATCACTTTACATTCGGGATCATTCTTGTTGCTATTAACAGTAATGCCATGGTTGGGGGTGGCATTAAATGGGAAATTAGAGATGCGTGCAATAAGGGCATACAGATTCGGCTAACCAAATTAGTAACAATACTGTGGAGGAGGAATTCCTGGAGTGTATACGGGATGGTTCCTGTACAAATATGTCGAGGAACCAACTAGAGATCAAGCCATCTTAGACTGGGTATTATGTAATGAGAAAGGATTAATTAGCGGGGCGGAGCGATCATAATGGGGCAGTAATTCCTCCCCAAACGCGTGAGTACGGAAGGGGTACTCACGTGTCTGGCCGGAGGAAATGCCGGTTTTCAGCATGCACAGCGCATGCGCTGAAAACCGGCATTTCCTCTCCTCTAACCCAAGAGGTGAAGAGGCTAGCGCGTGCGCTGTAGGGGGCAGCGCATGCGTCTTGGATTTCCTCTGTTTTGGGGGATTTGCGCATGTGTAAAGGCCTCCGGTCTTTACGCTTGTAAAAAGCACACGTAAGTATTTATTTTTACAGGTAAGTGGTGTTTTAGTGCAATTTAGAATTTTTTTTCCCACAGGTTTATTATTTTAAAGAATCTACAATAAGGTAAGTTTAGTTTTAGACCCTTTTTATTAAAAATTTATTTTTTTCAAAAAAAAACTTATTGTTTAAATTATTTTTTTAAACTTATTTATACTTAATTTAATGATTGGGATGTTTTTAAAAATTTTATTTAAAGTTTAAGTAGTGTTTTGGGGTGCAGTACTTCTCATGAGTTTGACAGTTCTTACTCTCAAACTTATGAATGAAGTTTCCCCTCCCCTGATTGGCTGAACAGTGCTCACCTGATCCCAGCCGGCACATCACACTAACTACGCCGCTGGGTCAGGTTAGCACAGCGCGCCGACATCAGAACCTGGCCACTGACAGGAAATCCACTGCAGGCCAGGTTTCAGATGTCGGCGCGCAGGGTGAGTGCACATCGGGGGCATGCACGCGCGGCAAGCCCCCGACACCAAGTTCTGGGCCAATATGATCGAATTCTGCATTAAGATGGAGAGTGAAGTATTTGACACAGAGACTAGGGTCCTGAATTTAAATAAAGGATACTATGATGGTATGAGGTGCGAGTTAGGTAGGATGGATTGGGGAATGTTATTTAAAGGGTTGATGGTGGATAGGCAATGGCAAACATTTAAAGATCGCATGGATGAACTACAGAATTTGTTCATCCCTGTTTGGCATAAAAATAAAACAAAAAAAGTGACTCAACCGTGGCTAACAAGGGAAATTAGGGATAGCATAAGATCCAAGGAGAGGACATATAAATTGGCCAGAAAAAGCAGCAAACCTGAGGATTGGGAGCAGTTTAGGATTCAGCAAAGGAGGACAAAGGGATTAATTAAGAGGGAGAAAATAGAGTATGAGAGTAAGCTTTCAGGGAACATAAAAACTGACTGTAAAAGCTTCTATAGATATGTGAAGAGAAAAAGATTGGTGAAGTCAAGCATAGGTCCCTTGCAGTCAGAATCAGGGGAATTTATAATGGGGAACAAAGAAATGGCAGACAAATTAAATACATACTTTAGTTCTGTCTTCACAAAGGAGGCCAGACATAACCTCCCCGAGATGTCGGGGAACATAGGGTCTAATGAGAGGGAGGAACTGAATGAAATCAGTATTTGTAGGGAAATGGTGTTAAGGAAATTGACGGGATTGAAGGCCGATAAATCCCCAGAGCCTGATAATCTACATCCTAGAGTACTTAAGGAAGTGGCCCTAGAAATAGTAGATGCTGGTCATCTTCCAAAATTCTATAGACTCTGGAACAGTTCCCATGGATTGGAGGGTAGCTAATGTTACCCCACTATTCAAAAAAGGTGGTAGAGAGAAAACGGGGAATTATAGACTGGTAAGCCTGACATCGGTAGTGGGGAAAATGCTAGAGTCCATTATAAAAGATGTAATAGCAGAGCACTTGGAAAACAGTGACAGGATCAGACAAAGTCAACATAGATTTACAAAAGGTAAATCGTGCTTGACTAATCTACTGGAATTTTTTGAGGATGTAACTGGTAGAATAGATAAGGGAGAACCAGTGGATGTGGTGTATTTGGACTTTCAGAAGGCTTCCGATAAGGTCCCGCATAAGAGATTAGCGTGTAAAGTTAAGGCACATGGGATTGGGGGCAAGGTACTGACGTGAATAGAGAACTGGCAGGCAGACAGGAAGCAAAGAGTTGGAATAAACGGCTCTTTTTCCGAGTGGCAGGCAGTGACTAGTGGGGTACCACAGGGATCGGTGCTAGGACCCCAGCTATTCACAATATATATTAATGATCTAGACGAGGAAACTAGATGTAATATCTCCAAGTTATCAGACGACACAAAGCTGGGTGGGCGTGTGTGCTGTGAAGAGGATGCCAAGAAACTCCAGTATGATTTGGACAGGTTGGGTGATTGGGCAGATGTATGGTTATCCACTTTGGTGGCAAAAACAGGAAGGCATATTATTATCTGAACGGCAATAGATTGGGAGAAGGGGAAGTGCAATGAGACCTGGGTGTCCTTGTGCACCAGTCGCTGAAGGTAAGCATGCAGGTGCAGCAGGCGGTTAAGAAGGCAAATGGTATGTTGGCCTTCGTAGCGAGAGGATTCGAGTACAGGAACAAGGATGTCTTGCTGCAGTTGCAGAGGGCCTTGGTGAGGCCACACCTTGAGTATTGTGTGCAGTTTTGGTCGCCTTATTTAAGGAAGGATGTTCTTGCCATGGAGGGAGTGCAGCGAAGATTCACCAGACTGCTACCTGGGATGGCAGGAATGACGTATGAGGAGAGATTGGGTCGATTGGGCTTATACACGCTGGAGTTTAGAAGAATGAGAGGGAATCTCACTGAAACTTATAAAATTCTAACAGGACTAGACAGACTAGATGCAGGAAAGATGTCCCCGATGGCGGGGGAGTCCAGAACCAGGGGTCATAGTCTAAAGATAAGGGGTAAGCCATTTAGGACAGTGATGAGGAGGAATTTCTTCACCCAGAGAGTGGTGAACCTGTGGAATTCTCTACCACAGAAGGCAGTTGAGGCCAATTCATTAAATATATTCAACAAGGAGTTAGATATATTTCTTAAGGCTAAAGGGATCAAGGGATATGGGGAGAAGGCAGGGACAGGGTACTGAGTTTGGATGATCAGGCATGATCTCGTTGAATGGCGGAGCAGGCTCGAGGGGCCGAATGGCCTACTCCTGCTCATATCTTCTATGTTTCTATTCTCTGCACCCTCTCTGATGTTTATTTTGAGGTGTGGCAATCAAAATTGTACACAGAACTCCAAGTTACCTTTTTCTGCAGTTATAGAAGTAGTTACAGTAGAGAGAAAGGATCTTAGCTTGGAAAAACAGATGTAGAATCACTTTGGGTGGAGCTAAGAAACAACAAGGGGCAGAAAACGCTGGTGGGAGTAGTTGTAGTGTTGGGCACAGTATAAAACAGGAAATTAGAGGCGCATGTAACAAGAGTAATACAGTAATCATGGGGTACTTTAGTCTACATATAGAGTGGGCAAACCAAATTTGCAGTAATAGTGCGGAGGACAAGTTCATGGAATGCATTCAAGATAGTTTTCTAGATCAGTATGTGGAGGAACCAACTAGGGAACTGGCTATTTTAGATCTAGTATTGTGCAATGAGAAAGGGTTAATTAATAACCTTTTGGGGGACTACGGTCTCCCGCGTAAAGAAATAGGCAACACAGCGAGCTACAAGAAATAGGTCTTTACTCCAACTCTCACAATACAGTACTGAATTCGTGAAGCCCGCGAACCTGTGATGACTCACGGATTGGTCACCTGCTGGAACCTGATTGGTTTTCCTTCTAACAGCAGCAGGCAAGTCTGAACATGCCTTATTCCTCTCAGCTTGCAACTGTCTTGCGGGGGGAGGGGAATACAGCAGTTAAAAGGGGATTATACAGGTTTATCTACATACACACAGTGTTTCCCCAATGTGGCAACGCCACATACGTCCCCCCAGAATCCTCGTTAACTGTAAAAGTCAGTCTCTGCGGAGGTTTGACCAAGTGGCCGTAGCGGCTGTAGTAGCCATCTGGCGTGTGAGGAGGGCTGTCTGGGAGGTCGGCCGGTTGGTTCGTCGGCTGGTCTGGCGGCTGGTCTGCCGGTGGGCTGGCTGGACGGGCTGCCGGCGAAGGTGGGGCGGCGGCTGGGAAGTAAGGTTCTGGCGTGTCTTGGTCCTCTTGTGGGGCCACCGCCAACGCGGGAGGTCTGCCCCGCCGTGGGGGAAGAGCCGGCCGAAACGGGAAGCTGAGGTCCAGGTGCACCGGTTTGAGGCGGTCTACTGAAATAAGGTCCGGCTTCCCGCCGACATCGATAAGAAAAGCTTTGTCCCCCGTCTCCAATACTGGGAAGGGGCCGGTGTATGGTGCCTGCAGCGGGCCTCTGTGCGCGTCCCAGCGCACGAAGACGAACTCCGCATGTCGTAAGTCTCGAGGCACGTAGGACGGCTGCGGGCAGTGTTGCGAAGTGGGCACTGGACGGAATTGCTGGGCCGCGTCTTGGTGCAGGGAAAGCTGTCTGGCGGCCGACCACGGCTCCGTTGTCAGGGGGAGGAAGTCGCCTGGTACTCTGAGCGGTTGGCCGTAGACTGTCTCGGCCGCAGAGGCGCGGAGGTCCTCTTTGGGCGCAGTACGCAATCCCAGGAGAACCCAGGGTAGTTTGTCGATCCAGCTGGTGTCGGCCAGGCTGGCACGGAGGGAGGCTGTTGTCCTGTGCAACTTGGTGCCGAGGCCGGCGATGATGGCATTCCACAAGTGGGAGGTGAACTGGGGGCCTCTGTCCGAGGATATGTCGGTCGGCACGCCGAACCGGGCCACCCATGTCGAGACGAATGCTCGCGCGACGTCGGTCGTGGTGGTGGAGGCGAGGGGAACCACCTCGGGCCATCTGGTGGTGCGGTCGACGATCGCGAGCAGGTGTGTAAAACCGTGCGACGACGGCAAGGGGCCTACCAGATCGACGTGGACGTGGTCGAAACGCCTCTCGGGCACCGGGAAACACTCCAATGGCACCTTGGTGTGCTGCTGGACCTTAGCGCGCTGACACGGCATGCATGTGTTGGTCCAGTCTCTCACATCCTTGTGGAGTCCAGGCCAGACGAACTTGGCGGACTTAAGTTTCTGAGACGCACGCATCCCTGGATGTGAAAGGCCGTGGATGATGTCGAAAACTCGCTTGCGCCAGGCGGATGGAACGACCGGCCTAGGCGAGGGGACTGAGACATCGCACAGGAGGGTTGTGCCGGCTGCGTGGAAGTGGATGTCGCCAGGGTGAGGCTGGTAGTTGACGTCCTGAGGGCCTGGATCTCCTCGTCGGCAGCCTGGTCTCTCGCCATGCTGGCGTAGTCGACGCCCAGGTGCACTGCGTGGAGCGAGGGTCTTGAGAGGTAGTCGGCCACCAAATTGTCCTTGCCGGCGACGTGGCGGATGTCCGTGGTGAACTCCGAGATGAAGTTCAGTTGGCGCTGTTGGCGCACGGACCAGGGTTCGGTTACTTTGGCCATGGCGAAAGTGAGCGGCTTGTGGTCCACGAATGCGTTGAACGGCCGGCCTTCCAGAAGGAAACGGAAGTGCCGGATTGCCAGGAACAGGGCCAGGAGCTCTCTGTCGAACATGCTGTAGGCCTGCTCGTTCTTGCGCAGCTGTCGGCTGAAAAATGCCAGTGGCTGCCACGCGCCTTCGACCCACTGTTGCTGGACGGCACCGACGGCGTAATCCGAGGCGTCCGTGGTGAGGGCGGTCTTGGCGCCCGGGATGGGGTGGGCCAGTAGTGTGGCGTTGGCCAAGGCGCTTTTGGTCTGGTGGAAGGCTGTCGCCATCTCGCTGGACCAGGTGAGTTGCTCTTTGCCCGTTTTGCCCCTGGTGGCTTTGTAGAGGGGGCGCATGAGTGCGGCGGCCTTGGGCACGAACCGGTGATAGAAATTGACCATCCCCAAAAATTCCTGCAGTGCCTTAACCGAGGTGGGCTGGGGAAAGTCCGCCACCGCCTGCACCTTGGAAGGTAGGGGAATGGCTCCCCTTGGCGAGATTTTGTGGCCGAGAAAGTCAATTTGGGCTGCTCCGAACTGGCATTTGGCCGGGTTGACGATTAGCCCGTGTTGGCTGAGGCGCTGGAAAAGGGAGCGCAAATGCGCGATGTGCTCGGCCTTGCTGGTACTGGCCACGAGGATATCGTCCAGATAGACGAACAGGAAGTTCAGGTCCCGTAGGACGGAGTCCATGAGCCGTTGGAAGGCCTGTGCGGCGTTCTTAAGCCCGAAGGGCATGCGCAGGAACTCGAACAGTCCGAAGGGGGTGATGACCGCCGTCTTCTGGACGTCTGCGTGGTGGACGGGGACCTGATGGTAGCCGCGAATCAGGTCGACCTTGGAAAAGACGGACTTTCCTGCTAGGTGTGCCGAGAAGTCTTGGATGTGCGGAATGGGGTATCTATCGGGCGTGGTGGCGTCGTTGAGCCATCTGTAGTCGCTGCAGGGTCGCCAGCCACCGCCCGGCTTGGGCACAATGTAGAGGGGGGACGACCAAGGGCTGTTCGAGCGGCGGATGATGCCCAGTTTTTCCATCGTGGCGAATTCTTCCTTGGCCACCGCCATCTTGGCTGGGTCCAGGCGTCTGGCTCGAGCGAACACTGGTGGTCCCGTAGTGGCGATGTGGTGCTCGACCCCATGCTTGGCTGCCGCGGCTGAGAAGGTCGGTTGTGTGAGCCTCGGGAAATCTGCGAGTAGGCGAGCGTAGTCGTCATGCACCGGGGCGGAGCAGGACCCGATGAGGGCCGGGCTGTTGCTCTGCTGGCAGGCCAGTGAAGCGAAAGTTGCTGCGTCGATCAGGCGCCTGTCGCGGACGTCGACCAGGAGTCCGTGGGCGCAAAGAAAATCGGCGCCCAGCAAAGGATGTGCCACCGAGGCCGTCACGAAATCCCACGTAAATCGCTGGTCGTTAAAACAAACCTCAGCCCGTCGCTTTCCGAAAGTAGCGATGGCTGCGCCATTTGCCGCCACGAGGGGTGGACCACTGCGGCCTGCCTGGATGTCGAGCTGGGAGGCAGGAATTATGCTGCATTGGGCTCCGGTGTCGCAAAGGAATCTGCGCCCTGAAAGAGAGTCGGTTATGTACAGCAGTTTACCTGCGGTGCCGATGGCCATCGTGGCGGCGGGGGTGCGGTCGAGCGGGCCTAGGCGGCGGCGCGGGGCTGGTGCGTTGGACCGGGCGGTCATCTTGGTTTGATCGAAAGAGCAGGGTGCTCTGCAGCGTTGGGCCTTGTGGCTGAAACGCACGTGGTAGTAGCATAGTTCTGCGGCCTGGCGTGGCGGCGCGTGCTCGGTGGTGTCGGGGAGCCTCGCGGCTGCACAGCCGAGTTGGGCGACGGCGAAAACTTTGTTCGCGGCGGCTGCCAGTTGTACGCAGTCCGTGATCGGGGACCCCGCGAGGGCAGTCTGTACCTGCTGAGGAAGCAGGCTGAGGAAAGGGGCCCGAAACAAAAAGCACTGCGGTTCAGAGCCCAGGAGTGCAAGCATCCGGCTCATCAACTGGGTCGGGGTAGAATCGCCGAGGCCTGGTAGTGAGAGAAGCCTGCGGGCCCTCTCCTCCTTGGAGAGGCCGTAAGCCTGCAGCAAGCGGCCCTTAATGGTTGAGTACTTGCCGGTCTGTGGTGGGTTCCCCAGCAGGTCGAGAACTTCGGTGGCGGTAGAGCTTGCTAGTGCTGAGACTACGTGGAGGTACCTTTCGTCATCGTCTTGAACTCTGCGAAGGGTGAATTGGGCCTCCGAGTGCGCGAACCAAGCTGGTGCTTGGTGTTCCCAGAAGGTGGGGAGCTTCAAGGACGCGGCGCCGGCCGACATCAGGCTGCTGCTGGTTGCCATCGGGTCGTTGCTGGCCTCTGTAGGGCTGCGTGAGTCGGGGACTTCGGCCGCCGACATTCGGGGTCACCAGTGTGGGGGACCACGGTCTCCCATGTAAAGAAATAGGCAACACAGCGAGCTACAAGAAATAGATCTTTACTCCAACTCTCACAATACAGTGCTGAATTCGTGAAGCCCGCGAACCTGTGATGACTCACGGATTGGTCACCTGCTGGAACCTGATTGGTTTTCCTTCTAACAGCAGCAGGCAAGTCTGAACGTGCCTTACTCCTCTCAGCTTGCAACTGTCTTGCGGGGGGAGGGGAATACAGCAGTTAAAAGGGGATTATACAGGTTTATCTACATACACACAGTGTTTCCCCAATGTGGCAACGCCACAACCTTGTATTAAAGGAGCCTCTGGGGAAGCGTGATTACAATATGATAGAATTTTATATTGAGTTTGAGAGGAATTTAGTTAAGTCCAAAACTAGGGTCTTAAATCTGAACAAACCAAACTATGTAGGTATGCGAGGCAAGTTGGCTAAGGTAGATTGGGAAACTAGATTAAAAGATATGACGGGACATAAGAAATGGCAAACATTTAAAGAAATAATTCATAACGAGTATACTTTCCCTTAAGGGATAAAAACCCAATGGGAAAATTGGTCTAACCGTGGCTACCAAGACAAGTTAAAGATAGTACTAGATTAAAGGAAAAGGCTTATAATGTGGCTAAAAAGAAGAGTAGTAAGCCTGAGGATTAGGAAGATCTTAGAATTCAGCAAAGGATGACCACGAAATTGATAAAGTGTGATAAAAGAGATTATGAGAGTAAACTAGCAAGAGACATAAAAACAGATTGTAAAAGCTTCTATAAACGTGGATCCCTTATACACAGAGACAACAGAAATTATAATGGAGAACAAGGAAATGGCAGAGATATTAAGCAAGTACTTTGAATCTGTCTTCACGGAAGAAGACACAAAAAAATTCTGGAAATAGTAGGAAACCATGGGGGTGATTTTGCCAATGGGGGCGCGTTGGAGGCGGGACTGCTGCTCGTCAGGTTTTAGTCCCGCCTCCATCGACTTGTGGCCAACCCACGCTATTTTTCCTTGATTGACGTTGTTAAGCCCGCCCAGCAGACTTAGCAGGCCAATTAAGGGAAAGCCGGTTACAGAGAACATCAGCTATGACGTTTCATCTGTCAAACATTTTTGACTGTGAAGCTGTCAAACACTGACATTCTCTGTTGTTTGATAAGTACTTGTATTCAAGACTCATCAAACCTATCTGCTGAGCAGAAAGTTGCATCGGAGAATGCAGCAGCCATCTGTCATCTCTGCTGCGGAGATGCTGGAGTCTCTTGTTCCCCAACGGATGAAGCCTGCAAGAAGAAACAAAGGTAAGTAAACTTTTTCTAACACTTTTCACTCACCTCACATACTTAGCTCTCCACACTTGCATCCATCACTCACCTCCACAGCGCATTTTTGCACCCCTCCGACCCCCGCAGGCCCACTGCTCGCCTCGCTGACCCTGGCAGGTTTAACCGACATCGGGAAGCCCGCACCTCTGCTGGAAAAATGGGGATAATCCTCTTAACTGCCTGGTAATAAATTGCCTGTTACCAGGCAGTTAAGTGGCTGTAATCCCCTTTCCGTCTCCAGGAGATGGGACCCAGTGTGGGTCGGATACCCACCTCCTGGGAAGATGCCACAGAGGCGGGTTTGGGGCGGGATGGGTATCCACCCCCAGATTCTGCCATTTTCCTGGCAGTCCCGCCTACAAACCCGCCTCCCCAGTGCTGGCAAAATCGCCCCCCAAGGGTCTAGTGAGAATGAGGAACTTAAAGAAATTAGTATTAGTAAAGAAATAGTACTGGAGAAATTAATTGGACTAAAAGCCGGCACATTCCCTGGACCTGATGGCCTATATCCTAGGGTTTTAAAAGAGGTGGCTACAGAGATAGTGGATGCATTGGCTTTGATCTTCCAGAATTCTCTAGATTCCAGAACGGTCCCCACGGATTGGAAGGTAGCAAAATGTAACCCCACTATTCAAGAGCGGGAGAGAGAAAACTGGGAAGTATAGACCAGTTAGCCTGTCATCAATAGTAGGGAAAATGCTAGAATCTAATATTAGGGACGTAGTAACAGGGCATTTAGAAAACCATAATATAATTGGGCAGAGTCAACACGGATTTATGAAAGGGAAATTGTGTTTGACAAATCTGTTAAGAGTTTTTTGCAGTTGTAACTAGCAGAGTAGGTATGGAGGAACCAGTGGATGTAGTGTATTTGGATTTTCAGAAAGCATTCGATAAGGTGCCACACAAGAGGTTATTACACAAAATTAAGGCTCATGGGATATGGGGTAATATATTAGCTTGGATTGAGGATCAGTTAACAGACAGAAAACAGAGAGTAGGAATAAACGGGTCATTTTTGGGTTGGCAGGCTGTACCTAGTGGGGTACCGCAAGGATCAGTGCTTGGACTTCAGCTATTTACAATCTATATCAATGACTTAGATGAGAGGACCGATTGCAATATATCCAAGTTTGCTGATGATACAAAGCTAGGTGGGAAAGTAAGTTGTGAGGAGGACGCAAAGAGGCTGCAAAGGGATATAGACAGGTTAAATGGCAGATGGAATCTAATGTGGAGAAATGTGAAGTTATCCACTTTGGTGGGAAAAATAGAAAAGCAGAATGTTTTTAAATGGTGAGAGATTGGGAAATGTTGGAACTCAGAGGGACCTGGGTGCCCTTGTACACAACTCACAGAAAGTTAATATGCAGGTACAGCAAGCAATTAGGAAAGCAAATGGTATGTTAGCCTTTATTACAAAGGGATTGGCGTATAAGAGTAAAGAAGTCTTACTGCAATTATATAGGGCCTTGGCGAGACCACACCTGGAGTACTGTGTAGTTTTGGTCTTCTTACTTAAGGAAGGATCTACTTGCCATCGAGGGAGTGCAACAAAGGTTCACTAGACTGATTCCTGGGATGGGGGGATTGTCCTATGAGGGGAGATTGAGTAGACTAGGCCTATATTCCCTAGAGTTTATAAGAATGAGAGGTGATCTCATTGAAACATAGAAAATTCTTAAGGGACTTGACAGAGTAGATGCTGGGAGGATATTTTCCCTGACTGGGAAGTCTAGAACTAGGGGGTCACAGTCTCAGAATAAGAGATCGGCCATTTAGGACTGAGATGACGAGAAATTTCTTCATGCAAAGGGTTGTGAATCTTTGGAATTCTCTACCCCAGAGAGCTGTGGATGCTCAGTTGTTGAATATATTCAAGACAGAGATCGATAGATTTTTGGATACTGAGGGAGCCAAGGGATATGGGGATTGTGCGGGAACGTGGAGTTGAGGTAGAAGGTCAGCCATGATCTTATTGAATGACGGAGCAGGCTCGAAGGACTGAATGGCCTACTTCTGCTCCTATTTCTTATGCAGTGGTGCCATTAGTCTCATTGATCATATTGGTACCAATATGCTACAGCTGCACTTAAATCAATACACTTTAATGTTGCAAGATACTCTTCATTTATCACAAGAGGAGCATCAAACTGCTGCCACCAATTATCAATAGCGGTAGACCTTTAACCACTAGTATTTCATCCTGGACTTGTATAGCTCAAAATGCTTTCTCCAAACAAAACTCTGACTGGGGGTGGGGAGGGGGTTCAAAATCTGTAATTCTACTTGTGGGTATTTGTCACATGTCATGGTGATTGGGTATGAAAATTTCAAAGGGTCATAATGACATATTACTAAAATCCTAGTGGCAGCACTGCTATATGGATTGAAATTGAGCCACTGTCCACTGAATATTCTGTTAAAGCAAAAAATAATCCATAATTTACCATCACTAAATTTGATTTGTGACATCTGCCTTTTGTTCTCTTCTGCCTCCTCCCATTTTGTTATTAAAGGGGCTCACTTCACTTCCAGTTCTCACAAATGGTCTACACCTGAGACTTTAACCGGTTTTATCTCTTTGTAGATGCTTATGGTTCTGCTGTATAATCACAGCATTTCCTGTTTTAATCACAGTACCGTGCCATTTCCTGAATAGGGATGCAAGTACAGGCATTGCAGTAAACTAGTTTCAAAAGTCAGATTTACTTCTTTTATAACTAGTTGGAAAAAATTTTTTAAATTGAGATTATTTAAAAAAAAATGTTATGACAAAAAATGTGCTTTTAGCAACTTAATAATTTTTTTAAAAGTTTGGTTCATTCTTTATCAGAGTAAAGTGTAAGCTATGTTTCAGACTGTTAAGAGGTGTGGAAGTAGATGAAGGAGAAACAGGTAAATCCCTTTAACCGAATTGAGAATAACAAACAAAGACTAATTGAAGGAAAGGGTTCATCAAACTCTCCTGGAGTCTGTTAATGTTATACTGCTATTGCTTTCTCTTTATATTGTAGTAATATTAACCTTTAGCCTTTGCCTGTCAAGCAGGGAAGTTTAAGTCAATTTAAAGTACCACTGGACTATTGAGCCAGAACTGACCCTGCAGCAATGGTCAGTTTAATCACTTCAGTAAACTTAAATTAAAAAGACATGCTAACAAGTGCAGGAAAAACAGTTTGTTCTGCAAAGGAAAACATCTGGATATACATCATCCTTTTTAATTGGTGCTTCTTTAGAAGCAGAAGATTGACTGAGAAATGGTACTGAATCAAAGACAGACATAATCAATGATATCACTTGCTGGAATAGCAATTATATGTAACAAGAGTGATAAGAAAACAAAGTACGGGAGTTGTATTGGTCTACGTAAACATAACTCGTTAAGTAAGGAAAACTAAAGTTTTATCAGTGATAAGTCAATTAAATTCTCCTCATATGGAGTTGTATTTTAACTGTAATGTAAAATTGTGTGGACTGTCAAGTGAAGGGGGTAAGAGAACTGTATAAAAATTGGCTATGTTTGTAATGAGAATCTGGATTCGTAAAAGCCTAAGATACTGAGCTCAGAACTGTAACACATTTGAATTCCCAATTAAACCAGCAAGGTTTTGCCGTAAGTACTGCCTTTTAAATGTATGTGTACATGTACTGTACACTTAATACATCTGTGACACCTGATAGTCCACATTTAAGAACCTTTTGATTTGAGGAGTAAGTTATAAATAAGAACCCCATCTCTAACACCAGTTCTCTTGCTACACCTCTCCTCCGTCATCTTGCTCAGTGGGACCACCCTCGCTTGGTTCCACTCTCACCACACCAATTGCAGCCAGAGAATCTCCACCAACAGCTTCTCTTCCCCTGCACTATTATCTCCAGAGTTCCCCAAGAATCTATCCTTGCCCACCTCCTCTTCCTTATCTACATGCTGCCTTTTGGCAACATTATCTGCAGATATGGAGTCAGCTTCCACATGTAGGCTGATGACACCCAGCTCTAACTCTCCACTACCTATTACACAAAATTAGGACTCATGAAATTGGGGGTAATATATTAGCATGGATTGAGGATTGGTTAATGGACAGAAAACAGAGAGTAGGAATAAACGGGACTTTTTCAGGTTGGCCGGCTGTAACTAGCTGGGTACCACAAGGATGAGTGCTTGGGCCTCAGCGGTTTACAATCTATATTAATGACTTAGATGAAGGGACTGAGTGTAACGTATCCAAGTTTGCTGATGATACAAAGTTAGGTGGGAAAGTAACCTGTGAAGAGGACGCAAAGAGGCTGCAGAGAGATATAGACAGGTTGACTGAGCAGGCAAGAACATGGCAGATGGAATACAATGTGGGGCAGTGTGACGTTATCCACTTTGGTAGGAAAAACAAAAAAGCAGAATATTTTTTGAATGGTGAGAGACTGGGAAATGTTTGCATTCAGAGGGATCTGGGCATCCTTGTACATGAATCACAAAGTTAGCATGCAGGTACAACAAGCAATTAGGAAAGCAAATGGTATGTTAGCGTTTATTACAAAGAGATTAGAGTATAAGAGTAAAGAAGTCTTACTGCAATTATACAGGGCATTGGTGAGGCCACATCTGGAGTACAGTGTACAGTTCTGGTCTCCTTACCCAAGGAAAGACATACTTGCCTTAGAGGGAGTGCAACAAAGGTTCACTAGACTGGTTGCTGGGACGAGGGGATTGCCCTATGAGGAGAGATTGAGTAGACTAGAATTTAGAAGAATGAGAGTTGATCTAATTGAAACATATAAAATTCTTAAGGAGCTTGACAGGTTTAATGCTGAGAAAATGTTTCCCCTGGCTGGGGAATCTAGAACTCAGAGTCACAGTCTCAGAATAAGAGGTCGGCCATTTAGGACTGAGATGAGGAGATATTTCTTCACACAAAGGGTTATGAATCATTGGAATTCTCTACCCCAGAGAGCTATGGATGCTCAGTCATTGAGTATATTCAAGACAGAGGCCGATACATTTTTGGGAACTAAGGGAATTAGGGGATATGGGAATAGTGTGGGAAGGTGGAGTTGAGGTAGAAGATGAGCCATGATCTTGTTGCATGGTGGAGCAGACTTGAAGGGCCAAATGGCCTACTCCAGCTCCTATTTCTTATGATCTTATGTACCTCTTTCAACCCCTCCACTGCCTGTATATTGTCAGCCTTTATTCTATCCCGCACCAAGTCCCACTCACTCATCACCGCTGTCCAAACTGTCTGTTCTCTTGATTCTGGCCTCTTGTGCTTGACGGCCATGTCTTCAGCCCCCTAGGCCTCATGCCCTGGAGTTCCATCTATAAACGCTTTGGTCTCTCCACATTCCTCTCCTGCTTTAAGATCCTCCTCAAAACTCACATCTTTGACCAAGTTCTTGGTTACCCCATCTAATATCTCCTTTGGCTCAGCCTTTAATTTTTTTAATTACATCTGTGAAGCATTTTGGGACTTTTTATACGTTTAAGATGAAGATGAATTATGAGAGTAAACTGGCAAGAAATATTAAAACAGAAAGTAAGAGCTTCTACAGGTATATAAATATCCCTTAGAGGATGAGAATGGGGAATTGGGAATGGGGAAATGGCAGAGACTCTGGACAAATATTTTGTATCTGTCTTCACAGTAGAAGACACTAACAACATCCCAACAATGGATAATCAAGGGGCCACAGGGAGGGGGAAACTAAAGACAATCACTAAGGAAAAAGTACTTGGTAAAATAATGGGACTAAAAGATGACAAGTCCCCTGGACCAGATGGCCTGCATCCCAGGGTCTTAAAAGAAGTGGCTGCAGAGATAGTGGATGCATTGGTTGCAATATACCAAAATTCCCTGAACTCTGGAGAGGTCCCAGCGGATTGGAAAACTGCAAATGTAACACCCCTATTTAAGAAAGGAGGGAGACAGAAAGCAGGAAGCTATAGACCAGTTAGCCTAACATCTGTCTTTGGGAAAATGCTGGAGTCCTTCATTAAGGAAGCAGTAGCAGGGCATTTGGAAAATCATAATGCAGTCAAGCAGAGTCAGCATGGTTTTATGAAAGGGAAATCATATTTAACAAATTTGCTGGAGTTCTTTGAGGATGTAACAAGCAGGGTGGATAAGGATGAGACAGTGGATGTGATGTATTTGGATTGCCAGAAGGCATTCGATAAGGTGCCACATAAAAGTTTACTACATAAGATAAGAGCTCACGGAGTTGGGGGTAATATATTAGCATGGATAGAGAATTGGCTAACTGACAGAAAGCAGAGAGTCGGGATAAATGGGTCATTTTCCGGCTGGCAAACGGTAACTAGTGGGGCACCACAGGGATCGGTGCTGGGGCCTCAACTATTTACAATCTACATTAATGACTTAGATGAAGGGACCGAATGTAATGTAGCCAAGTTTGCGGATGATACAAAGATGGGTAGGAAAGCAAGTTGTGCAGAGGACTCAAAGAATCTGCAAAGGGATATAGACAGGCTAAGTGAGTGGGCAAGCATTTGGCAGATGGAGTACAATGTGGGAAAGTGCAAGGTTATCCACTTTGGCAGGAAAAATAATAAAGCAAATTATTATTTAAATGAAGAGAGATTACAAAATGCTACAGTTCAGAGGGACCTGGAGGTCCTTGTGCATGAAACACAAAAAGTTAGCATGCAGGTACAGCAAGTAATCAAAAAGGCAAATGGAATGTTGGCCTTTATTGCAAGGAGGTTGGAGTATAAAAGCAGGGAAGTCCTGCTACAACTGTACAGGGTATTGGTGAGACCACACCTGGAGTACTGCGTACAGTTTTGGTCTCCTTATTTAAAGGAAGGATATACAGGAAACTCTTTGGTATCCAGCACCGACGGGACCGGGATGGTGCCGTTTGATTAAAAATTCCGGATAACGGAGGGTTATCTGCCGAGGCTATTTTTAACAAACAAAAATTAAAAAATCAAGAAATGTGCAGTATACAGTAATTGGGTACTCACCTACTGAATGTTGTGTTAAATGGATGGTGGAAGATGCTTGATTAAGTGCAGTACTGCCAGTTGAGGGTAATCCATAACTCTTTAATTACTTAACAGTAAAACAAAACTTATACAGTAAACAGAAAAATGGCGGATCGGAAGAGACTACCGGCAGTGCAGGAGAGTCAGGCTCCTGTTATTGAGGTGTTCGGACTTCCGAGAGCGCCAAGAAGCCGAGTAGTGGCAGTTTGGAGAACTACCCCCACTGACTAACTTGGCCACCGCGGGAGGCTTGGACTTGGACTCGGCAACATTTCCGGTTATTCAGGTGTTGTTTTCGGAGTATGAATTTTGCCGATTAATAGAGAATTCCAGATATTTAGGTGCCGTTTAAACGAGAGTTTCCTGTACTTGCATTGGAGGCAGTTCAGAGACGATTCACACGGTTGATTCCTGAGATGAGGGGGTTGACTTATGAAGAAAGGTTGAGCAGGTTGGGCCTATACTCATTGGAATTTAGGAGAATGAGAGGTGATCTTATTGAAACATATAAGATACTGAGGGAGCTCGACAAGGTAGATGCAGAGAGGATGTTTCCCCTCGTGGGGAAATCTAGAACTCGGGGGCATAATTTCAGAATAAAGGATCGCCCTTTTAAAACTGAGATGCGGAGGAATTTCTTCTCTCAGAGGGTCATAAATATGTGGAATTCTCTGCCCCAGAGAGCTGTGGAGGCTGGATCATTAAATACATTTAAGGTGGAGATATACAGATTTTTGCAAGATAAGGGAGTGAAGGGTTATGGGGAGTGGGCAGGGAAGTGGCTTTGAGCCCAAGATCAGCCATGATCTTATTGAATGGCGGAGCAGGCTCGAGGGGCCAAGTGGCCTATTCCTGCTCCTATTTCTTATGTAAAGGCACTATATAGAATGTGCATCATTATTGCTATTGTAATGAGAAAAGCCCATTGGTCCCCATGTATCACAAATAGTGCTCTCTCTCCTGAGTGTTATCCAGTGACCCAGGCTGGATACTGCTTATGTGGACAGAGACCAAGGACAGCATCAGACTTGGCTATGATGTTTCCCATAGTAAAAGAGCTCATCAATATTACACTTGAGAATTAGGCCCAAGAGCTGTTAAGCTTTCTCTCTGAATATGTGCTCATGGGAAGCATTTATATCATTACCTCACCCAAGGCTCCAAACTTTTACCCCATCCACTGAGGCTCAACCAATTATTCAAAATATTTTGTATTTATGAAACTTGGTGATCAAGTTAGAATAAAAGAGTAGTTGAGAAATAGAAGGCATGAGACAGGAGAGAAATACAAGGCAGACTAAGGTAGGTTTGGAGGGCATGTGCGTAAATGCATAGACTGTGGCAAATAATGACGGTGAGTTGCAGGTACCAGTTGCCATTATGATATAGTGGCAAAAACAGAGACCTGGCTCAAACCAGGGGAGGAATGGGAACTTAATATTCCTGGGTATAATATATCAGGAAAAATAGGGAAGGAAACAAAAAGAGGGGAGGACGGTGGCAGTATTGATCAAAACTGCATTGGTGAATGAGGTTCCTGTGTGTTTGGGGAAGGGAAGGGAAGGGGGGGAAATCTATGGATTATCCATTGATGATTTGGCCGACCGTATTATAAGACAACCCTGGAAAGAGATGATGTGCTTGAGGGTTCAAGGGCTGAATCTATTTGGTTAGAATTAAAGGAACAAAAGAGGACTTGGATATGCACTTGAAGTGCTGTAACCTACAAGGTTACGAACCAAGAGCTGGAAATTGGGATTAGGCTGGATGGTTCAGGACAAGTTGCGAAGGCTGTTAAAAAAGCATACGGAATCCATGGCTTTATAAATAGAGGCATAGGCCTAGAAATTCAGTTGCCTTAGCGCCGCTTTTGAGGCGCTAGAGGGACTAGCGCCAGAGTTATGGCCAGTTTAAAAATTCCCTGGGGCCCTAAATCGGCGTTGCACCGGTAGCGCTGCGCCGGCACCGATGACGTCGTCGGTGTGCGCAGCGTCCCGGTTGCCGTGGTAACCCGCCCGAACTCCGAAATTGAGTTGCGGCCGCCTCGCCCGTGGCAGCCGCAAGCAACGTTCTGTCAGAGGTGCCTTACTCCAGTTTGCGCCGGCGCATTAAAGGCCCCGCGGCGGCCGGCCACTTTCCCGCCGGCCGCCTGCCCGCAGCTCCCTCCCCGGACTTCTCCCCCTCCCCCCCCGGAACAGATGCAAGCCCGGCACTTGTCCGAGGTGCCGGGCTCATTTTTAAGCTGATTTGCGCGGGCCGTGGCCGGGTGCAGGCAGCTCCTCCTGCACGTCCCCAGCCTGCCGCACTGCATCGGGTGCTGCAGCGCCGGAATTGCGGCGCGAAACGGCAGTTAGCGCCGATGTACCGCCGCAAAGACCCTTCAGTAGCGCCGGCAGCCGTTTGGGCGCGGCACTACTGAATTTTTGGCGCGCGCAGGGGGACTTAGCGCCGGCACTAACTTCCGGCGCTAAAGCCCTGACTACGCCAGAACCCAATTTCTAGGCCATAGAGTATAAAAGCAAGGAAGTTATGCTAAATCTTTATAAATCCCTAGTTAGGCCTCAGCTGGAGTATTGTCTCCAATTCTGGGTACCACACTTTAGGAAGGGTGTCAAAGCCTTGAAGAGGGTGCAGTGGAAATTTACTAGAATAGTACCAGGGATGAAGGACTTCGGTTACATGGGGAGACTAGAAAAGCTGGGATTGTTCTCCTTAGAGCAGGAAGGTTAAGGGGATATTTAATAGAGGCATTCAAAATCATGAAGGGTTTTGATAGAGTAAATAAGGAGAATCTGTTTCCTGTGGCAGAAGTGTCGGTGATCAGCGGACACAGATTTCAGGTTAATTGGCTAAAAAGCCAGAGGTGAGATGAGAATTTATTTTATGCAGTGAGTTATGATGATCTGGAATGCATTGCATGAAAGCGTAACTTTCAAGAGGGAATTGGATAAATACTTGAAGGAGAGAAAATTGCAGGGCTATGGGGAAAGAGCAGGGGAGTGGGACTAATTGGATAGCTCTTACAAAAGAGCCGGCACAGGCATGATGGGCCAAATGGCCTAATTCTGTGTTGTAAGATTCTATGATACGAAGTTTAGAATGTTTAACTTTAAAGAGATTATGTTCTGATATAAGTTTAACTGCAAATTTTAGCAGTTATTTTCTCCTATTCCTTCCATTTTATTTCTTTCAAAGTCCACTTCAGTAAGAATACAAGTTTTCTTAAGTTAATCCTCACAAGATTTGGTTTCATCCATGTTGAGATCTATATTTTTGTAAAGAATTATTGTGAGCAGCACTAAATAGAATATTCTAAGGACATGGACCCATTTAGATAGATGACTGATGTTCCCATCAATCAATCATCATCATGAATTATAAAGGAGTAGTATTGCGGTGCATTCACACTGTAGGTTTAGCCTAGAGGCAAAGCCAAAACTACTTAACACCAACATTACACTTGAGATGTAAATCAGGCACAAACTGGCTCCACAGTGAAGTGGAGTGCAAAACAAAAAAATACCAGGGTTGGAAACAATTATTGCAGATAATTAGTCCAAGAACTTGGTGGTACGATCATACTCAATTTTTCAAAGTGAGCCATGCAGTATTTGAACCTGTTATTGTGCTATTAACATTGCACAAGCTCCATATTCGGCCCGATTGCCTGCCTCTCTTCCGCGGCCATGTTCGCGCCCAGGTGGCCCTGGAGATGGAGTATGCGGTGTCCGCCGGCACGCTTGAGGCCTTCCGCGACCGGTGGGCGCCGCGGGGACTGGAGTGCATCATCAACCCGGCCAACCAAATTTTAATTTAATTTGTTAAGTTTTATTTAAAGTTTTATTAATTTATAGATAATTTGTTTAAACACCAAAACCAAAAGAGTACACAAGCTCCATCTAGTGAACAATATAGACATGACAGAATTTCACATAGTGATGTTGTTCGATTTCAGGTTCAAGGATTGTGCTGCATCAGAAATTAAATATGACCAGCCGGTTCAACATAATAGGGAAGAAAGAGTAGAAAAGTCAGGAGGAAAATGTCACAATACGCTTTAAGATACCACCAAAACAGATTAATAAGTCATTTATATCATTGCTGTTTGCGGGACCTCGTGTGAAAGTTGGCTGCTGTATTTACCTACATAACAACAACCACATTTCAAAATAATGAATTAGCTGTAAAGCACTTAGAGACGTCCTGAGGACGTGAAATATACTATAAAAATGCAAGTTCTTTCTTTTCTTCCCTGAATCATAACTCAAATCTATCCAATATTCTTTGTCTAATAGTCTTTTTGGTAATCAATGGGCCAGATCTTGCAGGAGCTAAGAATCTCACAGCATAGGCCATTAGTAAAACTTTTTCCTGCACCCTTCAGCTCGAAAATGTTTTGCGCCGTAACTTGCTGCAAGTGCGAGCTGATAATGGCATTGCAAGAGCAATGTGGCATCTGGAACCTTAGTTAACGGCGGGACCCACAGTGTATTTCCTTAACCAATTAGATTTAGAAAGAAAGCGGAACAACAGAGAAGGAGGATAAATTAGAATGGGTAAATTAAGAGTCAAATCGGGCACAGAAATAAAAATAAAGCGACAGAAAGAAAGATTGGAGAGAGAAAAAGTGAGACAGAGAGGAAAAGAAAGCAAACAAATGACATTTTTAAAATCTCTAATAATTGACTACATGCAGGAATTAAATTGAACACATAATTGTTCCCTTTCTGGACCAGAGAGGTTGACTGGCATTGCATTAACAATTATCACGTTGTTAAAAAGAAACTCACACTCTTATTTACCAGTCTTAAGTTTCTGTGGCGAGTTTAATGGGCAATTAATGTGCAAATCCAGCAAGTGTTTAAAAATAACAGAGAGGCTAAGGGTGAGATGCCGTTTGTGCGAAGCAAATGGAGGAACGGTAAAGTTGACTAGCAAGTTCTGGAGATTCGCAACTCACAGCATATATCTTAATCCCTTGAACTTGCTAGCCGATTTACACATTGGGCTGGAATTTGTGGTTGGAGGCATACCTCCAGAGTACGCCTCCGACCCGATGAAAAAATCCGCACCTACCTTCAGGCTCTCGGGCTTCGGAGACTTCGGATCCTGAGCCTGCAGGCGTACGCCTGCATAAAGGCCCACGGATCCC
This sequence comes from Somniosus microcephalus, assembly GCF_052327205.1. Lineage (NCBI taxonomy): Eukaryota > Metazoa > Chordata > Chondrichthyes > Squaliformes > Somniosidae > Somniosus > Somniosus microcephalus. Next base: position 123,438,240 of record NC_140996.1, read on the forward strand.
AGGGACACAGGCAGTTCGGAAGTGTCCCTGGGATCACGTGGGCCAGGTCCTCCAATAAGAAAGGAGGATTCCTAATATGCTTATGGTGATTCCATTTACGAACGGAATCTCCATAAGCATATGAGGAATCCCCAAATAATTAAATAATTTATACAACTGGAATAAAAAATAAATGTTCCCATTTTCAAATTTAATTAAAAGTTCCTTCAATAAAGCATTTACAATAAAAATGCATTAAACATTTTAATCTGGGCCAAAATTTACATAAACTAATTTCAAGTGTTTGTGCAAGATTTTTTATTTAAAAATTTTTAATTTAAGATTTATATTAACCCTTAAGCTGGTGAAAGCCTGCTTTTACTAGCCGTAAGGGTTAAGTGGGCATTTGCTGGGCAGTAGTTGGGCAAATAGCCCATCCCTGTGCCAGCGAAAGTGATTTTTGGGTTGGTGCAGATATTAGCCCAGAAATTCGGGTCTCCACGGGTGAGTACACATGGGGTACTCACCCGTAGGCCCAATGAAAGTACCGGTTTCCTGCATGCACTGTGCATGTGTGGGAAACCGGCACTTCCGTTCCTCTGAACGAAGGGGTTCAGAGGTCGAATGCGTGCGCGGGAGAGGCTGCGCGTGCGCATCAAACTTAGTTTTTTTTTACAGGTTTTCCCGGGAGGGTAAGCCTGCAGAAGTTAGAAATATAAAAAGCAGGCGTAAGGCCTGCTTTTTACAAGGTAAGTGGTGAATTAATTAAAATTAAAACATTTTTTCCACAGGTTTATTATTTTTAAATACTTTAAAGCAAGGTAAGTTTATTTTTAGCCCCGTTAGAAAATAAAATTATTTTTTTCAAAAATTTAAATTGTTTATAAGTTATTTCATGTAATTTATAGTTTATTTAAAAAATGTGATAAATTTTTTTTTGAAGATTTAGTGCTATTTTGGGGCCGTAGTATTTATAAGTCTTGACAGCTCTTCCTGTCAGACTTATGAATGGAGCATTCCCTGCTCCGATTGGCTTCCCATGGCCCACGTGATCCCAGGGGACGCATCGAACTAACTGCGCCCCTGGGATACGCAAGCACTGCGCGCCGGCAGCTGGACCAGGCCCCGGATCGGAATTCCACGGGGGCCCACAGCTGAACGGCCGGCGCGCAAGGTAAGTGCAGATCGGGGGCTTGCACCCGCAGGAAGCCCCCGACCCGAATTTCTGGGCCGATCTGTCAAGGTGAACCTTGACCGTTCGCAAGTTCCAGGTTTTCGCGCATTCGCAGCGCATGCGGGAACTTGCGGGGCCTTTTACAAGGCTTATCGTCATGGGGAACGCAAAATCTGGGCCATAAATAACACTGTGCATCATTAAGACACGGTTATTTTTCCAGCAAGATCTAGCATTAATTTGTTACCAAATACAAAACAAAACTTTAATATAATTAATGTTCCTAAAGTGCCAATTCTTTATGCCAGTCCAAATGTAAGGAGCATCACAGTTGAGCCTGCCCGACTTGCACATATGCGACCTGCCAGTGAAATGAATGCTAATTGTGCATCTTGGCTCCGAATTACATCATTCGTCATAACGGAGTGCCCCTAAAACGGCTAATCTTTGTAAACGCTCAAACACACTTACCCTCAGGTTATCTTTCTGGTCCAGGAGTAACTTCTTTCTGTTTTACTAGGATTGAAAGTTGGAAGAACACACACTAATTGACCAGCGTTTACGTGGATACATTTCTGAAAATGTTAATAAAAGCTTATTTCCCCATCCTTCATAATTTGTTGCTCCTGTTTTTAATCAGACGTTTTAACTGAAGAAGATCGTGTCAGCGTTTGTTGCCGCTGTTGCGCTGGCATTTCGCGCTGCTGCCTTTGATTGGCGCTTCGTTTGTGCGGGTTAATTTCCCTGCTGGCCTCTAACGTAAAGTGGCGCTGAAATAAATCCCGGGATATCGCATGCACCTCCCGCCTTCAGCGCACAGACGTTTCCAAGGTTCCAAAGCTCCCACTGGCCATCTCTCACCATCGCATATTAAATCTTATTAGGCTGAAATAAATGATCCAAAACAAACGTACAGAGAAACATAAATTACTAGTTACATATGTGGTACTGTATTACAATATATTCAAGGTTAAAACAGTATCTCTCCCGGCCAGTTCTTTTCAGAATAAAAATAACAACAGAAAATGCTGGGAAAACTCAGCAGGCCAGGCAACATTCCTGGAGAGTAATTAGAGTCGACGTTTCGGGTGAACCCTTTTTCAAAACTGGAAAGGAAATGAAATAGAATAATACTGAATCATGTAAACCTGTAAAAGACCAATTAAAGGCGTTACAACTGAACGTCTTGCGTAAAACACACAGCAGACAGGACTTTCCGAGTCCATGTCCATGGCAACCACATAGCAGAAAATCGTGGGTGCACTGCCACTGCTCAGAGCAGAGTTAGAAGGCAAGGTATAATTGGACGCTTGGACATAATTCAGTTCCCATTTTGAAGTCATACATTCAGTCCTCATTTTTATATATTACTATTATAACTTTCTTATGAGGACATTTATAATGGAAACTGCCTATTTGATATATCATGCTGCAATTACACCTTCCAGCGTTGGTTGTACTTCAGTATAACTGAAATTAAAGGGACCACTACCAAGGCAAAAACATTTTTTCCACAATAAAATGAAATTATGACTTTGCATAACTCAAGAGGGGGACCTGAGTTGAAGGAAGGCAGAAGAGTGATCAGAAATAGTTTTGTCATTGATTGAGATGAAAGAAGGAAAGAAATTGCAGGATGTCCCAAAGCGGTTTCCAGCCAATGAGGTACTTTGGAGTGTAGTCACTGCTGTAATGTAGTAAATGTGGCAGCCAATTTTCCACAAACAACAATGAGATAATGACCAGATAATGTTTTAGTGTTGTTGATTGAGGGATACCGGGGAGAACTCAAAATAGTGCCATGGGATATTTTACATCCACCTGAGAGAGCAGACGGGGCTTTGATTTAATGTCTCATCTGAAAGACTGCGCCTCCAACAGTGTTAGCCTAGATTATGCATTCAAGTCACAACTTTCTGACTCAGAAGTGAAAGTGTTACCCTAAACCAAGGCTGCCAACCTCGAAAGAGCAGATGAGGTCAAAGGGATAGTCAAGGAAATGGCACATAAAATAATCTAGGATACCTTGGTCAGGTTGTACCACAAGGTTTCCCCTGGTGTGCTGAAATATCTGAATTTTGGTTTCATCATCCCAATGGTCTGCTTCACCAAGACCTAGGTAGCTGCATGTTCCTCATTGTCATGAGTAGTAAAAAAATGTTCTAACAGATCAGATGGTCCTGACTGGACAAGCAGAAGTTTACTCATGCTCTGTGCAGGAAAGATGTGCAATTTTATCTGATTAAATTCCAGCAGTACCCTGGGGTTTGCAGGGCTTGACTCTTCCAACTTACAGTTATGGGAAAAACTACAATGCCATTAGTTTTAATAGACACCCATCATTCACGCTATGGATGCTGGAATAGCATCACTTCCATCATATTCTCCTAAATTGTGATAAAGCATGAAACGTTGGTGATGCGCTATCAATTACTCATAAAAGACTGAGAGTTAGAAGAGTAACTAAAGGCTTTTATTAACAACAGAATGGAGGTCTGCCTCGAGTGGTCGACCGGTCCAGAAATACAAAGGGCTGGGGAGCAGTCACCTTTATACTAGGACCTGTGGGAGGAGTCAGCCGAGGCATGTCCAGGCATGTACACAGTGGAATACAAACAGGACAAACAGGAATACAAACAGTGGTTTACCACAGTTGGTTCTATTTTCATAAAGATAGCTGAAGCCACGTTTTCACTTCTCTTCTGGATTCTTTTAAAGTTAGGGGAAGCTGGTGTTCCACAGATGATTACATACAGAACAGACAAGATAGCCAAAAATATCCTGCCATTAGATCACAAATGGTAGTACAATGAACTAGTTGCACAACCACCGACAAAGTGATTCTTGGCGCTGGACAAAACTGCCTTCAGACACTTGCTACTTTTGCATTTAGTTAGTTTTCTAAAATGGCGACTGACTTCTGTTTCTCCACAGATGCTGCCTGACCTGCTGAGTATTTCCAGCTTTTTCTGTGCTGGTTTTCAAATTTTCAGCATCTGCAGTTGCTTTTTGTCTTATTGGCTACCCTCCAGTCATCAAGCACAATTTGCAGATCTAAGGATAATTTAAAAAATCTGGTGGAAGTCTCTACTATCCCTTCACTGACTTCCTTTAACAACCTGGGGTATATGGCATCAGGACAGGGTGATTTATCCACTTGGATTTCTAATCATTCTTTCAGAACCGATTTCTTTGTAGTTATTTCTAACAAATATTCCACGTTCTCCTCTATTACATCTACTTTCTCATCAACCCCTTTACTATAGATCATTATTCAGAAACAGACTACGAAAGTGAGACTGGTTTTGGTCGGTCACTATTCAAACAGTTAATAAGAGTCCCCTTTGTTTAGGTGGGTTTACAACAACTTGTCTCTATGATTTCTAAAGCTGATTTCCCTATTGGCGGTTCTGCCACTATACACGTTTTGGAAACATTTGTATTGCATTATCTGCACTGCATGTGTTTAATGTAACAGACAGTAGCCCAGTGCAGCCGCGCCCAGTGCCACCGAGCCCCGCCCCTTCTTGTTTCTGAAGGGACAGAGGTCAGGCCCGGTCTCCACCTTCAACGGCTTTACTCGATTGAAGGGCTCTGGCAATCCGTCCATACTTTCATTATCTGTATCACATGTTGTACTTACCGCTCCTCTTTTCAAAGCACTGAATCGTTTGCCGAAAACGATCCCAATTACAGAAAAATCTAACTCAATGTTTCAAATTAAAAAGCCCTCCGCTCTGTTGGCACGCACTTTCGGCGCCGCGGGACCGGGCGCGCGAGTGGCGGTTGGTCGGCACGCGCTGCGGTCACTGGAATCCGCCTGCAAGGACAGCCTTTAAAATTCATCAACAGCAGAGCAGCAAGATCCTGGGGACACCATCGCTGCAATTTCTCCCAAGTCACACGCCATGAAATGCACCATATAAATGCAAGTTTTTCATTGTCACTGGGCCAATTTCTTGGCATTCCCCTACTTAACGCCATCATTTCAAGGGGAAGGCCCACCACCGCATTCTCAAGACAACTTAGGGATGGGCAATAAATGCAGCTTAGGTAGGATTGCCAACACTCCCTGATTGTTTGGGAGTCTCCAGGAATGAGGCATGAATCTCTAGGCCACTGCTTCTAGCAGCCCTTTCTATTTCTCGCCACAGCAGCATCCCCCATTCCACGATATCACTGGCTGCCACTGCAAAGAAGGCTTTGCCTTGATGATGTCACCCCGCCCCCCATTCCCCTGCCACTGCAGTGAGCTGACTCCTGCTTGGGGGTGACCAGAAACGTCACCGTGAGTCTTAAGAGCAGAGAGGGAGATGGAGCAGGGAGAGGTGCAGGGCTGGGATGGATGAGGGTGAGCCAACCACATATCTGCCCATCACCAATGTTGTGTATGTACCTTTAAGAGAGAACTGATTTTATACTGTAGTACCGGCAGTGACCACACCTGTATATAAAGCCATAGCAGGCTTCTGTACTTTCAGTTTTAAGCTTACCCTCTGTTCAGTAAATACCTGTTATTATTGTTCTCCTGCAGTCCGTGTATTATTGATACGCGGACATTACACTGGCGACGAGCAGGTTCGAACTCACCTGCAGTACTGCATCACCTCACGGGGATCTTTCCCTGAAAAGAAGCTTCTTGGAGGTCGAAGTCAGAGCAACGGGCGTCGACCGCGGGCAACCGCCCAGGGATCCATCGGAGTTCGGAGAATTGCAGGGGAGGCTGTGGAGAGCTGGGCTTGGCTCCCCAGTCGAGGTGTTCCAGCAAATCGTGCTGGTAGCAGGTAGTGCGCTGACCCTTCCGGACTGCGGCGGGCTCGAGCTCGATCGAGCGGCTCTGCAAAGGGGCCGTGCAGCATCGTCGGGAGGAAAAGAGAGAGAGAGGGTGGAGCGCACAGGGCGCGGTCGGTGCTCAAGAACCAGGCAGCGTAGAGAAAATAAAACAAGGGGAAGGAAAAGTGAGACGCGCCGAAGCTGCGGGTCGCCGCCATTACCCTGTAGAACGCTAGGAGCAGCGTGGCAGCAAGGGGAAGAAGGAAAAGCGCGGGAGGCGCCATTTTATTCCATTGGGAAAGAAGGAAAAGCGCGGGAGGCGCCATTTTAATCCATTGGGGAAGAAGAAAAAGCGCGGGAGGCGCCATTTTAAACAACCCAAGATGCCGAAGAGTGGCAGTATCACTGCTTTCGACAACGAGGTAGAAGACTGGACCACGTATGTGGAAAGAATTGAAGTGTACTGCAAGGCAAATGAGGTGGCCGATGGAAAGAAGGCGTCGGTATTATCAAATTTGATGGGCGCGAGAACGTACGGCCTATTGCGGAATTTAATTACCCCAGCTAAACCAATGGAGAAAAGTTTTGAAGTGATTGTTAATATCTTACAGGAACACCTAAACCCTACACCGCTGCTGATAGCAGAAAGATTCAAGTTCCATAAAAGAAACCAGCACAAAGATGAGAGCAACGCTGACTATCTTACGGAACTACGCAAGTTATCGAAGCACTGCCAGTTTGGAGTAGGACTGGCAGACACCTTAAGGGATAAGTTTGTCTGCGGGCTCCAGAGTGAAGGAACCCAGAAACGACTACTTTCGGAAAAGGACCTGACGCTAGAACAGGCTTTCAGCGTGGCAGTATCCTACGAAGCAGCAGCACGGGGAGCTGCGGAAATACAACAGAAACCACAAGTGTGATGAAATATGCCATTCATCAGGCACTCTGTATTCTCTGTGTTTGATTGTGCCTGTGACTGAGACAAGCAGTGAAGTTTAGTTTCAGTTTCATTTCCTTACCTGTATTGTATTGTGTGTAGGGCTCCGCCCATACCTGGCCCCTACTTAAGCAGGCCCCAGCGTGTCTCACAGACAGTACAGCAGATCTCTGGATGAGAGACACTTCTCCACTGTGTATTACTTTCTGAGTTAATAAAAGCCTTGCTTTGCTCCGTTAACGTTGAGTCTCGGATTCATTGAGGCACATCAATTTTATTAACTCAATTTTCAACGCAATGGATCAACTCTTGAAACCCGAACGTTTGGATTTGGACCCGCATGCTTCGGACGCATCGGCACGATTCGGACACTGGTTTAAGTGTATGGAATTCTTCCTGGACAATTCCGCAGCCATCACAGACGCTACGGACGCTGAAAGTATGAAACTCAGAATCCTGCGGAATTGGGTAAGCCACCGGGTTTACCCCCTCATCCAAGACGCCGACACGTACCCGGCCGCCTGCGACATCCTAAAGGCGCATTACCAGCAGCCTACGAATGAGGTGTACGCTAGGCATCTGCTCGCTACTCGCACACAGTGACCTGGGGAATCGCTGGATGAGTTCCTAGTCACCCTGAAAACGCTTGGCAAAGACTGCAAGTGCCAAGATGTAAAAGCCGCAGTGTACACTGACGAGCTTGTTCGTGATGCCTTTATCACAGGCCTCAGCTCCACTTACACCCGGCAGAGACTACTGGAAAAAACGGGATTGGACCTGAAACAGGCTGTGGACACAGCGCGATCCCTGGATGTGGCCCAGAGAAACTCGGACGCCTACTCTTCAGCCCGCGCCGCCCACGCCGCCACGTGTGCACCAAGGGCGCCGCCATCTTGGAAGACATCTTCCCCGCCCGGCAGCCCGACACCGTCGGGACCCGCTCTCCCCCCAGAAGCCCTACGACAGCCGCGACGCGTCGGGGCCCCAACTGCTACTTCTGCGGGCAGCCGAAGCACACCAGAAACCTGTGCCCGGCGAAAGGCACCACCTGCTTTAAGTGCGGTAAGAAGGGGCACTTCGGGAAGGTGTGCAGAGGGAACACCGCTGGAAAACCCGCCACCGCCGCGTGTGCGCCATGGGAGTGGCCATCTTGGACGCCATCTTGCCCGACCTCGTGGGGTCCGCCATCTTGTGAGCAGACAGCGTGGACGCCATCTTGTCTCGATCAGGGCCCTACAGTGGCATCGGTCACAGTGGACCAGACCAGACCGCACCCGCTATCCAAATCAATGGTGGACATCGAGGTAAACGGGTGCGGGGTTAAATGTTTAATTGACAGTGGAAGCACGGAGAGTTTTATCCACCCTGAACTAGCACAACAACTCTCTCTAATGGTGGTCCCTGCTCGGGGCACCATCTCTATGGCTGATAAAACCCAGACATCGACCATTATGGGTTACTGCGCGGTACAATTGTCCGTTAACGGAACTGTATACGATAATTTTAAATTACTAATCATGAAGAGTCTATGTGCGAGCGTGATCTTGGGCCTGGATTTCCAGTGCCACCACCAAAGCATCACGCTCAATTACGGTGGGTCCCAGCCGCCCCTCACAGTGTGCGGTCTGGCTACCCTGAAGGTAAAGCCGCCTTCGCTATTCGCGAACCTTACTCCCAACTGCCGGCCAATAGCGACCAAAAGCAGGAGGTACAGCTGGGAGGACAGGCGGTTTATCGCGACCGAGGTGGACAGGCTGCTGAGGGAGTGCGTTATTGAACGCAGCAACAGCCCGTGGCGCGCCCAAGTGGTGGTGGTGAGGGGTAGCGAGAAGAAACGGATGGTGATCGACTATAGCCAAACGATCAACATGTACACCCAACTAGACGCCTACCCGCTACCCCGCATATCAGAAATGGTGAACCAAATTGCCCAATACCGGGTGTTCTCCACCATCGACCTCAAGTCAGCGTACCACCAGCTCCCTATCAGACCAGAGGACCGCCCGTACACCGCCTTCGAGGCGAACGGACGCCTCTACCAATTCCTCAGAGTCCCCTTTGGGATGACGAATGGGGTCTCGGTCTTCCAGAGGGAGATGGACCGCATGGTCGATGACCACCACTTGCAGGCAACCTTCCCCTACCTCGACAACGTCACCATCTGCGGTCACAACCAGCAGGATCACGACTCGAACCTCGAGAGGTTCCTGAAAACCGCACAAAAACTCAACCTCACTTACAACGAGGACAAGTGCGTTTTCAACACCACGCGCCTCTGCATACTAGGCAGCGTGGTGGAGAATGGGGAAATCGGACCAGACCCCGACCGATTGCGCCCCCTACGGGAGCTGCCCCTGCCCAACACTCCCAAAGCCCTGAAAAGGTGCCTGGGGTTATTTTCTTATTATGCCCAATGGGTCCCCAACTACTCCGACAAAGCCCGCCCCCTCTTGAAAGCATCCTCTTTTCCGCTCTCTGCTGAGGCCCACGCCGCCTTCAAAAGCATTAAGCGGGATATTGAATGGGCCACGCTACAGGCAGTGGACGAGAACACTCCCTTTCAAGTGGAAAGTGATGCGTCTGACTTTGCCTTGGCAGCCACCCTCAACCAGGCGGGGCGGCCCATAGCTTTCTTCTCGAGGACCCTCCAAGGGCCCGAGATCAGACACTCCTCCGTGGAAAAGGAGGCCCAAGCCATCGTGGAGGCAGTGCGCCACTGGCGCCACTACCTAGCCGGCAAACGCTTCACCCTACTTACCGACCAGCGGTCGGTAGCATTTTTATTTAATAATAAACAGAAGGGGAAGATTAAAAATGATAAGATTCTCAGGTGGCGGATCGAGCTCTCCACCTTCGAGTATGACATCATTTACCGGCCAGGGGCCCTTAATGAATCCCCCGACGCCCTCTCACGAGGGATGTGTGCCAGCGCCACCGGGGATCGGCTACAGACCCTCCACAACGACCTCTGCCACCCAGGGGTCACACGGCTGTTCCACTTCATAAAGTCCCGCAACTTACCCATCTCGATTGAGGAAGTTCGGTCTCTGACCAGGAACTGCCGCACTTGCGCTGAGTGCAAGCCTCGGTTCTACCGCCCAGATAGAGCCCACTTAATCAAAGCTACACGGCCCTTTGAGCGGCTCAGCTTAGATTTCAAGGGCCCCCTCCCGTCAGTCGACCGCAATGTTTACTTCCTGAACATTGTGGACGAATACTCCCGTTTCCCATTCGCCTTCCCCTGCCCAGACATGACCAGTGCCACGGTCATTAAATGCCTCAACAGCCTGTTCTGCCTGTTCGGTATGCCGAGCTACATCCATACGGATAGGGGGGCATCCTTCATGAGTGAAGAGCTACGCCAGTACATGCTGTCCAGGGGGATCGCCACGAGCCGTACCACCAGCTACAACCCCCGGGGTAACGGTCAAGTGGAGCGAGAGAACGGGACAGTATGGAAAGCAGTCACTCTAGCTCTAAGGACCAAGGGCCTCCCTATCTCCCGCTGGCAGGAAGTCCTCCCAGATGTGCTCCATTCGATACGGTCGCTATTGTGTACTGCCACTAATGCCACGCCTCATGAACGAATGTTTGTCTTTCCCCGGAAATCCACCTCAGGCGTATCCATGCCGTCATGGCTCTCCACCCCAGGTCCAGTATTTGTACGAAGGCATGTGAGAGGCCACAAGACGGACCCCCTCATGGAGTCAGCGCACCTACTCCACGCCAACCCCCAATACGCATATGTCCGGCACGCCGACGGAAGGGAGGACACTGTGTCCATAAAAGACGTCGCCCCAGCCGGTAACGACAACAACCACGACAACAACAGCAACAACGATCACAGCAACTCTTACCCACCCACTATCCTTTCATCACCCCCGGAAGAACATCGACCAACGGTGCCCCCACCAACTACCCCTTCAACAACCCTGGCGGCGCCCCCGGCAGAGACCCAGGAGGCCACCGGGGACACCCAGCCGACACCCGCGGCACCACAACAGCTACGTCGGTCACAGAGGACTATCAAACCCCCGAACAGACTAAATCTGTAGAAGGGGTGAATGTGATGAAATATGCCATTCATCAGGCACTCTGTATTCTCTGTGTTTGATTGTGCCTGTGACTGGGACAAGCAGGGGAGTTTAGTTTCAGTTTCATTTCCTTACCTGTATTGTATTGTGTGTAGGGCTCCGCCCATACCTGGCCCCTACTTAAGCAGGCCCCAGCGTGTCTCACAGGCAGTACAGCAGATCTCTGGATGAGAGACACTTCTCCACTGTGTATTACTTTCTGAGTTAATAAAAGCCTTGCTTTGCTCCGTTAACGTTGAGTCTCGGATTCATTGAGGCACATCAACAAGAATACAGCGCTAACGAAATGGCATATGGAGGAGAAAAGTGCTATCGCTGCGGCAGAACAACCCATGATCAGAAGGACTGCTGGTTTAAGGACAAAGTATGCAGGCAATGTGGGAAAATGGGACACATAGCAAGAGTCTGCAGGTCGGGAAAGAAAACCAACACTAAAAGAACTACTAAGGAAAAGTACAAGAAAGTAAAAAAAATGACAGACGGTAGTTCAGATGATCAGGAGAGTGATAATGACTCCGGGAACAGGAGACTAAGTTGTCTAAAGTTACACAACGTGATCGCAAAGGAGGATCACCGAACCATTTGGGCCACCCTCATGATAGCAGGGTCCCAAGTACAGATGGAATTGGACACAGGATCAGCCCTAACTGTCATGAATCGACGAGACTATGAGCGGCTATTCTCACACATACCCTTGAAGGACACATCCATTGTATTGAAGACATACACGGGGCAAAAAGTCTACCCCAGAGGAAAAATAAGGGTGCCAGTTAAATACAACGGCAAGGAAACACAGAAACTGTATCTATATATACTACAAGATGGAGGACCACCATTATTGGGACGTGAATGGATCCAAAAAATACAATTGGATTGGCATTCCATTCAGGCGCTAACTGTGACTGACAAAAAGGATGACGACGTCACACCTGGACGACTGTCAAAAATTCTAACTGACGCGGAAGAGGTGTTCCAACAAGGACTTGGGACTCTAAAAGGAGTAACGGCAACGATAAAAATCGAAGATAACGCAAACCCAAAATTTTTTAAGGCCAGACCGGCACCGTACGTGATCCGCCCAGCCATTGAAGCAGAGCTGGAGAGCCTGGAGCATTCGGGTGTGCTGTCCAAGGTGGACTGGAGCGAGTGGGCCACACCCATCGTTCCTGTAATGAAGAAATCATTGAGCAGCATGCCTGGGGAGCCGAAGAAGGTTCGCATCTGTGGGGACTTCAAGGTAACTGTGAACCCAGTCCTGCACACAGTACAATATCCACTGCCATGGATAGAAGATATTTTCGCCTCACTATCTGGAGGGAAACGCTTTACGAAGATTGATCTGGCCCAAGCGTATCTACAAATGGAGGTGGAAGAAGCATCTAGGAAATACCTCACGATAAACACTCACAAAGGTCTTTACCAGTACAACCGACTGGTATTCGGGGTAGCATCAGCACCGGCTATTTGGCAGAGGGCGATGGAACAAGTCCTGCAAGGGATCCCGGGGACCCAGTGTTATTTGGACGACATCCTGGTTATGGGCGAAAATTACAGTGAACACCTTGCCAACCTGGAGCAGGTGCTCACTAGATTACAAGAATATGGGCTACGAGCCAACCGCCCCAAATGCGAGTTCTTCAGGAGACAAATCTCGTATTGTGGCCACATGATTGATGAGGAAGGGTTGCATAAGTCCCCAGACAATATTGAGGCAGTAGTCAAGGCTCCAGCACCGGAAAATGTGTCGCAACTGAGGTCGTTCCTCGGGTTGGTGAACTACTACCATAAGTTCTTGCCGAATTTATCTACAATTCTGCACCCACTGAACGTCCTGCTGCAAACTGGAGTAACATGGAAATGGAGTGATGAGTGTAAGCGTGCCTTTCAGAAATGTAAATGCCTAATCACTTCAAAAGAAGTAAGAGCCCATGGGATCCAGGGTGCCTTGGCATGTTGGATCCTAAACTGGCTGAGTGGCAGGAGGCAGAGGGTGATGGTCGAAGGTTGCTTTTGTGACTGGAGGCCTGTGTCCAGTGGGGTACCTCAGGGATCGGTGCTGGGTCCCTTGCTGTTTGTGATCTACATAAATGATTTGGAGGAGAATGTAAAAGGTATGATCAGTAAGTTCGCAGATGACACGAAAATTGGTGGGGTGGTAAATTGCGAGGAGGAAAGCCTCAGGCTACAGGACAATATAAACGGGTTGGTCAGATGGGCGGAAAAGTGGCAAATGGAATTTAACCCTGGAAAGTGCGAGGTGATGCATTTTGGACGGACAAATAAGGCAAGGGAATACACAATGAGTGGTAGGACCCTAGGAAGTACAGAGGGTCAGAGGGACCTTGGTGTACATGTACATAGATCCCTGAAGGCAGCGGAACAGGTAGATAAGGTGGTTAAAAAGGCATATGGGATACTTGCCTTCATTAGCCGAGGCATAGAGTATAAGAGCAGGGAGGTTATGATGGAGCTGTACAAAACGCTGGTAAGGCCACAGCTGGAGTACTGTGTGCAGTTCTGGTCGCCTCACTATAGGAAGGATGTGATTGCTTTGGAGGGGGTGCAGAGGAGATTCACCAGGATGTTACCTGGGATGGAGCGCCTCAGCTATGAAGAAAGACTAAACAGGCTGTGGTTGTTTTCCTTGGAGCAAAGAAGGCTGAGGGGGGACCTGATTGAGGTGTACAAAATGATGAGGGGCATAGATAGGGTAGATAAAGAGGAACTTTTCCCCTTAGTAGGGGGGTCAATAACAAGGGGGCATAGATTCAAGGTAAGGGGCAGGAGGTTTAGAGGGGATTTGAGGAGGAACTTTTTCACCCAGAGGGTGGTTGGAGTCTGGAACTCGCTGCCTGAAAGGGTGGTAGAGGAAGGAACCCTCACAACATTCAAGAAGCATTTGGATGAGCACTTGAAATGCCATTGCATACAAGGCTATGGACCAAATGCTGGAAAATGGGATTAGATTGGACAGGGCTTGATGGACGGCGCAGACACGATGGGCCGAAGGGCCTCTTTCTGTGCTGTATAACTCTATGACTCTATGACTACCGATTCGGTTAGCATGTGATGCGTCTCCCTACGGCATTGGAGCGGTGCTGTCACACAAATTCCTTGACGGTTCAGAGAGGCCAATAGCCTTTGCGTCGTGCTCGTTAACCTCAGCCGAGCGTAACTACGCCCAGATTGACAGGGAGGCCCTCAGCCTGGTGTGGGGGGTGAAGAAGTTCAATCACTGCACGGGCAGAAATTCACCCTACTGACTGATCATCAGCCTCTGGTCTCCATTTTTAACCCAAAGAAGGGCGTTCCGGTGATGACGGCGCAACGGCTGCAAAGATGGTCACTTTTTCTAGGGGCACATCAGTACGACATAGAGTACAAGGGTACGAAACAGCATGGAAACGCTGATGGGCTGTCGCGCCTACCGTTGCCTACGGTGGAGGAAGCACCTGCAGTGGACCCTGTTGAGATATTCCATTCGACCATGGTCGAATGTCTACCTGTTACAAACTCAAGTATAGAGAAGGAAACCCGAAATGACCCGACACTCTCTCGGGTCTATGATTTGACGGTGAAGGGATGGCCAGCACATGGCGACTCACTGTTGCTAGCATTCTTGCCAAGGAGAGAACAGCTGTCAGTGTGCCGGGGGACCTTGATGTGTGGATCCCGAGTGGTAATTCCACCCAAGTTGAGAGATAGAGTGCTCAATGAGCTTCATGAGGGTCATCTGGGAGGGGTAAAAATTAAGAGCCTAGCCAGGGCGTTTGTGTGGTGGCCAGGAATCGATAAAGAAATCGAGGATATGACCAAGAGATGCACAGGATGCCAGAAGGTCCAAAACGCTCCACCACAGGCCCCGCTACACCCATGGGAGTGGCCCTCATCTCCATGGCAACAGGTACACATTGATTTTGCTGGTCCATTTATGGACTCAATGTTTTTAATCGCCGTGGATGCCCATTCGAAATGGCCAAAGGTCATCAAAATGTCTTCCACCACCACGGAGAAAACTATTGCAGTCCTACGGACCATCTTCGCCAGGAATGGCTTGCCAGAACAGATTTGCTCTGACAATGGACCACAGTTTGTGTCCGAGGATTTCCGGAGGTTCCTGAGGAATAATGGGGTGAAACATTACACATCTGCCCCATATCATCCAGCCACAAATGGATTGGCCGAGAGGTTTGTTCAGACCTTTAAAAAGGCAATAAAGGCGATGTATAACGACGACATACCACTACAACACAAGGTGGATAATTTCTTGTTTGCTTACCGGAATGCGACACATGCAGTCACCAACCAAGCTCCAGCCATAATGTTCTTCAACCGAAGGCTAAGATGTCGCCTGGATTTGCTCAAACCAAACATAAGACGAGATGTTGAGGATAAGCAATTCCAGCACATCAATGAGAAGCCAACCAGGAGCTTCAAGATAGGGCAACCAGTCTTGGCCCGCGACTACCGAACAGAAAAATGGCAGCCAGGAACGATATGCACACAGCAGGGACCACTAATGTACACAGTGGATGTTGGAGAGAGCATCGTGAGACGCCATGCTGACCAGATTCTAGAGTCACAGGAACAAGCCAAACCCATACCATGAACATGTGCACCTGGTATTGAACCCGAAGTACAGATTGCGTCTACCTCAGAATCAGTGGTATTGGAAGCTGACGAACCAACCAATGACAATGAGCCAGAATCGACTCCGCCGCAAGAACAGGATACTCGAGAAAGGCGCTATCCAGTCAGGATCAGGAAGCCTCCTCAAAGACTGAACTTATAAATGATTATTTCAGTTGATGTATATAGTACAGAGAAAATTGTAATTGTAATTAGTTATTATTTAATTGTTAAATGAATGTTATGTACTGTTTATCTAAAAGGGGAGGAATTGTTGTGTATGTACCTTTAAGAGAGAACTGATTTTATACTGTAGTACCGGCAGTGACCACACCTGTATATAAAGCCGTAGCAGGCTTCTGTACTTTCAGTTTTAACTTACCCTCTGTTCAGTAAATACCTGTTATTATTGTTCTCCTGCAGTCCGTGTACTATTGATACGCGGACACTACAACCAAGATGCTCACTTTCACCTCCGTAACATCGCCCGACTCTGCCCCTGCCTCAGCTCATGTGCTGCTGAAACCCTCTTCCATGCCTTTGTTACCTCTAGACTTCACTATTCCAATGCACTCCTGGCTGGCCTCCCATCTTCCACCCTCCAAAAACTTGTTATCATCCAAAACTCTGCTGCCTGTATTCTAACTCGCACCAAGTCCTGTTCACCCATCACCCCTGTGCTCACTGATCTATATTGGCTCCTGCTCCGACAATGCCTCAATTTAAAAATTCTTATTCTTGTTTCCAAATCCCTCCATGGCCTCACCCCTTCCTATCTCTGTAACCTCCTCCAGCCCTGGCTCCGAGATCTTTGCACTCCTCCAATTCTGACTTCTTGCACATCCCTGATTTTAATCACTCCACCATTGGTGGCTGTGCCTTCAGCAGCCTAGGCCCGAAGCTCTGGAATTCCCTCCCGAAACCTCTCTACCTCTTTTGCTTTTAAGACGCTTCTTAAAACCTACCTTTTTGACCAAGCTTTTGGTCATCTGTCTTAATATCTTAATGCCTTATATGGCTTGGTGTCAAATTTTACTTGATAACGCTCCTGTGAAGCGACTTGGGACGTTTTACTACGTTAAAGGCGCTATATAAATACAAGTTGTTGGTGGTGTTGACTAGGGGACGGGATTGTGGCTTGGAGGGGGACGAGTGGATAATTAGGCACTGGTTAGTCGGGCAGAGGGAGAGAGTGACAGTGCACTGGAGGTCATGAGAGGGAAAAGGGATGAGGGCTCGGGGAAAAACGAAGACTAGTGAATGGGGAGAGAGGGAGACTAGGGAATGGGTGTCAGAGCATGGGAGCCTGGGTGGAGAAAGGGAGACTAGGGAATGAGTGTCAGGGCATGGGAGATCGGGGGGAGAGAGGGAGACTGGGGTTGGAGCTTGGGAGAAGAGGGATGGGGAGAAAAGGAGACTGGGGACGTGGGTTGGGAGACTGGGTCAGTGAGAAGAGAGGGAGACTGGAGGTTTGAGAGATTGGAACATAGGAATAGGCCATTCAGCCCCTCGAGCCTGTTCCACCATTAAGTTAGATCATGGCTGATCTGTATCTTAACTCCATCTACCCACCTTGGTTCCATACCTCTTAATACAAAAATCTACCAATCTCAGTTTTGAAATTTTCAACTGACCTGGCCTCAATAGCTTTTTGGGGAGAGTTCCAGATTTCCACTACCCTTGATGTGAAGAAGTGCTTTCTGACATCACCCTGAACACCCTAGCTCTAATTTTAAGGCTATGCCCACTTGTTCTGGACTCGCCCACAAGAGGAAATAGTTTCTCCTTATCTACCCTATCAACTTCTTTGGGGCTCGGGTGGCAGGAGAGATGGAGACTGGGGATTGGGGCTATGGCGGGGGCGGGGGGAGAGAGGGAGTCTAGGGAATGGAGTGGATGTGGGGCTAAGCATTTCCTGCAGAGCTTGGAGAAGCAGCAACGTGGTGAGTGGGAGCAATGCCGCGAGAAGAGCAACCAGTAAAGGGGTGATTGAAACCTGGGAACTTTACTGTGGGTAAACTGTGAAAAATTGTTTCTCCCTGGTGGGCGAATGGGGAACTAGGAAACGGAGTATGAGGATTCTCACAGGAAGAACCTATGTGGAAGGGAGAAGGAAGGTTGTTGCACTGAGGGCTATTAGGCCATGGGATGCTTCAACATGAGGCCATTGAAGCAGAGAAGAGAAAATCGTTTAAAAGGGATAAGTTTAAATGTTGAAAAGGAGGAATATAAAAGAATCGGGGGAATGGGGTTACAGAAACATAGAAGGTAGGAGCAGGAGTAGGCCATTTGGCCCCTCGAGCCTGCTCCGCCATTCAATGAGATCATGGCTGATCATCCAAATTCAGTACCCTGTCCCTGCCTTCTCCCCAGATCCCTTGATCCCTTTAGTCTTAAGAAATATATCTAACTCCTTCTTGAATTTATTTAATGAATTGGCCTCAACTGCCTTCTGTGGTAGAGAATTCCACAGGTTCACCACTCTCTGGGTGAAGAAATTCCTCCTCATCTCTGTCCTAAATGGCTTACCTCTTATCCTTAGACTGTGGCCCCTGGTTCTGGACTCCCTGGCCATCGGGAACATCCTTCCTGCATCTAGTCTGTCCAGTCCTGTCAGAATTTTATAAGTTTCAATGAGATCCCCTCTCATTCTTCTAAACTCCAGCGAGTATAAGCCCAATCGACCCAATCTCTCCTCATACGTCATTCCTGCCATCCCACGTATCAGTCTGGTGATTCTTCGCTGCACTCCCTCCATGGCAAGAACATCTTTCCTCAGATAAGGCGACCAAAACTGCACACAATACTCAAGATGTGCTCTCACCGAGGCCCTGTACAACTGCAGCAAGACATCCTTGTTCCTGTACTCAAACCCTCTCGCTACAAAGGCCAACATACCATTTGCATTCTTAACCGCCTGCTGCACCTGCATGCTTACCTTCAGCGACTGGTGCACTAGGACACCCAGGTCTCGTTGCACTTCCCCTTCTCCCAATCTATTGCCGTTCAGATAATAATCTGCCTTCCTGTTTTTGCCACCAAAGTGGATAACCTCGCATTTATCCACATTATACTGCATCTGCCATGCTTCTGCCCAATCACCCAACCTGTCCAAATCATACTGGAGTTTCTCAGCATCCTCCTCACAGCACACACGCCCACCCAGCTTTGTGTCGTCTGCATACTTGGAGATATTACATCTAGTTCCCTCGTCTAGGTCATTTATATATATATTGTGAATAGCTTGGGTCCTAGGACCGATCCCTGCGGTACCCCACTAGTCACTGCCTGCCACTCGGAAAAAGACCCTTTATTCCAACTCTTTGCTTCCTGTCTGCCAACCAGTTCTCTATCCAAGTCAGTACCTTGCCCCAATCCCATGTGCCTTAACTTTACACGCTAATCTCTTATGGGGGACCTTATCGAAAGCCTTCTGAAATTCCAAATACACTGGTTCTCCCTTATCTATTCAACCAGTTACATCCTCAAAAAATTCCAGTAGATTAGTCAAGCACGATTTACCTTTTGTAAATCCATGCTGACTTTGTCCGATCCTGTTACTGTTTTCCAAGTGCTCTGCTATTACATCTTTTATAATGGACTCTAGCATTTTCCCCACCACCGATGTCAGGCTTACCGGTCTATAATTCCCCGTTTTCTCTCTACCACCTTTTTTGAATAGTGGGGTAACATTAGCTACCCTCCAATCCATGGGAATTGTTCCAGAGTCTATAGAATTTTGGAAGATGACCAGCAATGCATCTACTATTTCTAGGGCCACTTCCTTAAGTACCTGAGGATGTAGCTTATCAGGCCCTGGGGATTTATCGGCCTTCAATCCCATCAATTTCCCTAACACCTTTTCCCTACAAATACTGATTTCTTTCAGTTCCTCTTTTTAGACCCTATGTTCCCCGACATCTCTGGGAGGTTATTTGTGTCCTCCTTTGTGAAGACAGAACCAATGTATGTATTTAATTTGTCTGCCATTTCTTTGTTCCCCATTATAAATTCCCCTGATTCTGACTGCAAGGGACCTACGCTTGACTTCACCAATCTTTTTCTCTTCACACATCTATAAAAGCTTTTACAGTCAGTTTTTATGTTCCCTGCAAGCTTACTCTCATACTCTATTTCCCCCCTCTTAATTAATCCCTTTGTTCTCCTTTGCTGAATCCTAAACTGCTCCCAATCCTCAGATTTACTGCTTTTTCTGGCCAATTTATATGTCCTCTCCTTGGATCTTATGCTACCCTAATTTCCCTTGTTAGCCACGGTTGAGTCACCTTTTTTGTTTTATTTTTATGCCAAACAGGGATGAACAAATTCTGTAGTTCATCCATGCGATCTTTGAATGTTTGCCATTGCCTATCCACCGTCAACCCTTTGAGTAACATTCCCGAATCAATCCTACCCAACTCGCGCCTCATACCATCATAGTTTCCTTTATTTAAATTCAGGACCCTAGTCTCTGAATCAACTACTTCACTCTCCATCTTAATGAAGAATTCTATCATAATATGATCGCTCCGACCCAAGGGGCCTCGCACAACCAGATTGCTAATTAATCGTTTCTCATTACATAATACCCAGTCTAAGATGGCCTGATCTATAGTTGGTTCCTCAACATATTGGTCCAGGAAACCATCCCGTATACACTCCAGGAATTCCTCCTCCACAGTATTGTTACTAATTTGGTTAGCCCAATCTATATGTAGATTAAAGTCACCCATGATAACTGCTGTGCCCTTATTGCACGCATCTCTAATTTCCCATTTAATGCCATCCCCAACCTCTGCATTACTGTTTGGAGGTCTGTATACCAGTCCCACTAATGTTTTCTGCCCCATGGTATTTCTCAGTTCTACCCATACAGATTCCACATCATCAGAGTTAATATCCTTCCTTTCAATTGTGTTAATCCCCTCTTTAACCAGCAATGCTACCTCACCTCCTTTTCCTTTTTGCCTATCTTTCCTGAATATTGAATACCCCTGGATGTTGAGTTCCCAGCCTTGGTCACCCTGGAGCCATGTTTCCGTAATCCCAATCATATCATATCCATTTACCTCTATTTGCGCAGCTAATTCATCCACCTTATTACAAATGCTCCTCACATTAAGACACAAGGCCTTCAGGCTTGTTTTTTTAACACTCTTACACCTTTTAGAATTATTATTTACTGTGGCCATGTTTCATTTAATCCCTTGATTTCTCTGGCTGCCACCTTTGTTTTTCTCCTTCCTGTCTTTTGCTTCTATCCTTGTTTCCCTTCCCTCTGTGTCCCTGCTCAGGTTCCCAACCCCCTGCCATTTTTGTTTAAACCCTCCCCCAGAGCACTAGCAAACACTCCCCCTAGGACATCGGTCCCGGTCCTGCCCAGGTGCAAACCGTCCGGTTTGTACTGGTCCCACCTCCCCCAGAACCAGTTCCAATGTCCCAGGAATTTGAATCCCCCCCTTGCACCATTCCTCTAGCCATGTATTCATCTGAAATATCCTTCTATTTCTACTCTGACTAGCACGTGACACTGGTAGCAATCCTGAGATTACTACCTTTGAGGTCCTATTTTTTAATTTACCTCCTAACTCCCTATATTCAGCTTTTAGGACCTCATCCCATTTTTTATGTATATCGTTGGTACCTATATGCACCACGACAACTGGCTGTTCACCCTCCCCTTCCAAAATGTTCTGCAGCCGCTCTGAGACATCCTTGACCCTTGCACCAGGGAGGCAACATACCATCCTGTAGTCATGTTTGCGGCCGCAGAAACACCTATCTATTCCCCTTACAATAGAATCCCCTATTACTATAGCTCTCCCACTCTTTTTCCTCCCGTCCTGTGCAGCAGAACCACCCATGGTGCCAGGAGGTTGGCTGCTGCTGCCTTCCCCTGATAAGCCATCCTTCCCAACAATATCCAAAGCAGTATATCTGATTGAGAAGAGAGCATAGGCTTCCTCCAGTGCTGTAATTTATATTTTTCTGTGAAAATTCTCCTTTATTGCATCCAAGCCCACAGATCAGTTTAAAAATGTTGGTGCTGAACTGAGTTTAGGACCATGTGCCCCATGTGAAGTGCCCCAAATACCAAGCCCGCTGCCCTTTGTGTGATCTCACGGTTTGGTTCAGGTCAGTCTGTGCTGGCTATTTTGACATGTGAAGTCCAAGTACAAATTGGCTCTGATCTGACTGAGGCTCCCAGTTCAGAGTGGTCACCTTTATACAGAATCAGAATCCAAACCAGAATCGAAGGAGATAGGGAGAGTGGCAATCTAAAGCGTGCAGCTGCCAGATGAGCACACAGGGACCAGCAAGAGCTGCAGCTAAGAAGTGGTCGCCCAAACACCAAACAGTTAGGAACCGGAGCAGTAACAGCTGAAAAGAGGCCACAACTTTTCTTGAAAAATCCACACAATGGGCCACAGAGCAGCTGATCAACAAGTTCGGAAAGCAGTAGCAGCCGAGAACAGGCTGAAATTCTTAAAATGTTAAATATATAAAATGTATTGATTACTAATGGGTGAATATCGGGGAACCAGCATATGGCTTAAAGAGATTGAGCATGTGAGAGGCTGTTCATCTGAAACAGCAGTGTTAAGAGGCAGAGCTGCTGACCAAGAGGCGTGACTTTAATGTTTAAACCTACAGGTAAGAATATTTAATTGTTTATGCCCAGAACTTCGGGTCTCCACGGGTGAGTATGCACGGGGTACTCACCCGTAGGCCCAATGGAATGCCGGTTTCCTGCACGCACTGCGCATGCGCGGAAAACCAGCACTTCCGTTCCCCTGAACGAAGGGGTTCAGAGGTTGAACGCGTGCGCAGGAGAGGCTGCGCGTGCGCATCGAACTTACATTTTTTTTGCAGGTTTTCCCAGGAAGGTAAGTCTCCAGAAGTTAGACATTTAAAAAGCAGTCACAAGGCCTGCTTTTTACAAGGTAAGTGGTAAATTAATTAAAATTAAAACATTTTTTCTACAGGTTTATTATTTTTAAATACTTTAAAGAAAGATAAGTTTATTTTTAGCCCCGTTAGAAAATAAAATTATGTTTTTCAAAAATTTAAATTCTTGTTTAAAATAGTTATTTCATGTAATTTATAGTTTATTTAAAAAATGTGATTTAAAAAAAAAATTATTTGAAGATTTAGTGATGTTTTGGGGCTCATAGTATTTCTAAGTTTGACAGCACTTCCTGTCAAACTTACGAATGAAGCATTCCATGCTCTGATTGGCTCTCCATGGCCCACGTGATCCCAGGGGACGCATCAAACTAACTGCGCCCCTGGGATACGCAAGCACTGCACGCCGGCAGTTGGGAGAGGCCCAGGATCAGAATCCCACGTGGGCCCACAGCTCAACAGCCGGCACGCAAGGTAAGTGCAGGTCGGGGGCTTACACCAGCGGGAAGCCCCCGACCCGAATTTCTGGGCCAATATTAGTTGGGAGAAACAAAAATCTTAAATTTAAAACTTCAAATTTGAAGTTTAAAAGCAACTTGCCTGCTCGGAAAATTTACTCAGAAAAAAAATTAAGATGGCAGCTGTAAGTTTCGCAAAATTCAGGCAGTTCCCCCCCGAAGATTATTTAATTAAAAGAGACCCTGGTTGGACTGATTTTAAAAATCCAGGGGCACACAAAATGGCTGCGGTCAACCTCGTGACCAAAAGCCTGTAAGTTCCAATTGTAGACTCTGTGACAAGCTAACAGCTTGGGTATTTTCGATGTCTGCGAGATCACGAAACCAGACAGAACTTTTACATTTATGTATTGGGAGCAAACTCAGTTACATTCAGGCCCCCGTTTACAGGCCATCAAGCTTGTTTACTCAAACGATCCAAACGATCAGTGGAGCCATCAGGTTAGGCTGGCCCCATCAAGGAATCTGTTGAACAAAGGAGAGCAGTTATGGGACCGTTAGAAGCTATTACCGGCCATCTAAGTCGATGGGCCAAGATCGACACCTTTTGTTCAATTCCAACCCGCTCAAATCAGACAAAGGATGAGCTGATTTAGCGCGTGAGATAAGGGCTACCGAGAGGAGTATAACTATAGCCCCTCAGGAAGCCATGCTCTCTCTCTCTCCTCTCCTCCCACGCCCTGCCTGCCACCACCCCAGGAAGAGGACCTACAAAGAAGAGCCCGTCCCGAGTGGTGAAATACCCTGCCAGAGACTATTTTATTACTGGGGTATTTTCACCTGGACGGTACCCTGTGCAGCATTGAAACCACGTGGCATCGAAAGGCAGCAGGGCAAAGAAGCAAGATTCTCGTCTGTTTAAACGACTCGGACTGGTGAGCATGGAATTCTGACCCCTCATAAGATAGCCTAGCGAGGTTTAGAGGGTGGGAGTTAAGGGGATTGCTAAAATTGTCATTTTAGTCATTTTCCCTTGATGTGCCGTTTATTTCCCATCCCTGTTAAGTGTAAGTGTACTGCATCCATATTATCCTTTGTATAGAATCGTTCTCTGGTAATAAAATCTTGGTTTTTTTCTTTGCACCAAACCACTGGTCTGCTCGTTTTCTATATCGCTACCTGCAAATAAGTCCGGTGGTCAGAACTCAAAAGGGGTGAGCGATTCGAGCCGCTCAAAGGGGGTAGTCAGAGGCAAAACTGACAAACCCAAGACACCCACACAGTAAAACCCCTTACACAGCCGTGCTGGTGGCAAATCTGCTCCACACTCACCCACGATTGTGTGATCAACATGACAAGTTTACATAGGCAGTATCCCTTATAAATGCGGTGATAGAAATTTATATTGGAAAAATTTGGCACAAAAAGTTTGACAAAAATGTGCCAACAGGATGTCAAGTGGTGTAGACAGGAAGTGCACACATTTGTAAGATTTTTAATAAATAGGTAGATATAAATACATCCCTTGTGAGTTGCAATGCACTAAAAATTGGAATTTGTCCTTTTAAATTTGCAACACTTTATTAAAAAAATGACTTAAGCTTGGAAAAATATATTTCTAACTGAGCAAATTAAACCATCAAATAACACCACAGTATCATTCTGACAGCAAGAGATCTGAAACAACACAGATTATTGAGGAGAAAGAGAGCCCTTCACTCCACTACGGCAGCTAAAAATGCAGTCCATTAAGCAAGGGTACTTCAGTGGAAAGTATTCCCCCATTAACCCAATTCTTAACAATTGCTTACCTAGCTCCCTTTCTTCAAGTTAATAATCCACTGTCTCTCTAATGGAGATGTACCATTTTGGATACATGCTTGCACCAAGAGTAGCTTCACTAATACATGCTACTTTCTTTCCAACTTGGATATCACTGGATCAACATCAATGCTATCTGCCAAAATTGACTTTCAAGTTACTGCCTAAAGCTGCTCTGGCAGTCACCTTTTCTGCATTTCATCAGAGCAGTTCTGAGTACAAATGGCAGATCGCCTGAGTAAATTACTGATAATTAAGAGAAGTATACTTGATTATTAAAAAATTATACATAATGATTGAGTATACTGAAAGTATTTCCCCTTTGTATAATCCTTTAATATAAGCTGAATGGCATAAAATATAGTTTTCTAGTTATCCACAAGGTGACAGTATAGTCCACCATTTGAAAAAATACTGATTTCTTGATTTATCTGGTCTTCTCTTCTACTCTTTTCATTGGTGTCCTAGATTAAGCCCCGATTTTAACCTAACTCGCCCAGCGAGATTAGGGCTGGTTTGGGTTGGACGCCTGATCTACACCCTGCCCAATTTATGCTCCTTTGATGTCATTATTTTAATGGAGCATAAAATCAAGCAGTTTGTAAATTGGGCGTCTGACCAGAACCTGCCCCATTCTCCTGGGGCGGGTTAGGTTGGCAGCGGGCTAAAGTTTGCTCTTCAGCAAATTGTAAGAAATCATGAATTGAAAGAATTACTAGTCTGTTATGGGTTCCCTAGATCAGAAGTTTGCCTAAGTTAATGACACAGAAAGATTCCAGTCATGTCAGAAAAATAGCTGTACACAGAGCTGAATTACGAGGTCAGGACACAAAAACAGGCCTTTGAGTGGGCATAACTAGGCCAGACAAGGGATGCAGCAAGGAGCTGTAGGATAAACAAACTGTCTACAAGAGGGCAACAAGACCTTTAAAATAGAGATAAGATGGAAAATGACCTCATGAGGCTAGGAGGGGGCTGTCAAAGGTAGCCTCCTCCCTTGTAATTGGACAATATGCTGGGGAACAAATGATCGACACCAGGTAATCACCAGCCGACCGAAATAACTATAAATATAGATGACCGAGAGAGGAAATCAGGCAGTTAGTGGTGAAGGCTTTCCCGAGGTGGCTATGGCCTAATACCTTGGCCAAGTTTAGCCTCTGAGGTGGTTGACGGCCTAACACCTCCAACAGCTCAAGGGATGCCCCAACTGAAGTGACCGCTGCAGCAGACTGCAGGAATCCACTCAATCCGAGATCACCGTACTGCCTCACTGTCCATCCGGTGGTTTCGTTCCGTTCCAGGGCCGTAGATCGCCCTCATCTGTCACAGGTTGGATGTCTACTGTATCTATTTCAATCACATGTAGTAATATCTGATTATGCTTTAAACTGTAGTTCTTTAATAAAAACCCTTCCAGCTCCTAAGACCCTTTGGGTAATCTATGTGTGACCTGTGATCCAAATCTTACAAAGATTTCTCAATTTTAAAAATAAGAAGTGGTATAGAGCAATATAAAACATTCCTCTGAATTGAAGCAGATATCATTTTACAAATAATCTAAAAATATTTTAGTACAATTTGCAATATAATGATCATTGCATATATGTACGTGCAATACACAATTTTTCCTGTAATACATTGCACAAAATAACTTGGTATTACTACTTAGATGTCACCTGTCCTCTCCTCTGTTGTCCAACTGGGTAGGACTGTCCTCACCTGGTTCCATTCTTATCGATCCAACCATAGCCAAAGAATCACCTGCAATAGCTTCTCTTCCCGCTCCCACACCATTACCTCTGAAGTCCCCCAAGGATCTATCTTTGGCCCCCTCCTATTTCTCATCTACATGCTGCCCTCTGGTGACAGCATCCAAAAAGACAACGTTTGGTTCCACATGTATGCTGACGACACCCAGCTCTACCTCATCACTGCTTCTCTCAACCCCTCCAATGTCTCTAATTTGTCACACTGCTTGTCCGACATCCAGTACTAGATGAGTAGTAATTTCCTCGAACTAAATATTGGAAAGACCAAAGCCATTGTGTTCGGTCCACACCACAAACTGCATTCCCAAGCCAGCGACTCCATAACTCTCCCTGGCAACTGTCTGAGGCTGAACCAGGCTGTTCGCAATCTTGGTGTCGTATTTGACCCTGAGATGAGCTTCTGACCACACATCCGCTCCATCACCAAGACCGCCTACTTCCACCTCTGTAACATCGCCCAACTCCACCCCGCCTCAGCTCATCTGCTGCTGAAACCCTCATCCATACCTTTGTTACCTCTAGATTTGACTGTTTCAACGCTCTTCTGACTCCACCAGCACTTAAAGAACTGTACCTTCTGGAGAGCAATGAAGAAAATTGGGGTTGCAGAAAAGCATGGAATGAGAAAAGGCCATTTAACCTAGAACTTACTCCAAACTTACTTTAAAAAACTTGTGGAATCTACCATAACATCAACTCTATTTCTTTAAATCCCAAAGGGTATGCTCTGCATGATTTTTTCCTTGTTTCCACTGGTAAAAGAAATAAGAGGATGGAGACTGAGGTGTCTCACTGGAAGAACCAAGGGGGAAGGAATACCTTTGAACTGAGGGCTATTAGACCATGGGATGCTTCACCATGTGGCTATTGAGGCAAAGACTAGAGCATCATTTACAAGGAAATGGGATAAGTATTTGAAAAGGAGGAATATAAAAGGATATGGCAGGAATGGGGTTACAGGAAAGACTGCCAGGGGCCAAATGGCCTCTTCCAGTGCTGTAATTTTTATGATTCTATGAAAACTCTCTTTCATTGAGTCCGAGCCCAGGAGGTGGTTTAGAAATGTTGGTGCTGAGCTACGTTTTGGATGGTCTACTCTGTAGGAAATGTCCTAAACACTAAGCCCGCTGCCCTTTGTGCGTTTTCTTGGTTTGGTTCAAGTCGGTCTGTGCTGGCTGCTTATGGCATGTGAATTGCAAGTACAGATCGGCTCTAACTGATGCTCCCAGTTCAGATTTGTCTCCTTCACGCAGAACTTGAGTCCAAACCAGAGTCCAAGGAGATAGGGAGAGAGATGGGGCAAGTTAAAAGTGGCATCGACTGGGGAGCCTGACCCGACCTTGTTCAGTGCAGGGGGGATTCTGGCTGTAGTTACAGGGTGAATATCAGGGTTAAAGGATTACTACTAGTTATATGTAGGATATCAGGGCGCTACACCTATTACTACCAGTTACATCAGTAAGTTATTGTGTACTGTTTTGTTAATTTGAACGTTACCAAATCACTATTAGATACTGGTGGAATCAAAGTTCCTCTCCCCTTGCAAATCCCCCTCCCACCTTTGGTTTCTCCTCTTCCCCGCCCTGAGTTTGCCTTCTTCGCCTGCACGTGGGTGGCTCCTGGTTCTCAGAATTTCTCACACTACAGCTGCTGGCGCGAAACCACGAGCAAAGATACTCATGAGGTAGAAATTCATTTGTGTTTGGCACATTTTTGGGTGCGAAACTGACGTTCCACTTACCAATTTCATGATGGGATGTCCTGCGCTGGAATTGCCCGCAAAAAGCGGCGGCCACCATATTGGTTTAAGTGCTCCTTAGGCACATCTGGCACCCACTTGAAATGAACGCTGTCCTCATTAAATATTTTACTAGGGGTCCTGCGCTTGTATTGGGAATGTTTTTGTTGCCTGGGAGCTTTTGATTCATCATTCTGATGGCCGCCCATAAAAACATGAAGCGAACATTTATGAAACAGGCTGAAACAGCAATATTTAAAGGGATCCCCACTTCCATTAAGGTAAGTCTCTGGATAGCCATTTTTGACACCTGTGTATTTTTGGAACCATGTTTTGACATTTTTGATACAATAGAGCTGCTGGAGGGCTGACTTTTGGCTGCAGCTGCACTGTTGTACTTTGATGGGCCTTCAATAACCACAAAACTAGAAGTTATAGACTTAAACAAGTTGGCTTTTAATCACTAAGATCAGAGCTAACATCTCAACACGCCGACTGGTTCACAGGAATGAGTCATACAGATCCTGGGATCTTTATGTAAGAGAAGTCAGGGGCGGAGCCAAGAGCCAAGACCTGGAACCTCCCAGGTTAGTCGGGAAAGAGGAAGTGAAACTATACACAGTGGGGGAGGGTAATATACATGAGTGCAAAACGAAAACAGATTTCATTACATTCACCCCTTCTATAGATTTAGTCCATCGGGGTGATATTTCTTAAAAGTTGGTATAAGTGAGTCTGTCAGGAGGTTTTGCAGTTTTCAGTGATCGGCGCAAAGCCGGTTGGGGTGCCTCTAGGGGAATGGATTCTGGTTCCTCCGCTGTCCGGGCCTCCGCAGTGTCTTCCAGGTTATCTGCAGTGTCCTCCAGGTTAAAGTTGGGTATTGATACCTCTGGGCGTCCTGTCTCTTTGTAGTGTAGGTCTTCATCGGGTAGTCTCCCATCGTTCTCTCCGCTCCCCGAGGGAGCGAGGTCTTTTATGGAAACAGTGTCCTCTCGCCCGTCAGAGTATTCGATATAGGCGTACTGAGGGTTTGCATGGAGGAGCTATACCTTTTCCACAAGGGGGTCCATTTTATGGCCTCTCACGTGCTTCCACAATAGTACTGTCCCTGGAGACGTCAGCCACGCGGGTAGAGATATGCCCGAGGTGGATTTCCGGGGGAAAACGAACATCTTTTCGTGAGGGGTAGTGTTAGTGGCAGTACATAACAGAGACCTTATGGAGTGGAGCACGTCTGGGAGGACTTCCTGCCAGCGGGAGGTCGGAAGGCCTATTGACTTTAAGGCTAATGTGACAGCCTTCCAAACAGTAGCATTCTCCCTTTCCACTTGCCCATTACCCCGGGGATTGTAGCTAGTGGTTCTGCTAGTGGCTATCCCCTTCGAGAGCAAGAACTGGCGCAGCTCGTCACTCATGAATGACGTCCCCCTATCGCTGTGTATGTAGTTCGACATGCCAAACATGCAGAATAGATTACAGAGACACTTGATGACTGTGGCACTGGTCATGCCTGGGCAGGGAATGGCGAAGGGGAAGTGGGAATATTCATCAATGATATTGAGGAAGTATACGTTACGGTCGGCAGAGGGAAGGGGCCCCTTGAAGTCCAGACTTAGGTGCTCGAATGGCCGTGTGGCTTTGATAAGGTGTGCACGGTCAGGCCTGTAGAAACGAGGCTTGCATTCCGCACAGATGCGGCAGGCTCTGGTCATTGCCCTGACCTCCTCGATGGAGTGGGGCAGATTGCGGGACTTTATAAAATGGTATAGTCGGGTGACCCCTGGGTGACAGAGGTCGTTGTGGAGACCCTGTAATTTGTCCGTATGAATGCTGGCACACATTCCCCGCGATAGGGCGTCTGGGGGTTCATTAAGGGCTCCCGGCCTGTACATAATATCATAGTCGAACGTGGATAGTTCGATCCTCCACCTGAGTATTTTGTCATTCTTGATTTTCCCCCTTTGTTATTAAACATGAAAGCCACCGACCGCTGGTCGGTGAGCAGGGTGAAACGTTTGCCGGCTAGGTAGTGTCTCCAGTGCCGCACTGCCTCCACTATAGCCTGTGCCTCCTTCTCGACAGAAGAGTGCCTGATTTCAGGTCCCTGAAGGGTTCGGGAGAAGAAGGCCACAGGTCTCCCAGCCTGATTGAGGGTCGCAGCTAAGGCAAAGTCTGACGCATCGCTTTCGACTTGAAAGGGAATGCATTCGTCCACTGCACACACTGCAGCCCTTTCAATGTCCTGTTTAATACTGGTGAAAGCCTCCCGAGCTTCAGCTGATAGTGGGAAGGACGTCGATTTAATGAGGGGTCGGGCCTTATCAGAGTAATTGGGCACCCATTGGGCATAATACGAAAAAAATCCCAGGCACCTTTTTAAAGCTTTGGGGTTGTGTGGCAGGGGCAGTTCCTTTAGGGGGCGTAATCGGTCAGGGTCCGGTCCAATTACCCATCTTCCACCACACAGCCGAGGATACAGAGACGGGTTGCGTTGAAGACACATTTGTCTTCGTTGTAGGTTAGATTCAGCTTTAGGGCAGTTTTTAAAAATCTCGCAAGATTTAGATCGTGGTCTTGCTGGTTGTGCCCGCAGATAGTGACATTGTCCAGATAGGGGTAGGTAGCTTGTAGTTTATTCTCGTCAACCATGCGGTCCATCTCACGTTGGAAGACCGAGACCCCATTTGTTACCCCGAAGGGCACTCTGAGAAAATGGTAGAGGCGCCCGTTCGCCTCGAAGGCGGTGTATGGGTGATCCTCCGTTCTAATGGGGAGCTGGTGATACGCGGATTTGAGGTCGATAGTCGAGAAGACTCGGTATTGCGCAATCTGGTTGACCATTTCTGATATGCGGGGTAAAGGGTAGGCGTCCAGCTGGGTATAAATATTAACAGTCTGGCTGTAGTCAATTATCATCCGTTTCTTTTCGCTATTTTTAACTATGACTACTTGGGCACGCCACGGGCTGGTACTGCATTCAATAATGCCTTCCCGCAGGAGTCTGTCCACTTCCGCCTTGATAAAGTGTCTGTCTTCCAGACTGTACCATCTACTTTTGGTCGCTATGGGCCTACAGTTCGGAGCGAGATTAGCGAATAAAGAGGGCGGGCTGATTTTTAAGGTTGATAGGCCACAGACTGTGAGTGGCGGCTGGGACCCGCCATATGCTAGCGTGACACTTTCGTGGTGGCACTGGAAGTCCAGGCCCAAGATTACATTAACACAGAGTTCTGGCATCACGAGGGGTTTAAAATCCTTGTCGTCCGTGCCTTTTACAGTCAGTGTTACCACACAGTAGCCCAAAATGTCCGAAGTGTGGGGCTTAGCAGCCATAGCAATTCTGCTCCGTGTAGGGGTTACCGTTAATGAGTGCCACCGTACCAGGCTAGGGTGGATAAAACTCTCGGTACTCCCACAGTCAATTAAACATTTCGTTAAATCCCCGTTTACCTGTATGTCCATCATGGATTTTGTCAACGGGTGTGGCCTGGATTGATCCACCGTGATCGAAGCCACTGTTGGGCCCTGGGCGGCCGTTGAGTCGGGAAAAGATGGCGGATCCCAAGATGGCGGCCCGCACGGCACGCACGAGGCGGTGACGGAGTTGGAAATCAGATTCCCCCTGCAGACTTTGCTAAAATAATCCTTTTTCTTACATTTGAAGCATGTAGCGTCCTTCGCTGGGCATCGTTGTCTGGGGTGCTTGGCCTGGCCACAGAAGTAGCATTTCGGGCCTCGAGACATTGCCGCTGTAGTAGGACTCCTGGGTGAACTTCTGTGTGGGGACTCCGGCGGCGTAGAGCTGGTCTGAGACCTGGATGGGGAAGATGGCTGATTCCAAGATGGCGGCCCCCCTCGGCGCGCACGAGGCGGTGAGGGCCGCATGGCCGGAAGAATAAGAGTCAGAGTTTTTCTGGGCCACGTCCAGCGATCGCGCAGTGGCCACTGCCTTTTTTAAGTCCAGGACCTCCTTCTCCAGCAGTCTCTGCCGGATATAATTCGATTTGAGGCCCGTGATGAAGGAATCGCGGACCAATTCGTCAGAGTACGCATTGGCCGTCGCGGCCTTGCAGTTACAGTCCCGGACCAGGTCCTTTAGGCCCTGTAAGAAATCGTCCATTGATTCCTCTGGTCGCTGCCTGCATGTAGTCAGCAGATGTCTGGCGTACACTTCGTTTACCGGCCTCTGGTATTGGGCCTTCAGGATAGTGATGGCCTCCGTGTAAGAGGTGGCGTCCCGGATGAATGAATAAATCCGATGACTTACGCGAGTAGCCAGTAGACTCAGTTTATCTACCTCGCTAGCGGATGAGGCCCCCGCGAAGAGTTTGAAGCATTTGAGCCAGTGTCCAAATTGATTTGCTGCTTCAGCAGAATGTGGATCCAAGTCCAGACGCTCTGGTTTTAGGAGTCGATCCATCCTAGTATTCTTTAGTGATTAAAATTGATGGGCCTTCAATAACCACAAAACTAAAAGTTATAGACTTAAACAAGTTGGCTTTTAATCACTAAGATCAGAGCTAACATCTCAACACGCCGACTGGTTCACAGGAATGAGTCATACAGATCCTGGGATCTTTATGTAAGAGAAGTCAGGGGCGGAGCCAAGAGCCAAGACCTGGAACCTCCCAGGTTAGTCGGGAAAGAGGAAGTGAAACTATACACAGTGGGGGAGGGTAATATACATGAGTGCAAAACGAATACAGGACCAAGACAAACAGATTTCATTGCATACTTCATTGGCTGCAGGAGTACTGGAAAATATGCAAATGTTGCTGGGATTACTATTGAAGATGCCACAGTAGTGGCAACAACAGCAGGACAGACCTGTAGAGGCTCAAACAAGAGGGGGAAGGAGGCAAGGGCCAAAGAGCTTTCTTTACAGCGTGTGGATGTTTTGCAACAGCATGTCGTGCCTCAACATGGCTGAGGAGCAGTGTATTAGGAGGCTGTGCTTCAGCAGGTAGTCACTGAGTTATGTCACCTGTTGCAGCAACAATTGAAACCAAACACCAGGGTACACACAGTATTGCCTGTGGCTGTGTTTGTATGGTGGCCTTCAACTTCTATGCGGCAGGGTCATTCGAGGATGCAACAAGTGATGTAAGCAACATCGGTCAGTTTGCTGTCCATACGGCCATCAAGCATGTAACAGGTCCCCTCTTCACAAGGAGAAACAATACATCACCTTCCCAAAGCAGACTGCTGATCAGAAGGATAGAGTTCTAGGATTTTCCTGCATCACTGGATTTCCCTCGGTGCAAGGTGTAATTGACTGCACACATGTTGTCCTGCATTACCCTAATCAAGAACCATGTTTTATAACAGAAAAGGGTTCCACTTCTTAAATGTTCAGCTGTTCTGTGACCAGAGGCAGCGAATAATGCAGGTCTGTGTCCATTTTCCTGGCAATTATCATGATGCCTTCAGACTACGCCAGTCCTCGATCCCCCATGTCTTCGGCCCAGACCAGTGGGAGTCAGGATGGCTCTTAAGAGACAGGGGGTATCCCTTCTAGATCTGGCTCACAGCTCCTGTCAGGAATTCGGGCATAGAGGCTGAGCGCCGATACAGTGAGAGCCACAGTCAAACCAGAGTTCACATTAACAAAACCATAGGCATCCTAAAGCAAATGTTTCAGTGCCTGGACCAATCCGATAGAGTCCTGCAGTCTAGCCCTGACAAGTCTCCAGATTTTTAGTGGATTACTGCATGTTACACCACTATGCCATTCAGAGGGGCCAAGCCTTACAACCGCAACAGGAGGAAGATGTGCAGGAGAACGGTGAAGAAGGGAATGAGGAAGAAGAGGATGAGGAGGACGATCAAGACTGAGCAATGCTCCCAAGAGAATCTCCTAAGCAAACATTCCCCCAAAACGCTAACAGTACTACAGTACCATTTGACACAGTTATTCTATCCACCTTTTGAATGCCCTTCAACACTATTGTGTCATCGATCTTCCTCTTGCATAACTAAGAATATGAAGACCAATATCAATGCAACAAAAAATCTCTTTACTTAACATCATGTACATTTTGGATATAACAACTTTTCTTTCTCTTAATATTCAAATGAAATCACCCTAGTCAATCCCATAGTGACTGGCCTCTCTGTTCATTTACCTATTCTAATGTTTGAGATGGTCGCCTGGGAAGTGGGATGCTGTTGATCACCACTAAGGGTACTTGAGATGGCTGTAGTGGGGTGACCTCGAACAGCTCTGATGCTTGAGGGCCTGGCTGCAGACTGCTGTTCCTTGGCATTGGCTGGGGCAGTCTGGTCCAGCTGACTGTAGAACCAAAAAAGGCACTGGTTAAGAGGTTGGTAGCAGAGCAGGATTTCTGGCATCCTGAGAGAGGACAGCATGAATTTCTCCCATGGAGCCAATGCTAGTATCATGGGTCTATGCCTCTACACTCCCTCTGCTCTGTGTGAGAACAGAGTGAAGGAATGTAGTGATGCCCTGGAAGCCCCTACCTATGCTCTCCACACTCCTATTTATGCTCTCCTTCATGGATTAAAAGGCTGAGGAGATACTCGACCTCAGAATCATGATGCCAGCAGTCTGAGCTCCTAGCAAAGCTATCAGAGCTGTCACCAGACGCTCCATCATTGTGGGCCCCACTGCAATGATTATAGAGCTGACTACTCACTCCATGGTTGACTGCATGGTCTCAATGCCGTGCTGGACAAACCCACACAAATGAGAGCTGAATTTCTCTGTGTTCTCTGACATTGTGTGCAAGTTCGCTGTCAGGCTTCCAATGCACTTAAAATGTCCTAGTGTATAGAAATCAGTCTTTGAATGTAGGCTTTGCCCTCAACATCTTCATCTGTGCACTCTGAAGCAGGGCTCAGATGCAAGCTCTCCCTCCGGCAAGCTGCTTCCTGGGCCGTCCCATCCCTTTGCCCATTCTCCTGCACACTAGTGCTCGGTGAGTCTCCCAGTACAGACCCTTCTAGTCGATCCTTTAAAGTACACACAGTGCCAATCTCTGAGCTGGTGCCTGCTAAAATAAGGTTGAATGATGCTGTGTCACTTTGGGTGAAGTTCTCTTCCAGCTCTTCAGCCTCTGGGTGCTCTACATTTTCTTGACTTGAAAGGGAAGAGAGGAACAGGGATTAGCCTTTAGTGTCAAGGATAAACAGAGACAGATCAGTGGCTGCTAAAAGCACATTCCCTTTGCAATGCATAGTGTTTGAGGGTGAGATATCAGTAAGAAGGGACAGAGTGTAAGGTAGCCAAGAACCCTGCAGGATGCATCCTCCAGCCTTGCCACTTGCCACGCCTCTGACATGACACAGCCCCATGATCTGCATGACGTCTTCTTCAATTGGGGAGAGGGCCTGAATGAATGCTCTCTCTCCTCCTGTCCTCAACTTCTTTCTCCTATTGTTCACCAGCTTGCCCTGCAAGAAAGAAGGGAAAATGTTAGTGGTAGCCTAGTGAGATGCTTTGAGGATGTGCATGACAAAGTAGAATAGTGGTACAAGTGTGTGAAGAGTGGCAGAGGTGTGAAGAGGTGAAAGCAGTGCTAATGAAGAGAGTAGGATATGCAGAGTGTGGCATTAAGAGCAGAAGGAGGTGCAGTGAAGTGTGCTGCAGTGAATGGAGGAGAGTTCTGGTACTCAGGGGAGGGAAGGGTTGTGAGTGCTGGGGCTTCAGGTAGTACAGGGTTACGCAGAGATTGATGCACGATTGTAGTTAGGAGTCTTACCTTTGCAACCCTGGCCAGGTCATTAAACTTTTTCCTGCATTGTAGTCATGCTCCTGGCACTGATGTGCTCTGCTACATGTGCCCAGTGCAGCCGAGTAGTTTGGCGGGATAGCTTCTTGTGGATTTGGGCGAAGATGATGCCTCCTTCTTCCGCCCTCTTCACCAGGACCTTCAGTGCTGCATCTGAGAAGTGGGGTCTCTTGAAGCTTCTCTTTGGCCTACCATCTTCAGAAATGGCTTCTAGTTGTCTGTAGTCAAAGTGCACATCCCCTTTAAGAGGAGCAGACTGCCTTTAATTTGCATCAGGGACGCCTGATATTCAGGTCCCCAATTAGACGAGCTGCAAGTCTTCAGATGATGTCACCAAGGGACAGCATGTAGACGATGAAGAGCAGGGGGCCAAGGTTAGGGGACTCCAGAGGTAATGGTGCAGGGATAGAAAGAGAACCCATTGCTGGAAATGCGCTGGCTACGGTTTGATAGGTAAGAGTAGAACCAAGCAAGGGCAGTCCCACTGAGGTGGGCAATGGAGAAGAGGCGTTGGAAGAGGATGGTGTGATTGACCATGGCAAAGGCTGCAGAGAGATCATGATGGATGAGGAGGGAGAGTGCACCACTGATACAGTCACAATGAATGTCATTTGTGACTTTGATTAAGGCCATTTTATTGCAGTAGCAGAGGCGGAAACCCGATTGGAGGTATTCAAACGTAGAATTGCTGGAAGGTGTGCATGAATGTGGGTGTTACAACATGTTCAAGGACTTCTTATCCCCTTCCCTTATTCTCTTGACTTGAATACCGCAGTTGGTCTTATAACACCATGGGAGATAGGGAGATAGACTAGTTATAAATAAAAATTCATGAGTGCATTTTGTGATTTTTTTTCTCCTCTTATCTCTGTCAATAAAATAGACTCATGGCTGAGATTAGCTTTGAGAGTGTGTGGGGGGGGGGCGGGGGGAGGTGCAAGAGGAACTAGAGAGAGACAGAAATATAAGACTAGAATGGAAGGGGGTCTAGGAGGGTTTGGCCAAGGAGACAAGAGAAATAGTGCAGGTAGTGGAAGCAGTGGAATGGATGGTCTCTATTTTGATGATGAAAAATGTATGAGCACCTCACACTCACTTAAAGGTGATGAGGGAGATGGGGCAGGGGAGAGGGAGAGGGAGAGGGAGAAGGCAATTGGTAGTAGAGAGAATGAGTCTGGGGCTATCTTTATCCTCCATCATTATCTTAGAATAGTTGACAGTTTTGGCAGAGGCGAGCAAAACCCAATGGAACTTGATGTGGTCAAGCCAAATCTGATGATAGATGGCTAAACCATTTCTGCACCAGCTACACTCAGGTTTGTGTCCCTTGGACTTGAGGGATTGAAGGTGGGGACCATACAAGAGGAAATGACAGTGCTGGGAGATAGTGAAGGCTTTGCTAAGGTATCAAAATAGAGGTGAGGGAGTGGTTGAGAAAACCAGCTGCTGTAGCGGTAACATGTTGAATGGAGGGCCAAAGGCTAAGCAATTGGAATTGATGACTTTGCCAAAGATAGAGATTTCAATGATAGCAACACCTCTCGTTGATAAGATTTGTGTACCCTTGATATTTATTTTCCTTATTTAATTTTGATAATATCTATTAAAACAAAGATCCTTTTCCCTTTAATGCCAACTAGATTCCCCTGCAATAAATGCAAGCCATATTCATAAGGCGCATTAATCTTATGTGCTGCTTTTTTCTGCTGACGAATTTTCCCTACCTTTTGTCACGGGTTAATTATACAACTTGGCATCCAAAATTATAATTATTTCAAAGCATATAATAGGTTTAAAAAATAAGTCTGAATTCATCATTAAAAAAATCTTTTGCTTCATTCTAAAGTGAGATTTTACCCTTTCCATTGTCCAGTTTTGAATACATAACTATTGATGACATACTTTGTGTTAAATAGTATTGCGTATAATTCACATGTGCCACATTAATTAGGTTATTTGAGTCATCCCTTTAAAACTGTTAGTTGCATAACTCTTTATTTTCCATTGGCAGTAAAGCTGAAAACTCCAATAGCATACGCATGAGTGTTACTGCTACCCTTAAACAGCTGCTTTTAAACAATAGATCAAATGATTATGCTTGTTCTTCCAATTGTTGCTAGAAGCTCATTATAGCCATAACTGCAATGATTCTTATTTACAGTTGTACGAATATGGACTTATGAGGGTATTTTGAGGGATTAGGCATTTCAAGACTTAAATGACCCTAAGCTTTCCTCTAAAGCTACTGGCAACAAAATTCACCTCCGTGGTGCCAGTACTTTTTGCCCTTTTAAAAAAAAGGCTTCCGCCACATTTCCGCCACGGCCCACACTGTTTGCCATCTTGGTGAGGACGATAGCGTGGGTGGCACGTGAGTGCACCAGCAATATGCAGAGTAGACAGATTGTGACGTCAGTTAGTATATAATGCTGATTTGATACACGACCTACCATTTTAGACATTGCTGCTCCATTCAATGCCCTCTCCTAAACTTGCACAGCTGAATATGCGTTCAGTTGCACGAGGGACGCCCCACCAGTGGTGTCAGCTGTGGCTCAGTTGGTAGCACTCTCGCCTCTGAGTCAGAAGGCCATGGGTTCAAGTCCCACTCCAGAGACTTGAGCACAAAAATCTAGGCTGACACTCCAGTGCAGTACTGAAGGAGTGCTGCACTGTCAGAGGTGCTGTATTTCAGATGAGAGGTTAAACTGAGACCCTGTCTGCTTTCTCAGGTGGACACAAAAGATCTCATGGCACTATATTGAAGAAGAGCAGGGGAGTTATCCCTGATGTCCTGGCCAATATTTATCCCTTAATCAACATCACTAAAAAAAAACAGATTACCTGGTCATAATCACATTGCTGTTTGTGTCAGTTGCTGCTGTGTGCAAATTGGCTGCTGTGTTTCCTGCCTTACAACAGTGACTACACTTCAAAAGTACTTTATTGGCTGTAAAACGATTGGGGACATCCTGAGGTTGTGCAAGGTGCTATATAGAGACATAGGCCTAGAAATTCAGTATCGCCACGTTTGGGGCGCTACAGCCAGGCATTCACTAAATTTAGCCCCCGGCGCAACTTAGCGCCACCTTCGCCGAAATTGAGTTGCATCGCCCCAAGAGGTTGCTGCTGCGCTAAAGCAGGCGGTGCACGACTATCATAAGGTGCTAAGCTGACGAGCCGAGGTGCTACCACCGAGGGCGGGCGCAGCGCAGGTGCGGCGAGTTATCGATTGCAGGCAGACACGCTGGCGCCGGTCAGCTCTTAAAGGGGGAGGGTCAATTTGGTTTGCAGCCACGCCCTGCACACTGGAACCCTGATTCTAGGCCTGGACAGACCTGCTTCGACAACGCTACGCCCACGACCATGGAGAGGGTGAGGGAGCGAGCGCAGCGCTTCAGTGAGGGTGCCCTGAAGGTTTTGGTTGGCGCAGTGGAGTGCAGGCAACCTATCCTCTTTCCTGATAGTGGCAGGAGGCCGCTGCCCAACGAATATAGAAAAGCTTGGAGGGAGGTGGCACACAGAGTGACCTCCAGCAGCATGGTCCCCAGGACACCAATGCAATGCAGAAAGAAGTTCAACGACCTCACTTGGGTTGTCAGGGTGAGTACCCTTTCCAGTATCCTCTTCATCCCTGCATGTGCACCTCACTTTATGACAAAGGGTCCTGAAAGCCCCAATGCCCAGCCCTCATCCAAAACCTATGGGACTCTCATGAAAATCACATGCACATTCACCACTTTACACACTGCCAGGGCTATTCGACCATGATAGGCAGTGCAGGCAAGATGAGGGCTTGACACTGTCAGGGCTATTCGACCATGGGAGGCAGTGCAGGCAAGATGAGGGCTTGACACTGTCAGGG
Organism: Somniosus microcephalus; assembly: GCF_052327205.1. NCBI lineage: Eukaryota > Metazoa > Chordata > Chondrichthyes > Squaliformes > Somniosidae > Somniosus > Somniosus microcephalus. Next base: position 123,478,137 of record NC_140996.1, read on the forward strand.
CTATTCGACCATGGGAGGCAGTGCAGGCAAGATCAGGGCTTGACACTGTCAGGGCTATTTGACCATGGGAGGCAGTGCAGGCAAGATAAGGGCTTGACACTGTACTCAGAGCCCATCCTTTCTCTTGCAGGGCAAGCTGGCCCACAATAGGAGGCAGCAGCAACGGACCGGGGGAGGCCAGCCTGAACTTAAAGACCTCAGCGACCTGGAGCAGCGAGTGGAGCGGATTATGGGAGGCCGGCTGATTGGCCCCGTCGCCACTGGAGATGCCGACCCTGTTCTGGACAGCAATGGTAAGGTCATCACCTTTTTGACCTCTCTCTTTCCACTTGTACCTCACACAAGCATCCTTTGCCACTCTCGAACCAATGCAGTGCATAGCAGCACTCATGCCTCCCTCGCTGCTGCCCTGTCTTCACTCTAAAGCAACTCTTGTGCCTCCCTGCTTTCAGATGCTGATTCGCCAGGTGAGGAGGCGGGCCCTCAAGCTGGCACTGTGAGTGAATCAGAAGGCGAGGAGGAGGAAGAGGAAGCCGGACCATCAGTGCCACCCTCAGCCGAGGCAGCCCATGGCCATGATGGGGACACATCTTCCCTGGAGGGGAGCAGGGGGGAAGGGTCTGATGAGGGTGAAGCTCCGAGGCCCAGCGGGCTGCAGCAATGCGGGGGGGGGTAGGGAAGCTCGGCGGCCTTCTCCCCGGAGGGTGAGTGCGGCCTCCAGTCCTGCTACAGTGAGCGCAGAGGAGGTGCGGCTCCTTGGTGAAATGGGCGCCCAGGCTGAGCGCAGGCACATTGAGCTCATGGCTGCAGTGGCAAGCATGCCTGACTCCATAGAGTCACTGGCAAGGAGTGTACAGGAATTCGGGGCAGCACAGGCCAGGAGTCAGCAGGACTTCGGGGCAGCACAGGCCAGGAGTCAGCAGGATGTCGCTGCATCACATGCGGCTTCCAGCCAAGTGCTTATTCGTGCCATGCAGTCACTGGCTGGTCTGATGCAGACACAGATCAGGGCCACACGAGCACTAACTGCTGCCACCCTCGCTGGATCGGCCAGGAATCGCCGGGGCCCTCGCCGCGCCGCAGCAGCCCAGCAGTCTGTGCTTCAGCAGATTGCTGCGCATGCTTCAGTGCTGGCCCGTGCGAGTGCCAGTGTCTCAGCCGACCAGGGAGTGCCTGTGCTCTGTCAGGTTGGCAGCATTCCTGCTGCCAACACTGTCCCTCCTCCACTGCAGGTGCCACCACCCGTAGGACAGGCTGCTGCCGCCCAAGCAGAGTTGGAGCAGTCAGCAGCCGGGCCCTCCAGGCCCAGAGCTGGTCCAGGCCATCCCCCAAGGGCATCTGCCGACTCACTATCTGACCCTCAGCAGCCTTCCCCGAGCCTTGCTGCAGCCACTGGGGTCCCATTGCGGAGGAGCTGCAGGGCGGGAAGGGGCCAATCTTGCAAGCGAGGCAGATCACCCTCGCAGGACAAAATGTAGGAGGTGTGGCAAAATGTTGTGTTTTTTTTTATGAAGGCCGAGGATGTTGTGTTTTTTTCTCTGAAGGCCGAGGATGTAGTGTTTTTTTCTCTGAAGCCCAAGGATGTTGTGTTGGCTTTTTATGAAGGCTGAGGATCATGGTCATTTTTGTGTAACTGTTTTGTTCATTGTCTCCAGGTTGTGAGAGCCAGTTATGTGTCTGACTGTTTTTTGGGGGGTTTCCCTGTATTTGTTTGTCATGCGGGAAGGGCACAGAGTTTGTTAAATAAAAAATTGTCTTTATTTAGATTGTGCATGTTTGCACTTTGAACTATTTGTTGCCTTGACCGCCTGAGGGTTTGCGGAGCGGCTCCATTCATATTCTTTCAATGGCACAAGCCATTCCCTGAGAGGGGGCCGAGAACCGACTTGCAATAAGCCGCTGACGGACGGCCCTTGCACTTTGTGCCTCCCTCCCGTCTTGGTGCTGCTGCTCTTCCTCCTCCTCTGGTGGTCCTCCAATGTCTACTGGCAGTGACTGAGTCCTGAGGATAGCCAGGTTGTGCGGCATGCAGCACACTACAACAAAATGGGAGACTCGCTCAGGCGAGTACTGTAGGGCTCCCCCGGAATGGTCCAGACAGCGGAACCGTTGCTTCAGCACGCCGATTGTGTGCTCAATGATGTTCCTGGTCGCTTGATGGCTGTCATTGTAGCGTTCTTCAGCAGGGGTGCTGGGCGCACGGAGCGGGGTCATCAGCCAGGTGCACAAAGGATAGCCCTTGTCCCCGAGAAGCCAGCCTCCTGGGTGAGCCGGGGCTTCGAAAATGTCTGCCACAGAAGTCTGGCGCAGGATGAAGGCGTCGTGGCTGCTGCCTGGAAAGCGGGCATTGACAGCTAGTATGAGCTGCCTGTGGTCACACACCAACTGCACGTTCAGTGAATGGTACCCCTTCCGGTTGCGGTAATCCTCGGCATTCTCTAGAGGCGCCCGCAAAGCCAAATGCGTGCAGTCAATGGCGGCCTGGACCATGGGGAAGCCCGCTATTCTCACAAATCCCATTGCACGCTCTTGCTGCTTGTCCAGGGCTATGGGGAAGGAAATATACTGACGTCTCCTTCTGAAGAGGGCATTCGTGACCTGGCGGATGCAGCAATGCACCGCGAACTGGGAGACATTGGCAATGTCCCCAGTAGTGGATTGGAAGGAGCCGGTGGCATAGAAGTTGAAACCCACTGTCTCCTTCACTGCCACCGACAGAGACGTCCAAAATCAAATCAAAATCAAATCAAATCAACTTTTATTGTCATTGTTAGTGCACAAGTGCAGTACAACGAAATGTAGGCTTGTGGCTCCCGAGAGTGTACATTTAGATTAAGACATTTAAACATTCAACATACATTTGGCTTGTAATACATTAACATAAACATAACCATAATAAAGTGCATTGGCAGATGTGCAGGCTTTAGAGTTTATTTGTGGAGTTCAGTAGGATGACAGCCCTGGGAAAGAAGCTGTTCCTAAATCTGGTCGTACGGGTGCGAATGCATCTGTAGCGTCTCCCAGATGGCAGGAGGGCGAACAGACTGTGGCTGGGGTGGGTAGGGTCTTTGATGATGGACCGTGACCTCTGTAAACAGCGTTTCTGGTATATGTGCTCTATGGTCGGTAGCCGGGTGCCGGTAATGCGTTGGGCAGTTTTGACTACCCGCTGCAGGGCTTTCCGGTCATAGTAGCTACAGCTGCCATACCATACTGTGATACAGTTTGTCAGGATGCTCTCTATTGTGCAGCAGTAAAAGTTAGAGAGGATCAGGGGTGACAGGTTACATCCCTTCAGCCTCCTTAGGAAATATAGGTGCTGCTGGGCCTTCTTCACCAGAGAGGAGGTATTGAGGGACCAGGAGAGGTCTTCCGTGATGTGGACTCCCAGGAACTTAAAGCTGTCCACCCTTTCCACCACAGCCCCATTGATGTGGATGGGGGTGTGACTTCCGCCTTTAGACTTCCTGAAGTCCACAATGATTTCTTTGGTTTTCTTGATGTTAAGGGCCAGGTTGTTATCGGTGCACCACTTCACGAGATGCTGGACCTCCTCCTTGTAGCCTGACTCATCATTGTTGGTGATCTGGCCTACTTCCGTGGTATCATCCGCAAACTTGATGATGGTGTTGGAACCATGAACAGCCACACAGTCGTGGGTGAAGAGGGAGTAGAGGAGGGGGCTCAGCACACATCCTTGTGGGGCCCCCGTGTTCAGGGTCAGCAGTGGGGAGGTGTGGTTACCTAATTTGACAGACTGGGGTCTGTTTGTTAGGAAGTCCAGGGCCCTGCTCCTCAGCTGAGGCTGCAGATCTCTCTGAAGCAGGTGGCTGATCTCAGTGACCACCTCCCTTCTGAATCGAAGCCTCCGAATGCACTGCTCCTCAGACATGTTGAGGTAGGAGAAGTGCTGGCGGTATACCCTGGGAGGGTAAGGCCTCCTGTGCCGATGCCTGTTGGCCCTTCTCCATCTGGCCATGATTGGCACTCTGTCTCGGCGTCTCTGAGCCCTTTCAATGCAATGCAGAAACCCAACGTTTCCACCCATTGCAGCCCCCATTATATGTGGCCACTCAAGGCTATGGCACTAAAAAATCAATCCAACTGCAAAGCTCTGGCTTGAAGCCAGAAGTACCTGTGCGAGCGCTGAGTCAAAGCAGAAAGCTCTCTCCCTTTGTCTCTCTCTCACACACAGAAGGAGTTGTCCAAAATGGCTACCACAAAGAATGCAGGAAGAGTCCCCTTCAAATAGTGCCCCCCCAGCCCCACAGCGACTGGGAACCGTTCCACTCAACCAGTCACTGCGAGCGCCAGGCGGAAAGAAGGGGGGTGCCACTGAAGTTCCGGTTCGGGGCGCACCAAGGGCGTTGTACCATGAAATGATGTCAGGATCTGCACGCGCAGCTGAGCGGGCGTTGCGGTTTTGCGCCGCCGCTAAGTCTTCACTCAAGTTCGCGAGAGGCGCAGATCACGCCGCGCCCAGGCACTAGCCGCTTTGCGCCCCACTTCTCGCCCTCTTAAGGCGCTAGCGGCTGGCGCTACTAACTGAATTTTTAGGCCATAGAGTCATAACGGCGCAGAAGGAGGCCATTCGGCCCATTGAGTCTGTGCCGGCTCTCTGTAGAGCAATCTAGTCAGTCCCATTTCCCCGCTCTATCCCCGTAGCCCTGCAAGTTTATTTCCCTCAAGTGCCTATCCAGTCTCCCCTTGAAAACATTGAGTGTCTCCGCTTCCACCACTTCCGTCAGCAGCAGGGCGCAGATATCTCCGACAACCTCTCGCGAAACTCCCAGCCTCCATTGGCACTGCTGCTCACTCATGTTGAGGTAGCTCATCCTCTGTCTGTAAACCCTGAGAGGCGGGTATCTCCTGCGGTGACGTGCTTCCATGCGCTGGAGCCTTCTGCTCTGTGCAGCATCAGGTGGGTGAACAGGAGGTTGGTGCTCCTGCTGCTGTTGCTGCTGAGCTGCCTGGTTCTGCTGCTGCCGTGGCTGCTCCTCATCCGAATCTGAGGTCCTTGATGAAAGGAAATAAATGGTTCCCATGCTGCTGGCAGATACCTCCGTTGGGGAAGTGCTCAGTCCAAGCGGGGAGAGGGTTTTCCAAGGAGGTCCCACAGTTGAGAGATAGAAGCTGCAGCACCTCCGACTTCGGTAGGCCTGCTAAAAGTGCTGAAAGACCTGTGCAACAAAGTTTCTGCCACCTGCAACTGATCCCTGTTGAAAGCTTTGTTTTAATGGTGGAGCTGCAGCTGTGAGGAAGCCACCCACTTGTCAACCTGCCAGGATTAGCTGGCGTGGTTTAGGAGGGCCTGGAAAACACGCTGAAAATGTGGTAAAATAACACAGGCCTGGCAAAATAGGATTATAGAGGCCCTTAACTACTTGTTAAGGGTCTTAACTACCTCTCCCGACTGATGGACCGAATTGCACCCATGAAACCCGCCTCCAGCAAAATTGTGCGGAGGCGGGATGGAGGCGGGTTCCAAACCCGCCCTCACTTTTTGCGATTTTCATAACTGTCACGCCTACAAAACCGCCTCCTTGGGGCTGGTAAAATTGCCCCCTAAGACTCTGGTTCCCATGAATGAACCCCCAGATCCCCCATGCTCAACACTTCCCCACCTTACCATTCCTCTGTCACAGAATATCACAGCATCCTCTTGGCTTTCAGTGCAGAACTCAGACATTGGGTCGCATCTGCTTATGCTGCAATGGAAGCTGAGACATTGGCCATCAGACCCTGCATCATGGTTGGATCCACACTTGTGCTAATGGAGTTGCCCATTACTTCCATTCTGGAAATCATGGGCTCCAAGCTCTGTGCAAAGTTGGTGCCGAACTCCTCCATGCTCCTTGATAGTGACAACAGGCTCACTGGCAGGCCTGCCATTGCACCAAGGATTTCTGTGCGCATGCCCATCACCCTTCTTCTGTAGGCCACTTCATCAAAGTCCTCAACTGAGTCCTCTGCAGCAGAACTCGTGTGTGACCTCACCCTCAGGGAAGCTGCCACCTGCACTACCTTTTCCCCCTGCCCTGGCTGCATCCCACTCATGCCCGGTGACTCACCACATGCAGATCCCGCCTCTATACAACCCTCTAAAGCCCGCACAGTGCCAGTATCTGAGCTGGTGCCTGCGAGTGGCAGATCGAGTGATTGTGTCGATTCTTATGCATCACACTCCTCTTCCTGCACTGGCTCACCAGGTTGGAATTCTTGGGTATCTGAAAAGAGAAAGCCACAAGGGTAGGGTTGTGGTGAGGTGGGGTGGGGCGGGGAAGCAAGTTGTGCATGCTTACACCATCAGCAGTTTGCAAGTGAGAAGAGATTGTGGGATGAGGGGGAAGTGGGATGTGAGAAGGGGGATACCGTCATCTTGAATGGTTTCAGCCTCGTCGCTCACCACGGCCTCAGTGACGACCCCTCCAATAATGTTGAGCACCGTCTCCTCCACCTGGGTAAGGGCTTGCAGGCTTGCTTCTGCCTGCGATTATGAGCCACCTTGCTCTGTAAGAGAAAGGGAAGTGTGTCAGTGAGTGTGGTGCAATGTGTTTGAGTGATGTGTGTGTCAGTGAGTGTGGTGTAATGTGTTTGGGTGATGTGTTTGTCAGTGAGTGTGGTGCAATGTGTTTGGGTGATGTGTGTGTCAGTGAGTGTGGTGCAATGTGTTTGGGTGATGTGTGTGTCAGTGAGTGTGGTGCAATGTGTTTGGGTGATGTGTGTGTCAGTGAGTGTGGTGCAATGTGTTTGGGTGATGTGTGTGTCAGTGAGTGTGGTGCAATGTGTTTGGGTGATGTGCCTGTCATGGTTGAATAGCTAGCAGTGTATGCAAGCTGTGAGATGTGGGTATGAGCCTTGCAGCAGTGGTAAGTATGTGAGGGTGAGGTGACGCTATGAATGTGAGGTATGAGTTGTGATTGATAGAGATTGTTGAATGCAATGATTTTTATTTCCAGTTGACATGGACACTTAATAATTTTAAATCATTATGTTATGCAGTTTCATTGTCATTACAACACTTTGGTGACACAGTGAACAGACTTGGACCTTAAACCTCTTCACTCAGAACACTAACTGTATTTGTGCAAGTTACACACATCCATTTCATGTGCAGGATAGGATAATATTTCTGTTCCTAAGCTGAAGCACTTAATGAAAATTGTCTGGCTCTCGTCCCCTGTTTTTGGCCATATTCCAATGACTTTGCCAATTCTCAGTTCTTAACTGGCCCAGTGTGACACTGATGCCTCAGTTTAAGGATGAAGCAGATGCATGGTTACTGAGGGCAAGAGGTTTCAGAGAGAAGGGATAAGAGTAACAGACAGAGGGAGAGAGTAACAGAGAGAGACAGTTATAAAACGGGGGAAAATAACAGAAACACAAAAGGGAGAAAAAAAGAAAGAAAAATAGAACAAAGCTGCCGAGGGAATAACACTGAATCACAGAAGGATAGAGGGAAAACATGAAAGAAACTGTCAGTGGAAGAACCAGAGAAATGGGAAGCAATGGAGAGAAAGAGCTATGGCCAAGCAAAGAGGAAGAGCAGGGTTGGGGAACAAGGCTGGAGAGACTTAGCGACACTAGGACTATAATCCAGGGAGAATGACACAGGGATTTTTAAAGCAGTTTGCTGAAAAAGATGGACCGGACATATACTGATGCTTCTGTTTGATTTAATTTCACATTATAGGATACATTTTACAAATTTGTACTCCCGATGTGGAGCTTCGCACTAGGGCTGGATTTTGTCAATGGGAGGCTTTTGGAGGCGGGACTGCTGCTTGTCGGGCCTCAGTCCCGCCTCCATCAGCTTCTGGCCAACCAGTGGGATTTTCTCCTGATTGACCTTGATAAGCCTGCCCAGCGGGCTCAGTAGGCCAATTAGGGGGAAGTCACTGACAGAGCACGTCAACATCTGACATGCCATCTGTCAAGATTTCTTGAAAGAAAAAATGTCAGCGTTTGACAGCTCTGTGAAGCTGTCAAACCCTGACATTCTGTGTAGTTTGATGAGTCCTTGTGTTCAGGACTCATCAAACCTTTCAACTTTGTAAAAATCACCTGGCTGTTGGGTCGGAGGATCCAACAGCCAGTCTGTGAAATCTACAATGAAGATGTCGGGACTCCGGATCCACAGCGGCTGAAGGCTGTGGGCAGAAACAAAGGTAAGTTAACATTTTCTAACATTTTACACTCACCTCACATACTTACCACTCCACACTTGCACCCATCACTCACCTCTACATCTCACTTTCAGATCCTTCCGACCCCCGCAGATCTCCTACTCACCTTCTACACACCAGCGGGGTTCCCCGAGGTCGGGAAGCCTGCACTTGGAAAGGTAAAATTGGACTAATCCTATTTTCTGCCTGTTAACTACCTGTTAACAGGCAGTTAATAGGATTTAATCCCTTTCCCGCCTCGAGGAGATGGGACCCAGGGTAGGACGGCTTCCCGCCTCCTGGCAAAAGGGGATGGGGGCGGGTTTGCCTGCCGCCCCCACATTCTGCAACTTTACTGGTTGTCCCGCCTCCATAACAGCCTCCTTGGGGCTGACAAAATCCAGCCCCAGGAGTGCATATTGGAAATTTGGGCATTGAAGTCAACAGACTTTGCAGGATATTCTATGCAAATTGATGATATGTGGTCATGGCACAAAAAGTTATGTCAGGAGTAAGAATTTGTAAAATCTGTTTCTAATGAGAAATCAGGAATTATGTAGAATATTAAATTGATTAACTGGGGAACTTTTAAATTAATAAGGTTTCTAGTGTATAAAATACTTAACATAGCACCGATCTCTAAAATATTTATCTACCTGTTTATCTGCTCTGCTGTTGAGGGTGGATTGACTACATGATTTAAAAAAAATATAAACTAACTTAATCATCCCATGCCATCATTTATTGACTAATTGTTATGTTCTTTCCATCCACGTGGTATTGCATTAATAGTAAATGATTTATGCATCTATTTCAATAATATTATGATGTTATAAGTAAGCTTAAACTTTTCATATTTATATTATTTAGCTCCAGCACACACATACATAAAACCTACTTTATAATGTTCACCTTTTTATAACCACCTTCTATTCGATACAAAAATCAAGAGTCATTTGGAAACGACTTGTCTGCAAATGCCGTAGCCATACATTCAGGCTGTTTTTAAGATGTCAGTTTTTGGGAGCTGTTGCTCAGCTTTTACTAGTTTTCTGTAATGGCACATAAGGGGGCCAATTTTTGTATCGCTTACTTCCTAGTTTCAGGTCCGGATGGGGCATAAGTGTCTTCAAAATCCAGTGGAAATTAGTTCTATTGGATTGTCACACAATTTGCACCCTGCTCTATTTTCCAAGCAGGCGGGGTAGGTGGGGGCAGGAGGATTCAGGAAAGAGTAAATTTAAAAGCAGCGAGCGAAATGTCAAGGCTCTAGAGCAGAGTAGAGTTTTGGGTAAAAATAAACAGAGTGGGTCAGGAAGGGACAGAGAGAGTAACAAAGGTAATAAGGCATCAGTGACTGAGGTGACATCAGGGAAAAAGAGAAATAAGTGGGGGAGAGGGTTCAAGCGAGGGGAAATTTAGAAAGTTAAAGAAAAGGACAGGGCAATCGTACAGGGTAGCGATATGGGCAATGAAAAGCAGAGTGTGACAGGAAGGGACAGAGTGTACAAACATAAGAGTACATCAGCAAATAAGGTCAGAGTAGGGAAAAATTATAAAAAGACAAAATTAAAGGCTCTTTGTCTGAATGAATGCAGCATTCGTAACAAGATAGATGAATTGATGGCACAAATAGAAATAAATGGGTATGATCTAATAGACATCACAGAGATGTGGTTGCAATGTGACCAAGGCTGGGAACTGAATATTCAGGGGTATTTGACATTTCGGAAGGATAGACAGAAAGGAAAAGGAGGTGGGGTAGCTCTGTTAATAAAGAATGAGATCAGTACAATAGTGAGAAATGATCTTAGCTCGGAAGTTGCAGATGTAGAATCAATTTGGGTGGAGTTGAGAAATAGTAAGGGAAAGAAGGCACTGGTTTGAGTAGTCTATAGGCCCCCTAACAGTAGCTACACTATAGGCCAGAGTATAAATCAAGAAATAATGGGGGCATGTACGAAAGGTACTGCAATAATCGTGGGCGATCTTAATCTTCATATAGATTGGACAAATCAAATTGGCAAAAGCAGCCTCGAGGACGAGTTCACAGAATGTATTCGGGATAGTTTCTTGGAACAATACATTATGGAACTGACCAGGGAACAGGTTATTTTGGATCTGGTAATGTGTAATGAAACAGGATTAATTAATGATCTCATAGTAAAGGATCCTCTAGGGAAGAGTGATCATAACATGATAGAATTCCACATTCAGTTTGAAGGTGAGAAACTTGGGTCTGAAACTAGAGTATTAAACTTAAATAAAGGCAATTACAAAGGTATGAGGAGAGAGTTGGCTAAAGTGGACTGGGAAAATAGATTAGAAGGTAAGACGGTAGAAAAGCAGTGGCAGACATTTAAAGAGATATTTCATGACTCTCAACAAAGATATATTTCAATGAGAAAGAAAGACTCGAAGAGAAGGATGAATCAACCATGGCTAACCAAGGAAGTTAAGGATGGTATCAAATTGAAATAAAAGGCATACAATGTTGCAAAGATTAGTGGTAGGCCAGAAGATTGGGAACATTTTAGAAACCAGCAAAGGATGACTAAAAAAAAATAAAGAGGGAGAAAATAGCTTTTGAGAGTAAACTAGCAAGAAATATAAAAACTGACAGTAAGAGCTTCTACAAGTATATAAAAAGGAAGAGAGTAGCTAACGTAAACTTAGAGGATGAGACTGGGGAAATAATAATGAGAAACAAGGAAATGGCAGGGGCATTAAAAATATCCCAGTAATAGTAGAAAATCAAGGGTCAAAAGGGAGGGATGAACTTAAAACAATCACCATCACTAGAGAAAAAGTGCTGGACAAACTTATGGGTCTAAAGGCTGACAAGTCCCCTGGACCTGATGGCCTGCACCCTAGGGTCTTAAAAGAAGTGGCTACCGAGATAGTGGATGCATTGGTTGTATTCTTCCAAAATTACCTTGACTCTGGAAAAGTCCCAGCGGATTGGAAAACTGCAAATGTAACGCCCTTATTCAAAAAAGGAGGGAGTCAGAAAGCAGGAAACTATAGGCCAGTTAGCCTAACATCTGTCATTGGCAAAATGCTCAAATCCATTATTAAGGAAGTAGTAGCAGGGCATTTAGAAAATCAAAATACAATCAAATAGAGTTAGCATGGTTTTATGAAAGGGAAATCGTGTTTGACAAATTTATTATAATTCTTTGAGGAGGTAACGAGCAGGGTGGATAAAGGGGAACCAGTTGATGTAGTGTACTTGGATTTCCAAAAGGCATTCGACAAGGTGCCACATAAAAGGTTACTGCATAAGATAAGAAGAGCTCATGGTGTTGGGGGTAATATGGCTAGAGGATTGGCTAACTAACTGAAAACAGAGAGTCAGGATAAATGGGCCATTTTCAGAATGGCAATCTGTAACAAGTGGGGTGCCACAGGTATCAGTGCTGGGGCCTCAACTATTTTCAATCTATATTAATGACTTGGATGAAGGGACTGAGTGTACTGCAGCCAAATTTGCTGATGATACAAAAGCAAGTTGTGAGGAGGACATAAAGGGCTGGATTTTACTCACTGAGATGCGTTGTGGGTGGGACTACTGCCTTCCAGGTTCTAGTCCCGTCCCCAGCGACGTCCGACGCACAGACGTTATTTTCCCCTGATTGGCCTTGTTAAGCCCACCCTGCAGTCTTGCTGGCAATTAAGGGAAAGCCGATGTCAGATGACATCAGTTGATGACGCTTCATCTGACGGTTTTCTTAAAGGCACATGAACCATAAATTTTTGACAGATGGTTTGACAGCATTGAGGCCTTGGACAACATGGGCCACTTTCCATGCCTCAGGAGCCTACTGTCAACAAGGGCAAACGCCGATGACGAAGTCCAACACCGCCTTCAGTGTGCCAGTGCAGCCTTCAGTTGCCTGAGGAAGAGAGTGTTTGAAGACCAGGACCTCAATCCCGGCACTAAGCTCATGGTCTACAGAGCAGCAGTGATACCCGCCCTCCTCTATGCCTCAGAGACATGTGCCATGTACAGCAGGCACCTCAAAGCATTGGAGAGATACCACCAATGGGGCCTCCGCAAGATCCTGTAAATCCATTGACAGGACAGGCGCACCAACGTCAGTGTTCTCGCTCAGGCCAACACACCCAGCATCGAAGCTTTGACCACGCTCGATCAGCTCCGATGGACGGGTCACATCGTCTGCATGCCTAATATGAGACTCCCAAAACAAGCGCTCTACTTGGAGCTCTGACATGGCAAGAGAGCCCCAGGTGGGCAGAGGAAATGCTTCAAGGACACCCTCAAAGCCTCCTTGAAAAAGTGCAACATCCCCACCGACACCTGGGAATCCCCGGCCCAAGACCGCACAAACTGGAGGAGAAGCATCCGGGAAGGCGTCGAGCTCCTCAAGTCTCTTTGCCTGGAGCAAGCGGAAGCCAAGCGCAAGGAGCACACGTCAACCCAAACTCCCGACCCACCCGTTCCTTCAACCACCGTCTGCCCCACCTGTGGCAGAGACTGTAGGTCTCATGGGTGACTTTAATCTACATATAGATTGGGCTAACCAAATTAGTAACAATACTGTGGAGGAGGAATTTCTAGAGTGTATATGGGAGGTTTCCTGGACCAATATGTCGAGGAACCAACTAGAGATCAGGCCATCTTAGACTGGGTATTATGCAATGAGAAAGGATTTATTAGCAATCTTGTTGTGCGAGTCCCCTTGGGAGGAGCGTTCATAATATGATAGATTTCTTCATTAAGATGGAGAGTGAAGTAGTTGACTCGGAAACTAGGGTCCTGAATTTAAATAAAGGAAACTACGATGGTATGAGGCACAAGTTGGCTAGGATGGATTGAGGAACATTACTTGAAGGGTTGACGGTGGATAGGCAATGGCAAACATTTAAAGATCGCATGGATGAACTACAGAATTTGTTCATCCCTGTTTGGCAAAAAAATAAAACAAAAATGGTGACTCAACCATGGCTAACAAGGGAAATTAGGGATAGCATAAGATCCAAGGAGAGGACATATACATTGGCCAGAAAAAGCAGCAAACCTGAGGATTAGGAGCAGTTTAGGATTCAGCAAAGGAGGACAAAGGGATTAATTAAGAGGGGGAAAATAGATTATGAGAGTAAGCTTTCAGGGAACATAAAAACTGACTGTAAAAGCTTCCATAGATATGTGAAGAGAAAAAGATTGGTGAAGTCAAGTGTAGGTCCCTTGCAGTCAGAATCAGGGGAATTTATAATGGGGAACAAAGAAATGGCAGACCAATTAAATACATACTTTGGTTCACAAAGGAGGACAAAAATAACCTCCCTGAGATGTCGGGGAACATAGGGTCTAATGAGAGGGAGGAACTGAAAGAAATCAGTATTTGTAGGGAAATGGTGTTAGGGAAATTGACAGGATTGAAGGCCGATAAATCTCCAGGGCCTGATAACCTACATCCTAGGGCACTTAAGGAAGTGGCCCTAGAAATAGTAGATGCATTGCTGGTCATCTTCCAAAATTCGATAGACTCTGGAACAGTACCCATGGATTAGAGGGTAGCTAATGTTACCCCACTATTCAAAAAAGGTGGTAGAGAGCAAACAGGGAATTATAGACCGGTAAGCCTGACATCGGTAGTGGGGAAAATGCTAGAGTCCATTATAAAAGATGTAATAGCAGAGCACTTGGAAAACAGTGACAGGATCGGACAAAGTCAACATGGATCTACAAAAGGTAAATCGTGCTTGACTAATCTACTGGAATTTTTTGAGGATGTAACTGGTAAAATAGATAAGGGAGAACCAGTGGATGTGGTGTATTTGGACTTTCAGAAGGCTTTTGATAAGGTCCCGCATAAGAGAGTAGCGTGTAAAGTTAAAGCACATGAGATCAGCGGCAGCGGCAGCGGCGGGAAACGCGAGCGGCAAGGCTTTTAAAGGTGGCTGAGAGCAGGTAGGCCTCACAGCAGCAGCGGCAGCAGCGGGAAAAATGAGCAGCGAGGCTTTAAAAGATGGCTGAGAGCAGGTAGGCCTCACAGTGGCGGCGGCGGGAAACGCGAGCAGTGAGGCTTTAAAAGGTGGCTGAGAGCAGGTAGGCCTCACGGCGGTGGCGGCGGGAAACGCGAGCGGCGAGGCTATAAAAGGCGGCTGAGAGCAGGTAGGCCTCATAGCGGCAGCGGCAGCGGCGGGAAACGCGAGCGGCGAGTCTATAAAAGGCAGCTGAGAGCAGGTAGACCTCACAGCGGCAGCGGCGGCAGCGGGAAACGCGAACGGCGAGGCTTTAAAAGGCGGCTGAGAGCAGGTAGGTTTACTAATCTCAGAGGGAGAGAAGTAAAAAGTAATCGAAGTGTGACGTCACCAGAAAGCATGTAAGTGATTGGTTGGTGAGTATTTCTCTCTTTTTTAAACTCTAACTCTATGGTTTATAGTTTCTCAGGTCTCTGTGCTGTAGCGGGGACTGTTGGTAAACCAGGGCCCTAAAATATATCATTTATCTGTAGTGTAATTGGTGGGATTGATTTGTTTAATTTAATTTCAATGAATTAAAGGGTAAGTCATGGCAGGACAGCCCGGTGCCATGGTATGCTCCTCCTGCGCTATGTGGGAACTCAGGGACACTTCCTCTGTCCCTGACGACCATGTGTGCAGGAAATGTGTCCAGCTGCAGCTACTGGCAGACCGCATTGCGGCGCTGGAGCAGCGATTGGATACATACTGGACCATTCACGATGCTGAGGATGTCGTGAATAGCACGTTTAATCAGTTGGTCACACCGCAGATAAAGGTGGCACAGGCAGAAAGGGAACGGGTGACCAACAGGCAGAGTGGTATGCACAGGCAGGTAGTGCAGGGGTCCCCTGTGGCCATCCCCCTCTCAAACAGATATACCGCTTTGGATACTGATGGGGGGGGATGGCTTACCAGGGGAAGGCAGCAGCAGCCAACTTCCTGGCAGCAGGGGTGGCTCTGCTGCACAAGACGGGAGGAAAAAGAGGGGGAGAGCTATAGTAATAAGGGATTCGATTGTAAGGGGAATAGATAGATGTTTCTGCAGCAGCAAACGAGACTCCAGGATGGTGTGTTGCCTCCCTGGTGCAAGGGTCAAGGATGTCTCGGAGCGGCTGCAGGGCATTCTGGAGGGGGAGGGTGAACAGCCAGTTGTCATGGTGTATATAGGTACCAACGATATAGGTAACAACTGGGATGAGGTCCTAAAAGCTGAATATAGGGAGTTAGGAGGTAAATTTAAAAATAGGACCTCAAAGGTAATAATCTCAGGATTGCTACCAGTGCCACGTGCTAGTCAGAGTAGAAATAGAAGGATATTTCAGATGAATACGTGGCTAGAGGAATGGTGCAAGGGGGAGGGATTCAAATTCCTGGGACATTGGAACCGGTTCTGGGGGAGGTGGGACCAGTACAAAACGGATGGTTTGCACCTGGGCAGGGCCTGGACCGATGTCCTAGGGGGAGTGTTTGCTAATGCTCTGGGGGAGGGTTTAAACTAAAATGGCAGGGGGTTGGGAAATTGAGCGGGGAAACAGAGGAAAGGGAAACAAGGATAAAAGCAAAAGACAGGAAGGAGAAAAACAAAAGTGACAGGCAGAGAAATCAAGGGTTTAAATCAAACATGGCCACAGTAAATAATAATTCTAAAAGATCTAAGAGCATTAAAAAAACAAGCCTGAAGGCTTTGTGTCTTAATGCGAGGAGCATTCGTAATAAGGTGAATGAATTAGCTGCGCAAATAGAGGTAAACGAATATGATATGATTGGGATTAAGGAAACATGGCTCCAGAGTGGCCAAGGTTGGGAATTCAACATCCAGGGGTATTCAAGATTCAGGAAAGATAGGCAGAAAGGAAAAGGAGGTGGGGTAGCATTGCTGGTTAAAGAGGGGATTAACACAATTGAAAGGAAGGATATTAGCTCTGATGATGTGGAATCTGTATGGGTAGAACTGAGAAATACCAAGGGGCAGAAAACATTAGTGGGAGTGGTATATAGACCTCCAAACAGTAATGCAGATGTTGGGGATGGCATTAAATGGGAAATTAGAGAAGCGTGCAGTAAGGGCACAGCAGTTATCATGGGTGACTTTAATCTACATATAGATTGGGCTAACCAAATTAGTAACAATACTGTGGAGGAGGAATTCCTGGAGTGTATACGGGATGGTTTCCTGGACAAATATGTCGAGGAACCAACTAGAGATTAGGCCATCTTAGACTGGGTATTATGTAATGAGAAATGATTAATTAGCAATCTTGTTGTGCGAGGCCCCTTGGGTCGGAGTGATCATAATATGATAGAACTCTTTATTAAGATGGAGAGTGAAATAGTTGACTCAGAGACTAGGGTCCTGAATTTAAATAAAGGAGACTACGATGGTATGAGGTGCGAGTTGGGTAGGATTGATTGGGGAATGTCACTCAAAGGGTTGATGGTGGATGGGCAATGGCAAACATTCAAAGATCGCATGGATGAACTACAGAATTTGTTCATCCCAGTTTGGCATAAAAATAAAACAAAAAAGGTGACTCAACCATGGCTAACAAGGGAAATTAGGGATAGCATAAGATCCAAGGAGAGGACATATAAATTGGCCAGAAAAAGCAGTAAACCTGAGGATTGGGAGCAGTTTAGGATCCAACAAAGGAGGACAAAGGGATTAATTAAGAGGGGGAAAATAGAGTATGAGAGAAAGCTTGCAGGGAACATAAAAACTGACTGTAAAAGCTTTTATAGATATGTGAAGAGAAAAAGATTGGTGAAATCAAGCGTAGGTCCCTTGCAGTTAGAATCAGGTAAATTTATAATGGGGAACAAAGAAATGGCAGACCAATTAAATACATACTTTGGTTTTGTCTTCACAAAGGAGGACACAAATAACCTCCCAAAGATGTCGGGGAACATAGGGTCTAATGAAAGGGAGGAACTGATAGAAATCAGTATTTGTAGGGAAATGGTGTTAGGGAAATTGATGGGATTGAGGGCCGATAAATCCCCAGGGCCTGATAATCTACATTCTAGGGTACTTAAGGAAGTGGCCATAGAAATAGTAGATGCATTGCTGGTCATCTTCCAAAATTCGACAGACTCTGGAACAGTACCAATGGATTGACGGGTAGTTAATATTACCCCCTGTTCAAAAAGGGTGGTAGAGAGAAAACGAGGAATTACAGACCGGTAAGCCTGACATCAGTAGTGGGGAAAATGCTAGAGTCCATTATAAAGGATGTAATAGCAGAGCACTTGGAAAAAATTGACCAGATGGGACAAAGTCAACATGGCTTTATAAAAGGTAAATCGTGCTTGACTAATCTACTGGAATTTTTTGAGGATGTAACTGGTAAAATAGATAAGGGAGAACCAGTGGATGTGGTGTATTTGGGCTTTCAGAAGGCTTTCGATAAGGTCCCCCATAAGAGATTAGCATGTAAAATTAAGGCACATGGGATTGGGGGCAAGGTATTGACTTCGATAGAGAACTGGTTGGCAGACAGAAAGCAAAGAGTTGGAATAAACGGGTCTTTTTCCGAGTGGCAGGCAGTGAATAGTGGGGTACCACAGGGATTGGTCCTTGGACCCCAGCTATTCACAATATATATTAATGATCTGGACGAGGGAACTAGATGTAATATCTCCAAGTTTGCAGACGGCACAAAGCTGGGTGGGCGTGTGTGCTGTGAAGAGGATGCTGAGAAACTCCAGTATGATTTGGACAGGATGGGTGATTGGGCAGAAGCATGGCAGATGCAATATAACGTGGATAAATGCGAGGTTATCCACTTTGGTGTCAAAAACAGGAAGGCAGATTATTATCTGAATGGCAATAGATTGGGAGAAGGGGAAGTGCAACGAGACCTGGGCGTCCTTGTGCACCAGTTGCTGAAAGTAAGCATGCAGGTGCAGCAGGCGGTTAAGAAGGCAAATGGTATGTTGGCCTTTGTAGCGAGAGGGTTTGAGTACAGGAACAAGGATGTCTTGCTGTAGTTGTACAGGGCCTTGGTGAGACCACATCTTGAGTATTGTGTGCAGTTTAGGTCGCCTTATCTGAGGAAGGATGTGCTTGCCATGGAAGGAGTGCAGCGAAGATTCACCAGACTGATACCTGGGATGGCAGGAATGATGTATGAGGAGAGATTGGGTCGATTGGGCTTCTCCTCGCTGGAGTTTAGAAGAATGAGAGGGGATCTCATTGAAACTTATAAAATTCTCACAGGACTAGACAGACTAGATGCTGGAAGGATGTTCCCGATGGTCGGGGAGTCCAGAACCAGGGGTCACAGTCTAAGGATAAGAGGCAAGCCATTTAGGACAGAGATGAGGAGGAATTTCTTCACCCAGAGAGTGGTGAACCTGTGGAATTCTCTGTCAAAGAAGGCAGAAGAGGCCAATTCATTAAATATATTCAAGAAGGAGTTGGATATATTTCTTAAGGCTAAAGGGCTCAAGGGATATGGAGAGAAGGCAGGAACAGGGTACTGAATTTGGATGAGCAGCCATGATCTCATTGAATGGTGGAGCAGGTTCGAGGGGCCGAATGGCCTACTCCTGCTCCTATCTTCTATGTTTCTATGTTTCTATGGGGTCTAGGCATTGATTTGGATAGAGAACTGGTTGGCAGACAGAAAGCAAAGAGTTGGAATAAACGGATCTTTTTCTGAGTGGCAGGCAGTGACTAGTGGGATACCGCAGGGATCGGTCCTCGGACCCCAGCTATTCACAATATATATTAATGATCCAGATGAGGGAACTAGATGTAATATCTCCAAGTTTGCAGATGACACAAAGCTGGGTGGGCGTTTGTGCTGTGAGGAGGATGCTGAGAAACTCCAGTATGATTTGGACAGGTTGGGTGATTGGGCAGAAGCATGGCAGATGCAATATAATGTGGATAAATGCGAGGTTATCCACTTTGGTATCTGAATGGCAATAGATTGGGAGAAGGGGAAGCGCAACGAGACCTGGGTGTCCTTGTGCACCAGTTGCTGAAGGTAAGCAGTTAAGAAGGCAAATGGCATGTTGGCCTTCGTAGCGAGAGTGTTTGAGTACAGAAACAAGGATGTCCTGCTGCAGTTGTACAGCGCCTTGGTGGGACCACACCTTGAGTATTGTGTGCAGTTTTGGTCACCTTATCTGAGGAAGGATGTTCTTGCCATGGAGGGAGTGCAGCGAAGATTCACCAGGCTGATACCTGGGATGGCAGGAATGACGTACGAGGAGTGATTGGGTCGATTGGGCTTATACTCGCTGGAGTTTAGAAGAATGAGAGGGGCTCTCATTGAAACTCATAATATTCTGTCAGGCCTGGACAGACTAGATGCAGGAAGGATGTTACGATGGCTGGGGATTCCAGCACCAGGGGTCACAGTCTAAGGATAAGGGGTAAGCCATTTAGGACAGAGATGAGGAGGAATTTCTTCACCCAGAGAGTGGTAAACCTGTGGAATTCTCTACCACAGAAGGCAGTAGATGCCAATTCATTAAATATATTCAAGAAGGAGTTAGATATATTTCTTAAGGCTAACGGGATCAAGGGATATGGAGAGAAGGCAGGGACAGGGTACTGAATTTGGATGATCAGCCATGATCTCATTGAATGGCGGAGCAGGCTCGAGGGGCCGAATGGCCTACTCCTGCTCCTATCTTCTATGTTTCTAAGAATGATAAGTGATCTTATTGAAACATATAAGATTCTGAGAGGGTTGGACAGGATAGATGCTGAGAGGATGTTTCCCCTCAAGGTGGATTTTAGAATGAGGGGGCATAGTCTCAGAATAAGGAGTCGCCCATTTAAGATGGAGATGAGGAGGAATTTCTTCTCTGAGTTTCCTGAATCTTTGGAATTCTTTACCCCAGAGAGCTGTGGAAGCTGAGTCATTGAATATATTCAAGGTTGAAATAGACAGATTTTTGAGTAACAGGGGAGTCGAGGGTTATGGGGAACAGGGATTGGAGTTGAGGCCAAGATCGGATCAGCCATGATCTCATTAAATGGCGGAGCAGGCTCGAGGGGCCGAATGGCCTGCTCCTGCTCCTATTTCTTATGTTCTTAAGTCAAAGCTAAAGGCACTATATCTGAATGCGTGAAGCATTTGCAACAAAATAAATGAATTAATAGCGCAGATAGAAATGAATAGGTTTGATCTAATAGCCATAATGGAGACGTGGTTGCAAAGTGGCCAAGGTTGGGAACTAAATATTCCAGGATACATAACTTTTAGAAGGGATAGGCAAAATGGAAAAGGAGGGGGGCTAGCCCTGACAATAAAGGATGCGATAAAGACCATAGAGAGAAAGGATCTTAGCTCTGAAAATCAAGAAGTAAAATCAGTTTGGGTGGAGCTAAGAAGCAGCAAGGGGCACAAAACATTGGTGGGAGTTGTTTATCGGCCCCCAAACAGTAGTTGTAATGTAGGGCAGAGTATAAATCAGGAAATTAGAGGCGCATGTAGCAAGGATAATACAGTAATCATGGGGGACTTTAATCTACATATAGACTGGGCAAACCAAATTTGCAGTAATACTGTGGAGGACGAATTCATAGAATGTATACAAGATAGTTTTCTAGATCAGTATGTTGAGGAACCAACTGGGGAACAGGCTATTTTAGATGTAGTATTGTACAATGAGAAAGGGTTAATTAATAGCCTTGTAATAAAGGGGCCTTTAGGGAAGAGTGACAATATTGGCCCAGAAATTTGGGTCTCCACGGGTGAGTACGCATGGGGTTCTCACCCGTAAGACCAATGGAAGTGCCGGTTTCGTGCATGCACTGCGCATGCGTGTGAAACCGGCACTTTTGTTCCCCAGAAAGAAGGGGTTGACAGGTGGAACGCGTGCGCCGGAGAGGCAGCGCGTGCGCATCGAACTTACTTTTTTTTCCAGGTTTTTCCGGGAGGGCAAGTCTCCAGGAGTTACACTTTTAAGAAGCAGGCGCAAGGCCTGCTTTTTACAAGGTAAGTGGTGAATTCATTAAAATTAAAACATTTTTTCCACAGGTTTATTATTTTTAAATACTTTAAAGAAAGGTAAGTTTATTTTTAGCCCCGTTAGAAAATGTAATTAATTTTTTCAAAAATTTAAATTATTGTTTAAAATTGTTATTTCATGTAATTTATAGTTATTTTAAAAATGTGACGTTTAAAAAAAAATTATTTGAAGACTTAGTGAAGTTTTGGGGCTTATAGTAGTTATAGGTTTGACAGGTCTTCCTGTCAATTTTATGAATGAAGCATTCCCTGCTACCATTGGCTCTCCATGGCCCACGTGATCCCAGGGGACGCATCGAACTAACTGCGCCCCTGGGATACGCAAGCACTGCGTGCCAGCAGTTGGAGGAGGCCCAGGATCGGAATCCCACGCGGGCCCACAGCTCAACGGCCGGCGTGGTAGGTAAGTGCAGGTCGGAGGCTTGCACCCGCGGGAAGCCCCTGACCTGAATTTCTGGGCCAATATGATAGAATTTTATATTGAATTTGAAAGTGACTTAGTTAAATCCAAAACTAGGGTCTTCAATCTAAACAAAGCAAACTACATAGGTATGAGCGGCGAGTTGGTTAAGGTAGATTGGGAAACTACATTAAAGGTATGACAGTGGACTAGCAATGGCTAGCATTTAAAGATTTAATACATAATTTACAACAAACATACATTCCTTTAAGGTTCAAAAACCCCACAGGAAAAGTGGTCTAACCGTGGCTAACAAGAGAAGTTAAAGTAATAATTAGATCAAAGGAAGAGGCTTATAATGCTGCCAAAAACAATAGTAAGCCTGAGGATTGGGAGGATTTTAGAATTTAGTAAAAGAGGACCAAGAAATTGATAAAGAAAGGGAAAATAGAATATAGGAGTAAACTAGCGAGAGACATAAAAACAGACTGTAAAAGCTTCTATAGGTATGTAAAAAGGAAAAGATAAGTGAAAGTCCCTTACAGGCTGAGATAGAAGAAATTATAATGGGGAATAAGGAAATGTCAGAGAAATTAAACAAATACTTTGGGGTCGATTTTCGTTCAGGTGCGGGGAATTGGTGGTTTCCCCGAATTTAGTGATTCTGACACGATTGTAAATGGGTCTGTGAGATTGATGCAAATTTAACACAATTGGCCAATTGATTTCCAGCGTGTGGGAAGCCTTGGCAATTCAGTATTTCGGGGTCGATTTTCGTTCAGGTGTGGGGAATTGGTGGTTTCCCCGAATTTAGTGATTCCGACACGATTGTAAATGGGTCTGTGAGATTGATGCAAATTTAACACAATTGGCCAATTGATTTCCAGCATGTGGGAAGCCTTGGCAATTGAGTATTTCCAATCAGAAAGTCGCAGAATATGACGTCATCATTGCTGCTGCTTTTAAGGTTCACAGCAAGCCTTGCTTCCTTTGCAGGCTTCCAACCTTCAACATTAAGATGGCACAGGAGCCTGCAGGAGGAAGGGCCAGCAGGAGGGCCAGATCTGCGCCCAAATTTGATGAGGCTTCACTACAGACATTATTGGATGGTGCTAGGGCCCACAGGGAGGTCCTCTGCCCTTCTTCAGGGAGGAAGAGGCCTCACAGCCAGACCAAGGCTGTGTGGCTACAGGTGGCAGGTCAAGTCAACTCCTTGGGGCTAACACAAAGAATGTGGTTGCAGTGCAGGAAAAGATTCCATGACCTTCTTCGCACTGGAAAAGTAAGTACTGTATGATGTTTCCATCACCCTCAATCTGATCCCCATTGCCTTTCCTCACCAGCACTCAGCTTTAGCAATCTCTTCCTGCACATCCCACTAGACACTCACATGCATGCACCCTTGCCCATTCCCTCTCTCTCTATGCTCACATTCACAGAACTATGCCACCATGCAGCCCTCACACTCCCTCTCACTCTGATGCTTTGAACACAACTGACAACACACAGGGAGGGCCCTTGGTCTTGCAACCTCACTCCATCTTTGTCTCCTTCTAAGTATCTATG
Organism: Somniosus microcephalus; assembly: GCF_052327205.1. NCBI lineage: Eukaryota > Metazoa > Chordata > Chondrichthyes > Squaliformes > Somniosidae > Somniosus > Somniosus microcephalus. Next base: position 123,501,248 of record NC_140996.1, read on the forward strand.
CTATGCAATCTCTGCACTCACTCCTTCATTCTCACTCAACCTCCACTTGTCTCCCTCATTGCACACAACAGGAGAGAGCGAGCCAGGACAGGAGGAGGGCCACCCTCATTAGCCCAGCTCACCCCTGGGACGAAGGCGTCCTGGAGATTGCTGGGGCTGACCGAGATGTGGACGTTGGGGGAGGACAGGCAGGAGCATCCCCGCAAGCTGGTGACAGAATAGTTTTCCATCTCTCTCATTGGCATTGCATGAGTCGCTGATAATGATTCTGAAGCCACATCATATGGACTTATGATCATCTGCAGAATGCAATGTGCATGTAACCTTGGCATCACATCTCTAACTTTTTCCTTGACTCCCCCACAGGACCATCGAGAGCCCCCGTCCCCACTCTGCAGGAGGAAGAGCCTGAGCAGCCAGACTCCTCAGAGGAATCTGCAACAACTGAGGGCGCAGTGTCATCAGCAATAAGCGCACCCAGCACCAGCGCAAACACTCACACCTCAGTGGGACCTTCGGGACATAGAGTAGAGTTGTCACCTGGTGTATCACAGCTCACAAGTGAGCATCAGCAGATTGTGGAGACAGGGACAGCAGTGGAGAGTCCTCGTCAGAGGGCACAGGACTCTGCCAGCTCGGCTCAGCTGCATGTCGACCCTCTGCCTCTGGGTCCATCCGTAAGATCAGAGGCGATGGAACTCCAGGCACAGATGCAGGAGACTCTGGCAGGTTTTGTCTCTAGGGTCGCTGCGAGTGTGGAGCGAATGGAGGAGTCCATAGCGAACATGAGCAGTGCCTTTGTGGAGTCATTGGCGCATGAATGCATCACCACGGAAAGGATGGCAACCTCCATGGAAAGGATGGCTACAGTAGAGGAGAGGATGGCTACGGCCATGGAGGAGCTAAGTCGCCAGAGTGTTGAAAACATGGTGAGTGTTCAGAATAGACTGACATCTCTGGAGGAGCGATAGTCAGCTATTGAACAGAGAAACCAGACCTTCATGGCAGGTCCTCTGAGTAGGACTGCCATTGTAGAAACGGGTCCCCATGGCCCCCCTGATGTGCAGCAAGCTGCTCTCAAGCCACTTGCAGACACTGAGGGGGACCTGACCCATGAGAGGGAGGTTGGTGGCAGACCTCAAGGAAGTGGGGGCTCCTCTGCAAGCGCTCACACTTCCATGCCACTGCAGCGCCCTCAGTCAGAGCCCCGCCGGAGTCCACACCCAACGGGGATAGAGGTCTCAACCCCTGCACAGCCGCAGGAGCAGCAGACTGCTGGCGAGCCCTCACGGGCTTGCCATCCCAGAGGACACCCACCAAAGGTGTCGAGACAGGAGCAGCAGGAAAGTGAGCAAGGGGCCTCCACATCTGCTGAAGCCACAGGGGAACCACGACATAGGAGCATGCGTAAGAGGAAAATAAAGCACTAATAGTCACAATGGTAGTCACTTGGGTGAAATGTTGTGTTTATTTTTAAAATGCCATCAGTTGGTTATTGTAAATAAAATTTCTGATGGCAACTTCTGCAGTTGTGGTGTGTGTCATTTCGCGAATGGGGCTGGAGGTCCTCTAATGCCAAGAGGGGAAGGAAAAAAAGGCCTCCCATGCTTCTGGTAGGTTTTTTTAAATTCATTGATGGGATTTGGGTGTCGCTGGCTAGGCCTGCATTTAGTGCCCATCCCTAATTGCCCTTGAGAAGATGGTGATGAGCCGCCTTCTTGAACCGCTGCAGTCCATATGGTGTAGGTACACCCACAATGCTGTTAGGAAGGGAGTTCCAGGATTTTGGCCCAGCGACAGTGAAGGAACGGCGATACAGGTCCAAGTCAGGATGGTGTGTGGCTTGGAGGGGAACTTGTAGATGGTGATGTTCCCATGCGTCTGCTGCCCTTGTCCTTTTAAGTGGTAGAGGTCGCGGGTTTGGAAGGTGCTGTTGAAGGAGCTTTGGCGAGTTGCTGCAGTGCATCTTGTAGATGGTATACACTGCAGCCACAGTGCGCCGGTGGTGGAGGGAGTGAATGTTGAAGGTGGTGGATGGAGTGCCAATCAAGCGGGCTGCTTTATCCTGAATGGTGTCGAGCTTCTTCAGTGTTGTTGGAGCTGCACTCATCCAGGCAAGTGGAGAGTATTCCATCACACTCCTGACTTGTGCCTTGTAGATGGTGGAAAGGCTTTGGGGAGTCAGGAGGTGAGACACTCGCCGCAGAATTCCCAGCCTCTGGCCTGCTCTTGTAGCCACAGTATTTATATGGCTGGTCCAGTTCAGTTTCTGATCAATGGTAACCCCCAGGATGTTGATAGTGGGGGATTTGGCGATGGTAATGCCATTGAATGTCAAGGGGAGATGGTTAGCGTCTCGCTTGATGGAGATGGTCATTGCCTGGCACTTGTGTGGTTGAGGAAGCGCTGAGTGAGGGTGGCGAGAGGGGTCTCGCAGGAGGTCACACTGGAGAAGTGTGTGAGGCTCCAAACTTCCACAGCTGTGGTTATGCCTTCTAAAAGTTCCCCCAGGCCTGAGACAACAAAGTCCTGTCACCTGCAAATGATGACTGATCAAATATCCTCTTTAATGTTGGACCTGCAGCTGATAGTCAGCAAGCCAATGGTGTTCACGTCAGGTTTCACAGGCGTCATCCCCACCAGGCGCGTTTTGCGTGGGAAAAGGGTTAAACAGGGAAGGGCCTGTTAAAATGGGATTATAAAGGCCAATCAGTGCTGCTTAAGGGCCCTAAAGACCAGTCCTGCCTGTTGCAGGCGGGACTGATTCGGGTCAATCAGACACACCTAGGTTAAAATGACGTGGAGGCGGGAACCAGGCGGGGTGCGTCGCGACCCCTAGGTTTTGTGAATTTAACCCCCTGCACGCCTAAAAGTCCGCCTCACAGCCCAATGAGAATCGAGGCCTTTGTGTCTGTCTTCACAGGAGAAGACACAAAAAACTTCCCGGAAATAGTGGATGTTAAGTCTGTGTGTCCCAGTTATGCTTATTATAAATCACTGGACACAGACCACAAGAATAACTTTAACAGGTCTTTACTATTCGGAGGTCAGGGCTGAACTGCCCAGCAAATCCCTACACAACGTTTATATACCGGTGTGGTCACCACCGGTATTACAGTATACAGCAGCCAAGAGAAAGTAGTACATCTCTTAAGGTAGTTCTCTTAAGGTGGAACAGGTTACATACACCACAATCCTCCCTTTTTAGCTTAACAGTTATATCCCCATTTAACGTAACATAATAACATATATAGATATATATATATACAACTTCATGCAAAACAGTTCAAAGATTCAGTCTCTGAGGAGGCCTCCTGATTCGAGTCGGATAACGCCTTTCAGGGGTCTCTGATTCTCGTTTCTGGGGTGACTCATCTAGTTGATCTCTTATGGATTGGACATCATCCTCAGGTACATTCACTTCTGCGGTAGATGCTTCAGGTTCACTAACTTCTTCCACGGTTGTCTCTGCCGTAACCCTGGGTTCGACCCTTGTTCTCGATTCTACCAGTTGGTCAGCATGACGCCGTATTACATTTTCACCAATATCTACCGTGTACATCAGGGGTCCTTGTCTGGCCCGAATTGTTCCAGATTGCCATTTCTTGTTTTTATAGTCCCGGGTTAACACTGGTTGTCCTATTTCGAAACTCCGAGTGGTCTTGTTATTTATATGCTGGAACTGTTTGTTTTCAACTTCCCTCCGCACATTTGGTTTTAACAAGTCCAACCTGGACTGCAACCTCCTGTTATAGAACATCATGGCAGGACTTTGGTTTGTCACTGCATGAGTGGCATTTTGATATGCCAGTAGGAATTTGTCCACCTTGTGTTGTAGTGGAATCTAATCTTCGCTCATGGCCTTTATTGCTTTTTTGAACATTTGTACAAATCTCTTGGCCAACCCGTTTGTAGCCGGATGATATGGGGCAGAGGTATAATGTTTCACCCCATTCTTCTTCATGAATTTCTGGAATTCTTCTGACACGAACTGCGGTCCGTTGTCTGAACATATTTGTTCTGGCAATCCATTTCTTGCAAATATCGTTCTTAGCACCGCGATCGTCTTTTCCGAGGTAGTGGTAGTCATCTTAATCACTTCTGGCCATTTAGAATGTGCGTCCACCGCAATTAAAAACATGGAGTCCATGAATGGACCAGCAAAGTCAATATGTACACGTTGCCATGGGGTTGAATGCCATTCCCATGGATGCAGCGGTGCAATCGGAGGTGCATTTTGCACTTTTTGGCACCCTGAGCAGCTTTTCGTCAGATCCTCTATCTGTTGGTCGATACCCGGCCACCACACATAAGCCCTAGCAAGGCTTTTCATCTTGACTCCCCCCAGATGACCTTCATGCAGTTCCTTTAGAACTCTCTCTCTTAACTTAGGAGGAATAATCACCCTTGCTCCATACATCAATGTTCCTTGACAGACGGACAGCTGTTCTCGTCTTGCTGAGAATGCCGGTAACAGTGGATCACCATGTGCTGGCCATCCCTTCACTGTCACTTCGTAGACCCGGGACAGTGTCGGGTCGTTCCTGGTTTCTCTTTCAATACTTGCATTGGTGACTGGTAAACATTCGATGATGGTCGAGTGAAATAACTCAACAGGGTCAACCGTCGGTGCCTCCTCCTCTGTAGGTAGTGGCAGGCGCGACAGCCCATCAGCATTACCATGCTGCTTTGTACCTTTGAATTCGATCTGATATTGATGTGCCCCTAGGAAAAGGGACCATCTCTGGAGTCTCTGTGCTGTCATCACCGAAACACCCTTCTTAGGGTTAAAAATGGATACCAACGGCTGGTGGTCTATCAGAAGCGTAAACTTTTGGCCCTGCAGGTAATGATTAAACTTCTTTACTCCCCACACAAGGCTGAGAGCCTCCCTATCTATCTGAGCATAGTTGCGCTCAGCGGAGGTCAATGATCTGGATGCGAACGCGACTGGCCTCTCCAGGCCATTTGGCAACTTGTGTGAGAGTACTGCCCCAATACCATATGGAGAAGCATCACAAGCCAAACGAATAGGCAGCGTTGGGTTGAAGTGAGCCAACACTTCCTCTGAGGTGATCAATGCCTTGCTTTTGCGAAAGGCCATCTTACAGTCCTCGCTCCACTTCCATGGTACTCCCTTCTGCAAAAGAGCATTCAGCGGGTGCAGCACCGTGGATAAATTTGGCAGAAACTTATGGTAATACTTAATCAACCCTAGGAACGACCTCAACTGGGATACATTATCCAGAGCGGGAGCCTTCACAACAGCTTCGATCTTGTCAGGAGACTTATGAAGCCCCTCCTGGTCAATGACATGACCACAGTACGAGATCCGCTTCTGAAAGAACTCACATTTCTGGCGATTAACTCGAAGTCCATATTCTTTCAATCTGGTGAGCACCAGTTCCAAATTTGCAAGGTGTTCCTCGTCATCATCTCCTGTAATCAGAATATCGTCCAGGTAACATTGTGTGCCTGGAATTCCCTGTAATACCTGCTCCATGGCCCTCTGCCAAATTGCTGGAGCCGATGCCACTCCAAAAACCAGTCTATTATATGCGTGTTGATCGTGAGATACTGGCGTGACTCTTCCTCAACTTCCATCTGTAAGTACGCCTGCGCCAGGTCTATCTTGGTGAAGTGTTTCCCGCCAGACAACGAAGCGAAGATATCCTCAATCCGCGGAAGCGGATACTGCACCGTGTGAAGCACCGGATTAACAGTGATCTTGAAATCTCCACAGATGCGAACCTTCCCCGGTTCCCCCGGCTTGTTGCTCGATGAACGCTTCATGACGGGGACAATGGGCATGGCCCACTCACTCCAGTCTACCTTAGACAGTACTCCTGAACGTTCTAGCCCTTCCAGCTCAGCTTCCACAGCAGGTCGTATTGCATAAGGTACCGGTCTGGCTTTGAAAAATTTCGGGTTTGCATGTTCTTCAACCTTGATGTTTGCTGTAATTCCTCTCAGTGTTCCCAGTCCCTGTTGGAACACCTCTTTAGCATCGTCCAATATTCTGGACAATCGTTTAGGTTTGACATCTTTTTTACCGGAATCTACCGTTAGTGCTTTTAAGGAATGCCAGTCCATATTTATTTTCCTAATCCACTCCCGTCCCAGTAGTGGTGGACCTCCCTCAGGTAGCACATATAAGTCCATTCCTCGGCTTTCTTTGCCCTTGTGGACCACCTTTACCTCTATCTTCCCGATGGGGTATACTCTTTGCCCCGTGTATGTTTTCAATACAATCTCCGTATCCCGTAGGGGAATATGTGGGAATAACCTTTTGTAATCTTGCTTATTCATGACCGTCAATGCCGATCCAGTGTCCAATTCCATCTTCACTTGGACTCCTGCTATCTGAAGTGTGACCCAAATTGTTTGGAGGTCTGCTTCATTACCAACATTGTGTACTCTTAGACTACCCAGTTCATTACTGCTGGAGTCTGAATTTGACTTCTGTTCGTTCGAACTGTTCTCTGCCACCTTGTGTACCTTTCTGTACTTTTCCTGCGGTGACTTTTTGTTGCTGGTCTTCTTTCCTGACCGGCATACTTTAGCTATGTGACCAAGCCTGCCACATTTTCTGCATTCCTGATTTTTGAACCAGCACTGGTTCTGATCGTGTGTTGTCTTTCCACAACGATAACATTTTACTGTACCCAAGACCATTTGATTGGTGCTGAGTTCCGGTGACCGTAGCTGCATTTCCGCAGTGCCTCTCGCTGCGGCTTCGTGCGATGCTGCAATAGTGACAGCTTTATCAAGCGTAAGATCATTCTCCTCAAGCAGTCGCTTTTGTGTTCCTTCCTTTAACAATCCACACACAAATTTATCTCTCAGCGCATCTGCTAGCCCTGTTCCAAACTGACAGTACTTTGATAGCTTACGCAGTTCAATTAAAAATTCAGCGTTGCTTTCGTCTTTCAGCTGCGTTCTTCTGTAAAATTTAAATCGTTCCGCTATCATCAGCGGTGTGGGGTTTAAATGATTTTTCAGGACAGTAACAATATTCGCGAAAGTCTGATCCGCCGGTTTATCTGGTGATAGAAGGTGCTTCAATAGCCCGTATGTCTTCGCACCCATTGAGCTTAATAAGGTTAGTGCTTTCTCATCATCTGGTACTTTATTTGCTTTACAATAAACTTCCATGCGTTCTACATACGTGGTCCAATCTTCGATATCGCTATCAAAGGTATTAATGTTCCCATGTTTAGGCATCCTTGCAAGTTTTTAAAATGTTTCTTTTTCTCAAAATGCCGGCTTCCCGCGCTTGTCTTCTTCCCCCGCCTACTAAAATGGCGGCTTCCCGCGCTTGGCGGTCTTTCCCGCGCTCGTCTTCTTCCCCCGCCGACTACAATGGCGGATTCCCGCGTTTGCCTTCTTCCCCCGCTGGCTGCAATGACGATTGCCGTGCTGCTGCCGTTCTCGCCTCCCCAGCGGTTCTCAATTCCCCGACGCTGCTTTTACTCCCCCGCGGTTCCCGTGGGCATTCACGCTTCCCCTGCTGTTGCGCCTCTCAACCCCGCATGCAGTTTGGTCCTTTACACTGGCTGCGTTTGAGTTCTCCGCGGCTCTCGTGCCTTAAGCTGCCCCAGTCGCTGCGCCTCTCAGCCTCGATTGCAGCCCGGCCCTTTTCACCGGCCGTGGTCGAGTTCTCCGCCCTTTTTCCTCCGTTTTCCCTCCCCCACTCCACAGTCAACGCGGCCGACTTTCTGCTCATGTCGCTGATCGGCTTACCCACCACCATGGTAGAAGGGATGATCACTGCCTGTCGCTGATGGAGGGCTTCGAGGTCAGAATTTTTCTTTTTAACCCGGGTTCTCAATGCCTCCCGTGCGATGGTGCTCAGCAGGATGATGAGGGCGGGTGCCTCTTCTCGACGCCCGTTCTGAGGACGAAGCTGCCTTGGATGTAAAACTGCCGCAGGGTAAGATCGGACTCGTCGCCACTGTTAAGTCTGTGTGTCCCAGTTATGCTTATTATAAATCACTGGACACAGACCACAAGAATAACTTTAACAGGTCTTTACTATTCGGAGGTCAGGGCTGAACTGCCCAGCAAATCCCTACACAACGTTTATATACCGGTGTGGTCACCACCGGTATTACAGTATACAGCAGCCAAGAGAAAGTAGTACATCTCTTAAGGTAGTTCTCTTAAGGTGGAACAGGTTACATACACCACAGTGGACAACCAAGGGTCTAGTGAGAATGAGGAACTAAAAGACATTATTATTAGTATAAAAGTAGTATTGGAGAAATTAATGGGACTGAAAGCTGATAAATCCCCTGGACTATTGGCCTACATCCTAGGGTTTTGAAAGAGTTGGCTATAGAGATAGTGGATGCATTGGTTGTCATTTTCCAAAATTCCATAGATTCTAAAATGGTTTCTGCGGATTGGAAGGTAGCAAATGTAACCACACTATTTAAGAAAGGAGGGAGAGAGAAAACGGGGAAATACAGACCAGTTAGCCTGACATCAGTAGTAGGGAAAATGCTAGAATCTATTATTAAGGAAGTAACAGGGCACTTAGAAAATAATAATAGGATTGGGCAGAGTCAACACGGATTTATGAAAGGAAAATCATGTTTGACGAATCTGTAAGTGAGTTTTTGATGTTGTAACTAGCAGAATAGATAAGGGGGATCCAGTGGATGTGGTGTATTTGGATTTTCAGAAGGCATTCGATAAGTTGCCACACAAGAGGTTATTAAACAAAATTAGGGCTCATGGGATTGGGGGTAATATACTAGCATGGATTGCGAATTGGTTAACGGACACAAAAGAGAGAGTAGGAATAAACGGGTCACTTTCGGGTTGGCAGGCTGTAACTAGTGGGGTAATGCAAGGATCAGTGCAATGGCCCAGAAATTCGGGTCTCCACGGGTGAGTACGCGCTGGATACTCACCCGTGGGCCCGATGGAAGTGCCGGTTTCCTGCATGCACTGCACATGCGCGGTAAACCGGCACTTCCGTTCCTCTGAACGAAGAGGTTCAGAGGTCGAACGCGTGCGCAGGGGAGGCTGCGCGTGCGCATCAAACTTAGTTTTTTTTTTTAACAGGTTTTCCCGGGAGGGTAAGCCTGCAGAATGTACACATTTAAAAAGCAGGCGTAAGGCCTGCTTTTTACAAGGTAAGTGGTGAATTAATTAAAATTAAAACTTTTTTCCACAGGTTTATTATTTTTAAATACTTTAAAGCAAGGTAAGTTTATTTTTAGCCCCGTTAGAATATAAAATTATTTAAAAATTTTTTTTAAATTATTGTTTAAAATAGTTATTTAATGTAATTTATAGTTTATTTAAAAAATGTGATTAAAAAAAAAAATTATTTGAAGGTTTAGTGCTATTTTGGGGCTGTAGTATTTATAAGTCTTGACAGCACTTCCTGTCAAGACTTATGAATGGAGCATTCCCTGCTACCATTGGCTCTCCATGTCCCACGTGATCCCAGGGGATGCATCGCAGTAACTGCGCCCCTGGGATACGCAAGCACTGCACGCCGGCAGCTGGACCAGGCCCCGGATCCGAATTCCACGGGGCCCTACAGCTCAACGGCTGGCGCGCAAGGTAAGTGCAGGTCGGGGGCTTGCACCCGCGGGAAGCCCCTGACCCGAATTTCTGGGCCAATATGGAGAAATGTGAAGTTATCCACTTTGGTAGGAAAAACAGAAAATCAGAGTATTTTAAAAATACGAACATACGAATTAGGAGCAGGAGTAGGCCGCTTGGCCCCTTGAGCCTGCTCCGCCATTCAATAAGATCATGGCTGATCTGATTAATCCACATTCCCACCTACTCCTGATAACCTTTCACCCCCTTGCTTATCAAGAGTCTATCTACCTCTGCCTTAAAAAATATTCAAAGACTCTGCTTCCACTGCCCTCTGAGAAAGAGAGTTCCAAAGACTCACGACCCTCTGTGAGAAAAAAACTTCTCCTCATCTCTGCCTTAATTGGGCATTCCCTTATTTTTAAACAGTGACCCCTAGTTCTAGACTCTCCCACAAGAGGTGAGAGATTGGGAAATGTTGGTGTTCAGAGGAACCTGGGTGTCTTTGTACACGAATCACTGAAAGTTAACATGCAGGTACAGCAAGCAATTAAGAAAGCAAATGGTACGTTGGCCTTTATTACTGGAGGATTTGTGTATAAGAGTAAAGACGTCTTACTGCAATTATATAGGGCCATGGAGTATTGTGTACAGTTTTGGTCTTCTTACCTAAGGAAGGATATACTTGCCATAGAAGGAGTGTAACAAAGGTTCACTGACTGATTCCTGGGATGGGGGGATTGTTCTATGAGGAGAGATTGAGTAGACTAGGCCTATATTCTCTAGAGTTTAGAAGAATGAGAGGTGATCTCATTGAAACATACAGAATTGTTACAGGGCTTGACAGGGTAGATGCAGGGAGGATGTTTCCCCTTGCTGGGAAGTATAGAACCAGGGAACACAGTCTCAGAATAAAGGATTGGCCACTTAGGACTGAGATGAGGAGAAATTTCTTCACTTAGCGGGTGGTGAAACTTTGGGATTCTTTGGAATCTTTGGAATTCTCTATCCCAGAGGGCTGTGGAGGCTCAGTCGTTGAGTATATTCAAGACAGAGGTCAAGGCAGATGAGCTGAGGGTACAGGTAGCTACTTGGGACTATGATATTATAGCTATTACAGAGACGTGGCTGAAAGAGGGGCAGGTATGGCAGCTCAAAATTCCTGGTTACAAGATTTTCAGACGGGATAGAGAGGGAGGTAAAAAGGGAGGTGGGGTCGCGGTATTGATTAAAGAAACTATTACAGCTGTGAGGAGGGAAGATATGTTGGAGGGATCATCAAATGAGGCCATATGGGTCAAATTGAAAAACAAAAAAGGGGCAATCACACCGCTGGAAGTGTACTACAGACCCCCAAACAGTGAGAGGGAGATAGAAGAACAAATATGTAGACAAATTTCTGAGAAGTGCAAAAACTATAGGGCAGTAATAGTAAGGGATTTCAACTACCCCAATATTAACTGGGATAAAATTAGTGTGAAGGGTATAGAGGGTGTGGAATTACTAAAATGCATCCAGGAGAACTTTTTTAGCCAGTGTGTAGCAAGCCCAACAAGGGAGGGGCCGGTTCTGGACTTAGTTTTAGGGAATGAAGCTGGGCAGGTAGAAGGCGTATCAGTGGGGGAGCATTTTGGTGCTAGTGACCATAATTCTGTTAGATTTAAGGTAGTTATGGAAAAGGACAAGGACAGACCAGGAATACAAATACTAAATTGGGGAAAAGCAAATTTTGCTAAGCTCAGAGGGAATTTAGCCATAGTGGAATGGAAACAGCTACTTGAAGGTAAATCAGTGTCAGAGCAGTGGGAAGCATTCAAGGAGGAGATCCGGAGGGTTCAGACCAAATATGGGCCTAGAAATTCAGTTGGTTGCGCCAGCCGTTAGCGCCTTAAGAGAAGTGAATTTTGGGCGCTATGCGTGTAGCGTCCAGGCGCAGCGCGATCTGCGCCTCGCCCCAAATTAAGTAGACATTTAGCGCCGGCACAAAGTCTTAGCGCGCGCTCACCTGCGCGCGCAGAAAATGACGTCATATCCTCGTGCAACGCCCTTTGCGTGCCCCGATCCAGAACTTCAATGGGACCGCCCCATTGTGCGGCCGGCGGCCCGAACGCTTGTTTCGTGGAACGCAACAGAGCCGACGCGGGCCCCGGGGAGCGCAGATTAAAGGGCACTTACCCTGCACTATAAAGGGCAGCCATTTTGCAGCAAACACTCTTGTGCAACGGATTTCTGGAGAGAGACCAAGGAAGAGAGCTTTCTGGTTTGGGCCAACACTAGCTCAGGTATTTTTGGCTTCAGGCCAGAGCGTTGCAAGTGGCCTCTTGGATATTTGACTGTTTGGCAGCATATTATGGGGGCTGCATGGGGTGCCAACGCTGAGTTTTGTAAAGTCTGTGGGTTATATGGTGAATTAATACACAGACTACAAGAGTAACTTTAACAGGACTTTACTATTCGAAGGTCAGGGCGAATCTGCCCAATAAATCCTTACACAGCACTTATATACCGGTGTGGTCACCACCGGTATTACAGTATACAGTAGCCAAGATAAAGTAGTGCAACCCTTAAAATAGTTCTCTTAAAGGTGGAACGTTACATACACTACAATCCTCCCTTTTTAGGTTAACAATATATACATATTCCCATTAATATAACATCTTAACATATATACAACTTTATGTGAAACAGTTCACAGATTCAGTCTCTCTGGAGGCTTCCGGACTCTGTCCGGATAACGCCTCGGTGGTGTAGTCGTTTTCGGTGGTGTAGTAGGTTCTTCTGGCAAGGTCGATTCGGCTTGAAGGACCGTTTCAGGTTCATCGGATTCCAGTATTACCGGATCGGAGGTAGATGCTCTGGGTATCACTGCTTCAACATTAGACGTATAGAGTTGTGGAGTAGGTTGGGCCTTTGTGGATGATTCTATGATCTGGTCAACATGGCGCCTTATTATGCTTTCACCAATGTCCACGGTATACATCAACGGTCCTAGCCTTTTTCCAATAGTTCCCGGCTGCCATTTCTCGGTACGGTAGTCCCGGGCCAAAACTTGTTGACCTATCTGAAAGGATCTAGTTGGCCTTTCATTCATGCCTTGAAATTGCCGGTTCTCTACGTCCCTTCTGACGTTTGGCTTAATCAAATCCAGCCGGCATCTTATTCTTCTATTGAAAAACATCATGGCGGGAGTTTGGTTTGTGACCGCATGTGTTGCATTCCTGTACGCCAACAAGAAGTTATCTACCTTATGTTGTAGATTTATGTCTTCATTACCCATGGCCTTTATGGCCTTCTTGAAGGTCTGGACAAACCTTTCAGCTAATCCATTGGTGGCGGGATGGTATGGAGCGGACGTATAGTGCTTGACCCCATTGCTTTTTAAGAACTTCCTGAATTCTTCGGACACAAATTGCGGTCCATTATCAGAACAGATCTGTTCCGGCAGCCCATTCCTGGCAAATATGGTCCTTAATACTGTGATGGTTTTTTCCGTGGTGGTGGAGGACATTTTTATTACCTCTGGCCACTTGGAGTGTGCATCCACCGCGATTAAAAACATTGAGTCCATAAATGGACCAGCAAAGTCGATATGTACCCTTTGCCATGGAGATGAGGGCCACTCCCATGGATGCAGAGGAGCTTGTGGTGGCACGTTTTGGACCTTCTGGCGGCACGTTTTGGACCTTCTGGCATCCTAGACAGCTCTTGGTTATTTCTTCGATGTCTCCATCAATACCTGGCCACCACACAAACGCTCTGGCTAGGTTCTTCATTTTCACTCCACCCAGATGCCCCTCGTGAAGCTCCTTTAGTACTTTCTGCTGGAGTTTGGGTGGAATCACCACTCTAGATCCACACATCAAGGTTCCTCAGCACACTGACAGCTGTTCTCTTCTGTGCGAAAATGCTGGCAGCATTGGTTCGCCATGTACTGGCCATCCCTCCACCGTTAAATCGTAGGCTCATGAGAGAGTCGGGTCATTTCTTGTTTCCTTTTCGATCATGGAATTTGTTACTGGTAGACATTCCATTATGGTTGAGTGGAACATCTCCACTGGGTCCACTGTAGTCGCCTCTTCTTCCACTGGCAATGGTAGGCGCGATAACCCATCAGCATTTCCATGCTGTTTGGACCTTTTGTATTCGATGTCATATTGGTGTGCCCCTAGTAGAACGGACCACCTCTGTAGCCTTTGTGCTGTCATAGTGGAAACGGCCTTGTTAGGGTTGAATATGGACACCAACGGCTGGTGGTCTGTCAGCAATGTAAACTTCTTGCCCTGCAGATAATGATTGAATTTCTTTACTCCCCACACAAGGCTGAGAGCCTCCCTATCTATCTGAGCATAATTTCGCTCAGCGGAGGTCAATGATCGGGACGCAAATGCGACTGGCCTTTCCGAGCCATTTGGTAACTTGTGTGAGAGTACAGCTCCAATACCATAAGGGGAAGCATCACAAGCTAGATGAAGAGGTAGCGTTGGGTTGAAGTGAGCCAACACTTCCTCAGAGGTAATCAACGCCTTGCTTCTGCGAAAGGCCTTCTTACAGTCCTCGCTCCACTTCCATGGTACTTCTTTCCGCAACAGAGCATTCAGCGGATGCAGCACCGTGGATAGATTTGGCAGAAACTTATGGTAATAATTAATCAACCCCAGAAACGACCTCAACTGTGATACATTTTCTGGAGCGGGGGCCTTCACGACCGCTTCGATCTTGTCAGGTGACTTGTGCAGCCCCTCTTGGTCAATGACATGACCGCAGTACGAGATCCGTTTCTGGAAGAACTCACATTTCTGGCGATTAACTCGAAGGCCATATTCCTTCAACCTGGTGAGCACCAGTTTCAAATTTGTGAGGTGTTCCTCCTCGTCTTCTCCCGTAATCAGGATATTGTCCAAGTAACACTGAGTGCTTGGAATACCCTGTAAGACCTGCTCCATGGCCCTCTGCCAAATTGCTGGAGCCGAAGCTACTCCAAAAACCAGCCTATTACGTCGATACAAGCCTCTGTGTGTGTTGATTGTGAGATACTGGCGTGACTCTTCCTCGACCTCCATCTGTAAATATGCTTGTGCCAGGTCTATCTTGGTGAAGTGTTTCCCACCAGACAATGAAGCAAAGATATCCTCAATCCGCGGAAGCGGGTATTGTACCGTGTGAAGCACCGGATTAACTGTGATCTTGAAGTCTCTGCAGATGCGGACCTTCCCCGGTCCCCCTGGCTTGTTACTTGATGAAGACTTCATGACGGGAACAATGGGCGTGGCCCACTCACTCCAGTCCACCTTCGACAGTACCCCTGCACGTTCAAGCTCTTCCAGTTCTGCCTCCACAGCAGGTCGTATCACGTAAGGTACCGATCTGGCTTTGAAAAATTTTGGGCTTGCATGTTCTGCAATCTTGATTTTTGCCTTAATTCCTCTCAGTGTTCCCAGTCCCTGCTGGAATACCTCTTTAGCCTCGTCCAATATTCTGGACAACCGTTCAGGTTTGACATCTTTCTTTCCGAAATCTACCGTCATTGTGTTTAGTGAGTGCCAGTCTATCTTTATTTTCCTGATCCACTCCCGTCCCAGAAGTGGTGGACCTCCCTCGGGTAGTACATATAAGTCCATTCCTTGGTGATCTTTGCCCTTGTGTCTCACCTTGACTTTTATCTTTCCGATGGGGTATACTTTATGCCCCGTGTATGTCTGCAATACTATCTCCGTATCCCGTAGGGGAATATGTTTGAATAACTTTTTGTAATCTTGTTTATTCATGACCGTCAATGCCAATCCGGTGTCCACTTCCATCTTCACTTGGACTTTTGCAATCTGTAGTGTGACCCAGATAGTTTGTCGGTCAGCTTCTTTACTCACATTGTGAATCCTCCGACTACCCAGTTCCTTGCTGTTGGGGTCTGAATCCGAATTCAGTTCATCTGGACTCTTCACAGTCACCTTATGTACCTTTCTGTACTTCTTCTGCGGTGGCTTATTGTTGCTGGTCTTCTTTCCTGACCAGCACACTTTAGCTATGTGACCAAGTTTGCCACATTTTCTACATTCCTGGTTTTTAAACCAGCATTGGTTCTGGTCGTGTGTTGTCTTCCCACAACGGTAACATTTCGTTGTACCCGAAGTCATTTGATCCACACTGAGTACCGCTGTCTTCAGCTGCATTTCCGCCGTGCCTCTCGCTGCGGCTTCGTGCGATGCTGCAATAAGGACAGCCTTATCAAGTGTAAGATCGTTCTCTTCGAGCAGTCGCTTTTGTGTTCCTTCCTTCGACATCCCGCACACGAACTTGTCTCTCAGTGCCTCTGTCAGATTTACCCCAAACTGACAGTATTTTGCTAGCCTACGCAGTTCAACCAGGTACTCCGCGTTGCTTTCCTCCTTTAGTTGCGTTCTCCCGTAAAATTTAGCTCGTTCCGCTAACATCAGCAGTGTGGGGTTCACATGATCCTTCAGGACAGCAACAATATTAGCGAAAGACTGATCCGCCGGTTTAGCTGGTGATAGAAGATGCTTCAATAACCCGTATGTCTTCGCACCCATTGAGTTTAGTAAGGTTAGAGCTTTATCATAATTTGCTATCTTATTGACCTTACAATATATCTCGATGCGTTCTACATACGTGGTCCAATCTTCCACATCAGAATCGAATTCGTTGATGTTGCCACGCTTAGGCATCTTCACAATCTTCCTGAGAAACAACAACGAAATTTTTCTTTAACTTTTTTTTTCCAAAAATGGCGGTTTCCCGCGCTTGTCTTCTTCCCCGCCTACTTTCAAAATGGCGGTTTCCCGCTCCTGTCTTCTTCTCCGCCTACTGGCGGGAGGGGTAAGCTTTTCCCTCGGGCGACGACCGCTGGCTTTCAGGGTTCGCAGCCTGCGCGCCGGCTTCAGTGCGTTCTTTGTTCCCTTTTCTTGGCAGGGCAACCGGCGCTGGGGACAACCCAATGACGGCGAACAGTTCCAGCCGCTGGCTGAATCTCCTCGGTCTCCCTCGCTCAGCTCTGTCTCTCCCGCTCGCTCGGGCTCTGTCTCTCCCTCAGCGGCTACCAATCGCGCCTCCCAGCCCTCTCGCAGTCCGGTCCTTTCCTCCCCCGGCTGCAGCTGAGTTCTCCGCGGTTTCTTATTTATATTTCTTCCCGCGCCTTACGATCCCGGTCGCAGCACCTCGCGGCCTCGGTAGCTGCCCGGCCTTTCGCCGGTCGCGGTCGAGCTGTCTCACGACACTGTTGCGTCTCCCAGCCCGCTGGTAGCCCGGTCTCTCTCACCGGCTGCATTCCCGCTGGTAGCCCGGTCTCTCACACCGGCTGCGTTCCCGCTTGCACCGCGGCTTCCGTGCCCCACGCTGCCCCAGTCTCAGCGCCTCTGGGCCCGACTTCTGTCCGGCTCCTTTCCCCCCCGACCGTGGTCGAGTTCACCGCCCTTCCTCCGTTCTTTTTTTTTATTTTCCCCCTACTCACAGTCAACGTGGCCGACTTGCTTCTCGTGGCTGATCGGCTCACTCACCACCGTGGCAGAAGGGACGATCACTGCCTGTTGCTGATGGAAGGCTTCGTGTCTGAATTCTTCCTTCTTCCTTGCTCTGCAGACTCGAGTCTTCTCTCAGCAGAATGACGAGGGCGGGTGCCTCCTCTCGACGCTCGTTAACTGCTTCGGATGTATCGCTGCCGCAGGGTAAGATCGAACTCGTCGCCACTGTAAAGTCTGTGGGTTATATGGTGAATTAATACACAGACTACAAGAGTAACTTTAACAGGACTTTACTATTCGAAGGTCAGGGCGAATCTGCCCAATAAATCCTTACACAGCACTTATATACCGGTGTGGTCACCACCGGTATTACAGTATACAGTAGCCAAGATAAAGTAGTGCAACCCTTAAAATAGTTCTCTTAAAGGTGGAACGTTACATACACTACAAGTTTCAGCGTCATGTCCGTAGGGCTCGCAGACGCGGTGTGAGAGGGGCAGCCCTGGCTAGACGCAGAGGGGGCAACAGGCGTCGGCAACATAGGCCTTACCCAGTCAGGGCATACCGCCAGCAGCGCTCCTACCTCAACATGAGTGGCGCGCGATGTGTAAAAAGGCTGAGATTCCGAAAGGAGGTGGTTGCAGAGATCTGCCAGCTGCTTCGCAGAGATCTGTGTCCAAAGCTCAGGAGCAGGACGTCTCTGTCGGTGGAAGCGAAGGTGACGGTGGCCTTGAACTTCTATGCCACCGGCCCCTTCCAATCCGCTGCTGGGGACATTGCTAACATATCCCAGTTCGCCGTGCATTGCTGCATCCGCCAGGTGACCGATGCCCTTTTCAGAAGGAGACGCCAATTCATCTCCTTCCCCATGGCCCTGGAGAGGCAGTATCAGCGTGCACTGGGATTTGCAAGATTCACGGCCTTCCCCTTGGTGCAGGGCGCCATTGACTGTATGCATGTGGCTTTGCGGGCACCTGTGGAGCATGCCGAGGATTACCGCAACCGGAAGGGCTACCATTCCCTCAATGTGCAGCTGGTGTGTGACCACAAGCAGCGCATCCTAGCTGTCAATGCCCGCTTTCCAGGCAGCAGCCACGATGCCTTTATCCTGCGGCAGACAACTGTGCGTGACATGTTCGAGGCACAGCCTCCCCCAAGAGGATGGCTTCTCGGGGACAAAGGCTATCCTTTGTGTACCTGGCTCATGACCCCGCTTCGCGCGCCCAGGACCCCTGCTGAAGAGGCATACAACGAGAGTCATCAAGCGAGCAGGAACATAATCGAGCAAACAATTGGCGTCCTCAAGCAGCGGTTCCGCTGCCTGGATCGTTCCAGCAGATCTCTGCAGTATTCGCCGGACCGAGTCTCCCAATTCATCGTAGTTTGCTGCATGCTGCACAGCCTGGCTCTCCGCAGGACTCAGGCACTGCCACCTCACGTTGGACCACCACCTCAGGAGGAGGAGCATGAGGAGGAGGAGCAGGAGGAGGAGGAGTACCATCCCAGGAGGGAGCGAGAAGGTCCAAGGGCCGTCCGTCGGCGGCTTATTGAACGTCACTTCTAAGCCCCCTGTCAGGGAATGCCTTGTGGCCATGAAGGAACATGAACGCAGCCGCTCCGCAAGCCCTCAGCCGGCGAAGGCAACAAACACTTACAACAACAAACATGGACACTCTCTGAATAAAGAGAAATCTTTATTTCAGACAAATGAAACCCCTTCCCACATGAAACCCAGAAACATTCAACGGCCCCAAAAAACAGTACATCAAATGACTCACTCCCACAATCTGGGGAGGAATAACTGAACATTTGGACAAAAATGGCCTTCATCCTCGGCCTTAACCCAAAAAACATCCCCAGAAACAAAACAACCATCCCCAAAAGAAACATAGCCATCGCCATATAAAATAACACTTGGCCACACCGTCTACTTACTGGGCCGCGAGGGCGAGACCTTGTCGAGCCTTTTGGGGCCCCTGCCCGGCCTGCTGCTCCTCCGCAAGCTCTGCCCAGTGGCTGCTGCGAGGCTGGGGGAAGGCTCCTGAGGGTCAGATGTCCTTCCGGCAGATGCCCTTGGGGGGCGGCCTAGACGGGGTTTGCCCCTCGAGGGGCCGGCTGGTGATTGGCGCAGCTGTGCCTGGCCAACATCATTCGCAGCCGCTTGCCGCTGAGGCTCCACTGGGGGAGTGGCGGTGACGGCTGGAGGAATGTGTGCAAGCTGGCGGATGGGAGGCGCTGGCTGGTGATGTGGCACGCTGGCACTTGCCCGGGCCCGCACTGCAGCATGTGCACCAATCTGCCGAAGGGCAGCCCGCTGTGCTGCTGCAGCGCGGCGGGTGTCCAGGCGATGCAGCAGTGAGTGCCCCTGTTGCCCTGGTCTGCGACCGCAACAGAGCAGCCACTGTCTGGACGGCATCACTGATCAGCCGGCCACTCGCGGCATGTGAGGCCCCGAACTCGCGCACACTGCTAGCCAGGGACTCGATCGCCTCAGGCATCCGTGCCACTACCCCCATCAGCTCGGTGTGCCGGCGATCCGAATCCTGGGCCATTTGATCGAGGTGGCGCGCCTCCTCTGAGTTGAACATGCCCGGACTGGAGTCCGGACTCGCCCGCTGGGGAGCAGGGGGCCGAGCTGCCCGACCCTTGCCACGTTGCTGGCGGCGACTGGGCCCAGCAACTGCACTCCCCTCTGATCCTTCCCCCCTCTGGGGGGAAGGCCGCGGACCAACCGCAGCCCTCCTGGGTTGCTGGATGCCACTGGTCCCAGCAGCTCCACTCCCCTCCGACACTTCCTCCAGGCTCTCCTCCAGGGAAGACGTGTCCACTACTTCGGCATCTGCAGCCGGACCTGAGTGCTGCCCTGATGGTCCGCCTTCCTCTTCCTCCTCCTCCTCCTCCTCTTCGGAGGGGCTGTCACTGGCAGCTTCAGGGAGCTCCTCATCACCAGCTGAAAGCAGGAAGGCACAAGAGTAGCTTTAGAGTGAGGAGAGGGCGTCAGCGAGGGAGGCATGACTGGTGGCATTCAGCGCATTGGTCGGACAGTGGCAAAGGAGGTAGATCGGATGCGCAAGTGCGATGAGAGAGGTCCAAAAGGTGATGTCCTTACCATTGTGGCCCAGAAGAGGGTCGGCATCTCCACAGGCGACGGGCCCAATCACCCAGGCTCCCATGAGGCGACTCACGCGCTCCTCCAGGGGAGTGAGCTCCTGGATCTGGGGGCGGCCTCCCCCGGTCTCCTCCTGGTGCCTTCGGTTGTTTGCAAGTTTTGCCTGCAAGAGAAAGGACGGCCTGTAAGTACGGTGTGTAGCCCTGATGTGGTGTGCACTGCCTCCCATGGTGGAATAGCTTGGTCAGTGTGTAGCCCTGATGTGGTGTGCACTGCCTCCCATGGTGGAATAGCTTGGCCAGTGTGTAGCCCTGATGTGGTGTGCACTGCCTCCCATGGTGTAAAGTGCAGAATGTGCAATTGATGTTCATGACTGTCCCATAGCTGCTGGCTGAGGGCTGGCCATTAGGGCTTTCAGGTCCCTTTGCCCATCATGTCAGGTGTACATGCAAGGATGAGGAGGAGACGTGGGTTTCCTCCGGGTGCTCCGGTTTCCTCCCACAGTCCAAAGATGTGCGGGTTAGGTTGACTGGCTATGATAAATTGACCCTTAGCGTTCGGGGGATTAAATACGTGGGGTTACGGGGATAGGGTGGGATATGTGTTGATGTAGGGGTTACGGGGATCGGGTGGGATATGTGTCGGTGCAGGCTCGATGGGCCGAAATGGCCTCTATCTGCACTGTGGGGTTTCTGTGATTCTGTGTGATTCTCTGTGATTCTGTGAGACTGGAAAGGGTACTCACCCTGACAATCCTGGTCAGGTCATTGAACTTCTTCCGGCATTGGACATTGTCCCTGGGGGCATCGCCGGTGGCCGACACCCTGCGGGTGACCTCCCTCCAGGCTTTCCTATAGACGCTGGTGGGAGGCTTCCTGCCAGTGTCCGGGAACAAGATGTGCTGTCTCTTCTCCAAGGCCATCACCATCACCTTCAAGTCATGGGCTGAGAAGCGCAGGGCACGCTCACGGGCCTTCTGTACCGTTGCCATGGCTCCTTCTGCTCACCAGCAGTGTTCAGGCCTAGCTGGAAGGCTGCAGTGTGCAGGCCGTTGCAGCAGACCAAGTTGACCCTTCCCCCTTTAAGAGCTGCCCGGCACCACGGTGTCTGCTGTCAATCAAGAAATGACCGCACCTGCGCTGCGCCCAGCCTCGGCGCTATCCTTCAGCACCGCCGGCTTAGCGCCTAAAGATAGTCGTGCATCGCCAGTTTTAGCGCTCCAGCAACCTCTTAGGGCGAAGCTACTGAATATCGGCGAAGTGCCCTCGACTTTGCGCCGGGCGCAAACTTTAGCGCCCGCCCAACTTTACCGCCCCAAAACTGGCTATACTGAATTTCTAGGCCATGTGCCCTTAAAGAAAAAAGATGGGACTAACAAATCTAGAGCCCCCTGGATGTCTAGAGACATAAAGGGTAGGATAAAGAAAAAAAGGGAGGCGTATGACAGATATCGAGGGCTAAATACTCCAGAATCTTTAGAGGAGTATAGAAAGCGCAGGGGTGCAATTAAAAAGGATATTAGGAAAGCAAAGATGGAGCATGAGAAATTTTTGGCAAGTAAAATCAAGGAAAACCCAAAGATGTTTTATAAATATATTAAGAGTAAGAAGACAACTAAAGAAAGGGTAGGGCCTATTAGAGATCATGAGGGTAATCTGTGTGTGGAGGCGGGAGACATCGGTAGGATTCTTAATGAATACTTTGCGTCTGTTTTCACAAAGGAGAGGGGCAAAGCAGACATTGCTATCAGGGGGTGGGGAGGAGTGTGAAATATTAGATGAAATAAAGAGAGTGCGAGAGGAAGTATTGAGGGGATTAGCAGCTTTAAAAGTAGATAAATCCCCAGGCCCAGATGAAATGTATCCCAGGCTGTTAAGCGAAGCAAAAGAGGAAATAGCAGAGGCCCTGACCATCATTTTTCAATCCTCTCTGGCTTCAGGTGTGGTGCCAGAGGACTGGAGGACTGCTAATGTGGTACCCTTTTTTAAAAAGGGAGAAAATGATAGGCCGAGTAATTACAGGCCAGTCAGCCTAACCTCGGTGGTGAGAAAATTATTGGAAATAATTCTGAAGGACAGGATAAATCTTCATTTAGAAAGACATGGATTAATGAAGGATAGCCAGCACGGATTTGTTAAGGGAAGGTCGTGTCTGACAAACTTGCTTGAATTTTTTGAGGAGGTAACAAGGAGGGTAGATCAGGGTAGTGCGTTTGATGCAGTGTATATGGACTTTAGCAAGGCCTTTGATAAGGTTCCACATGGCAGACTGGTCACGAAGTTGAAAGCCCATGGGATCCAGGGCAAAGTGTCAAGTTGTATTCAAAACTGGCTCGGAGACAGGAAGCAGAGGGTAATGGTTGATGGGTGTTTTTGTGACTGGATGGCTGTTTCCAGTGGGGTTCTGCAGGGCTCAGTACTAGATCTAGACTTCAACATAGGGGGTATGATTAAGAAGTTTACAGATGATACTAAAATCGGCTGTGTGGTCGATACTGAAAAAGGAAGCTGTAGATTGCAGGAAAATATCAATAAATTGGTCAGGTGGGCAGAACAGTGGCAAATGGAATTCAATCCGGAGAAGTGTGAGGTAATGCATTTGGGGAGGGCTAACAAGGAAAGGGAATACATATTAAATGATAGGACACTGATTAATGTAGAGGAACAAAGGGACCTTGGAGTGCATGTCCACAGATCCCTGAAGGTAGCAGGCCAGGTAGATAAGGTGGTTAAGAAGGCATATGGAATGCTTGCCTTTATTAGCCATGGCATAGAATACAAGAGCAGGGGGTTATGCTTCAAGTGTATAAAACACTAGTTCGGCCTCAGCTAGAGTACTGCATGCAGTTCTGGTCATCGCATTACAGGAAATATATGATTGCACTAGAGAGGGTACAGAGGAGATTTACAAGGATGTTGCTGGGAGTAGAGAATCTTAGCTATGAGGAAAGATTGGATAGGCTGGTTCTGTTTTCCTTGGAACAGAGGAGGCTGAAGGGAGACCTTATTGAGGTGTATAAAATTATGAGGGGCATAGATAAAGTGGATAGAAAGGACCTATTTCCCTTAGCAGAGGGGTCATAAACCAGGGGGCACAGATTTAAAGTAATTGGGGGAAGGTTTAGAGGGGATTTGAGGGGAAATTTCTTCACCCAGAGGGTTGTGGGGGTCTGGAACTCACTGCCTGAAAGGGTGGTAGAGGCAGGAACCCTAACCACATTTAAAAAGTACTTGGATGTGCACTTGGGATGCTGTAACCTGCAGGGCTATGGACCAAGAGCTGGGAAGTGGGATTACGCTGGATAGCTCTTTGTTGGCCGGTGCGGACACGATGGGACAAAATGCCCTCCTTCCATGCTGTAACTTTCTATGATTCTATGATAGATTTTTGGATGTTAAGGGATATGGGGGATAGTGCAGGAAAGTGGAGTTGAGGTAGAAGGTCAGCCATGATCTTATTGAATGGCGGAGACTTTTCCCCCTGGTTCTAGACTCCCCAGCCAGGGGAAACATCCTCCCTGCATCTACTCTGTCAAGCACTGTAAGAATTTTGTATGTTTCAATGAGATCACCTCTCATTTTTCTAAACTCTGGAGAATATAGGCCTAGTCTACTCAATCTGTCCTCATAGGACAATCCCCCCATCCCAGGAATCAGTCTGGTGAACCTTCGTTGCACTCCCTCTTTGGCAAGTATATCCTTCCTTAGGTAAGGAGACCAAAACTGTACACAGTACTCCAGGTGTGGTCTCACCAGGGCCCTATATAATTGCAGTAAGATGTCTTTACTCTTATACTCAAATCCTCTAGTAATAAAGGCCAACATACCATTTGTTTTCCTTATTGCTTGCTGTACCTGCAGGTTAACTTTTAGTGATTTGTGTACAAGGACACCCGGGTCCCTCTGAACACCAACATTTCCTATTCTCTCACCATTTAAACAATACTCTGCTTGTCTATTTTTCTGACCAAAGTGGATAACTTCAAATCTCTCCACATTATATTCCATTTGCCATGCTCTTGCCCACTCAGTTAGCCTGTCTATATCTCCTTGAAGCCTCTTTGCATCCTCCTCACAACTTACATTCCTACCTAACTTTGTATCATCAGAAAACTTGGATATATTATATTTGTTCCCCTTGTGACGGAATAAACCATATTTCAAGAGATACACCATAATATGAACAGAATTCTGATATTTATTAATACATGACATACTGGGTTTAAAAATCTAAAGCCTCGGAGACACAGGCTGCAAACTGAAATACAGGCTTCTGAGATAAAGATCAGTTGTTTAACAAAGTTGTAAACATACAAGCTTTGAAATGGGAATTGGTTAAATATACTAAAACGATGAACTCATTGAAATGGAAGTTTGGCGCTTCCAGAGGGTCTGGAGTTTGCAACCAACACAATGAAAATGCCCAGTTTAAAGTGTTAAGAGCCAACACGTTGAACAGAAACACAAACATTAAAAAACCATGGGGGAGAAATTGGGTGAGTAGCGCCACCTGTTAGCGCCTAAAGAGGCAGGCAGTGGCTGTAGCGCCACTGGCTGCACCTCCCGCGATATTCAGGAGGGGCGCTAATGGTGGCGTTAGCCTGTTGCGCTGCGCCACCACCGATGAGGTCATCGGTGTGCGCAGTGCCCCATTCGTGCCCCGTTCGCGATATTTGGTAGCGAACGCCGCAGTTGCACCGTTCGCTACCTGCGCCCGGTTCACGGGGCCTTACTGTGCCGGCAGTGGCGCAAGCTAAGGTGGAGGTGCGGGGCGGCCGCTTTTTCGGTGGCCGCCTGCCAGCACCTCCGTCCCCGGCCTCCTAACCCCCCCCCCGCAGCATTGCCGGCTGTTTCCCGAGAGCCCGGCACGTCTCCTTGGTGCCGAGCTCATTTCCCGGCACTCGCGAGCGGGGATTGCGCTGTTGCAGGCACCTCCCCCTTAACAGTGGGAGGAAGGCCTGCAGTACCGCAGCGTGCCGTGCCGCAGCGTGTGGCGCTGCAGCACGTTGCGCTGCGATAATCAGTTTCAGCGCCCTAAGAGGGACGTGGAGCGCCTCGAGCCTCGCCCCGTGTCCCTTGAGGGGCACTGAAACTGAATTTCTGGCGATCGGTATTACTCCGATCGCTGCGCTAAATCCTGCGCTCAGGCGACTTTTGCGCCACTTTGGCGCCCCAACCCAATTTCTAGGCCCATGTGCCTTTGAAAAGATGACATCAAGTAAAAGAAACACCTGCTGGTCAAATAGTTTTTATGTTAAACTTGGAAGACAGGAAACACGATTAAATATGCAACCAATTAAGATAGCTAGAAAACCTAAAGGTAGAGATATAATTATGCATGCAGCAGCTAAATTGACAGTAAGATAGAAAGCATTCAACAGAAACATAGAAGATAGGAGCAGGAGTAGGCCATTCTGTCTCATGTATGCATCAAGCCTCCCCTTATATGTGCCAATGCTATCTGCATTACTCCACGTGACAGCCAGTTCCACATTTTCACCAATGTGTGAAGAAATTCCTCCCAATTTCTTCATTTGATCTGTTAGTGGTTATCTTATATTTATGTCCCCTTGTTCTACACTCACCCACATGTGGAAATATTCTCCACATCTACCCTATCGGACCCAGTCATAATTTTAAAGACCTTTGTATGCTGTCATGAGAAAAGAGCCCCAGCCTGCTTAATCTTTTGTGATAGTTTCATCCTCTCAATTCTGGTAACATCCTTGTAAATCTTTTCTGGTTTTATATAAATTTAAATTTAACGTCAACTTCCTGCTTTCGTATTTTATTGCCCTCGAACCCCAGTACGTTGTTTGCAATCTTTATGGCTTTATCAACTTGCGTTGCTACTTTTAGCTATTTATGTTACTGTATGCCTAGACAAGCAGGGATAGAATACGTTACTATTTCTTTTATATTCTTGGATATTTTCATTTCATATTTCCTCTTAATCTTCCTAATTGTTTTTTGTACCTCTTTCCGAAGCTCATCATATTCCCTTTTCTCCTTTATTGTTTATGTACTTGCGTAGTGCCTTTTTCTTCAAATTCAATTTTATCATCTTTATTTATTCATGGCATCTCATTCTTGGTCAGTTTACACTTATTTTTAGTTAAATAAATGTCTCCTGAACCCTCTATATCTCTCTTGCCTCTTAATATTTTTCTCTGGTTTACCTCCCCCCTCATTCCCTCAGAGTTGGCTTTTTTTCCCCAAAATCTATTACTTTGGTCTCTGTACTATCTCTCTCTCTCAATCATTATCGTAAAACTTAGTATATTGAGATCACTACTCCCCAGATGTTTCCCATGCTTACTTCGCTTATCTGATCCTGTTCAGTTCCCATTACTAGTTCTAGCAGTACTTCCTACCTTGTTGAGCACTGGGTCAGAAATGAGTCTTGCACACACTGTAAAAACTCCATCCCATGCTCCCCCTTTCACTCCTTCTCCCTGCCAGTTTATTTTGTATGGAATTAACAGCGGGGCTGGGGTTATTTGTCTCTGGCCAGTCAGAAGCCTCTGAGCTGCTCCAGGGACCCCCTTGTGGTTTCGAAGCGCTCCCCTATTCCTGAGTTCTGACCCCCAGACTTATTCGTTGGTGATGTAGACAGAAAACAACGTGACTCGTGGTTTGAGTACAAAACAGAGCAGTATTTTTTGAAAACAAAAGAAAGAAACAACTTAAAATAATCAATATGGCTCTTATGCTTGGTACAACACTTTTGCTTAAATGCAGTACACTTAGTGTCCACTAGAGGGCTCCCTACTCAGTGCAACTCTCATTTGATTAATACACGCAGTACACTCAGTGTGCACTAGAGGGCTCCCTGCTCAGTGCAACACTGCTTTTATTTTAAATCCAGCACTTTTTACTTAAAAACCCTTTTTTGCTCACTACAGCACCTTAGCTTAGTTGCCTTTACTTAAAAACACAGCACTTTAATTCAGTTACTTTAAAAACAGCTAACAGCATTCACCACAGCACTACTTTGCTTGGTGGCTTTTACTTAAAAACACAGCACTTTAATTCAGTTACTTTAAAAATAGCTACAGAACTCAGTGTTCACCACAGCACTTGAGCTTGATGCAACACTCCTTTAAATACAGTTTCAAATACAGTACTCTAAAACAGCTACTCCTTCTAATACAGTTTTAAATACGGTACTTAAAACAGCTACTCCTATTTTAATACAGTTTTAAATACCGGATTCAGTGTTCACTATCGCACTTCTCTGCTAGGTGCAACACTGTCTTACTTAAATAGGGGAGGAAAAACGGACACAATGAGGGAAATCGACTAAAATCACAATTTTAACGAAATTCCCACTTTACTCCCACCCCTATGCCTATCCTAAGTTGCCTTGTGGAAGGCCAGAAAAATATATGCTCACCACTGCAATGCCAGCTCCGTGCCCTGTGAACTTAGATCTTCACTGCGCCGAAGTGAAAAACACCCCAGTGTTTTAAAAGTAAACTGCTGGTGATTCGCTTCCACAGACAGACTCCCACGCTGTAGAGGCACACAGAGGCAAGGCCAGAGAGAGAGAGAGAGAGCTTCTGGGAAGCTATCTTTTATACCCCCATTTGGGGCCCGCCCAGACCTGGATGTTTCTGGGCTAAAACAAAAGGGATCCAAACTGCCCCATTGTCTAGGGTGGGTTTGAATAAAGTTGCAGTTTAAATGTGTCCATTGTCTGTGATGGCTATTGAATAAAGCTGCAGTGGTTTGAATGTGTCTTCATTGTCTGTGATGGGCCATCGAATAAAGCTATTTCCTTGATTGCTTGCGTAAATAGCCTTGAAGGTATTGTAAACAGAAAGTCATTGTTCTGTGGTCAACTGAAACTGCAGTCTCAAGTGGTTACTCCCTTGTGTACACAAAGTAGCAGTTTCTGTAAACGCATCGATTGTCTCTGCAGGGAGGGGGGGGAAAACTACCCTTTGATTGGCAGTTTTGACTGCTCTATTGTCCTTTTCTCACAGACACAAGCTGCTCTTTTCAAGTCCTTTTTTTTCTTCGGCCATGCGGTCCGATGGCCATTTTTATCCCTGGAAATTTAAAGGCACATCGCCCAGGGATACTTTAATCAAAAAAATTAATCTTCAGAACTGTAAATTATTGCGAATTCTTACAGTCCCCCATCGGATACTAAAACTTGCTTGTAGTATCCTTGCCAAAAGTGAGCAATAATTTCTGACCCCTCCACAAACAACCTTCCCTTATATTTAACTAAATCTATCCTTGATCCCCCGACACCTCCATCTCCCCTGCCCAGAGAGAATCGTAGTATGGCAGGCATCTATTGACAGAAAAACCTACAATTAATTAAAATAGTCAATACACGGAGGGGGTCCAATACCCCTGCACCACTTATATTCACAATAAGTCAAGCATGGAGGGGGTCCTACGCCTCTGCACCGCTTATATTCATAATAAGTCAAGCATGGAGGGTTCCTACGCCCCTGCACCACTTGTAACACAATTTTAACATCTTTAAAGGGATTGTCATCCAGCCAACATGTCTGCTAAAAAGATGGAAGACAAACAAGCTTCCTTTAACTACAAACAAGCAGTGAAATAATTAACCAGTTCTATAAATTCTTAAATTGTATTTCCAGCAGCAGGTTTTAAATGTTGTGGGCCTCTGTTTCCTGCTGTCCCCTTTTCTTCGCGGACTAGGGGGTGCTTCCTCTCTCGAATTCCATGACTCCGTCCCCTGCGCTTTCCAGAACTCTGAAAAAGACAAAGAAAACATCTCGCCAGGTCCCCTGACTCGGGGAAGTGTAATCAGGTCCCATGACCTTGATCCATAATACAATCCTGGAACCATACCACACTCAAAACTTATCACAGAAATTAAAATTAACACATTCTACCTTAACACACATTCTACCTTAACAGCATGTTCTACCTTAATAGCATGTTCCACCTTAATACACGTTCTACCTTAAACCATAAATTAAAATTAACCCATTCTACCTTAACACACGTTCCACCTTAAAAGCATGTTCTACCTTAATAGCATGTTCCACCTTAATACACATTCTACCTTAAACCATAAATTAAAATTAACCCATTCTACCTTAACACACGTTCCACCTTAAAAGCATGTTCTACCTTAATACAGCTATATACAAGCGCCGCCCGTCTCCGGGCGGCCAGCTCAGTCCCTGATTGGGCTGCCACAGGCTGCTCCTTGCTGCGTGGCTGGACTGATTCCAGCTTCTGGTCCCTCGCAGCTTATGGCTGCTGACTGGGGACCTCTGTTCTTTGGCCTCTCCCTGGTTCGGGAGCCCGCCCTACTCCACTGTAAAGTGGGTGACCGTACTTTCTTGGGCTGGGGCACCTGAAGAGATCTCCTAGGGAGTGTTGCCGGTGGGGCTACCCTGGCAAGCAGACCCTTAGCTCGGGTCACACTCCCTGCTGGCCGGGGACCTCTTCCTTCGGGTCCCTCCCTTCCCAAACCTGGGCTGGGGACAGGCAATCCGTTGCCACTGGCTGCCTGTGGCTGAGAGCCTTCCCCTTCAGGTCTATAACCTGGTTCAGGCTCCTCCCCGGAGTCCCACAAGAGAGGGGGAATTGCACGGGCCAAGTGTTGGGGAGCTCCTGTAATCCCAGCTGCCTGTTCCCCTGCCCCCTGCTTAAATAAACCGCACTGTTTGATATAACTGGCTGCCTGCCAGTAATCCTGTTCAAAATCATGAATCATCCCTTTTGCTCTTTCTAAAGCCATATTCAGGCTTTCTATCTCAGCTCTACAGGCGCCATGATCTGCTTCCTCAAACCCTTGCTCGCAGGCCAGCTTACATGCTGCCTTTACTTCCCTAACCTTCTCCTCCTGCTCTTTTAATTCTTGAATGAGGCGAGTGTTCTCCTCCCGCACCCTCATCTCATTGTTCTTTGCCTCTGCAACTAGGCACTTCAGGTACTCTGACTCGTGCCTCGTGTGGCTTTTGCCCTCACTAAATTGAACTACCAGGCGCTCTACCTTGGCCTGGTATTCTTCAACCTCCCTTTCCCTATCCCAACTCTCTGCCCTGGCTTCCCTAAGCCTGCGGGTAACCTCCCCAAGCCTGCGGGAACCTAACCACAAACAAACCAGTGGGATAAAAAGAAACCCAATAACTGCTGCTCTCTCCAGACCCAAACCACTGTCTGCCACATCGCATACCATTGCCGAGGGTCCTGCCATGGTCGCCATTTTGTACGGAATTAACAGTGGGGCTGGGGTTATTTGTCTCTGGCCAGTCAGAAGCCTCTGAGCTGCTCCAGGGACCCCCTTGCAGTTTCAAAGCGCTCCCCTATTCCTGAGTTCTGACCCCCGGACTTATTCAGTGGCGATGTAGACAGAAAACAACGTGACTCGTGGTTTGGGTGCAAAACAGAGCAGTATTTATTGAAAACAAAAGAAAGAAACAACTTAAAATAATCAATATGGCTCTTATGCCTGGTACAACACTTTTGCTTAAACGCAGTACACTTAGTGTCCACTAGAGGGCTCCCTACTCAGTGCAACTCTCCTTTGATTAATACACGCAGTACACTCAGTGTCCACTAGAGGGCTCCCTGCTCAGTGCAACACTGCATTTATTTTAAATCCAGCACTTTTTACTTAAAAACCCTTTTTTGCTCACCTTAGCTTAGTTGCTTTTACTTAAAAACACAGCACTTTAATTCAGTTACTTTAAAAACAGCTAACAGCATTCACCACAGCACTACTTTGCTTGGTGGCTTTTACTTAAAAACACAGCACTTTAATTCAGTTACTTTAAAAATAGCTACAGAACTCAGTGTTCACCACAGCACTTGAGCTTGATGCAACACTCCTTTAAATACAGTTTCAAATAGAGTACTCTAAAACAGCTACTACTTTTAATACAGTTTTAAATATGGTACTTAAAACAGCTACTCCTATTTTAATACAGTTTTAAATACCGGATTCAGTGTTCACTATCGCACTTCGCTGCTAGGTGCAACACTGTCTTACTTAAATAGGGGAGGAAAAACGGACACAATGAGGGAAATCGACTAAAATCACAATTCTAACGAAATTCCCACTTTACTCCCACCCCTATGCCTATCCTAAGTTGCCTTGTGGAAGGCCAGAAAAATATATGCTCACCACTGCAATGCCAGCTCCGTGCCCTGCGAACTTAGATCTTCACTGCCCCGAAGTGAAAAACACCCCAGTGTTTTAAAAGTAAACTGCCGGTGTTTCGCTTCCACAGATAGACTCCCACATCGTAGAGGCACGCAGAGGCAAGGCCAGAGAGAGAGAGCTTCTGGGAAGCTATCTTTTATACCCCCATTTGGGGCCTGCCCAGATCTGGATGTTTCTGGGCTAAAACAAAAGGGATCCAAACTGCCCCATTGTCTAGGGTGGGTTTGAATAAAGTTGCAGTTTAAATGTGCCCATTGTCTGTGATGGCTATTGAATAAAGTTGCAGTGGTTTGAATGTGTCTTCATTGTCTGTGATGGGCCATCGAGTAAAGCTATTTCCTTGATTGCTTGAGTAAATAGCCTTGAAGGTATTGTAAACAGAAAGTCATTGTTCTGTGGTCAACTGAAACTGCAGTCTCAAGTGGTTACTCCCTTGTGTACACAAAGTAGCAGTTTCTGTAAACACATCGATTGTCTCTGTAGGGAGGGGGGGGAAACTCCCCTTTGATTGGCAGTTTTGACTGCTCCATTGTCCTTTTCTCACAGACACAAGCTGCTCTTTCCAAG
Source organism: Somniosus microcephalus (assembly GCF_052327205.1). Lineage (NCBI taxonomy): Eukaryota > Metazoa > Chordata > Chondrichthyes > Squaliformes > Somniosidae > Somniosus > Somniosus microcephalus. The sequence continues at coordinate 123,533,123 of NC_140996.1, forward strand.
TCCTTTTTTTTCCCTTCGGCCATGCGGTCCGATGGCCATTTTTATCCCTGGAAATTTAAAGGCACATCACCCAGGGATTCTTTAATCAAAAAAATTAATCTTCAGAACTGTAAATTATCGTGAATTCTTACAATTTTGAGGTAGTTGAAATCCCCCATGATTATGATTCTGTGTTGTTCACTTATTTCATCAATTTGCCTACATATTTCTCCCTCCACTTCCTTTCCACCATTTGGTGGTCTGCAGTATATCCTAATACAGGAAACTCTTTTTTATCCGGCACCGACGGGACCGGCGTGGTGCCGGTTGATCAAAAAGTCCAGATTACAGAGCGGTATACTTACTAAGGTACGAGAGCCCCATATGGCACTGCACCCAGGGAGTTACTGATCTGAATCACTGTTGGACTTGTCTGGCCACAGCTTGGGAACAAAAACAGATATAAAGGGGAATTTTAACTCCTGGGCGGTTGGCTGGCAGAACACGTGGGCAGACTGTCCAGAAGTCTGGTCCATTTTAACGGTTGGGCCTCATGTAAATGGAGCCGCCAGTTGGGTAAGTCGTCGGGGGGCAGGGTTCGGGAAAGTTTTGGGAACGTGCGGGGATGGGGGTGCCCGGGGCAGCAGTGGTCCAAACTATTTTTGTGGGGGCCAGAGGAGCACTCCTGTGCCTCCTGGTCCCACAAAACTAAGTTTTTTTTACTTAACTTGGAGGGCCTCCACTTCTGGTCCAACAACCTCTGCTGACGTCCTGCCCAGAAAGGCCATAAAAATTGCTTTAGGGTCCTTTCCACATAATATGATCCTGATTAGCATAAATTTATGAGGCTCCTGCCTGAGTCAGGTGGGCACGTCAGCTACCTGGCTTTATGATAGCCACAGGGCGCAAAAAGAGTGGTAAGCGGACCGCTTGGATTTGAACTCACGTACAGCCTGTTTTCCACCAGGTGAAGGGAGTTAAAATTCCCTCGGAGTGCCTTAATCGTAAGGTCACTTCAACTATTGCAACCTGTACTGCGTTGCAACAGTAAAACAGTATTAAAAAGTTTGAAATATGTTAATTTTTCACTTTAGCAAATGTACTTTTCATCTGGTAGCAACTGGTTTACGCATTTGCAGCGGGTTAATTTATGGGTGATGGGTTGCTTCTGAATATAAACAACAAAACCAAATGAGAAAGTTTTTAAGGAAACAGATTGATTGTGTAGAAGCCAAATAATTTCTTTTTCCACAGAGCACAAGAAAAATAAAGGAACACCATCATCATGGAAGGTGTTCATTTTTATTGTTTGCTAATACACAATACAGTAACAAAATGTCAAAAAGCATAAACGTTGCAAAAATACCATTGCCTTATCTGAGTATGATGTTGTTGCAACAGAGATGGTACATGGCTCTTATGCCTCTTCTTACTTAAAATGGCTGTGGTGCTCATTTAAGAACTGGACCCTGAGCAACGCAGTAAAAAACAGTAAATGGAATCGGTCCCCGGCAAAGTAGGTAAGGAATTGTGGGGGATTGGAAAGCGGGGAGTGGGAGCCTGGAACAGGGGAGGCTCAATCCTGCTCTGCCTAGCCCACAAGGAACCTTTAAAATATTTTTTTAAATCTCACATGGGCCCCCTGGCAGTTTCGAGACCATGTGGGCTATTACCCAGGCCCGCAGTTAAAATGGCAATTGTGTCCCAATCACATCATCAGGTCATGACTTTGTTACTGAAATTTGGCCCCCACTTCTCTGGGGCGGGTTGCCTTTCTTTGCCTGAGTTCAGGCAAGTTAAAATAGTGGGGAACAGGAACGTGGTGTAAAGCCCATGCCATCTTAACACGCTCCTGCCCACACTGTTCCCACTACACATGGTCACTCAACCCCTCTGCTCTGGTTCACTATCCAATTCTCTCATCTTGGCCTCCCTCAATTTGTGGGATGACTACTTTCGCTCTTTCGTGTGTTGTAGAGTGTAGAAGCTGGTCCTCGAGCTCAGTAATACTCTGCTCAAGCAACACTTTGACACCGCATACTGTTGTGTATGTACCTTTAAGAGAGAACTGCTTTTATACTGTAGTACCGGCAGTGACCACACCTGTCTATAAAGCCGTAGCAAGCTTCTGTACTTTCAGTTCCAGCATACCGCCTGTTCAGTAAACACCTGTTATTACCGTTCTCCTGCAGTCCGTGTGTTATTGATATGCGGACACTACAGTGGCGACGAGCAGGTTCAAACTCACCTGCAGTACTGCATTACCTCACGGGGATCCATCCCTGAAAAGAAGCTTCTTGGAGGTCGAAGCCAGAGCAACGGGCGTCGACCATGGGCAACCGCCCAGTGATCCATCGGAGTTCAGAGAATCGCAGGGGAAGCTGTGGAGAGCTGGGCTTGGCTCTCCAGTCAAGGTGTTCCAGCAAATCGTGCTGGTAGCAGGTAGTGCGCTGACCCTTCCGGACTGCGGCGGGCTAGAGCACGATCGAGCGGCTCTGCAAGGGGGCCATGCAGCGTCGTCGGGAAGGAAAAGAGAGAGAGAGGGTGGAGCGCACAGAGCGCGGTTGGTGCTCAAGAGCCGGACAGCGTTAAAGAAAATAAAAAAGGGGAAAGGAAAGAGACGCGCAGTGGACAGCGTCGAAGAAGAATAAAATGAAGAAAATTAATTAACAAAAGAGAGACGCGCAGAAGCCGCGGGGCGCCGCCATTACTATTTAGAATGCTAGGAGCAGCATTGGCAGCAGGGGGAAGAAGGAAAAGCGCGGGAGGCGCCATTTTAATCCATTGGGGAAGAAGGAAAAGCGCGGGAGGCGCCATTTTAAACCACCCAAGATGCCGAAGAGTGGCAGCATCACTGCTTTCGACAACAAAATAGAAGACTGGACCACGTATGTGGAAAGAATTGAAGTGTACTGCAAGGCAAATGAGGTGGCCGATGAAAAGAAGGCGTCGGTATTATTGAATTTGATGGGCGCGAGAACATACGGCCTATTGCGGAATTTAATTACCCCAGCTAAACCAATGGAGAAAAGCTTTGAAGAGATTGTCAATATCTTACAGGAACATCTAAACCCTACACCGCTGCTGATAGCAGAAAGATTCAAGTTCCATAAAAGAAACCAGCACAAAGATGAGAGTAATGCTGACTATCTTACGGAACTACGCAAGTTATCGAAACACTGCCAGTTTGGAGCAGGACTGGCAGATACCTTAAGGATAAGTTTATCTGCGGGCTCCAGAGTGAAGGAACCCAGAAATGACTACTTTCGGAAAAGGACCTTATGCTAGAAAAGGCTTTCAGCGTGGCAGTATCCTACGAAGCAGCAGCACGGGGAGCTGCGGAAATACAACAGAAACCGCAAGAATATAGCACCAACGAAATGGCATATGGAGCAGAAAAGTGCTATCGCTGCGGCAGAACAACCCATGACCAGGAGGATTGCTGGTTTAAGGACAAAGTATGCAGGCAATGTGGAAAAGTGGGACACATAACACAAGTCTGCAGGTTGGGAAAGAAAACCAACACTAAAAGAACTACTAAGGAAAAGTACAAGAAAGAAAGAAAAATGACAGACAGTACTTCAGAAGATCAGGAGAGTGATAATGACTCCGGGAGCAGGAGACTAAGTTGTCTAAAGTTACACAACATGATCGCAAAGGAGGATCACCGAACCATTTGGGTCACCCTCATGATAGCAGGGTCCCAAGTAAAGATGGAATTGGACACAGGATCAGCCCTAACTGTCATGAATCGATGAGACTATGAGCGGCTATTCTCACACATACCCTTGAAGGACACGTCCATTGTCTTGAAGACATATACGGGGCAAAAAGTCTACCCCAGAGGAAAAATAAGGGTGCCCGTTAAATACAACGGCAAGGCAACACAGAAACTGTATCTATATATACTACAAGATGGAGGACCACCATTATTGGGATGTGAATGGATCCGAAAAATACAATTGGATTGGCATTCCATTCAGGCGCTAACTGTGGCTGACAAAAAGGATGACGACGTCACACCTGGACGACTGTCAAAAATTCTAACTGACGCAAAAGAGGTGTTCTAGCAAGGACTTGGGACTCTAAAAGGAGTAACGGCAATGCTAAAAATTGAAGATAACGCAAACCCCAAATTTTTTAAGGTCAGACCGGTACCGTATGCGATCCGCCCAGCCGTTGAAGCAGAGCTGGAGAGTCTGGAGCATTCGGGTGTGCTGTCCAAGGTGGACTGGAGCGAGTGGGCCACACCCATCGTTCCTGTAATGAAGAAATCATTGAGCAGCATGCCTGGGGAGCCGAAGAAGGTTCGCATCTGTGGGGACTTTAAGGTAACTGTGCACCCAGTCCTGCACACAGTACAATATCCACTTCCGCGGATAGAAGATATTTTTGCCTCACTATCTGGAGGGAAACGCTTTACGAAGATTGATCTGGCCCAAGCGTATCTACAAATGGAGGTAGAAGAAGCACCTAGAAAATACCTCACGATAAACACTCACAAAGGTCTTTACCAGTACAACCGACTGGTATTCGGGGTAGCATCAGCTCCGGCTATTTGGCAGAGGGCAATGGAACAATTTCTGCAAGGGATCCCGGGGACCCAGTGTTATTTGGATGACATCGTGGTTACGGGCGAAAATGACAGTGAACACCTTGCCAACCTGGAGCAGGTACTCACTAGATTACAAGAATATGGGCTATGAGCCAACCGCCCCAAATGTGAGTTTTTCAGGAAACAAATCTCGTATTGTGGCCACGTGATTGATGAAGAGGGGTTACATAAGTCCCCAGACAAGATTGAAGCAGTAGTCAAGGCTCCAGCACCGGAAAATGTGTCGCAACTGAGGTCGTTCCTCGGGTTGGTAAACTACTACCATAAGTTCTTGCCAAATTTGTCTACAATTCTGCACCCACTGAATGCCCTGCTGCAAACTGGAGTAGCATGGAAATGGAGTGATGAGTGTAAGCGTGCCTTTCAGAAATGTAAATGCCTAATCACTTCAAAAGAAGTATTGGCCCAGTACAATCCAACACTCGGTTGGCATGTGATGCGTCTCCCTACGGCATTGGAGCGGTGCTGTCACACAAATTCCTTGATGGTTCAGAGAGGCCAATAGCCTTTGCCTCACACTCGTTAAACTCAGCCGAGCGTAACTACGCCCAGATTGACAGGGAGGCCCTCAGCCTGGTGTGGGGGGTGAAGAAGTTCAATCACTATCTGCACGGGCAGAAATTCACCTTACTGACTGATCACCAGCCTCTTGTCTCCATTTTTAACCCAAAGAAGGGCGTTCCAGTGATGACGGCGCAACAGCTGCAAAGATGGTCCCTATTTCTAGGGGCACATCAATATGACATAGAGTATAAGGGTACGAAACAGCATGGAAACGCTGATGGGCTGTCGCGCCTGCCGCTGCCTACGGTGGAGGAAGAACCTGCAGTGGACCCTGTTGAGATATTCCATTCGACCAAAGTCGAATGTCTACCTGTTACAAACTCAAGTATAGAGAAGGAAACCCGAAATGACCCGACACTCTCTCGGGTCTATGACTTGACGGTGAAGGGATGGCCAGCACATGGCGACTCACTGTTGCCAGCATTCTCGCCAAGGAGAGAACAGCTGTCAGTGTGCCGGGGGACCTTGATGTGTGGATCCCGAGTGGTAATTCCACCCAAGTTGAGAGATAGAGTGCTCAATGAGCTTCATGAGGGTCATCTGGGAGGGGTAAAAATGAAGAGCCTAGCCAGGGCGTTTGTGTGGTGGCCGGGAATCGATAAAGAAATTGAGAAAATGACCAAGAGATGCACAGGATGCCAGAAAGTCCAAAACGCTCCACCACAGGCCCCGCTACACAGATGGGAGTGGCCCTCATCTCCATGGCAACGGGTACACATTGATTTTGCTGGTCCATTTATGGACACAATGTTTTTAATCGCCGTGGATGCACATTCGAAATGGCCAGCGGTCATCAAAATGTCCTCCACCGCCACGGAGAAAACTATTGCAGTCCTACGGACCATCTTCGCCAGGAATGGCTTGCCAGAACAGATTTGCACCGACAATGGACCACAGTTTGTGTCCGAGGATTTCCGGAGGTTTTTGAGGAATAATGGGGTAAAGCATTACACATCTGCCCCATATCATCCAGTCAGAAATGGATTGGCTGAGAGGTTTGTTCAGACCTTTAAAAAAGCAATAAAGGCGATGTATAACGACAACATACCACTACAACACAAGGTGGATAATTTCTTGTTTGCTTACCGGAATGCGACACATGCAGTCACCAACCAAGCTCCAGCCATAATGTTCTTTAACCGAAGGTTAAGATGTCGCCTGGATTTGCTCAAACCAAACATAAGACGAGATGTTGAGGATAAGCAATTCCAGCACATAAATGAGAAGCCAACCAGGAGCTTCAAGATAGGGCAACCAGTCTTGGCCTGCGACTACCGAACAGAAAAATGGCAGCCAGGAACGATATGCACACAGCAGGGACCACTAATGTACACAGTGGATGTTGGAGAGAGCATCGTGAGATGCCATGCTGACCAGATTCTAGAGTCACAGGAACAAGTCAAACCCATACCACGAGCATGCGTACCTGGTGATGAACCCGAAGTACAGATTGCGTCTACCTCAGAATCAGTGGTATTGGAAGCTGACGAACCAACCAATGACAATGAGCCAGAATCGACTCCGCCGCAAGAACAGGATACTCGAGAAAGGCGCTATCCAGACAGGATCAGGAAGCCTCCTCAAAGACTGAATTTATAAATGATTACTTTCAGCTGGTGTATATAGCACAGAGAAAATTGTAATTGTAATTAGTTATTATTTAATTGTTAAATGAATGTTATGTACTGTTTATCTAAAAGGGGAGGAATTGTTGTGTATGTACCTTTAAGAGAGAACTGCTTTTACACTGTAGTACCGGCAGTGACCACACCTGTATATAAAGCCGTAGCAGGCTTCTGTACTTTCAGTTCCAGCATACCCTCTGTTCAGTAAACACCTGTTATTACCGTTCTCCTGCAGTCCATGTGTTATTGATACGCGGACACTACACATACATACATACTTACTTTTGTGGAATACACTGCAGATCCAGGATCCCCCTCCTATCCTATCTTTAATTCTCCCAGGATGTGTATCTCCCACTCCTGATTATATTATTTTGAAATTAAGTTGTTTTATTTCATTGCTTTATCAACAAAATAAAAGCAACTAGCTTTTAACTCCCCATTTTAGATGTTTGCAATCATTCCGTTACCATGAGCCAAGTGAATAATAGCTCAAGGATTTCAATTGGACCTTTGAGCATTGCGCAGCAGTCTTTTTCACAACTCTTCCACTCACTGATTTTCTTCCAACAACCTTGTGTCAACAAAGCCTAGAGATTTATATGATGTAAATCCATGATCTAGCACTTGCAGGGAGTGATTCACAGTAAATTATGGGTGTGCAACCTATCATTTTCCATCCACTAAAATGAGTGAATGGAAAATCACAGGCTGTGTGCCTCTGATTTCCTGAGATGCTACGAGCACTGGATCACAAAACCACCCCTATAACTTTTGTTTAATTATCATTATCGTTATATTTAGCTTTTCTTTGGGTAACAATGTGACTGTTTCACTGAAGGTGTCTTGGTGTTTGGCAAACTTGTAACATGAATAAACAATTTAGGCTGAGAGAAGCATAGCTGTGTTGTCTTCCAAAGAAATACACAGTGAAGATAATTAATTTGGGGTGAATGAGTACCTTTTATAAGAAGCAGGATCAATATCTGTTGAGAAGTAGAATTGAAGATTATAGAGATATTTAACAGTGCTGATTAATTTTTTTCAGTGAAGATGTGTGATACTGGGACTCTTTTCATTGGAATAGAGAAAGCTGAGCAGATTACGACTTTTTTAGAGATTGAGAGATGTTTTCTTAGAGGGAATAGGAAAAGACTATTTTCTCTGTTTGGGGAGTCAGTGACAAGGGGTCATCAATTTAAAATTAGCACTGGGAGAGTGACGACAGAAGTTAGGAGCACTGGGGGAGAAATTGGCCGCCTTTGTGCCTCCCCCCGCCCACCCCCTGAGGCACTAATGGGATGCAAATGGGTTTGCGACTAGGATCGGCAAAGTGAGCGACCCCCATGAAATTCCCTGCCACTTTTGCGCTGGTGCTAAGACTTAGCGCCTCATTCCCTAGCGCCCTGGTGATCGTGATGTCATCTGGTGCGCAGCGCCCCGTTAGCACCCAGGATCAGACCTTCCCTCTCGTCCCCCTGCCTGACCGCTTGCCGTTAGCAACGGCAGGTAGAGGAGACAGTATGTAGTTGGATGGCCGTTGGAGGAGCGGTATTTAAAGGCGTCAACGTCCGGTTTATTTTTACTCAGCAATGAATGCTGCCTTGTCAGTTGAACATAGGCAAACAGGCATTTTGAGCGATTTCAGCGTTTTTCACTTTAAGGAGTCTTTTGCCTCAGAAAAATTACTGGCACTGGACCTAGCCCTCCAGCATCAACGTTGGAGGCAGCGGAGGCAGAGAGAAAGATTACAAAATGTGGCCAGAGGGAGGAGGGCCAACAGGGCTTTCAACAGAAGGCCTTACTTTCCCAGGTTATTCCAGCAGCAGTTCTCCTACATCAATTTCACTGAGGAACAGTGTCTTAGAAGTTTCCGCTTCACCAAGGACGTGGTCACAGAGCTCTGCCACCACCTGCAGCCAGACCACGAACCTCACATCAGGAGCACCATATCTCTCTCAGTGGCAGTCAAGGTCACCGTTGCCCTCAATTTCTACGCCAGCGGATCGTTCCAGTGTGCAACAGGAGACATATCTAACAAATTGCAGTTTGCCATCCATTGCTGCATTCGCGAGGTCACAGATGCTCGCTACAGAAGGAGAAGGGACTATGTTTCCTTCCCCATGACCAGAGAGAAGCAGCACAGGCATGCATGTGGCTTTGCCAGGATAGCAGGCTTCCCTATGGTGCAGTGCGCCATTGACTGCACCCATGTCGCTTTGCGGGCACTGTATAACAATCCTGAGGTATTCCATAACTGCAAAGGCTACCACTCACTTAATGCGCAGTTTGTGTGCGACCACACACAGCAAATCCTGACTGTTAATGCCCCGCTACCCTGGCAGCAGCCACGATGTCTTCATCCCGCACCAGACCGGTGTGCCAGCTCTGTTCCAGCCACCACATCAAGCTCGTGGCTGGCTGCTGGGAGATAAGGGCCAGCCACTCTCCACCTGGCTCATGACGCCCCTCTGCACCCCCAACACTTGTGCCCAACACTCATATAATGACAGCCATACTGTGACTAGGAACATCATTGAGCAGACCATTGGAGTGCTCAAGCAATGGTTCTGCTGCCTTGACCACTCGGGAGGAGCCCTGCAGTACTCGGTTGAGTGGGTGTCACTTTTAGTCGTTGTCTGCTGCATGCTGCACAACCTGGCCATCATGAGGGTGCAGCCATTGCCACTAGGCATAGCCGCACCACCTCAGGAGGAGGAAGAGGGAGACGAGGACGAGGATGAGGAGGAGGAACAGGAGCACAAACAGCAGCGACGGAGGAGGCAGCCAATCATTCGGTCTTGTGGAAGGGCAGTCCATGACCGCCTCATCAGACGTCGGTTCCAATGAATTCGAGGCCACTTCCCAGTTGCTCAGCACATCCCCATCATTCCATCAATTTCTCATTCCATACCACACCCCAAAGCTGAAATGAGACACATAGAAACATAGAAACATAGAAGATAGGAGCAGGAGTAGGCCATTCAGCCCCTCGAGCCTGCTCCGCCATTCAATGAGATCATGGCTGATCATCCAAATTCAGTACCCTGTCCCTGCCTTCTCCCCATATCCCTTGATCCCTTTAGCCTTAAGAAATATATCCAACTCCTTCTTGAATATATTTAATGAACTGGCCTCTACCGCCCTCTATGGCAGAGAATTCCACAGGTTCACCACTCTCTGGGTGAAGAAATTCCTCCTCATTTCAGTCCTTATCCTTAGACTATGACCCCTAGTTCTGGACTCCCCGGCCATCAGAAACATCCTTCCTGCATCTAGTCTGTCCAGGCCTGACAGAATTTTATAGGTTTCGATGAGATCCCCTCTCAATCTTCTAAACTCCAGTGAATATAAGACCAATAAGGAAGGAAGGGGAGGTGGGGTGGCTATGTTAATAAAGGAAGGAATCACTGTAATACAGAGAAATGATATTCGGTCAAAAGATCAGGATAATGAAACAGTTTGGGTGGAGATAAGGAATAATAAGGGGAAAAAAACACTAGTGGGCGTAGTCTATAGGCCTCCGAACAGTTGCAACTCAGTTGGACGGAGTATCAATCAGGAAATAGTTGAGGCTTGTAATAAGGGAACATCTATAATTATGGGGGATTTTAACTATCATATTAATTGGACAAATCAAATTGGGCAGGGCTGCCTTGAGGATGAGTTCATTGAGTGTATTAGGGATGGGTTTCTTGAGCAGTATGTAACTGAACCGACCAGGGGGCAAGCAACCTTAGATCTGGTCCTGTGTAACGAGACAGGATTAATTAAAAATGTCCTAGTAAAGGATCCCCTTGGAATGAGTGACCATAACATGGTTGAATTCCATATTCAATTAGAGGGTGAGAAGGTTGGATCTCAAACAAGCGTGCTAAGCTTGAATAAAGGAGACTATGAAGGTATGAGAGCGGAATTGAGTAGAGTGGATTGGGAAAATAGATTAAAGGGTAAGACGATACATGATCAGTGGTGTACATTTAAGGAGTTATTTTACAACTTCCAAAAAATATATATTCCACTGAAAAGAAAAGGGTTAAAAGAAAAGACAGTCATCCGTGGCTAAGTAAAGAAATTAAGGATAGTATTCAACTAAAAACGAGGGCATATAAGGTAGCCAAATCTAGTGGGAGGATAGAGGATTGGGAAAACTTTAAAAGACAGCAAAAAATAACAAAAAGATTGATTAAGAAAGGGGAGATAGATTATGAAAGTAAATTAGCAAAAAATATAAAAACAGATAGTAAGAGTTTTTATACTTATATAAAAAGAAAAAGGGTGGCTAAAGTAAATGTTGGTCCCTTAGAGGATGAGACCGGTAAATTAATGGTGGGAAATATGGAGATGGCAAAAACACTGAATGAGTATTTTGTATCAGTCTTTACAGTAGAGGACACTAAGAATATCCCAACACTGGAGAAACAGGGGGCTATAGGGGGGGAGGAGCTAAACACGATCAAAATCACTAAGGAAGCGGTACTCGGTAAAATAATGGGACTCAAGGCGGATAAATCACCTGGAGCTGATGGCTTACATCCTAGGGTCTTGAGGGAAGTGGCGGTAGGGATTGTGGATGCATTGGTAATAATTTTCCAAAACTCCCTGGACTCAGCAAAGGTCCCGGCAGACTGGAAAACTGCTAATGTAACACCCTTATTTAAAAAGGGCAGTAGACAGAAGGCTGGAAACTATAGACCAGTTAGCCTAACATCTGTGGTAGGTAAAATGTTGGAGTCCATTATTAAGGAGACAGTAACAGGACATTTGAATAATCATAATTTAATAGGACAAAGTCAGCATGGTTTTATGAAGGGGAAGTCATGTTTGACAAATTTGCTGGACTTCTTTGAGGCAGTAACATATAGGGTGGATAAAGGGGAACCAATGGACGTAGTGTATTTAGACTTCCAAAAGGCATTTGACAAGGTGCCACACAAAAGATTATTGCTTAAGATAAAAAATCACGGGATTGGGGGTAATATTCTGGCATGGATAGAGGATTGGCTATCTAACAGAAGGCAGAGAGTTGGGATAAATGGTTCATTCTCGGACTGGCTTGTTTTTTTTAACGCTCTTACACCTTTTAGAATTATTATTTACTGTGGCCATGTTTGATTTAAACCCTTGATTTATCTGACTGCCACCTTTGTTTTTCTCCTTCCTATCTTTTGCTTTTATCCTTGTATCCCTTTCCTCTGTCCCCCTGCTCAGGTTCCCAACCCCGTGCCATTTTAGTTTAAACCCTCCCCCAGAGCACTAGCAAACACTCCCCCTAGGACATCGGTCCCGGCCCTGCCCAGGTGCAAACAGTCCGATTTGAACTGGTCCCACCTCCCCCAGAACCGGTTCTAATGTCCCAGGAATTTGAATCCCTCCCCCTTGCACCATTCCTCTAGCCACGTATTCATAAGTAATATCCTCCTATTTCTACTCTGACTAGCACTTGACACTGGTAGCAATCCTGAGATTACTACCTTTGAGGTCCTATTTTTTAATTTACCTCCTAACCCTATATTCAGCTTTTAGGACCTCATCCCGTCTTTTACTTATATCGTTGGTACCTATATGCACCACGACAACTGGCTGCTCACCCTCCCCTTCCCTTCCAAAATGTTCTGCAGCCGTTCTGAGATATCCTTGGCCCTTGCACCAGGGAGGCAACATACTATCCTGGAGTCTCATTTGTGGCTGCAGAAACGCCTATCTATTCCCCTTACAACAGAATCCCCTATTACTAATCTTCAGGCGAGACAGAGGGGGGTGTAAAAGGGGAGGGGGTGTTGCAATATTAATTAAGGAGTCAATTACTGCTGTAAGGAGGGATGATATATTAGCGGGTTCCTCTAATGAGGCCATATGGGTAGAACTTAAAAACAAAAAGGGGGCAAGCACTTTGCTGGGAGTGTACTATAGGCCCCCAAACAGTCAGGGGGAGATAGAGGAACAGATATGTAGGCAAATCTCCGAGAAGTGCGAAAATAATAGGGTAATAATAGTGGGGGATTTCAACTTCCCCAATATAAATTGGGACAGTCAGAGTGTGAAAGGCTTAGAGGGTGCAGAATTCTTAAAGTGCATCCAGGAGAGCTTTTTGAGCCAACATGTAGAAAGTCCTACAAGAGAGGGGGCGGTACTGGACCTAATTCTGGGGAATGTAGCCGGGCAAGTGGTGGAAGTGTCAGTAGGAGAGCATTTTGGCGACAGTGACCATAATTCGGTGAGATTTAAGGTGGTCATGGAAAAAGACAAAGACGGCCCGGAAATAAGGGTTCTAAATTGGGGGAAGGCCGATTTTAATATGATAAGGCAGGATCTGGCCAAAGTGGACTGGGAGCAGCTGCTTATAGGAAAATCCACATCAAAACAGTGGGAGACTTTCAGAAGGGAAATAGAGAGAGTACAACGCCAACATGTTCCTGTAAAGGTCAAGGGTGGGACCAACAAGCAAAGGGAACCTTGGATGACAAGGGATATACAGAAATGCATTAGAAATAAGAGGGGGGCTTTTGGCAGTTACAAAAGACTAAAGACAGAAGAAGCCCTAGAGGAGTATAAAAAGTGCAGGGGCATACTTAAAAAAGAAATTAGGAGGGCGAGGAGGGGCCATGAAATAACACTGGCGAGCAAAATAAAGGAAAATCCTAAGATGTTTTATAAGTATATTAAGGGCAAGAGGATAACCAGGGAAAGGGTAGGGCCCATTAGGGACCAAAGTGGCAATCTGTGTGTAGAGCCAGAGGATGTAGGCGGGGTTTTAAATGAATTTTTTGCATCTGTGTTCACTATGGAGAAAGACGATGCAGACATAGAAATCGGGCAAGGGGACTGTGACATACTTGAACATATTAGCATCGAGAGGGAGGAGGTGCTAGCGGTTTTAGCGGGCCAAAAAGTGGATAAATCCCCAGGCCCGGACGAGATGTATCCCAGGCTGCTGTGGGAGGCAAGGGAGGAGATTGCAGGGGCTCTGACACTAATTTTCAGAACCTCTCTGGCCACAGGGGATGTACCAGAGGACTGGAGAACAGCTAACGTAGTACCATTATTCAAGAAGGGTAGCAGGGATAAACCAAGGAATTACAGGCCAGTGAGTCTAACATCTGTGGTGGGGAAATTATTGGAAAAAATTATGAGGGACAAAATTAATCTCCACTTGGAGAGGCAAGGATTAATCGGGGATAGTCAGCATGGCTTTGTCAAGGGTAAATCATGTCTAACAAATCTGATCGAATTTTTCGAGGGGGTGACTAGTGGGGTGGATGAGGGAAATGCTGTGGATGTGGTGTACATGGACTTCAGTAAAGCTTTTGACAAAGTCCCGCATAGGAGACTGGTCAAGAAGGTAAGAGCCCATGGGATCCAGGGTGCCTTGGCGCGTTGGATCCTAAACTGGCTGAGTGGCAGGAGGCAGAGGGTGATGGTCGAAGGTTGCTTTTGTGACTGGAAGCCTGTGTCCAGTGGGGTACCTCAGGGATCGGTGCTGGGTCCCTTATTGTTTGTGATCTACATAAATGATTTGGATGAAAATGTAAAAGGTATGATCAGTAAGTTCGCAGATGACACGAAAATTGGTGGGGTGGTAAATTGCGAGGAGGAAAGCCTCCGGTTACAGGACGATATAAACGGGTTGGTCAGATGGGCGGAAAAGTGGCAAATGGAATTTAACCCTGAAAAGTGCGAGGTGATGCATTTTGGACGGACAAATAAGGCAAGGGAATACACAATGAGTGGTAGGACCCTAGGAAGTACAGAGGGTCAGAGGGACCTTGGTGTACATGTACATAGATCCCTGAAGGCAGCGGAGCAGGTAGATAAGGTGGTTAAAAAGGCATATGGGATACTTGCCTTCATTAGCCGAGGCATAGAATATAAGAGCAGGGAGGTTATGATGGAGCTGTACAAAACGCTGGTGAGGCCACAGCTGGAGTACTGTGTGCAGTTCTGGTCGCCTCACTATAGGAAGGATGTGATTGCTTTGGAGAGGGTGCAGAGAAGATTCACCAGGATGTTACCTGGGATGGAGCGCCTCAGCTATGAAGAGAGGCTGGACAGGCTGGAGTTGTTTTCCTTGGAGCAGAGAAGGCTGAGGGGGGACCTGATTGAGGTGTACAAAATAATGAGGGGCATAGATAGGGTAGATAAAGAGGAACTTTTCCCCTTAGTGGGGGGGTCAATAACAAGGGGGCATAGATTCAGGGTAAGGGGCAGGAGATTTAGAGGGGATTTGAGGAGGAACTTTTTCACCCAGAGGGTGGTTGGAATGTGGAACTCAATGCCTGAAAGGGTGGTGGAGGCAGGAACCCTCACAACATTCAAGAAGCATTTGGATGAGCACTTGAAATGCCATTGCATACAAGGCTATGGACCAAATGCTGGAAAATGGGATTAGACTGGACAGGGATGGATGGGCGGCGCAGACACGATGGGCCGAAGGGCCTCTTTCTGTGCTGTAAAACTCTATGACTCTATGACTCTATGACTATAGCTCTCCCACTCTTTTTCCTCCCGTCCTGTGCAGCAGAACCACCCATGGTGCCAGGAATTTGGCTGCTGCTCCCTTCCTCTGATAAGCCATCCCCCTCATCAATATCCAAAGCGGTATATCTGTTTGAGAGGGGGATAGCCACAGGGGACCCCTGCACTACCTGCCTGCGCCTACTACTCTGCCTGGTGGTCACTCATTCTCTTCCTGCCTGTGCAGCCTTTCCCTGCGGTGTGACCAACTCCCTAAACGTGTTACCACGACGTCCTCAGCATTGTGAATGCTCCAGTATGTATCCACTCGCAGCTCCAGTGCCGCAATGCGGTCTGTCAGTAGCTGCAGCTGGATATACTTCCTGCACACATGGAGGGATTTCCCACATAGCGCAGGAGGAGCATACCATGGGGCCGAGCTCTCCTGCCATGACTTACCCTTTAATTAATTCAAATTAAATTAAATCAAATCAATCCCACCAATTACACTACAATTAAATGATATACTTAAGGGCCCTGGTTTACCAGCAGCCCCCGCTACACCACAGACACCCTATAAACTATAAACCACAAACTTTAAGTTTGGAAAAAAGGAGAAAGAGAGAAATACTCACCAACCAATCACTTACCTGCTTTCTGGTGACGGCACTCTTCGATTACTTTTTACTTCTCTCTCTCCCTCTCTCTGAGCTCGGAGATTGGTAAGCCTACCTGCGCCTCGCCGCCTGTTTAAATCACCGCCGCTGCCTCATTCCACACAGGTCCGCCGCCGCCGCCGCTGTGGGGCCTTCCTGCGCCTCGCCGCCTGTTTAAATCAGCGCCGCTGCCTTGCTCCACACAGGTCCACTGCCGCCGCCGCTGAGAGGAGGCAGCATTTCGGGTATTGGCTGAGAAAGGGCAATGGGTAAGAAGTGGAAGCGCTCATAGTGAAGTTCCCACTTCCATGTCCCCTTTCGTCATCATCCCTCTCATGAGCCACCGTACTTCACTCCTACCACTCTGCTGGAGGGCAGCTTGGTGCAGATCAGTGACATGCTGTAAGGCCAAGGCTAAGGTGTTGGTCATCCTATTTAAGGCACCAGACATGTTGGCATCCAGAGTCTGCACGGCCATGGTCAAGGCCTGCATGGTCTCATTAGATTGCTGCGATTAATGTTCCACGGAGTTGGCCAATCAATCCATGGAAGAAGACATCCTTGCAATGCTATGCAACATCAACCTACTCATGCTTGAGGTGGACTCCTCCATTCTCTCTGTAATTGTGGACAGTGTGCGTGGAAGGCCTGCCAGTACGTCGCAGATTTTCTGCTGCCCCTCAATGATTATCCTTTTCATCGATGGCCCCCAGGGTACAGCATCTGTGTCCAACTCAGCAGAGCTTGGAGAGGGCTGTGCCTCCGACGTGAACTCTCCACAGCTGTTCCTGCCACCATTGTCTGCTGTTGCTCACTTGTGAACTGTGAAAACCCAATTATCTGTCGA
This sequence comes from Somniosus microcephalus, assembly GCF_052327205.1. NCBI lineage: Eukaryota > Metazoa > Chordata > Chondrichthyes > Squaliformes > Somniosidae > Somniosus > Somniosus microcephalus. The sequence continues at coordinate 123,549,863 of NC_140996.1, forward strand.
ACTGGATCCAGTGAAGTACGAGTATCTGTGCTGGTGCACGGTAAGCATGAGTCCTGTGCCACGGGGCACCCTCAGAAGGAATCATCTCCTCTGAGGATTCGTCATCTGGAGCTCCACTGACTGCTGCTGTACACGTGAAGGCCCTGGCAGAGCGAAAGAAATGAATTTGTACTGGCAAAGTAAGAATGTTGCAACTTAACATTTTGAAGAAGATCATATTTCACTCGCTGCTGAAATCAAGTCAACATGGCTGAGTGTTGTATTACGTAGGTTGATGATATTTAATTCTGTCACCAGGTAGCTGCAAAGTTCCAATCTCCCCAACTCCGATGGTCAGGGATGGCGAGACACCACTGATCTCCAGCGCTTCCTCTTCTGCAGTTGTTAACTGGGAAAACAGTGGAAGACCACCTCCAGTTCTGTCCCTCTCCTTAGTGTTCTGTGCTCTCTTCTCCTTTAACCGGGGGAAGAACAGACCTATGAGTGACTGTAATGTCATGTGTTCACCCGATGGATGTAGTGCATTTGGTGAGGGTGCCTATCAGGGAGAAGCATCAAATTGTATAAGGATCAGGGTGAGTGGGAGTGGTGGATGGATAGAAGGGGATGTGATGAAGTGTATAGAAAGAGAACGATGGATGCATTTGCAAGGTAAGTAGTTGTGAGCAGTGATGTGATGGAATAGCTCGACAAGACAGAGTGAGCGTGGTGGAGGGGTGATGTAAGAACATAAGAACATAAGAAATAGGAGCAGGAGTAGGCCAATCGGCCCCTTGAGCCTGCTCAGCCATTCAATAAGATCATGGCTGATCTGATCCTAACCGCCAATCCACTATCACAGAACCATCTCCTGAATCTAACAGAATTAGACACACGAAATAGGAGCAGGATCAGGCTACACGGCCCCTGGGCTCGCTCCGCTACCCACAGGGCCATGACCGATCCGAACTAGACTCATGTCCAAATTCCTGCCCGCTCCCCGTAACCCTTAATTTCCTTTACTTCTAGGAAACTGTCTATTTCTGTTTTAAATTTATGTAATGATGTAGCTTCTACAGCTTTTTGGGGCAGCATATTCCATGGACCTACCACCCTCTGAGTGAAGTAGTTCCTCCTCATCTCAGTTTTGAAAGAGCAGCCCCTTATTCTAAGACTATGCCCCCTAGTTCTAGTTTCACCCATCAGCGGGAACATCCTTCACGCATCCACCCGATCCAACCCCTTCACAATCTTATATGTTTCAATAAGATCGCCTCTCATTCTTCTGAACTCCAATGAGTAGAGTCCCAATCTACTCAACCTCTCCTCATATGTCCATCCCCTCATCCCCGGGATTAACCAAGTGAACCTTCTTTGTACTGACTCGAGAGCAAGTATGTCCTTTCTTAAGTATGGACACCAAAACTGTACGCAGTATTCCAGGTGCGGTCTCACCAATACCTTGTACAACTGAAGCAATACCTCCCTATTTTTATATTCTATCCCCCTAGCAATGAAAGCCAACATTCCATTGGCCTTCTTAATCACTTGCTGCACCTGCATACTAACCTTTTGAGTTTCGTGCACCAGGACCCCCAGATCCCTTTGTACTTCAGTACTTTCCAGTTTCTTGCCATTAAGATAATAACTTGCTCTATGATTTTTCCTGCCAAAGTGCATAACCTCACACTTTCCAGTATTGTATTCCATCTGCCAAATATCTGCCCACTTACTTAGCCTGTCTATGTCCCCTTGCAGGTTTTTTATGTCCTCCTCACTCACTACTTTCCCTCCCATCTTAGTATTATCCGCAAACTTTGATATGTTACACTCGGTCCCCTCCTCCAAATCGTTAATATAGATTGTAAAGAGTTGGGGACCCAGCACTGACCCCTGCGGAACACCACTAGTTACTGATTGCCAGTCTGAGAATGAACCATTTACCCCAACTCTCTGCCTTCTGTTAGATAGCCAATCCTCTATCCATGCCAGAATATTACCCCCAATCCCGTGATTTTTTATCTTAAGCAATAATCTTTTGTGTGGCACCTTGTCAAATGCCTTTTGGAAGTCTAAATACACTACGTCCATTGGTTCCCCTTTATCCACCCTATATGTTACTTCCTCAAAGAACTCCAGCAAATTTGTCAAACATGACTTCCCCTTCATAAAACCATGCTGACTTTGTCCTATTAAGTTATGATTATCCAAATGTCCTGTTGCTGACTCCTTAAAAATGGACTCCAAAATTTTACCTACCACAGATGTTAGGCTAACCGATCTATAGTTTCCAGCCTTCTGTCTACTGCCCTTTTTAAATAAGGGTGTTACATTAGCAGTTTTCCAATCTGCCGGGACCTTTGCCAAGTCCAGGGAGTTTTGGAAAATTATTACCAATGCATCCACAATCCCTACCGCCACTTCCCTCAAGACCCTAGGATGTAAGCCATCAGGTCCAGGTGATTTATCCGCCTTGAGTCCCATTATTTTACCGAGTACCACTTCCTTAGTGATTTTGATCGTGTTTAGCTCCTCCCCCCCTATAGCCCCCTGTTTGTCCAGTGTTGGGATATTCTTAGTGTCTTCTACTGTAAAGACTGATATAAAATATTCATTCAGTGTTTTTGCCATCTCCATATTTCCCACCATTAATTTCCCGGTCTCATCCTCTAAGGGACCAACATTTACTTTAGCCACCCTTTTTCTTTTCATATAACTATAAAAACTCTTACTATCTGTTTCTATATTTTTTGCTAATTTACTTTCATAATCTATCTTCCCTTTCTTAATCAATCTTTTTGTTATTTTTTGCTGTCTTTTAAAGTTTTCCCAATCCTCTATCCTCCCACTAGATTTGGCTACCTTATATGCCCTTGTTTTTAATTGAATACTATCCTTAATTTCTTTACTTAGCCACGGATGGCTGTCTTTTCTTTTACACCCTTTTCTTCTCAGTGGAATATATATTTTTTGGAAGTTGTAAAGTAACTCCTTAAATGTACACCACTGATCATGTATCGTCTTACCCTTTAATCTATTTTCCCAATCCACTCTACTCAATTCCGCTCTCATACCTTCAGAGTCTCCTTTATTCAAGCTTAGCACGCTTGTTTGAGATCCAACTTTCTCACCCTCTAATTGAATATGGAATTCAACCATGTTATGGTCACTCATTCCAAGGGGATCCTTTACTAGGACATTTTTAATTAATCCTGTCTCGTTACACAGGACCAGATCTAAGGTTGCTTGCCCCCTGGTCGGTTCAGTTACATACTGCTCAAGAAACCCATCCCTAATACACTCACTGAACTCATCCTCAAGGCAGCCCTGCCCAATTTGATTTGTCCAATTAATATGATAGTTAAAATCCCCCATAATTATAGATGCTCCCTTATTACAAGCCTCAACTATTTCCTGATTGATACTCCGTCCAACAGAGTTGCAACTGTTCGGAGGCCTATAGACTACGCCCACTAGTGCTTTTTTCCCCTTATTATGTGCACAGCAGGATGTAGGTGAATGTGCAACTGTACTCACCTTTCTTGACCTGATTAGGTCATTAAAGGACTTCCTGCACTGAATCCAGGAGCATGGCAAAATGATCCTGCTGCTGACCTCCTCGGCCACCTCCAGCAACATCTTCTTTGTTGTAGCAGCAGGTTTCTTCCTCCCATTGTTAGGGAAGAGTATTTTTCTCATACTCCTCACTGCACCCAGCAATGCATCAAGCGATGCATTGTTAAATCAATGCACAGCCTTTGACCACCCTGAATCTATCATAAAACTTCTCCCTCTCTTTGTTTAAACTCCTAACTCCTTCAAATTCCATCTTTGGATTGGCCCTTTAAATACGCCAGTTGAGCTCACATCATGCGAGTCCGCACCACACCTGCTGCTGCGCATTCGACGCCAAGCCCAGAAGTAATATTATAATTAAGCAGCTGCATGTAAATGCCACAGACAGACGCACTGAAAGATCTTCTGGGTTTCCCAGTCGAGATTGCAACCCCTCCCCACCCTACTCTGAATGCGCCTTGGAGTTATTATGGCCACAATATTAACAGAGAGCCAGGGAGAGTGCGGGGAGCCTGTAATCGGGCAAAGAACCTGGCAAGTTTGGAGACATGGAGGCTTGGCCAAAATGACAGCTTGGCCGGCAGGTGTGAAACATTACTAGCGGCTGGAGGCCGCAGCTGGAGACCCATGGGAACGGTCTCTGGCACTTGGCAGGAAGCATCGGCTCTGGGCTGCAATCAAGAAGGAATCGGGGCAGGGTGTGGGGGATATGGGTGTGTAGAGGCTGGAGACCGGGGCTGGGGGCAGGCAGATCGAGGCTGGTGGAAGGGTGGAGATCAGTATCGGTGGGAGGGTAGAGATTGGGTCCGGTGGGAGGGTGTAGATTGGGGCCAAAGGGAGGAGCTGAAGCCTCTGGGCAGTGATCCAGGCTGGGGGAGGACAAAGCCTTCTTTGTGAGGCCAAGGAGGAGCATTCTTGTACCTCCTGGCCGACAAGGAGTGCTAAAAGAGCAGATCTTTAGCACTAACCTTCGGGAGTCAGCAGCTCGGGCCTCCTGCTCACTTCCAGTTAAATTTAAGTCGCAACGCCAATGATGCCATCAGGCGGCGACTTTAGAATGTTAATTAGGCCTCTGCCTGCCTTTTGCGGGAGCCTCGTCAATGGCCTGATTTTTGTATGTTAAAATTTAAAGGGGCAGAAATGGGGTCAGGTTGGGGTTGGGATGCTCGATCTTGATATTTTAATGCCACCCCCTGCCCGATTCTCTCCCGCCCATCAGGGTGGGGGGCGGGAGGGTGTTAAAATCAAGGCCAATGGGCTGCATCGTCATTTATTGTTCTGCAAACTTCTATGGTTCAGTGGGAGGTTGGGGAAGGAAATTAATCTTCCCTAAAGTAAGGGATTAAGAGGTGCCAGGGGAGTGAAGACCATGATAGAATAATCATACATAGGCCTGGAAATTCCTCGGAATTTCTCTCGCTCCGCTGGCATTACTTCAGCAGTAGTGCAGCTGAGTGGGAGCAGCTCTGAGGAATTTCCCAGCCATAGACTCTGGATGGAGCAGACTTAGGTTGGCTGACCATTTCTTGCTTTGGATTTTCCTACATTCTTCTGGATTCCATCAGCAGATTTGAAGTCATATTCAATTGTGGTTGTTGTCATATGTTATACATAAAGGATCTGTGAACTATAGCACTGATTTTTACAGCATTCAAAAATTTTGAATATTCAGAATTGTGTCTGTTAATTGAATCCACTCCCCCAATAATTTTAGCTCTGCAAAACCAATATAAATATGTACATTAGCATAAACACTGTTGTTCAAAGTATCTTGACAGCATAAGATGACTATTTATTGCTTGACACTAAGTAGGTATTAAAATGACCAACACTATATATATCTGATGAAAGGTCATTGGCCTGAAATGTTAATTCTGTTTCTCCACAGAGGCTGCCTGACCTGCTGAGTATTTCCAGCATTTTCTGTTTTTATATACTATGGCCCAGATATTCCGATCACAGGCCTCCCACGGGCGGAGGGCTGCGATCTGGAAAAATCTGCGCCAAGACCTGAGGGCTCCCAGGAGGCGCACAGTTCCACTGTTGGGCCTCTCCAAACTGCCGGTGTACAGGGCCCACGTATCCCAGAGGCGCAGGTAGTTCGCAGCATCCCTGGGATCACGTGGGTCATGGGGAACCAATCAGAGAAGGGAATCTCCCTTCATACATTTGACAGGAAGACCTGTCAAATATATGAACAGAGATCACCCCCAAAACATAGTAAAACTTTAAATAAATTTTTTAAAAATCACATTTTTAAAATGACTTGAAATTACATAAATTAACTATTTTAAACAAAAATTTAAATTAAAAAAAAAAAGAATTAAAGTTTTTAGTGTCATAGGCCTAGAAATTCAGTATAGCCACTTTTGGGGCGGTAAAGTCGGGCGGGCGCTAAATTTAGCGCCCGCCGGAAAGTGGAGGCCACTTCGCCGATATTCAGTAGCTTTGGCCAAGGAGTTTGGGCGAGCGCTGAAACTGGCGTTGCACTCCTATCTTTAGGCGCTAAGCCGGCGGTGCAGACTGATAACGCCGAGGCCGGGCGCAGCGCAGGTGCGGTCATGTTTTGATTGACAGCAGACACCCTGACGCCGGCCAGCTCTTAAAGGGGGAAGGGTCGACTTTGTCTGTTGCCACGCCCTGGATAGTGGAGCCCTGCAGCTAGGCCTGAACACTGCTGGTGGATCCAAATAGCGCCTGAAGCCATGCAGAAGGCCCGTGAACGAGCGCAGCGCTTCTCAGAGCATGCTTTGAGGGTGCTGCTTAGGGGTTTGGAAAAGAAAAGAGAGATCTTGTGCCCGGACAGTGGCAAGAAGGCTCCCAGGAGGCAGTACAGGAGAGCCTGGAGGGAAATCGCCCAGAGGGTCTCAGCCAACAGCAATGTCCCCAGGACTGGTGACCAATGCCGCAAGAAGTACAACGACCTCACTCGGTTGGTCAGGGTGAGTACCCTTTCCAGTGTCCTCCTCATCCTTGCATGTGCACCTCACATTATGGGCAAAGGGACCTCAAAGGCCTAATGGCCAGCCCTCCTCTCGCAGCTATGGCACTGGCATGATCATCAATAGCACTTTCTGCACTTTACACACTGGCCAAGCTGTTCGACCATGGGAGGCAGTGCACACCACAACAGGGCACCACACTGGCCAAGCTATTCGACCATGGGAGACAGTGCACACAACAACAGGGCACCACACTGGCCAAGCTGTTCGACCATGGGAGGCAGTGCACACAACAACAGGGCACCACACTGTACTTAGAGGCCGTCCTTTCTCTTGCAGGCCAAGCTGGCGCAGAATCTGAAGAGCCGGACTGTCACCGGGGGAGGCCGTGTCCAGTTCCAGGAGCTCAGTGACCTGGAGGAGCGCGTGGCTCGACTCATGCGTGCTCGGGTGGTTGGCCCCGTAGCTATTGGAGATGCCGACCCTGTGCTGGGCCCCAATGGTAAGGACATGACCGTTTGCACCTCTCTCGTTCCCCTTGCGCTTCAGATCTACATCCTTTGGCACTGTCCCACCAATGCGCATAATGCCACCACTCATGCCTCCCTCGCTGACGCCCTGTCCTCACTCTAAAGCTACTCTTGTGCCTTCCTGCTTTCAGCTGGTGAGGAGGAGGTCCCTGAAGCTGAGAGTGCCAGTCCCTCGGAAGAGGAGGACGACGAGGACCAAGAGGAAGGCGGCACATCGGGGGAACCCTCATCCGCGCCAGGGGATGGCAATGGAGGGGAGACGTCTTGCCTGGAGGAGAGCCAGGGGGAAGTGTTGCAGGGGAGGGCAGTTGCTGGGCCCAGTGGCGTCCAGGCACGCGGGAAGGGTCGGGCAGCTCGCGGCCTCCTCCCCAGAGGGAGAGTCCGGCCTCCAGTCCGGAGACGGTCCTCGCCCAGGAGGTGCGCTTCCTTGATGAAATGTCCGCGGACTCGGAGCGGCGCCACACCGAGTTCATGGGGGTTGTGGGACAGTTGCCTCAGGCCATTGAGTCCCTGGCTCATAGTGTGGCCGATTTCGGGGACTCACAGGCCAGGGGTGTCGACCAACTCGCGGCAGCACAGGACGCGAGTCGAGAGTTCCTGAGTGGTGCCGTGCAGACACTGGCTGGTCTGATGCGGGCACAGACCAGGGCAGTTCGGGCACTCACTTCTGCCACACTCGCTGTGTCACGGAGGCATCGCCAGGGCACCCGCCGCCCTGCTGCAGCACAGCGGTCTGGCCTTCACCAGATTGCTGCGCTTACTGCAGTGCCAGCCCGGCCGAGTGCCAGTGTCTCTGGCGACCAGCGAGCACCTGGCATCAGCCAGCTTGCCCCCATTGCTGCAGCCGCCACTGCCACTCCCCCAGCCAAGCTGCGACGAGCTGCTGCAGAGACTGATGCTGCCCAGCCACAGCTGCAGCAGTCAGCAGCCGGCCCCTCCAGGGCCGGACCTCGTCTAGGCCGACCCCCAAGGGCATCTGCCGTCACGCATTGCGCCCCTCAGGAGCCTTCCCACAGCCTTGCAACACCCACAGGGCCCAGGTTGAGGCGGAGCAACAGGTCGGGCAGGGGCCGGAGAAGCCTGCACAAGGACTCGCCCTCTCGGCACACCAAGTAGAGTGTGTTGCCAACTGTTTTTTTATATGGGGGTGTTTGTGTTCTGTATGGGGGGGTTTGTCTTGGTTAGGCCGAGGATGAAGGCCAATTGGATGGACAAGTTTTGTTATTCCTCCCCAGGTTGTGGGAGTGAGATATGTTTTTGACTGTTTTTTGGGGGTCTTGTCTGTTTTTCTGTTTCATGTGGGAAGGGCCCTGAGTTTGTTAAATAAAGCTTTTTATTTATTCAGCTTGTCCAGGTGTCATGTTTCAAGTGGTTGTTGTGTTAGCCGGCTGAGGGCTTGCGGAGCGGCTGCATTCAGGTGCGTTCATTGCCACAAGCCATTCCCTGACAGGGGGCCTAGAAGTGTCGTTCAATAAGCCGCCGGCGGACGGCCCTTGGACCTTGTGGCTCCCTCCTGGGCTGGTACTCCTCCTCCTCCTCATGGTCCTCCTGCTCATCCTCCTGAGGTGGTGGTCCAACGTGAGGTGGCAGTGCCTGAGTCCTGCGGATAGCCAGGTTGTGCAGCATGCAGCAAACGACGACGAACTGGGAGACTCTATCCGGCGAATACTGTAGAGATCCGCCGGAACGATCCAGGCAGCGAAACCGTTGCTTGAGGACGGCAATCGTTTGCTCTATGATGTTCCTTGTGGCTTGATGGCTTTTGTTGTATGCCTCCTCAGCAGGGGTCCTGGGCGCGCGGAGCGGGGTCATGAGCCATGTACACAAAGGGTAGCCCTTGTCCCCAATAAGCCATCCCCTTGGTGGAGGCTGTGCCTCGAACATGTCAGCCACAGTAGTCTGGCGCAGGATAAATGCATCGTGGCTGCTTCCTGGAAAGCGGGCATTGACAGCTAGGATGCGCTGCCTGTGGTCACACACCAGCTGTACATTGAGGGAATGGTAGCCCTTCCGGTTGCGGTAATCCTCGGCATTGTCGATAGGTGCCCGCATAGCCACATGCGTGCAGTCAATGGCGCCCTGCACCATGGGGAAGTCGGCGATCCTGGCAAAACCGACTGCACGCTGCTCCTGCCTCTCTAGGGTCATGGGGAAGGAGATGAATTGGTGTCTCCTTGCAAAAAGGGCATCGGTGACCTGCCGGGTGCAGCGATGCACGGCGAACTGGGAGATGTTCGCTATGTCCCCAGCAGCGGCTTGGAAGGAGCCGCTTGCATAAAAGTTCAGAGCCACCGTGATCTTCACTTCCACCGACAGAGACGTCCTGCACATCAGCTGTGGACGCAGATCTCTGTGAAGCAGCTGGCAGATCTCTGCAACCACCTCCCTTCTGAAGCGCAGCCTCTTAACACAATGCGCGGCAGTCATGGTGAGATAGGACACCTGCTGCCGGTATTCCCTGAGTGGGTAAGGCCTACGTTGCCGACGCCTGATGGCCCCTCTGCGTCTAGGCATGGCTGGCCCTCTCACACAGTGTCTGCGAGCCCTTCGCACACAATGCTGGAACTGAGGGTTGGAACCCCATGCAGCCCCCATAATAAACTTGCAAACAGTGAAATCACAATGAGTCAAATTTCCAAGCTCTGGCCAGAAGCCAAAAATACCTCTCCTATGTTGTCCCAAATCAGTAAGGTCTGTTCCTTGGTCTCTGTCCAGAAATCCAAAGCACTAAAGTCATTGCAGCAAAATGGCTGGCCTTTATAGTTCAGTCTAAGTGCCCTTTAATTATCGCTCCCCGAGGCCCGCAGGGCCTCTGCTGCGTTCCACTTCACAGTTCTTAACAGCGCCACGCCCACATTGGGCGGGCGCCACTGAATTTCTGGTTTGGGGCGCACAAACAGCGTTGCACGACGAAATGACGTCATAAGCTGCGTGCGCAGCTGAGCGGGCGCAAACACTTTGCGCCGGCGCTAAATGTCAACTGAAGTTGGGCGTAGGCGCAGATCGGCCTGCGCCCGGGCGCTAAGTGCCTAGCGCTCGAAATCTACCCCTCTTATGGCGCTAACGGCTGGCGAACGCAACTGAATTTCTAGGCCATAGAGTCATAGGCCTAGAAATTGGGTTGGGGCGCCAAAGTGGCGCAAAAGTCGCCTGAGCGCAGGATTTAACGCAGCGATCGGAGTAATTCCGATCGCCAGAAATTCAGTTTCAGTGCCGCTCGAGGGACACGGGGCGAAGCTCAAGGCGCTCCCCGTCCCTCTTAGGGCGCTGAAACTGATTATCGCAGCGCAACGTGCCGCAGCACCACACGCTGCGGCACGGCACGCTGCGGTACTGTAGGCCTTCCTCCCCCTGTTAAGGGGGAGGTGCCTGCAACAGCGCGATCCCCGATCGCGAGTGCCGGCAAATGAGCCCGGCACCAAGGAGAAGTGCCGGGCTCTCTGGAAACAGCCGGCAATGCCGCGGGGGGGGGAGGTTAAGAGGCCGGGGATGGAGGTGCTGGCAGGCGGCTGCCAAAAAAGCGGCCGCCCCGCACCTCCACCTTAACTTGCGCCGCTGCCGGCACAGTAAGGCCCCGTGAACCGGGCGTGGGTAGTGAGCGGCGCAACTGTGGCGTTCACTACCAAATATCGCGAACGGGGCACGAATGGGGCGCTGCGCACACCGATGATGTCATCGGTGGTGGCGCAGCGCAAAAGCCTAACGCCGCCATTAGCGCCCCTACTGAATATCGCGGGAGACGCAGCCAGTGGCGCTACAGCCACTGACTGCCTCTTTAGGCACTAACAGGTGGCGCTACTCACCCAATTTCTCCCCCATAGAGTTATACAGCACAGAAAGAGGCCCTTCGGCCCATCGCGTCCGCGCCGGCCATCAGGACCTGTCTAATCTAATCCCATTTTCCAGCATTTGGTCCGTAGCCTTGTTTGCTATGGCATTTCAAGTGCTCATCCAAATGCTTCTTGAACGTTGTGAGGGTTCCAGCCTTTACCACCCTTTCAGGCAGTGAGTTCCAGATTCCAACCACCCTCTGGGTGAAAAAGGTTTTCCTCAAATCCCCTCTAAACCTCCTGCCCCTTACCTTGAATCTATGGCCCCTTGTTATTGACCCCTCTACTAAGGGAAAAAGTTCCTTTCTATCTACCCTATCTATGCCCCTCATAATTTTGTACACCTCAATCAGGTCCCCCCTCAGCCTTCTCTGCTCGAAGGAAAACAACCCCAGCCTGTCCAGTCTTTCCTCATAGCTGAAGCGCTCCAGCCCAGGTAACATCCTGGTGAATCTACTCTGCACCCTCTCCAAAGTAATCACATCTTTCCTATAGTGTGGCGACCAGAACTGCACACAGTATTCCAGCTGTGGCCTAACCAGCGTTTTGTACAGCTCCATCATAACCTCCCTGCTCTTATATTCTATGCCTCGGCTAATGAAGACAAGTATCCCATATGCCTTTTTAACTACCTTATCCACCTGTTCTGCTGCCTTCAGGGATCTATGTACATGCACACCAAGGTCCCTCTGATCATCTGTCTTTCCTAGGGTCTTACCATTCATTGTGTATTCCCTTGCCTTGTTAGTCCCTCCAAAATGCATCACCTCACACTTTTCCGGGTTAAATTCCATTTGCCACTGTTCCGCCCATCTGACCAACCCATCTATATCGTCCTGCAGACTGAGGCTACCCTCCTCGCTATTTACCACCCCACCAATTTTCGTGTCATCTGCGAACTTACTGATCATACCTTTCACATTCACATCCAAATCATTAATGTAGACCAAAAACAGCAAGGGACCCAGCACCGATCACTGCGGTACCCCACTGGACACAGGCTTCCAGCCACAAAAACAACCTTCGACCATCACCCTCTGCCTTCTGCCACTAAGCCAGTTTTGGATCCAATGTGCCAAGGCACCCTGGATCCCATGGGCTCTTACCTTCTTGACCGTCTCCTATGCGGGACTTTATCGAAAGCCTTACTGAAATCCATGTTTACCACATCCACTGCACTACCCTCATCCACACACCTAGCCACCCCCTCGAAAAATTCAATCAAATTAGTCAGACATGACCTTCCCTTGACAAAGCCATGCTGCCTATCCCTGATTAATCCTTGCCTCTCCAAGTGGAGACTAATTCTGTCCCTCAGAATTTTTTCCAATAATTTCCCTACCACTGATGTTAGGCTCACTGGCCTGTAATTCCCTGGTTTATCCCTACCACCCTTCTTGAATAATGGTACTATATTAGCTGTTCTCCAGTCCTCTGGCACATCCCCTGTGGCCAGAGAGGCTTTGAAAATTTGTGTCAGAGCCCCTGCAATCTCCTCCTTTGCCTCACACAGCAGCCTGGGATACATCTCGTCCGGGCTGGGGATTTATCCACTTTTAAGCCTGCTAAAACCGCTAGTACCTACTCCCTCTCGATGCTAATATGTTCAAGTATATCACAGTCCCCCTGCCCGATTTCTATGTCTACATCGTCCTTCTCCATAGTGAACACAGATGCAAAAAATTCATTTAAAACCCCACCTACATCTTCTGGCTCCACACATAGATTGCCACTTTGGTCCCTAACGGGCCCTACTCTTTCCCTAGTTATCCTCTTGCCCTTAATCTATATATATAAAGTGGTTGGTTTGTCTGTCTGTCTGTCTGTCTGTCTGGGTGCTTTTTTATGTCCGCTATACACTCAAAAGTTATAGAGCGTACTTACACATATTATATCAAAAGAAAGGTTATGATCAGGGGAGTGTCATAGGCATATTTACTTTTTGGTCAGACAAAAATTGTTCGGACAGTATACAAAAAACGTTCAAAAATCCGCTCATTAGCGGTTGACCAATCCTACCGCTCATTAGTTTTGAGTGACGTGATGGTTGACCAATCCTACGGGGTGGGTGGGGCCTAATGATTCAAACTGCCGTTAGTGTGGGAGCAGGAGCTGAGCGGCGGCCATTAAACACCTGCCGGGCCTCAAGCTAACAAAATGGTAATGGAGGTGAGGAAATTGTTGATTCATTAGTATTGACACATTAACCACTGGAGGCAATGCCAGAAATGACGCAGATGGGGATTAAATGATATGAAATATAGATTTCCAGCAAAAAAAAAGGTTGGTTTTAAACTTTAAAAAAATCCATTTGCAAAGGAGTGCATGATACACTAAGTTCGCGTTTAATGTTTTATGAGGCATTTTAAGATAACGGATACCCAGCTGAACCCTGTAGGTAAGCTCTTTTTCCTCAGGCTTCAAAGCCTCGGCCTCTCCTCGCCAGCCACGCCCGAGCTGGGCACCGCCCGTCCCGCTGGGCCCGATTCCAAACAAGCGGCCCGCGATCGCCGCCATCTTGGTTACGGCTGGCGGGGCGGGACGGAGCCGAGCGTAGCCATCATCGCCATCTTGGTAAAGGCTGGCGGGGTGGGACGGAGCTGAGCGGAGCCATCGTCGCCATCTTGGTAAAGGCTGGCGGGGCAGGACGGAGCCCAGCGGAGCCATCGCTGCCATCTTGGAATAGGCTGGTGGGGCGGGACGGAGCCTAGCGGGAGGTGAGTTGGGGTCACTCGGGCTGGGCCTGACATCCGCTTGGCCTGAGACACAGAGCGGGGGAGTGGCAGCGGTCGGCCGTTAGCCGCGTGGCCCGAGAAACAGAGCGGGGGAGCGGCGTGGCGGCCGGCCGCAGCGGGAGCTCAGCTGGGTTCACTTGCGCCGAGCCTCACCGCTACGCCACGCATGGGGCCTCCGGCTCACCAAGGCCGGGCTCCCTCTCTCTCTCCTCCCCCCCCCTCTCCTCCCACCCCTCTCTTTCCGCCCCCTCTCTCTCCTCCCCCCTCTATCTCCTCCCCCCTCTCTCCTCCCCCCCTCTCTCTCCTCACCCCCCTCTCTCTCCTCCCCCTCTCTCTCTCCTCCCCCCCTCTCTCTCTCCTCCCCCTCTCTCTCGCTCCTCCCCCCCTCTCTCCTCCCCATCTCTCTCTCCCCCTGTCTCCTCCCCCCTTTCTCTCTCCTCCCCCCTCTTTCTCTCCTCCCCCTCTCTCTCTTCTCCCTCCCCTCTCTCTCTCCTCCCCCCTTCCTCTGTCTTTAGTCCTTTGTATCTGCCAAAAGCCCCCCTTTTTTTCCTAATCCATTCTCGTATATCCCTTGGCATCCAAGGTTCCCTGGGCTTATTGGTCCCACCCTTGACCTTTACGGGAGCATGTTGCCATTGTACTCTCTCAATTTCCTTTCTGAAAGACTCCCATTGCTCTGATGTGGATTTTCCTACAAGTAGCTGATCCCAGTCCACTTTGGCCAGATCCTGCCGTATCATATTAAAATCGGCCTCCCCCCAATTTAGAACCTTTATTTCCGGTCCATCTCTGTTCTTTTCCTTGACTACCTTAAATCTCACCGAATTATGCTCACTGTCACCAAAGTGCTCACCTACTAACACTTCTTCCACTTGCCCAGCCATATTCCCTAGAATTAGGTCCAGTACCGCCCCCTCTCTTGTAGGACTTTCTACATGCTGGCTCAAAAAGCTCTCCTGGATGCACTTTAAGAATTCTGCACCCTCTAAGCCTTTCACACTCTGACTATCCCAGTTAATATTGGGGAAGTTGAAATCCCCCACTATTATTACCCTATTATTTGCACATTTCTCTGAGATTTGCCTACATATCTGTTCCTCTGTCTCCCCCTGACTGTTTGGGGGCCTATAGTACACTCCCAGCAAAGTGCTTGTCCCCTTTTTGTTTTTATGTTCTACTCATATGGCCTCATTAGAGGAACCTGTTAATATATCATCCCTCCTTACAGCAGTAATTGACTCCTTAATTAATATTGTGACACCCCCCTCCTCTTTTACGCCCCCCCCTCTGTCTCGCCTGAAGATTCTATACCCCGGAATATTGAGCTGCCAGTCTTGCCCCTCCCTCGACCATGTCTCCGTGATAGCAACAATATCATACTCCCATGTGTTCATCAACACCTTCAGTTCATCCACCTTCTTTGCAAGACTCCTTGCATTAAAATAAATGCCATCCGGCTTTGCCCTACTCCCTTGTGCTGTTACATATTTGCTCTGCCTTCCAAGCCGACTTGTTTTTTCCTCTATATTTGGCTGTACATCACCCCCTATTATAGCTCCACTCTGTATCCCATCCCCCTGCCAAGTTAGTTTAAAGCCCCCCCAACAGTGCTAGCAAACCTCCCCGCAAGGATATTTGTCCCATTCTGGTTCAGGTGCAACCCGTCCGACTTGTACAAGTCCCACCTTCCTCAGAAGCAGACCCAGTGATCCAGGAAACTAAAGCCCTCCCTCCTGCACCAACTCTTTAGCCACGCATTCATCTGCTCTATCCTCCTATTCCTATACTCACTAGCACGTGGCACCGGGAGTAATCCAGAGATTACAACCTTTGAGGTCCTGCTCTTTAATCTGCTACCTAGCTCCCTAAATTCTTGCTGCAGGACCTCATCCCTCTTCCTACCCATGTCGTTGGTCCCAATGTGAACCACAACCTCTGACTGTTCACCCTCCCCCTTCAGAATGCCCTGCAGCCGTTCAGTGACATCCTTGACCCTGGCACCAGGGAGGCAACAAACCATCCTGGAGTCACGTCTATGGCCACAGAAACGCCTATCTGTTCCCCTTACGATAGAATCCCCTACCACTATTGCTCTCCCACTCTTTTTCCTCCCTTCCTGAGCAGCAGAAACACCCCTGGTGCCAGGAAGTTGGCTGCTGCTGCCTTCCCCTGGTAAGTCATCCCCCTCAACAGTATCCAAATCGGTATACCTGTTTGAGAGGGGGATGGCCACAGGGGTCCCCTGCACTACCTGCCTGCTTCTACTGCTCCACCTGATGGTCACCCATTTCCCTTCTACCTGTGCAGCCCTTACCTGCGGTGTGACCAACTCACTAAACATGCTATCCACGACCCTCTCAGCATCGCGAATGCTCCAAAACTCATCAATCCGCAGCTCCAGTGCCTCAATGCGGTCTGCTAGTAGCTGCAGCTGGATACATTTCCGGCACACATGGTCGTCAGGGACACCGGCAGCATCCCTGAATTCCCACATAGCGCAGGTGGAGCATAACACGGGGCTGGGCTGTCCTGACATGACTTACCCTTTAATTACTTTAAATTAATTCAATACCACCAATTAAAGATATACTCTAGGGCGCTTGTATGGCAGAAGTCCCCGCTACACCAGAGAGACCCTAGAAAATATAAACCGCAAAATTGAAGTTACCTTACAGCTAAATGATATATTTAAGGGCTCTGGTTTACAAAGAAACTATAAACCACCGAGTTTAATTTTAAAAAGAGAGAAATACTTGCCACCCAATCACTTACCTGCTTTCTGGTGATGTCACACTGTAAGAAAGCCCGTGAAAGTGAGGTTTTATACTCACCCGGGCCTCGGCTCACTGGTCCCTCCGCTCCCGACTCCAAGCACTTACCTTTCTTTAAAGTATTTTTAAATGATAAATCAGTGGAAATTTTTTTTTTTTACTTTATTCAACTCTTATCCTGGTAAAAGCAAGCCTTACACCTGCTTTTACCAGGCGCAAGAATTGTAAGTGTTTTCTGCGGGCGGAGGGTCTCCAAAAAGCGGAACTCTCTGCCTGCAGAGGCCCTTCTCCAGGGCAGCCAGAGTATCTGTCAAGAGCTTTCTTAACAGATCGGAAATGCTGGTTTCCAGCGCATGCTTGAAACCAGCATTTCCAATGTCCCTACAGTGCGTACCCACCCGTAGGGATCGGAATATCCGACCCACTATAAATATATGTCCTTTTATTTGGCACCTAACTGTAATTTTTTTCCAGGGAAAAGTGAACTGATCTAAACCTGAGTTAGATAAAGTGATTTGGTGGAAATTATATTTAATTTGCATAACACTTTTCAATGTGCTTTATACAAGAATGAAAAATTTAAGCCTGGGGTGGATGATTAACATTTACTGATTACAGTGCTGGTTGTGAGCCATGGCACCCAACTCTATTATTACTTGTCAATCAGGAAGCAACGTTTGTCACTTGAGGTTAAAAATTACCATTCTAAAATGTTTTACAGTTAAAATATATTTGGCCTTTACCTCAAATAACTTTAACTTAGTTCAAGCTGAGATCGGATTGCTGTTTGATTATAATGATTGTTCAAATAAAAGTAAAGTAGAAGCCCTGAATTTACACTGTGAGATACTAGCTTAAGGCACTCACCTGAACTTTTTCTCTGAAAATACTAACATATTTTAAGTAGATTAACACCTCCACTAAAATATCAGAAAGAAGAATTTCTGTGAGGCCTTGTAAAACCTACCCCACGCTCTGTTTGTACACCAATATTCCCTGATATCAGAGCCATAAAAGGATTTTATCAGAGAAGAAGTGTCCTATTCAGTATTTTTCCCTCAACCAATACCACCAAAAACAGATTAACTAGTCATTCATTTAGTTGCTGCTTGTGGGATCTTTGCTTTGCACAAAATGGCTGTCACATTTACCCACATAACAGTCAATGAATTGCTCTGAAGTGCAGTATGTATGAAGCACTTTGACATGTTTAAGAGATATGACAAGGCTGAATAAATGCAAGTCTCTCTTTTGTGCATGAGTGTTAAAAATATATCAGTTAATCCTCAAAGTGGTAGAACTCAGGTTCTTGCTCTTGATATCCCACCTCTTGGCCTCAGAGGTCAAGCACTTCCCCATAGGAAGATTATGAAAATCAGAGGGAGATTAATTTAGGGAGTTGGGATAAAAATCCAAGACAGCGAATGAGGAAAATCAGCACAGATTGATTCTCTGTGCATGTTGCAATTCCCTGCACTAGTGACTGTTTGCAATCTGCTCAAATGTTCTGGTTTCATTCCATTTGAATTCAGTTCAGTGGTGTCTGGTGTTTTAACATAGAAACATAGAAACATAGAAGATAGGAGCAGGAGTAGGCCATTCGGCCCTTCGAGCCTGCTCCGCCATTCAACGAGATCATGGCTGATCATCCAAACCCTAGCACCCGGTCCCTACACCGACAGCCATCCCACCCAAGCCCTATCCCCGTAACCCCGTAACCCCACGTATTTAATCCCCCCTAACACTAAGGGTCAATTTTTATCATGGCCAATCAACCTAACCCGCACATCTTAGGCCCCTACTTGTAGTGTATGTACCTTTAAGAGAGAACTACTTTTACAGCTCCTGTATACTGTAGTACCGGCAGTGACCACACCTGTATATAAGCCTTGAGCATGCCTCTGTACCCCAGTCTTGAGATTACCCTACTCCAGTAAATACCTGTTGATTGTTCAGTTACAGCATCCGTGTGGTTATTGAAAAACATCATACTCTCAGAATCACGGATCTAACAGTGGCAACGAGTGTCGATTCAAATCTACCTGCAACTCTGCATTTCCCTTCGAGGATTCGCTCCGGGAGGGCGGTGGAAGAAAGTCGAGGCCAGAAGCACGGGCGTCGACCACGAGCAACCGCCCAGTCATCCGGCAGAGAGTGAACATCGCAGGGGAGGCTGTGGAGAGCCAGGCTTGGTTCCCCAGCCACGACGATCAGCAATAGACTGACGACAGGTACAGCACAGACCCTTCCCGGACAGCGGCGGCTGGAGCCGACCGACGGCGGAGAGAAAGCCGAGCAGCGTCAATGGGGTATGACAGAGGGTGAAGCGCACAGGGCGCAGCTGGGGGTTGAAAACCGAGCGGCGTCAAGGAAAAACAAAATGGAGAGAGAGAGGGTAAAGCAACAGCCGGGTTCAGGACCGAGCGACGGAAACGGGAAAGGCGCACAAAAAAAAAAGAACGCGCAGAGCACAGCCAGGGCTCAAGGGCTGAACAGTGTCCGCGGGGAGAAGAAGGGAGAGCGTGGGAGACGCCATTGAGCCGCGGAGAAGAAGGAAGAGCGCGGGAGACGCCATTTTTTAGAAGCCGCAGAGGAGAAGAAGGGCGAGCGCGGGAAGGAAGGAAAGCGCGGGAGACGCCATTTTGTGTCAGCGGAGAAGAAACGGAAGCATGGGAGACGCCATTTTTGACAGTTAAATCACACCCAGGGATGCCGAAGAGTGGCAGTATCTCTACGTTCGACAATGAAGTCGAAGATTGGGCGGCATATGTGAAACGTATTGAGGTGTACTGCAGGGCGAATGAAGTGCCAGGTGCTAGGAAAGCACTGGTTTTGTTAAATTCCATGGGTGCAAAAACTTATGGGTTACTGCGAAACCTAATAACCCCAGAGAAGCCTGTGAACAAGAATTTCAAAAGCATAGTAGAAATCCTACAGGACCACTTAAACCCCACACCGCTGCTGATAATAGAATGATTTAAGTTCCATAAAAGGAACCAACACAAAGACGAAAGCAATGCTGAGTACCTAACGGAACTGCGCAAGCTATTGAAACACTGCCAGTTTGGAGCAGGACTAGCAGATACATTAAGGGACAAGCTTGTGTGTGGGCTGCAAAGTGAAGGAACCCAGAAACGGCTTCTATCAGAAAAGGATCTTATGCTGGACAAGGCTTTCAGTATGGCAGTATCACATGAAGCAGCCGCAAGGGGTGCTGCAGAGTTCCAACGGAGACCGCAAGAATATGGCACCAATGAAATGTCCTATGGAACAGGGAAGTGCTATCGCTGCGGCAGAACAACACATGACCAGAAGGATTGTTGGTTCAAGGACCAAGTGTGCAGACAGTGTGGAAAAGCAGGACACATAGCAAGAGTCTGCAGGCCTGGGAAGAAAACCAACAGTAAGAAATCTCCACAGGAGAAGTACAAAAAGGTACACAAGGTGATGGACAGTAGTTCAGACGAACAGAAAAGTGACACAGACTCCGGAAGCAAGGAGCTGGGTTGTCTGAAACTACATAAGGTAACCAAAATGGAGGATCACCAGACTATCTGGGTTACACTCAAGATAGACGGAGTCCAAGTGAAAATGGAAATGGACACAGGATCAGCCCTAACAGTCATAAACCAAAGGGACTACAAGCGGCTATTTTCACATATACCCTTGAAAGCTACAGAGATTATTTTGAAGATGTACACGGGACAAAAAGTCTACCCCAAAGGAAAAATAAGGGTGAAAGTGATATATAAAGGCCAGGAAATACCTAAAATGGATATATATGTATTGCCAGATGGAGGACCACCACTGCTAGGACGTGAATGGATCCGGAAGATACAATGAGATTGGCATTCCATACAGCCACTGAAGGTTGAGGCCAAAAAGAATGACGACGTCACACCTGGACGACTGTCAAAAATGCTAACTGACGCAAAAGAAGTGTTCCAGGAGGGACTTGGAACACTAAAAGGCATAACAGCAACGATTAAAATAGAGGAAAATGCAAGCCCAAAGTTTCTTAAGGCCAGACCAGTGCCTTATGCGATCAGACCAGCTGTTGAAGCAGAGCTGGAAGGGTTGGAACGTTCAGGAGTACTGTCCAAAGTAGACTGGAGCGAGTGGGCTACACCCATCGTTCCTGTAATGAAGAGGTCGTTGAGTAATACGCCTGGGGAACCAAAGAAGGTCCGCATCTGTGGGGATTTTAAGGTGACAGTGAACCCAGTCCTTCACATGGTACAATATCCGCTTCCACGAATTGAGGATATTTTCGCCTCGCTATCTGGAGGTAAACGCTTCACCAAAATTGATCTAGCCCACGCGTACTTGCAAATGGAGGTAGAAGAAGCCTCGAAACAATACCTTACGATTAACACTCATAAAGGTCTTTGTCAATACAACCGGCTGGTGTTTGGGGTAGCATCAGCTCCGGCTATCTGGCAAAGGGCGATGGATCAAGTCCTGCAAGGGATTCCAGGGACCCAGTGTTATTTGGATGACATCCTGGTCACGGGCGAAAATGACAGTGATCACCTCGCCAACCTGGAGAAGGTGCTCACCAGATTAAAGGAATATGGGCTCTGAGCTAATCGCCACAAGTGAGAGTTTTTCCAGAAGCAGATCTCGTATTGTGGCCACGTCATCGAAGAAGGGCGGTTACATAAGTCCCCTGAAAAGATTGAGGCAGTAGTTAAGGCTCCAGCACCAGAAAATGTGTCACAACTGAGGTCGTTCCTCGGGCTGGTAAACTACTACCATAAGTTCTTACCAAATTTGTCCACGGTATTACACCCACTGAACACCCTACTGCAAACAGGGGTACCATGGAAGTGGAATGACGAACGTAGACGAGCTTTCCAGAAGTGTAAAGAATTGATTACATCAAAAGAGGTGTTGGCCCATTTCAACCCAGCACTACCAATTCGTTTGGCATGTGATGCATCACCCTATGGTATTGGAGCGGTGCTGTCACACAAATTCCCAGATGGGTTGGAGAGGCCAGTAGCCTTTGCGTCTCGGTCACTAACCTCAGCTGAGCGCAACTACGCCCAGATTGACAGGGAGGCCCTCAGCCAATATGGGGAGTAAAAAAATTCAACCACTATCTGCATGGGCAGAAGTTCACCTTGCTGACTGACCACCAACCACTTGTCTCCATCTTTAACCCTAAGAAGGGCGTTCCAGTAATGACTGCACAACGGTTACAAAGATGGTCCCTGTTTCTAGGGGCGAATCAATATGAAATAGAATATAAAGGCACGAAACAGCATGGAAACGCTGATGTGCTATCGCGCCTGCCACTGCCTACTGTGGAGGAAGCACCAGCAGTGGACCCTATCGAGATATTTTATTCGTCAATAATTGAATGATTGCCAGTAACGAACGCGGATATAGAGAAGGAGACCCACAATGATCCGACGCTGTCTTGGGTATATGATTTGACGGTGAGGGGATGACCAACACATGGCGACTCACTGTTGCCAGCATTCTCATCCAGAAGAGAACAGCTGTCAGTATGCCAGGGGACAGTGATGTGTGGATCCAGAGTGGTGATTCCACCCAAGTTAAGGGAGAGAGTGCTAAATGAGCTACATGAAGGTCATCTGGGGGGAGTGAAAATGAAAAGCCTTGCTAGGGCTTATGTGTGGCTGCCCGGAATCGATCAACAAATCGAAGACCAAACCAAGAGCTGCTTAGGATGCCAGAAGGTCCAAAATGCACCACCACATGCCCCTCTACACCCATGGGAGTGGCCCTCCTCTCCATGGCAACATGTGCCTATTGATTTTGCTGGTCCATTCATGGACTCAATGTTCTTAATAGCAGTGGATGCTCATTCGAAGTGGCCTGAGGTAATAAAAATGTCCTCAACCACTACAGAGAAAACGATTGCAGTCCTACAGACCATATTTGCCAGAAACGGCTTGCCAGAGCAGATTTGCTCTGATAATGGACCACAGTTTGTGTCCGAAGTGTTTAGAAAATTTATGAGAAGGAATGGGGTAAGGCATTACACATCTACCCCGTATCATCCAGCCACAAATGGATTGGCTGAGAGGTTCGTACAAACCTTTAAGAAGGCAATAAAGGCCATGTGCGACGATGAAATTCCACTACAGCATAAGGTGGACAATTTCTTATTAGCCTACCGAAACGCGACACATGCAGTTACCAACCAGACCCCGGCCATGATGTTCTTTAACCGAAGGTTGCGATCTCGTCTGGACTTGCTTAGACCAAACGTGCGAAGAAATGTTGAGGATAAACAATTCCAGCACATCAATGAGAAGCCGACAAGGAGCTTCAATGTAGGACAACCAGTCTTGGCCCGTGACTACCGAACAGAGAAATGGCAACCCGGAACGATATGCACATGGCAGGGGCCATTAATGTACACAGTGGATGTCGGGGAGAACATTGTGAGATGCCACGTTGATCAGATCTTAGCGTCACAGGAACGAGTCAACCCCATGTCTTGCGTACCTGGGGATGAACCCGACATACCGGTAGCATCTACCTCCGAACCAGTAGCAGTGGAACCCGATGAACTAACCGATGAAAAGGTGCCAGAATTGCCTCCGCACCAAGAACAAGAACCTCAGGAAAGGCACTATCCCGAAAGGATCAGGAAGCTGCCCCAAAGACTGAATCTATAAATGGACTATTGTTGTTTAATGTACATGTTAAAGTGTTAATTGTTATTTGAATATTATGGGTACTACTAATCTAAAAGGGGAGGAATTGTAGTGTATGTACCTTTAAGAGAGAACTACTTTTACAGCTCCTGTATACTGTAGTACCGGCAGTGACCACACCTGTATATAAGCCTTGAGCATGCCTCTGTACCCCAGTCTTGAGATTACCCTACTCCAGTAAATACCTGTTGATTGTTCAGTTACAGCATCCATGTGGTTATTGAAAAACATCATACTCTCAGAATCACGGATCTAACACTACTCATCTGCAAACAGGCCTAGAATGCACCTTGTCCAGCTGCCTCTCTGTAAATTCACCTCTACTTTAAAAAAAAGTTTCCTCTATCACGACTTTTTCTCTTTCCCCTCAACTTGTTGCTTTATCTCTATTTAATTTGGCATCTGTCATGGCAGTAGTCTCACTCCTTACCACCACCTCGCATTTCAATGTTGGTTAGGACTGTCCCAGGCAGTGGGTGCACCAATGAGACATGAAGTGCAGCACAAGATCATAAGAACAGGAGTAGGCCATTCAGCTCCTTGAGATCTTGCTCCATATCGCTTGATACCCTTATCTAACAAAAATCTATCGCTCTCGGTATAATATACTTGGGTAGAACAAATGAATGACAGAGACACGATGAGTTGCTAGTCCATATGCTTGTTTTACGTTCAGTCCATAAGGATGACCCCAAGCTTCCGGTCGCCTGTCATTTTAATTCACCACCCCATTCCCAGTCAGACCTCACCATACTCGGGCTTTTGCATTGTTCCATGTAAGCTCAGCGTAAGCTCGAGGAACAGAACCTCATCTTCTGATTAGGCACTTTACAGCCTTCCGGACTCAATATCGAGTTCAAAAATTTCAGATCATAACCTCGGCCCCCATTACATTTTTACTTATATTTTTTATCCATAAAAAATATAAGTAAAAATGTAATGGGGGCCGAGGTTTGTTTTGGCTCTCCCCCCCTTTTTTTCCCTCCACATGGCAGCTGTCTCCCATTCTGCCAGCGCATTTCACACCTAATCTAGAGCCGTCTTTTGTCTCCACTAGTCCTGTCACCATCTCGTCTCGTTTTGAATACCTCTTAATGTCTCTTCACTTCTCTTTTGTTCTCTCCCAGCCCCCAAACTGGCCTTTTAATTTGTTTCATTTCCTGTGCTTTTTCAGTCTTGACAAAGGGTTTCGACCTGAAACACTGACTCTATTTCTCTCTCCACGGACGTTGCCTGGCCTGCTGAGTTTTTCCAGCATTTTCTTTTGTTATTTTGGATTTCCAGCATCTGCAGTATTTTGCTATCGTGCTTGTTTTATTTGGCCAGAGCGAACTGAGCATGCTCATACCAAACAATGTGAAAATACATTACACTCAATCTTGAAAATTTCAATTGACCCAGCAGCTACAACTTTTTGGGGGAGTGAGCTCCAGATTTCCACTGCCTTTATGTGAAAAAGTGCTTCCTGATTTCACTTCAAAATGGACTAGCTCTAATTTTAAGATTATGCCACTTTGTTTTGGATTCCCCACCAGAGGAAATAGTTTCTATATATCCACCCTGTCGAACCCCTTTATCAGCCACAAGTTAACAATAAATGGAGCTTACATTCAAGAACCTAAAGATTTGAAGCAGACTTTCAAGGCATCTGGTATCAAATATTCCTCTGTCTACTCAGATGGCTACCTAGGCAATGCTAAAGAGTTAAACTGACATATAAGTCAATCAAGATGTGGGAAAAGCAATATATATCTCTTGACTGCTCAGGATTGTCCAGGCATGCTGGGAATTAATGCACTTGGGAAGAAAACAAGAGTGAAAAATGTGTTCGGCTTGCAATTTATAGCAAAATTATAAATGTATTCTTTAAAAATGCATTTATAATTTTGCTGTAGATAGTGAACCAAGGAATGTTAGCTATCAGAATAGGCTGATTCCATTGAACGTTACTTCTTAGGATCAATCTGGTATTGATTTCACTTAACTCAACCAGTAATAAACAACCTAGGGAATGAAAACCTGATAGTGAGTGTAAGTAGTAGAGAAATTGTTAGAATCTATTGTTAAGGAAGTGGTAACGGGGCACTTGGAAAACCACAATATGATTAAGCAGAGTCAACATGGTTTTATGAAAGAGAAATCGTGTTTGACAAATCTATTAGGATGTAACTAGCAGGGTAGATAAGGGGGAACCAGTGGATGTAGTGTATTTGGATTTTCAGAAAAGATTATTATGCAAGATAAGGGCTCATGGGGTTGGGGGTAATGTATTAGCATGGATAGAGGATTGGTTAACAAACAGATAACAGTACTCACCGGAGCATGTGTCCTGATTCGTCGTGGTCTGCTGTATCCCCCACAGCTTGGCCACCATGAGGGCATAGCCCTTGCCACCAGGGATACAGCCACCAGCTCAGGAGCAGCAGGAGGAGGAGGGGGAAGAGGAGGAGGAGAAAGAGGAGGAGGTGGAAGAGGAGGATGCAGAAGCACAAGGAAGGAGGCAACCCAGACAGCCCCTTTCTGGCCGGGATATCTGGGATCAAATCATCTGCCTGCAGTATGAGTGAATGCAACTCCAATTCCCCATTCAACATTAGTCCCACACTTTACCTTCCCTCTGTTACTGACCATTGCAGCGTCATCTTGGCCACAATGCTGAAATAAAAGCCACCACAAAACAAACATTCCAATCAAACTTTATCCATCTATCCATCCAATATTACATTTAAAAATCAACTAATCACCCTTGTGCATTCCCTTAGTGACTGTCTTGCACGTGCCTTTGCCTGTCCTAGTGCTCCTATGCAGTGCTACCCCAGTGGTTGCAGCATGGCTCATGGAAAGTTACTGACTTTCAGTGGTGGAGACTGCAACTAGCCTTGTAGGACAACCTCGAGGAGCTCTCGGCCTAGTAGGCCCGGCTTCAGACTGCACCACCTCGGCTTGGACAGCAGCAGTCTAGGCTGGCTGGCTGACAAGCAACAGCAAGGGCACTGGTGGAGTGGCAGTGGCAGGAGGACAAATGCTGTCATCCTGAGAGAGGGCAGCAGGGTCATCCTCTACGGATCCATTGCCACTCCCCAGTGGCAGTGGCAGTGCTTCAGCAATCCTGGTAATCTGATGGAGTACAGATTGCTGGACTGCTGTGACACTCTGCAAGCCCCTTTCAACACTGGTAAACCCAGCCATGGTGGCAGCAGTCTGGGCTTGCATGACTTCAGTCTGAGCTTCCATTGTGGCACCCATACATTGGGTAACTTCTGCTTTTGCTGCAACGGAAGCTGAGACTTCGGTCATCAGACAGGGCATAATGGTTGGGTCCACAAGTGCATTAATGGATCTGCCCAGCCATTCCATGCTAGAAAGGATGGGCTCCGAGCTCTGCCCAAAGACTTGTGCAAGGCTGGAGCTGGACTCCTCCTTGCTCCTTGACATTGCATTCAGGCTTTCTGACAAGCCTGCCATGCACCAAGCATTTCATTGTGCATACCCATCAGCATTCTTCTGCAGGATGCCCCATCGAGATCTTCATCTGAGTCGTGTGCAACAGAACTCATGTGTGACCTCACCCTCTGGAGAGCTGGCACCTGAGCTACCCCTTCCACTGCCCTGGCTGCAGGCCACTCATACCTGGTGTCTCACCATGTGCAGATCCCATGACTAACCTATCCTCTAAAGTACGCAGAATGTCAGTATCTGAGCTGGTGGCTGGGAGTGTAAAATCGAGTGATGGTATTTCTTCTTCTTTACTCTCCTCTCCCTCTTGTTGTTCAACCACTGGCTGGGCAGTCTTGATTTCTTGGGTGTCTGAAATGAGAAAGGCACAAGTGTAGGGTTGTGGTGAAGGGAGGGGAGGAAAGCAGGAAGCGCAAGCTTATACCATCTGCAGATTGTAAATCAGAAGAGATTTCATGGATGAGGGGGCAGTGAGATGTGAGAAGGAGGATAACGTATTAGGATACGGGCATCTTGTAGTCCTTCAGCCCCACCACTGGCCATGGGCTCAGCCATGCTCCTGCCAAAAATGGCCAGCATAGTCGCCTCCAAAGGGGTGAGGTGATGTAGGTGAGGCCTGTCCATTACTGGTTAAGGTCTGCTGGTGTCTGTTATGCACCACCTTTTCCTGAAAGAGAAAGGGAAGTTTGTCAGTGAGTGTGGTGAAATGTGTTTGGGTGATGTGCCTGTCATAGTTGAATAGCTAACAGTGTGTTCAAGCTGTGATTTTGTGGGTGTGAGACTTGCAGCAGTGGTAAGTGCGGGTGAGGTGGAGCTATGAATGTGAGGTATGAGTTGTGTTTGGTAGAGATTGTTGGTAGGTGAGTGATGGGTGTATAATGCATTGAGCAGTGTGTGAGGCTCATGGTGCAGATGGTGAGATATAGCATTTGAAAATGAATTCACTGACCTTGACCACTCGTGTGAGGTCATTAAATGTCCTCCTGCACTGAGTCCAGACCCTCGTGGCTATACTGTTGGCATGGACCACATTGGCTATCTGCTCCCACTGCAGTCTTGTCTGTTGCCTGGAGGGCCTCATGGCCCATTGTGGGAAGAGGACCTCTCTGCTGAAGTTGACCTCCTGGAGCATTGCCTCCAATGTTGCTTCTGAGAACCTTGGAGCCCTTTCTCTGGGAATGTGTTTATTCGCAACACTGATAGCTCTGATTGGTCCCCTTGGATGACATGTTCTGATTGCTGACTGGTCCTCTTGGAGGACAAAACACACCCAGCAGTTGCTCTGGAATGTGTAATTAGATCCTCCCTGCCTACATCATCAGTTATTTTGCAAAGTGTAATTCGAGCCATTCTGACTGCCTACTCCAGACAGAACAGAGCTCACTTGGAACAGACAGGGCTCACCCTTGTGTGTTAAGATCTTCTCCCACCACCCCCAAACAAGTTCCTGCCCCCACCGCCCAAGTTCCTGACCACCTCCGCCCCCGCCCAAGTTCCTGACCTACTCCGTCCCCCACCCAAGTTCCTGACCTCCTCCCCCTACCGCCCAAGTTGCTGACCTACTCTGCCCCCCACCCAAGTTTCTGACCTCCTCTGCCCCCCCACCCAAGTTCCTGACCTCCTCCCCCTACCACCCAAGTTCCTGACCTTCTCTGTTCCCTCACCCAAGTTCCTGACCTACTCCGCCCCCACCCACCCAAGTTCCTGACCTCCTCCCCCGACCGCCCAAGTTCCTGACCTTCTCTGTCCCCTCACCCAAGTTCCTGACCTACTCTGCCCCCACCCAAGTTCCTGACCTACTCCGCCCCCCACCCAAGTTCCTGACCTCCTCCCCCTACCGCCCAAGTTCCTGACCTACTCCACCCCCCACCCAAGTTCCTGACCTCCTCCCCCTACTGCCCAAGTTCCTGACCTTCCCTGTCCCCTCACCCAAGTTCCTGACCTACTCCGCCCCCACCCAAGTTCCTGACCTACTCTGCCCCCCACCCAAGTTCCTGACCTACTCCCCCTACCGCCCAAGTTCCTGACCTACTCCATCCCCCCCACCAAAGTTCCTGACCTACTCCATCCCCCCCACCCAAGTTCCTGACCTACTCCATCCCCCCCACCCAAGTTCCTGACCTACTCCATCCCCCCAGCCCAAGTTCCTGACCTACTCCATTCCCCCCACCCAAGTTCCTGACCTACTCCATCCCCCCAGCCCAAGTTCCTGACATACTCCATCCCCCCAGCCCAAGTTCCTGACCTACTCCATCCCCCCAGTCCAAATTCCTGATCTACTCCATCCCCCCAGCCCAAGTTCCTGACCTACTCCATCCCCCCACCCAAGTTCCTGACCTACTCCATCCCCCCAGTCCAAGTTCCTGATCTACTCCATCCCCCCAGCCCAAGTTCCTGACCTACTCCATCCCCCCAATCCAAGTTCCTGATCTGCTCCATCGCCCCAGTCCAAGTTCCTGACCTACTCCATCCCCCCAGTCCAAGTTCCTGACCTACTCCATCCCCCCAGTCCAAGTTCCTGACCTACTCCCCCTACCGCCCAAGTTCCTGACCTACTCCATCCCCCCAGTCCAAGTTCCTGACCTACTCCATCCCCTCAGCCCAAGTTCCTGACCTACTCCATCCCCCCAGCCCAAGTTCTTGACCTACTCCATCCCCCCAATCCCAGTTCCTGATCTACTCCATCCCCCCAGCCCAAGTTCCTGATCAACTCCATCCCCCCAATCCAAGTTCCTGATCTACTCCATCCCCCCAGTCCAAGTTCCTGACCTACTCCATCCCCCCAATCCAAGTTCCTGACCTACTCCATCCCCCCAGTCCAAGTTCCTGACCTACTCCATCCCCCCAATCCAAGTTCCTGATCTACTCCATCCCCCCAGCCCAAGTTCCTGACCTACTCCATCCCCCCAATCCAAGTTCCTGACCTACTCCATCCCCCCAATCCAAGTTCCTGACCTACTCCATCCCCCCAATCCAAGTTCCTGATCTACTCCATCCCCCCAGTCCAAGTTCCTGACCTACTCCATCCCCCCAATCCAAGTTCCTGATCTACTCCATCCCCCCAGCCCAAGTTCCTGATCTACTCTGTCCCCCCAATCCAAGTTCCTGATCTACTCCATCCCCCCAATCCAAGTTCCTGACCTACTCCATCCCCCCAGTCCAAGTTCCTGACCTACTCCATCCCCCCAATCCAAGTTCCTGATCTACTCCATCCCCCCAGCCCAAGTTCCTGACCTACTCCATCCCCCCAATCCAAGTTCCTGACCTACTCCATCCCCCCAATCCAAGTTCCTGACCTACTCCATCCCCCCAATCCAAGTTCCTGATCTACTCCATCCCCCCAGTCCAAGTTCCTGACCTACTCCATCCCCCCAATCCAAGTTCCTGATCTACTCCATCCCCCCAGTCCAAGTTCCTGACCTACTCCATCCCCCCAATCCAAGTTCCTGATCTACTCCATCCCCTCAGCCCAAGTTCCTGACCTACTCCATCCCCCCAATCCAAGTTCCTGACCTACTCCATCCCCCCAATCCAAGTTCCTGATCTACTCCATCCCCCCAATCCAAGTTCCTGACCTACTCCATCCCCCCAGTCCAAGTTCCTGACCTACTCCATCCCCCCAATCCAAGTTCCTGACCTACTCCATCCCCTCAGCCCAAGTTCCTGACCTACTCCATCCCCCCAATCCAAGTTCCTGACCTACTCCATCCCCCCAGTCCAAGTCCCTGACCTACTCCATCCCCCCAATCCAAGTTCCTGATCTACTCCATCCCCCCAGCCCAAGTTCCTGATCTACTCTGTCCCCTACCCAAGTTCCTGACCTTCTCCCTCACATCCCAGCTCCCTGACCACCTCTCCCTGCCCAGCTTCCTGACCTTCTTCTTGTGGCTGGGTTCCTGACCTACTCCATCCCCCCAATCCAAGTTCCTGATCTACTCCATCCCCCCAGCCCAAGTTCCTGACCTACTCCATCCCCCCAATCCAAGTTCCTGATCTACTCCATCCCCCCAATCCAAGTTCCTGATCTACTCCATCCCCCCAGCCCAAGTTCCTGACCTACTCCATCCCCCCAATCCAAGTTCCTGATCTGCTCCATCCCCTCAGCCCAAGTTCCTGACCTACTCCATCCCCCCAATCCAAGTTCCTGACCTACTCCATCCCCCCAATCCAAGTTCCTGATCTACTCCATCCCCCCAGCCCAAGTTCCTGACCTACTCCATCCCCCCAGTCCAAGTTCCTGACCTACTCCATCCCCCCAATCCAAGTTCCTGACCTACTCCATCCCCCCAATCCAAGTTCCTGACCTACTCCATCCCCCCAATCCAAGTTCCTGATCTACTGCATCCCCTCAGCCCAAGTTCCTGACCTACTCCATCCCCCCAATCCAAGTTCCTGACCTACTCCATCCCCCCAATCCAAGTTCCTGATCTACTCCATCCCCCCAGCCCAAGTTCCTGATCTACTCTGTCCCCTACCCAAGTTCCTGACCTTCTCCCTCACATCCCGGCTCCCTGACCACCTCTCCCTGCCCAGTTTCCTGACCTTCATCTCGTGGCTGGGTTCCTGACCTTCTCCCCCTGCCCAAGTTCCTCCACCGTGGATTCATGATTTTCTCCCCCCAACAAGTTCCTGACCTTCACCGTCCCCCCCATCCGCCCCCCTCACCCCCGATAGATTGGGCATTGTGTGTGGGTCACGGATTGTTAACAGGCTTATTGGGTATGAAGTGAATAGTGACAATGTCGTGACCTCCGGATTTCGTCCAGTCCAATGATGTCACTTGCCACACACTCACCGAGCTTTCCGAGAAACCAACCAGGTCTAGGGGTAGAGGGAGAACGTGGTGTAGGTGTAAAGGGGGTGGGGTTCAAAGATCATGATCCGTCTTACCATCTGGATCACGTTCTCACTCTCACTCCCCACCATCCCCACTGTGCTCTTTGTACTCTTTACCCCCCCTCCGAGTTCCTTACTCACTCCCCGATCCTTTAAGGCACAGAAACCCCAAAGGAAAAGTGGTCCAACCGTGGCTAACAAGAGAAGTTAAAGATAGTATTAGATCAAAGGAAGAGGCTTATAATGCTGCCAAAAAGATTAGTAAGCCTGAAGATTGGGAGGATTTTAGAATTCAGCAAAGGTGACCGAGAAATTGATAAAGAAAGGGAAAATAGAATGAGAGTAAACTAGCGAGAGATATAATAACAGACTGTGAAAGCTTCTATAGGTATGTAAAAAGGAAAAGATTAGCAAAAGTAAATGTGGTCCCTTACAGGCTCATACAGGAGAAATTATAATGGGGAATAAGGAAATGGAAGGGAAATTAAACAAATACTTGTGTCTGTCTTCACAGAAGAAGACACGAAAAACTTCCTGGAAAGAGTGGAGAACTAAGTGTCTAGTGAGAATGAGGAACTGAAAGATGTTAGTATTAGTAAAAAAGTAGTACTGGGGAAATGAATGGGACTGAAAGCCAATAAATCCCCATAACCTGATGGCCTACATCCTAGGGTTTTGAAAGAGTTGGCTATAGAGATAGTGGATGCATTGGTTGTCATTTTCCAAAATTCCACAGATTCTAGAACGGATCCTGCGAATTTGAAGGTAGGAAATGTAACCCCACTATTTAAGAAAGGAGTGAGAGAAAAAAAACAGGGAACTACAGACCAGTTAGCCTGACATCAGTAGTAGGAAAAATGCTAGAATCTATTATTAAGGAAGTGGTAACAGTGCACTTAGAAAATAATAATAGGATTGGGCAGAGTCAATACGAATTTATGAAAAGGAAATCGTGTTTGACAAATCTGTTAGTTTTTTGAGGTTGTAACTAATAGAATAGATGAGGGGGTACCAGTGGATGTGGTGAATTTAGATTTTCAGAAGGCATTCAATAAGGTGCCACACAAGAGGTTATTAAACAAAATTAGGGCTCATGGAATTTGGGATAATATACTAGCATGGATTGAGGATTGGTTAACGGACAGAAAACAGAGAGAAGGAATAAACGGGACATTTTCGGGTTGGCAGGCTGTAACTAGTGGGGTACCGCATGGATCAGTGCTTGGGTCTCAGCTATTCACAATCTACATCAATGATTTGGCTGAGGGGACCAAATGTAATATATCCAAGTTTGCTGATGATAAAAGCTGGGTGGGAATGTAAGTTGTGAGGAGGATGCAAGGAGGCTTCAAGGGGATAGAGACAGGCTAAGTGAGTGGACAAGAACACAGCAAATGGAATATAATGTTGAGAAATGTGAAGTTATCCACTTTGATAGGAAAAATAGAAAAGCAGAGTATTTTTCAAATGGTGAGAGATTGGGAAATGTTGGTGTTCAGAGGGACCTGGGTGTCCTTGTACACGAATCACTGAAAGTTAACATGCAGGCACAGCAAGCAATTAAGAAAGCAAATGGTATGTTGGCCTTTATTACAAGAGGATTTGAGTATAAGAGTAAAGACATCTTACTGCAATTATATAGGGCCCTGGTGAGACCACACCTGGAGTATTGTGTACAGTTTTGGTCTCCTTACCTAAGGAAGGATATACTTGCCATAGAGGGAGTACAACGAAGGTTCACCAGATTGGTTCCTGGGATGGGGGGATTGTCCTATGAGGACAGATTGAGTAGACTAGGCCTATATTCTCTAGAGTTTAGAAGAATGAGAGGTGATCTCATTGAAACATACAAAATTCTTACAGGGCTTGACAGGGTAGATGCTTGGAGGATGTTTCCCTTGGCTGGGGAGTCTGGAACATGGGGTCACAGTCTCAGAATAAAGGGTCAGCCATTTAGGGCTGAGTTGAGAAGAAATTCCTTCACTCAGAGATTGGTGAATCTTTGGAATTCTCTACCCCAGAGGGCTGTGGAGGCTCAGTCATTGAGTATATTCAAGACAGAGATTGATAGATTTTTGAATATTAAGGGAAGCAAGGGATCTAGGGATCGTGCAGGAAAGTGGAGATGAGGTAGAAGATCAGCCATGATCTTATTGAATGGCGGAGCAGGCTCGAAGGGCCAAATGGCCTACTTCTGCTTCTATTTCTTATGTTCTTATGATCCCCCCTCTCTCTCTCTTCCCCCTCTCTCCAATCCCCCTCTCTCTCTCCAATCCCCCCTCTCTCTTTCCCCGACCCCCCTCTCTCTTTCTCCGATCCCCCCTCTCTCTCTCCGATCCCCCCTCTCTCTTTCTCCGATCCCCCTCTCTCTCCGATCCGCCTCGCTCTCTCTTTCTCTCCCTCTGATGCCCCCTCTCTCTCTCCCTGATCCCCTCTCTCTCTCTCTCCGATCTCCCCCTCTCTCGCCCCCCTCTCTCTTTGATCCCCTTCTCTCTCTTCGATCCCCCCTCTCTCTCTCTCCCCCTCTTTCTCCCCCTCTCTCTCCCCCCTCTCTCTCTCCCCCCTCTCTCTCCCCAATCCCCCTCACTATCTCTCTGATCCCCCCTCTCTCACTGATCCCCCCTCTGCCCCCCCCTCCGATTCCCTCTCTCCCTCCGATACTCTCTTCTCCCCCGGCCAGCACGGATCCACTGATGGGCCTTGTCCCACAGAGCTGAACAAAGCATGACCCATCTGCATAGCAGCCGCTACTGTGTGGTACTGCACGCTCGCGGCCTCAGTGACAGCACGCTCGCGGCCTCAGTGACAGCACACATGCGCAGAAGGGGATCGGGTGCGCATGCACAAAAAGGAACGGGGCCGCCCACACGCATGCGCAGAACGACACAAAAATGTTCGTGCAGATAATCACTTTATTTCTCTGGTCTGTTGAGCCATTACTCATTCTTCTTGTAGCTGCCACAAGCAGTTCCAGCACCTGTTGCAGGCAGAAGGCAACTCCCCTTTAGGAGGTGCAGACTGCCTTTAAGTGATGCAGGCTAGCTTTAATTGGAGCTAGACTCGCATGAACTTGGGCCCTCTGCTGAGCGTTCAGTCACTCAGCCACACGTTCAGCACTCGGCTGAATGCTAAAATCATGCAAAGTAGCATGCAGCATGAATTTTACGTGCTGCCTGCAGTACTCCAAACGGGCACAGTTTGCTATCACATTGTGATCTCCGCGCCCATTTTTGGGTGCTACCGAATTTCTAGGCCTTATGCCCCAAACCAGCAACCTGGATTTGTCATCTATCTTAATGGATAGACGCTTAAATTAAACAGCCAAGAATACCAGTTTGATGGCAAATAGTGAGCGTGGAAGGTGTAAGCATGCATGTCCCGATGGACATGTTGAAAGAGTGAGAAACTACCCCATTGGTGAACACCAACCAAAATTGTTAGATCCATTTATCTGGAAGACCCCTTTCAGAAAGTTCAATTGTGCTTCCAGACTTTAGTTTTGTATAAACCGGGTTAGGACCCTTGGGTTTACTTAAATGATGTGACAACAGAATTTTTTCAGTATACAGCAAATGAATTATAAAGCTTTTAAGCAACTTAGAAAATATGTGGAAATGATCAATGCACATGCCTATCATTGCCACAGAGAGGCAGTATATGCATATTCTATACATAATAATGTTGGTTTAACAGCTATTGCAAAACATTCTCCCAAAAGGACATTAGCATGAAGAAGCATTAAAATTCCCATAGGTCATCCAGTTTATTTTATTAAATTTAATCTTACCATCAACATCCTGGGGGTCACCATTGATGAGAAACTTAACTGGACCAGCCACATAAATACTGTGGCAACAAGATCAGGTCAGAGGCTAGGTATTCTGCAGCGAGTGTCTCACCTCCTGACTCCCCAAAGCCTTTCTACCATCTACAAGGCACAAGTAAGGAGTGTGATGGAATACTCTCCACTTGCCTGGATGAGTGCAGCTCTAACAACACTCAAGAAGCTCGACACCATCCAGGACAAAGCAACCCACTTGATTGGCACCCCATCCACCACCTTAAACATTCACTCCCTCCACCACCGGCGTACCATGGCTGCAGTGTGTACCATCTACAAGATGCACTGCAGCAACTCGCCAAGGCTTCCTCAGCAGCACCTCCCAAACCCGCGAACTCTCCCACCTAGAAGGACAAGGGCAGCAGGCGCATGGGAACACCACCACCTCCAAGTTCCTCTCCAAGTCACACACCATCCTGGCTTAGAAGTATATCGCCGATCCTTCATCGTCGCTGGATCAAAATCCTGGAGCTCCCTCCCTAACAGCACTGTGGGAGTACCTTCACCACACAGACTGCAGCGGTTCAAGAAAGTGGCTCACCACCACCTTCTCAAGGCAACTAGGGATGGGCAATAAATGCTGGCTTTGCCAGCGACGCCCACATCCCATAAACGAATTTAAAAAAAAAATCAGATTTGAGCACTGATGATACCAGTCAATTTCTCATTTTGTAAATGAACTAGTGCAGCCCATTCTTATTTCAAAGTTGTTTGATTAAAATGAATGGATACTTAATTGTAGCACTAAATTTCCACTTAGTTGTATTATTTGTGTTGTTTAATTCAAATAATTTAATAACTCAATTTTTTTTGTTAAAAAGGCTGAATTATCAGTAGACTATTATAATTGAGCAACTGTTCAAATTATCAGCTAGAAAATGATAAGTAGAAATTCAGATAACCTTTAAACTTTAAAGGATAAGTGAAATCTAAGGCAGTCTTATTTAATAAAACATGTGAAAGTTATTTTTTAATTTAAATTTAAAATGAATTTTTTTTATATTATACCCCTAAGTAATTAGAGCTGTTATTTGTGACCTATAAACTTGAAGTAACAAAAGCTTATTTCTCCTGTTACAGTTTCATCGTAGTAGTGACCACCTAAGTACCATTGACCATTTGAGCAACAACAGGGATCAAGGGGCCATCCTAATTTATATTTTTCAGCAGCTTCCCACCGGAGAAAGGCAGGCGTGCTGCTTACCCAATTACAAGCCCACCTAAAAAATGCGGCACGCAAGTCTTGGGCATCAATGGGACGACCAAGGTGCCACCCCGCACCCGCTTTTTAACTGATGGCCTCACCCCACAGGAATCTAATATATTTTTTTTCCCATAAAAGACATTGAACAAATTAGTTTGTCTCAGTAAGTTGAATGTCAGTTACATAAGCCTGTATTTCTGTTGCTGTGATAGGCACAAAGACCATTACTAGCCTACACATTTCTACTTATCATTTCGGTCTGTAGCTATTACTAATAAATATTCCATAGCCTCCCGACTCAGGTTGGTGGTGGATGCAATCACATTCAGAAGAAGTAAGAATAGTAATTAATCCCAAACATTCTAAATAAGTACGTTCAATACTGTGTGTCAAGAACCCAGTCTAGTTTTTCATACATTTCTGATGACACAATATACATTATACATTTTTGTGCTGAATACTAGCATTTCATGGCATTCTCTTAAGTATTCTGTCATCTTTATACTAGCCCATTGCCAACTGTATTTTTTATTAATTCTGGTGTTAAAAGCTTTTCCTGAATATGACACCAGCATTAAGACTACCTTAAAGTAATGATTTCACATATTCAGTGCTGTGAAAACACTCCTGTGAAATTGCAGCTAGTACCTCTGCAATTTTCTCCCACTATAATCTGTCACAGTGTCAGTACACATGTCCAAAAACAATTTAAAACATACTTTATCCGACCTCTTCTGGCCCCGTTCCACTCCTTGCTGGGTTGGTCTAGCAAGAAACTCGCTGCTGCGTCCTGCTCAGGCCGCCTATTGCAGTTGGATCCTGATGATATTATCAGGACCTGACATGCATATGTTAAAAGGACATGCATATGTGGCATTGGGCAGGTGTCATTGTCACCTGCTCAGGAGGTGCCAAGGAGGAAGGAGGAAGGTTAGGTCTGGCATCTCAGGAAAACTGGAATCAAAACAGAAAATGCTGGAGAAACTCAGCAGGTCAGGCAGCATCTGTGAAGAGAGAAATAGAGTTAATGTTTCAGGTCGATGACCTTTCGTCAGAACTGGAAAAAAACAGGAAATGGAACAGATTTTTAAGCAAGTGAAGAGGCTGGGAAAGGGGGGAGGGGAGGAAAGAACAAAAGGGAAGGTCTGTGATAGGATGGAAGGCAGGAGAGATTAAGAGACATTAAGAGATATTCAAGGCCAAAGGAGATGGTAATGGAACAGGTTAAGAAACAGAGGATGGCACTAGATGAAGTGTAAATTGTGCTTACAGAATGAAAGACAGCTGCCATGTGGGGGAGAAGAAAAAAAGACACAGACAAAAAGTGTGAATAAAAAAAAAATATTATATATATAATGGTGCACGATCCCTTATCCGAAACCCTTGGGGCCAGCTGTGTTTCGGAATTCGGAATTTTTCGGATTTCAGAACGGATAATGCTTTTTTGCTGGCCGCCTGCCTGCACCTCCTCGCGCTGCCGTCCCCGGCCTCCTGAGCCCCCCCCGCCGGGCAGTGCCGGCTGTGCCCCAAGAGCCCGGCACTTCTCTTCGGTGCCGGGCTCTTCTGCCGGCACTCGCGATCTCTGATCGTGCTGGTGCAGGCCCCTCCCGTGCAAGCTGTTCAAGCTTTTACACTGGAAATACTGAGAGACGCTCCACGAAAAAAAATTTGGTTTTCGGAGCTTTTCGGTTTTCAGAAGTGCGGATAAGGGGTGGTGCACCTGTATATATATATGATAGGGGCCGAGGTTATGATTTGAAATTGTTGAACTCTATGTTGAGTCCGGAAGGCTGTAAAGTGCCTAATCGAAAGATGAGGTGCTGTTCCTCGAGCTTACGTTGAGCTTCCGTGGAACAATGCAAGAGGCCGAGGGTGGTGAGGTCTGAGTGGGAGTGGAGCGGTGAATTAAAATGACAGGCGACCGGAAGCTCGGGGTCCCCCTTACAGACTGAATGGAGGTGTTCCGCAAAGCAGTCACCCAATCTGCGTTTGGTCTCCCCAATGTAGAGGAGACCACATCGTGAGCAGCGAACACACTATACTAAATTGCGAGAAGTACAAGTAAATCGCTGTTTCACCTGGAAGGGGTGTTTGGGACCCTGGACAGTGGGAAGGGGGGAGGTATAAGGGCAGGTGTTGCATCTCCTGCGCTTGCATGGGAAGGTGCTGGATGAAGGGGAAGGGGTGTTGGGGGTGATAGTGAAGTGGACAAGGGTATCGCGAAGGGAGCGGTCCCTACGGAATGCTGAAAGGGGAGGTGAGGGGAAGATGCATTTGGTGGTGGGATCACGCTGGAGGTGGCGGAAATGGCGGAAGATGATCCGTTGACTGTGGAGGCTGATGGGGTGAAAGGTGAGGACAAGGGGAACTCTGTCGTGGTTCCAGGAGGGAGGGGCAGGGGTGAGGGCAGAAGTGTGGGAGATAGAATGGACATGGTCAAGGGCCGTGTCAACCACTGTAGAGGGGAATCCTTGGTTGAGGAAAAAGGAAGACATGTCAGAAGCACTGGTATGGAAGGTGGCATCGTCAGAGCAGATGCGGCGGAGATGGAGAAACTGGGAAAATGGAATAGAGTCCTTACAGGAGGCGGGGTGGGAGGAAGTGTAGTCCAGGTAGCTGTGGGAGTCAGTGGGCTTGTAGTGAATGTTGGTCAATAACCTATCTCCAGAGATGGAGACAGAGAAGTCGAGGAAGGGAAGGGAAGAGTCGGAGATGGGCCATGTGAAGGTGAGGGAAGGGTAGAAATTGGAAGCAAAGTGAATGAAATGATCTAGTTCAGGGTGAGAGCAGGAGACGGCACCGATACCGTCGTCAATATACCGGAAAAAGAGGTGAGGGAGGGGACCCGAGTAGGACTGGAACAAAGAGTGTTCCACATACCCCATGAAAAGGCAGGCATAGCTAGGACCCATGCGGGTTCCCATAGCAACACCTTTGATTTGGAGGAAGTGAGTGGAGTCAAAGGAGAAGCTGTTCAATGTAAAACAAGTTCAGCCAGGCGGAGGAGGGTAGTGGTGGATGGGGACTGGTCGGGCCTCTGTTTAAGGAAGAAGCGGAGCGCCCTCAGACCATCCTGGTGGGGGATGGAGGTGTAGAGGGATTGTACGTCCATGGTGAAAAGGAAGCGGTTGGGGCCAGGAAACTGCAAACTGCTAAAGTGGCGGAGGGCGTCGGAAGAGTCGCAGATGTAGGTGGGAAGAGACTGGACAAGGGGAGAAAAAATAGAGTCGAGATAGGAAGAGATAAGTTTCATGGGGCAAGAACAGGCTGAAATGTTCTCTTTCCAGCCAGTGCCAGGAGGATCCTAAAAAACCAAGTGCACCAGGCGCAGAGAGATTCTCAGCTCCAGAAGCATCGTCCTCAGGACCTGGATGCAGTGCAAGAAACGATTCAATTACCTCTCTAGAGTAGCAAGGGTGAGTACAGCTCTTCATTTCTGCATCTCTCTCACAGCAGTAGTTATTTCCCTGTTCCCTCAGCATTCAACAATTCTCTCCCCTCCATCAGATACTTCACCACCCAGCACAAGGCCACAATATACCAATTCTCATTTTCATTACAAATAAACCTCTTCATTGCTCCCTCACAGCAGCCACGAGTAATGTTCTCTTCTTACTTGATAGCATTTGCACAGACACCAACTTCTCTTATGGCTCCTTCTTCACTTCACGTACCTGATTTTCATTCAACGCCTCCCTATCCTGATAGACTCTTGCTTCTCTCTCTCATCATCTCCAAAACTAGCAGAAGCTCTACATACCTGCACCCTCCTCTCTAAGAGACACCCAGTAACTCTCAAACTCTTTGCAGGAAAAGACAGCACACAACACCAGGGAGAGGAGTAAGACCGGGGGAGGACCACACAACCTCTTCATGCTTTCCAAACTTGAGCAGCAAGCGCTGGAGTGCAGTGGCCCCTCCAGAGCTGTCAGGAGAGTACATTTCGAGGCTGGGGGCTTCTGTGAACAGGGTCTCTGATATTACTTTCACCCCTTCGTGAACCATTCAAAACACCATGTCCAGGCTGCATGCTGGCCTCTACTGTCTTATATGTGCGTTTCTGGTATGATGAAAAATTCCAGTACTGTACTTAAAGAGATAAAAAGAAAAACTGCAAGTGCTGAAAATCTCAAATCAAAACAAAAAATGCTGGAAGGTCCTCTGGACCAAAAATAGGGAAAGATGAATTAGTATTTCAGGTGTAGATCTTTTGTCTGAACCAGCACATAATAATTTACCCTTAGGTCCTATGAAGATGAAGGCTCATGGAATTAATGAAAAAGTAATGGAAAAACTACTGGTTGCTCATGAGATGTGATGTTCAAAATCCCACTAAAATCACTACTCTCTCTCACTCTGGCCGTTCCCCCTGGCACGGCCCTCATCTCCACACTCTTAAATCTAAGGCACACAGACTTGAACGTATATGGCGGATAACTGGTTTAGCCATTCACTGCCAGATCTGGCTGAACCACATAAAGCACTATTGGGTCCTGCTCATGTCTGCCAAAACTTCTCACGATTCCAGGATCATCCTGGAATGCAAAGATAATCCTTGGCTTCTTTTCTCTACTGCAAACTGTCTACTGAAACCCCCCTCCCCATCTCCTCCATCCTCACCTCCAACAACAAGGGCGAGGAGCTCATGGACTTCTTTGTCACTAAAATTGAGACCAGCTGATCAGCAGCCTCTGCTGCTTCCCAACCTTCCCCTAGCTCACCGGGCCGAACTTCCTCTAAGGTTCCCCCCGCCCTAGCCCTGAACTCGCATCTTTCTCTAGTTTCTCTCCTACCTCCCCTCATGCCCTCTCTGACCTTAACTTGTCCATGAGACCCACTTCCTGCTCCCTCGACCTATTCCTACTAAACTGCTGACCACCCAACTTCCATTCCTGGCTCCCATGTTAGCTGATATTGTTAACAGTTTTCTCTCCTCAAATACTGCCCCCCTCTCTTTCAAATCTGCCGTCATCACCAATGTTCCCCTTAATTTTTTTTGGGTGTGTGGTCCGTTTAACAAGTTGCTTGGCCAATTCAAAATTTCGCGAATGCGTGTAATTTCACATTTGAAAAGCCGGTCCTCGGCTGCGTGGGGCCGGCAGACTGCTGCACAACCATACAGCTTAGAGGGAACATAATATAAGAACATAAGACATAGGAGCAGGAGCAGGCCATTCGGCCCCTCGAGCCTGCTCTGCCATTTAATGAGATCATGGCTGATCCGATTTTGGCCTCAACTCCACTCTCCTGCCTGTTCCCCATAACCCT
Organism: Somniosus microcephalus; assembly: GCF_052327205.1. Taxonomy (NCBI): domain Eukaryota; kingdom Metazoa; phylum Chordata; class Chondrichthyes; order Squaliformes; family Somniosidae; genus Somniosus; species Somniosus microcephalus. The sequence continues at coordinate 123,591,526 of NC_140996.1, forward strand.
TGACTCCCCTGTTGCTCAAAAATCTGTCTATCTCAGCCTTGAATATAATCAATGACTCAGCTTCCACAGCTCTCTGGGGTAAAGAATTCCAAAGATTCACGACCCCCTGAGAGAAGAAATTCCTCCTCATCTCCATCTTAAATGGGCGACCCCTTATTCTGAGACTATGCCCCCTTGTTCTAGATTCTCCAATGAGGGGAAACATCCTCTCAGCATCTACCCTGTCAAGCCCCCTCAGAATCTTATATGTTTCAATACGATCACCTCTCATTCTTCTAAACTCCAATGATTATAGGCCCAACCTGCTCAACCTTTCCTCATAAGACAACCCTTCCATCCCAGGAATCAACCTAACTGGTCATCACCCCTCTCCTCAAAAAAACAACCCTTGACCCCTCCATCCTTGCAAACTACTGCCCCATCTCCAACCTCCCTTTCCTCTCCAAAGTCCTTGAACATGTCATCACCTCCCAAATCTGTGCCCATCTTTTCTGGAACTCCATGTTTGAATCCCTCAAATCAGGTTTCCACCCCGCTACAGTACTGAAACGGTTTTTATGAAAGTCACAAATAAAATCCTATGTGACTGTGTCAAAGGTAAACTATCCCTCCTCACCTTCTTGATCTGTCTGCAGCCTTTGACCTGGTTGACCACACCATCCTTCTCTAATACCTCTCCACCGTCATCTAGCTGGGTGGGGCTGCACTCGCCTAGTTCCATTCTTATTTATTTAATCGTAGCCAGAGAATCACCTGCAATTGATTCTCTTCCCATTCCCGCACCATTACCTCTGGTGTTGCCCGTGCATCTATCCTTGGCCCCCCTTGAATTTCTCATCTACATGCTGCCCCTCGGCGACATCATCCGAAAACACAGCGTCAGTTTCTACATGTACGCTGACAACACCCAGCTCTACCTCACCACCACCTCTCTCGAACCCTACACTGTCTTTAAATTGTCAGGCTGCTTGTCCGACATCCAGTACTGGATGAACAGAAATTTCCTCTGACTAAATATTGGGAAGACTGAAGCCATTGTCTTCGGTCCCCACTACAAATTCCGTTCCCTAGTCACCGACTCCATCCCTCTCCCTAACATCTGTCTGAGGCTCAACCACGCTGTTCGTAACCTTGGTGTCATATTTGACCCTGAAATGAGGTACCGACCACATATCTGTGGCATAACTAAGACCGCCTATTTCCACCTCCAGAACATTGCCTGACTCCGCTCTGCCTCAGCTCACCTGCTGCTGAAACCCTCATCCATGCCTTTGTACCTCTAGACTTGAATATTTCAACGCACTCCTGGCTGGCCTCCCACTTTCTACCCTACGTAAACTTGAGGTCATCCAAAACTCTGCTGCCTGTGTCCTAACTCGCACCAAGTCCTGTTCACCCATCACCCCTGTGCTCGCTGACCAACATTGGCTCACGGTTAAGCAACTTCTTGATTTAAAAATTCTCATCCTTGTTTTCAAATCCCTCCGTTGTCTCACCTCTCCCTATCACTGTAATCTCCTCCAGCCCCACAACCCTCCAAGATATCTGCGTTCCTCTAATTCTGGCCTCTTCAGCATCCTCAATTTTAATTGCTCCACCATTGGTGGCAGTGCCTTAAGCTGCCAAGGCCCTAAACTCTTGAAATCCCTCCCTATACCTCTCTTCCTCTCTTTCCTCCTTTAAGACACTCCTTAAAACCTACCTCTTTGACCAAGCTTTTGGTCATTTGCCCTAATATCTCCTTATGTGGGTCGATGTCAAATTTTGTCTCATAACACTCCTGTGAAGCGCCTTGGGATGTTTTATTACGTTAAAGGCGCTATATAAATATTTTCAATTTCAATTTCAATTTTTTTTATTTGTCACATAACCAAATACAACAAGTGAAATCCAGGCAGTGAAATGCTTTTTTCTTAACGAGCAGATCGCACCAAGCAGTAAAGGACACTTAGCTGCCTGGTACGCACAGAGCCCGCAAGGACGGCAGCCATCTTCATCGGCGCCATCACAATAGGGTCCGCTCTCGCCTCGCTCCACCTTTCTCGCACTCCTGCCCGACAATCTTCAGCCGCCGTGGTAACGACGTCCAAGTTGTTGTTGTGCTATTGAATACAAGTTGTTGTTGTGCTATTGAAGCCTTGCAGTGCTATGTGGCTCGCTGGAGATAGGAGGTTGTTGATAAAGAGATCTAGTGCATGTAAGAAGTTGTCCCAAGTATGCAGAGGAGAGAATTAATGTATGGTTCCTTCTATCTGCCAGTGAATCCCTGGCAGAAGGTCAGAACTGACCTGTTTGAATTGAAAGAAGGTACCTATCTTCTGAATGTAGATTACTTCTCCCACTATAGAGAAATTGTTCTATTAACCACAAATACATCTCAAGCAATGCTGACATATCTGAAGTTCATGGCCCTGATTTTGACCCTACCACCCAGTGGGGTAGGTGAGCAATTATAATTGCAAAAATCATCTTGTTGTCACGTTCCTGCCAGAAACTCAGCGACTGCCATCTTAACTCCAGAGCTGACTTGGATCAGAAACGCACCCAACAGAATCAGGCGGGTGCCTCGTGAGGACAAATCAATAGGTAGGCAGCACAGACACAAAGCAATAGGTAGGTAACACTGTGACAGGGGGGGAGATTTTCCAGGGGGTCAGCGGGCACGTTTGGTGGCAGGTCGGCTGGGAACATTTTTTTTGACAGCAACCCACCTCCACACTAGTCTCCCAGATGTTGGGTCTGTCATTGCTGAACAGACCCGACACCAAGCGGCGGGGGAGGCAATTTAGATTTGTTAACAGGCACTTAAAAACGATTTTAAGCTCACCTTTAGGTTTTTAGAGTTCGCCAATGGCTTCCCCACTGCTCGGGGATCATGTAAGGAGGTCGGGTGTTGTGTCAGCATGGGATGTTTTCTTAACTTGACAGCTGCAAATGGTCTATAAAAGCTCCCATTTCATAGCTGTTTACTTTCCAAGGTTAGAAGCTGTTGCTTACTGCATTTGGAAGACAGATTGAGCTTTATGCAGCTTGCAAGTGTTTGGAGCAAACTCTCTATCCAGCGTCACCTCATTGGAACAACCACTCTCACCATTGACAGATCACTTCTGTCATCTCAACCTCACCTGCCATCTATTCCATCAGCATTGGTGCCCTTGAAAATATCTCACCTTAGTCCTCAGAATCCCACCACGATCAGCCCCAACACCAGCAGCAACAGGCACACCAGCAAACTTCTTCGCAATCAGCTGGTGCTGTATAGGACACAGGGCATCAGCACCCCATCACATTGCTGCCCGGGACACCAGGGATGGCCTCACCATGGCCAGATTTACTTCACTTGATGCTGTACACCCTGGCTGACACATGATGCGCCAGGTTGGCACCACCACACACCAACACCATAAAGCATCCCTACATTGCCCAAGTCATTCCTTTCACACTCATCAGCATTGTGGGAGGTACCGTTATGTCTCACCATTCACTGCAACTCACTAAGCCACTTCCAAAGGTGCACGCAAATCTGTCCAGGAACGCAAAGTGTTGAAAACAAAGATTTCAATGTTTGACAGTACATTAACAGAAACTAAAACACCCAGGTGCCTACCCTTGTGTGTTGTTAGTTGGTATGCTTGCAGTAGGATGCGGGTGAGTGTGAGGGGTGGCTAGTGAGATGGGGAAGTGATAATGATGATAGAGAGGGATGGGTGGAGGTGCAAGGTAAGTTGGTGTGAGTAAGAATGTGCAGGAGTAGGGCATGGAAGGCAGAGTGATGGGGATGTGATGAGTGGCACATCAGGATGAAGTTGAGTGTGGCTTTGCAGTAACGTTTTGTGATCTACTGAGATCATTGAAATGTTTGCGCCACTGCAGCCTGGTCCTCCTGACGACATCCCTGCTTGTGTCCTCCTGTGCATTGTACAACCAGGCTGTATTGATCTCCTGGGGAGGTCTCTTCTGCCCATGGGAAGGAAAGAACACCTCCCTGCGTGCTGTGACTCCCTCCATAAGCATATGGAGGGAGTCATGGGAAAGCCTAGGTGCAGCCGTGCACCTCTGTGCAGTGCTTGTCAGTGTTTGCAGCACCTCAATGCTGTACAACACTGACAGCAGAACTGTCAAAATCAATTTGCGCATGGTCCCTTTAAGGAAACCGGCAGATGACGCTTCATCAAGTGACGTCATCAGACCCGCTTCCTTCAATTGATCGGGAAACGTGCTGGGCGGGCTTAACAAGCCCAATCATCGTAAGTTCACTCTATAGAGCGGGCTGGAGCCAGCAGCGGGGTCACGCCCTGCCACCAACCCCGGCCTCACTGGACCTGCCACGGTAGGCGAAATCATGGCCTGGGTCTCACAAAATCTCACCTTGAGGCTGATAAAAGTTAATGCTCATGGAATTAATGGCAAATTATATTAAAACCTGACTCCGTAACAAAGCAAAAGGAGTTAATAAATGGAAAGAAAATTCTATGGCTTTCAGCAATGTCCCCAGCTCCCAAATCTCTACTACCTTAGCCCTAACCTCTTTACCTCAGGGTTAGGCCCAACCAGCCAAGCATATCTATTACTCCAAAAGACCCAGTTCTGTGGTCCCTGCAATGAAAGTATCCAGCATGGAGATGAGAACATTATCAAAAGGATAGCAGTTATGAAGCCATGTATCTGAACACAACTTTAATTTTGATTTGTGCAGAGGAATTGAACTTGTGATCTGAAGAAAATATTTTAGCAATTAATTCATATTGGTGTATTTTATTGGTATTAAAATACCACTACTGCATATTAAAATGAGACAATTTAGGAATAGACCCTGTAACTTTGCTGCAACTTCACATCATTCCGATTATTTGCGAAAAGGAAAGAAAGATTTACACTTTATTTGGTGCCTTTTATGACCTCAGGATGTCTCAAAGCACTTTACAGCCAACAAAGTACTTTTGAAGTGCAGTCACTGTTGTAATGCAGGAAGCACGACAGCCAATTTGTGCACAGCAAGGTCCCACAAACAGCAATGTGATAATGACCAGATAATCTTTTTTTTAGTGATGTTGGTTGAGAAATAAATATTGGCCAGGACACTGGGAGAATTCCCCTGCTCTTCTTCGAAAAAGTGCCATGTGATCTTTTATATCCACCTGAGAAGGTAGACAGAGCCTCGGTTTAACAATGTTTAGAGCAATAGCTTTTTTTGAATCAACACCTGGGAATGATCATCCAATTGTAAACTGCAAAAAGAATGTTCAAATCCTTTCTGCAGATTCAACAGGTGTCTTGCAAAAAATGGAATTTAAAATGTAAACTTCTTATATGTTAAGGACTAGAAGTAGAAGAATTTCTCAGTGCGGTTGTGAGGGTTTTCTAAAATCTAGGTGCACCCATGCTTTGGTGTCTACTGACAATTTAGAAAGTCTTGAAGAGTTTGTACTGGAGTGCCAATGGGAAAGCCAAGGCTATCTGTACGTAGTAACAGTGAAAATGGATGCTGATCCATCAGCCTCTGCAGTCTGGCTTACAAAGAACTCATTGAAGCTCTGAACAGATAGTTCTCAGAGCGGTAAGAGAGGCTTACTACTTTTAGCTTATGAGCAAATTAACCACAGATTTTTTTGTGAATTATGCCTTCTTGCATAGATTGGGTGTGAGGTGGCAATGAAACCAGTCATCAATCCACTGTAGCAGATATATCACTGAGACTTTCCCCCCTCATTCAGGTGACTCCAGGATGATTATTCCAAAAGTTAAAAGACTCCCATATTCTTTCTTCCCACCATTTAAAATTTGGTTTCACAGGGACAAATCCTTCCATTAAAACATTTTAAAATGGCCAGCAGAACTAAACAATAAATTCTGTCTTCCGATGATCCTTGGAGTCGCCATTGTAAAAAAAAAATCAATTAATCTAAATCGTAACAGAATTCCTTCTGGACTTTGCATAACTCATTGCTCCTGTGTTGCAGTGCTCACTTATGACAAAAGAGGATGGACCTAAAATGGACTCCACATGTAACTTGAACAAAAACACGCAAAACCTGTAAGGGGTGGTGTGTGTGGTGAGCTTTGTCTCTGACTCCCTGAGCGGTTCGAATCGCTCCCACTCCCTTGGTTCTAGACTTTGGACTTATTTGGGGGTTGTAATGAAATTGCAACAGACACCTGAGTTGGTGAAAAAGAATTTAGATTTTATTTTGAGACAGGAAAACATACAACACAATAATCTTATCACTCTAAAAGGGGGAACACTTCGGAATATGCGAGGGAGAATGACAATAGACAAAATACCTTACCCCTCCCAATCCCACTACACTAACTAGGTTGGATTCCAGAGGACCAGGAAATGCTCACCAAACGACTTTCTTGACAGCTGTAGAGGTTCGCGATTTCGGGGTTCTCTTTAGTTGTGGTGGTTGGAGTCTGCCGTACCCCAGACGTGGTGGAAGACTTCACCTGCGTTGGGTTTTCAGTCTTCGCGTGTCCGCTGATGCGGTCGGGTGTGTATTTGGATTTATTGGGTAAGTACCCAATTTCCTTTGGTTAGGTATAGTTTTTAGAGTCTTTTGCATTATATCTTACCCAGGGGTAAGTCAGGCTAGCTTGTAGAGTGGAAACAAATTTGCGAATCTTCGGTTTCTTGTTGGTTGGTTTCTTGTTGGTCGTGGTGGCCCAATATTACCTAGTTGGTGGTAATATTGTTAGTTGTTGGTTTCTTGAGGCCTTTTGTTGCTGCGATTCCTTTTTCCTTTCATTTCGTTCTTCTTTCCTCAAGTCTCCGATTCTCCCGTGTTGTTGTTCCGAGAGGCTGCTCGTATCTGGATGAACTGTGAGGTGTACCGTTGTTTCTGAACACCCTTCTGTGAACTGCTTTCTGTGTCAAAGCAGGCCTTAATTATACTGTATTAAGGCCTGGCTTATCTGACCGCCAAATCTCCTCTGGCCCATTGTTAATTTTGACAGGCTCGTTAATTTTAATAGTTTTAAAATTCTTATTGAGTTTTGGGGCTGGTCCCATCTATTTTTAATTGACTTAAAACTAGTTTTTTGATTGCTTCGAAATCAGTTTAAGTGTGCGAAGTGGTTTTGGATGTCTCTCTGAGTGGGTTTAAACTATTGTTCGATTGTCTTCTCCTGCTGGGGCCAGGGTCTCTTTTGTTGATTAGTGGCATGTATTGTATTATTCATGTTCTTGATGGCCCTGTAGGTTTTTGGCAGGAACTGTCCTTCCGTGGGCCTATTGTCTTTATGTAGAATGACTGGGACGGTCCAGAACATTCCCAGACAATCTGGCCTTTTCCAATACTCAAACTGTCTGTCCCACAGTGCCCAACCCAGTTCCTTTGTTGCAGCTTTCCACAGGCCTGGACATGCTTTTTAAAATAGCCAAATCTTCCTGGGGTTTTGACTTTAAGTCCCTTTTGGCCAAATATTATTTTAAACAGTCCAAAATCTCTTCTTTCTTGGTTTGGGGGAATCTGTAGAATTTTGCGAGCCTTACAAACCCAAAGATTCGGGTTTTGCTTTGATTTCAGCTACAGGCCTTGTTTCAGACACTGATCTGATTTCTGGTGCAGCTCTGCTTTCAGATACTGATCTGGTTTCAGATGTTGCCCTAGTTTCAGGTGTTGCCCTGGTTTCAGCTGCTGCCCTGGTTTTGAGTTTCTGCTAATCCATGTCATGGTGGTAGCTATCTGCTTTTCATTTGAAATATATTGATCTGGGTCCATTCTTCTTCCAATTAAGTACCTAACTAATCGCTGTTAATATTTTGACTCTCACACCGATCCAAATGCAGAGCATTTTTTTGTCTTTCTGTTTTGTAATAGTCTTTCACTCTGGACCAACTTTATTACCCCTCCTCTTAACTCCATCATCAACTTCACCAATTGCCATCTCAGGCTAAGTCCGGTAGTTCAGAACGTTGGCATATTACTTGATCTGCAGCTTTGTTTTCTTCATGATATCCATTATGTCACCAAGATTGCCTTTCTCACCTTCAAAACACGATTGACCTCTGCTCCTAGCTCTCCCTGACTGCTGCCAAAGCTCTATTCCAAATCTGTATCATTTCAAGGTTTGAGTTCTCCAATGCTCTCCTGGTCAGCCTCCCCGCTTCCACTGTACATGAATTGCAATTCATTTAGAATGCCATTGCCTGAGTCCTTACTCACTCAAAGCCCAATACTTCCATCATCCTGGCTCTCACCAAGTACCATTACCTCCCTGGGCCCCTCCATATCTGTTTCAATATCCTTATCCCTGCCTTCAAATGCTTATGTAGCCTTGTCCAACCCTTCCTCAGCAACCTCCCTCAGCGCTATGTTCCTGCTTGCATCTGTTGCTCCTCTGACACGAGTGTGATCCTTAGCCCCATCCTCTATTGGTGGCCACTCTTTCAGTCACCATGCCCCTGTCCTCTGAAACTCCCTCCCAAAGGGGTCGATTTTCATAAAGCTGTCGGGAAGGAGGCGGGACTACAACTTTCAGGTTGTAGTCCCGCCTGCATCAATGTTCGGCCAATCCACGCGATTTTCCCTTGATTGACCTCGTTAAGCCCGCCCAGCAGGCTCAGCAGGCCAATTAAGGGCCACCCGGCAACAGGTGACGTCACAGACTGAAATTTCATCTGTCAAGTGGTCTTGACAAATGAAATATCAGTGTTTCACAGCTGCTTGAAGCTGTCAAACACTGACAGTCTGACTTCTAACCTGAGTCCTTCTACACAGACTCAGTTAGAAGTCTCACCGGCAATGAAAGCTGAAGGCTGTCACTTTTGACAGCTCGCAGCCATTTTGCTTTCAGTGCCGGCTAAGTGATGGACTCCCAAAACCTAGAGGAAGAAAGGCTGTTAAGGTAAGTACAGGTAATTTAAACTTCTTTACACACTTTAGACACACCAAACACACTTACCTTTGCACTCATGCAGCCATCACTCACCTGAACACCGACATCTCGACCCCTCCAAGTCCTTCAACCCGACGGCCCGCCTGCTCTAACCTGGCGTGGTTTGGAGCCGTCGGGAATCCCACACGACACCCCTCAAAATAGGGATTAGGCTAAAAACTGCCTGTTAACTACCTGTTAACAGGCAGTTAATTGGCACTAATCCCTTCCCACCTCGGGTCGGCGGGTCCCAGTGCGGGGCGGGTACCCGCCTCCCCTGAAACTTACGTGAAGGCGGGTTTTGGGCGGGATGGTGTCGGGACCCCCGAAATCGGGATATTCCCCCCCCCACACGCCTGAAACCCAGCCTGACGGCTCCAGGAAAATCGACCCCTGTCTCTCTGGCTTATTTCTTTCCCTGTTGCTTTCAAATTCTTATCAAGACTTTTCTCTTCTCCAGCTTTTCTGCTGTCATCCTTTGATTCTATCTACCTATTCTTTCCTGCTGCTTTTTTCCTTTTTACCCTTCTCTGCACTGTAAAGTGACCCGAGATGTCTTAACAATGTGAGGAATGTAAAATGTTAAAAAAAAATTCTCTTTTAAAGCATCATATTTTTTTCTGTTTTTTCTCATTTGTTTTACTTTATTTTATTTTATGTTTTGCTTAAGCTATTTACATAACAGGTGCAGCATTTGTGGCCTGAAAGTGCTCCATTCTAAAAGGCCTCCTGATATTACGGGCTGGATGTTACCAGACCTGAGGAGGCGGGTTTGAAGGTGGGTCAGGTGGGAAGTTGTAAAAAATGACGGCGGGTTCCGATCCCGCTGTCAACCCGCCTCCGCACAACTTTCCCAAAGGCGGGCTTGCAGACTCCGTTTCGGGCCCGCCTCCAAGTGGCGGGATAGACCCTTAAGGCACTTAACTGCTACTTAACGACCTCTATAATCCCATTTTGAGAGGCCTTTCAAATTTTGCCATATTTCCAGCGTGCTGCGCATCTCCCCTGAAACACGGCAGCTAATCCTGTCGGGTTCATAAGTGGCTGGCTGCCTAACAACTGCAGCTCTACCATAAAAACAGAGTTTTCAACAAGGATCAGTTGCAGGTGGCAGAACTTTTTTTTCTCAGGTCTTGGAGAACTTTTTGCAGGCCTACTGATTTTGGAAGTAATGAAGCTGAGATCCATCTCAATTGTGACCTCCTGGGAAAACACTCTTCCCACATTGACTGAGTGCTTCCTCAACTGAGGTATATAGCAGCAGCATGGGAACCATTTATTTCCTTTTCTCCTGGAGCTCAGATTCGGACGAAGAACAGCCGCGGCAGCAGCAGAACCAGGAACAACAGCAGCAGCAGCAGCAGCAACAACAGGAGCGCCAACCTGCTGCTCACCCAGCTGATGGTGCACAGGGCAGAAGGTGCCAGCGCAGGGTAGCACGTCGCTGCAAGAGATACCCCCAAAACAGGGTTTACAGGATGAGGATGATCTTGCTCAACATGACTGAGCAGCAGTGCCAAAGGAGGCTAAGACTTTTGCGAGAGGTAGTGTGTGACATCTGCGCAATGCTGCACCAACACCTGGAGCCCAGAGGATCGGTTGGACACCCCTTACCAGTGGCTGTAAAAGTCACCACTGCCCTCAACTGTTTTGCTTCAGGCCCATTCCAGGGATCAGCAGCAGACATCAGCGGCATCTTCCAGTTAGTCGCACACACTTGCATCACACAGGTAACTGATGCCCTTTTTGCAAAGGTGCACAATTACATAAACTTCTCCAAGGACCAAGCAAGTATAACCGCGCATGCGGTTGGATTTGCAAATATGGCAGGCTTGCCAAGGGTGCAGGGCATCGTAGACTGCACACATGTGGCCCTTAAGGCACCCCATCACAATCCAACTCTTTTTGTCAACCGCAAGGGCTTCCACTCCCTCAACGTTCAGCTGGTGTGTAACCACAAGAAGGACATTTTGCATGTTTGTGCCAAGTACCCTGGCAGTTGCCATGACTCATTCATCCTGCGGCAGTCTAGTGTGCCTCCACTCTTCAATCCGCCAAACCAACTTTGCGGATGGCTACTTGGTGGCAAGGGCTATCCCCTGAAGGTGTGGCTAATGATGCCGTTCAGGAGGCCATCCAACGAAGCTGAAGAGCGCTACAACTCCAGCTACATTTTGACCAGATCCATTATTGAACAAACCATCGGCTTGCTGAAGATGCGATTCAGATGCCTTGATAGATCAGGTGGAGCCCTGCAGTACTCAGCAGCTAGGCTCTCCTGAATCGCCATGGTCTGCTGTGCACTTCACAGCATCGTGGCTTGCAGCTGCCTGAGGGACAAGTGGCTCAGCGCATAGCCTCCTCAGATGAGGAGGAGGAGGAGGAGAACGAGAATGAAGACCTTGCGGAGGCGCATCAACCAGCGGCAGCAGCACACGAGCACATTGCTGCCCGGGATGCAAGGGATACACTCATCTTGGCCAGATTTGCATAGGTTGCCCAATCAAACACATTTGGCTCACACCTTCTTACCACACCATAGAAAATGGACAAGATCCTGCGGCTCCCTAGCACTCTGACCACCATCATGACAAATCCAAGTCGCCGTGAGCCCTCAATGTGGAACTTCCATTCGCGAAATGACACAGCCCAGAACTTCAACAGTTTGCCATCACTTAATTTTATTACATTGACTAAAGGATGGCATTTAACAATTAAACACAACAGGACACCCAAGTGACTACCCTTGTGACTACTTGTGCTCCTACGTGGTGCTTCCCCTGTGGCTTCAGCAGATGTGGAGGCCCCTTGCTCACTTTCATGCTGCTCCTGCCTCGACACCTTTGGTGGGCATCCTCTGGGGTTGTGAGCCTGTGAGAGCTTACCAATAGTCTGCTCCTCCTGCGGCTGTGCAGGGGCTGAGACGCCCATCTCAGTTGGGTGAGGACTCTGGTGGGGCTCTGACCGAGGGCTCTGCAATGGAATGGGACTGTGTGCGCTTGGAGAGGAGCCCCCACTTCCTTGTTGTCTGCCACCAACATCCTTCTCATGGGTCAGCCCTACTTCAGAGCTAGCAAGTGGCTTGACAGCACCTTGCTGCACTTCAGGGGGGCCATGAGGACCCGTATCTGCACTGGCAGTCCTACTCCAGAGGACTTCCATGAAGCTCTGGTTTCTCTGCTCAATAGCTGCCCATCGCTCCTCCAGAGATGTCAGTCTATTCTGAACAATTACCATGTTTTCAACACTCTGGTGACTCAGCTCCTCCATGGCCGTAGCCAACCTCTCCTCTACCATAGCCATCCTTTCCATGGAGGTTGCCATCATTTCCACAGAGGTTGCCATCCTTTCCATGGTGATGCATTCATACATCAATGCTTCCACAAAGGCTCTGCTCATGTTCGCGATGGACTCCTCCATCCTCTCCGCACTTGCAGTGAACCTGGAGACAAAACCTGCCAGAGACTTCTGTACCTGTTCCTGTAGTTCAATCACCGCTCTCCTTCTGGATGGACCTGGAGACATAGGGTTGACATGCAGCTGAGTCGAGCTGGGAGCGCCCTGCGGCCTCTGACAAGAACTCTCCATTGCTGTCCCTGTCTCCACCATCTGCTGATGCTCACTTGTGAGCTGTGATACACCAGGTGACAACACTACTCTATCTCCCGAAGGTCCCACCGAGGTGTGAGCGTCTGAGCTGGTGCTGGGTGCACTTAATTCTGCTGACGCTGCGCCCTCAGAGGTTGCAGGGTCTCTGAGGAGTCTTCTGGCTCAGGCTCTTCCTCCTGGACAGTGGGGAGGGGGACTGTCGATGGTCCTGTGGGGGAGTAAAAGAATGAGTTAGACATGTGATATAAATGGTGCATGCACATGGAATTGTGCAGATGATCATAAGTCAATCTGTTTGAGCATCAGAGGCAATATCAGTCACTCATGCAATGTAAATGAGAGAGAGGCAAAACTATTCTGTCACCAGCTTGCTCTGATGTGCCCGTCTGTCCGTCCCCCATTTCCACATCCTCCTCGGCTCCCACGATCTCTAGGGCTGCCTTCTCATAAGAACATAAGAAGTAGGAGCAGGAGTAGGCCATACGGCCCCTCGGGCCTGCTCCGCCATTCAATAGGATCATGGCTGATCCGAACCTAGACTCACGTCCACTTCCCTGCCCACTCCCCGTAACCCCTAATTCCCTTATCAGCTAGGAAACTGTATATCTCCGTTTTAAATTTATTTAATGTCGCAGCTTCCACAGCTCTCTGAGGTAGCAAATTCCATAGATTTACTACCCTCTGAGTGAAGAAGTTTCTCCTCATCTCAGTTTTGAAACGGCAGCCCCTTATTCTAAGATGATGCCCCCTAGTTCTAGTCTCACCCATCAGTGGAAAAATCCTCACCGCATCCACCCGATCAAGCCCCCTCACAATCTTATATGTTTCGATAAGATCGCCTCGCATTCTTCGGAATTCCAATGAGTAGAGGCCCAACCTACTCAACCTTTCCTCATAAGTCAACCCCCTCATCTCCGGAATCAACTGAGTGAACCTTCTCTGAACTGCCTCGAGAGCAAGTATATCTTTTCTTAAATATAGAAACCAAAGCTGTACGCAATATTCCAGGTGTGGCCTCACCAGTACCCTGTATAACTGAAGCAAGACTTCCCTGCTTTTATACTCCATCCCCCTTGCAATAAAAGCCAAGATTCCATTGGCCTTCCTGATCACCTGCTGTACCTGCATACTAACCTTCTGTGTTTCATGCACCAGGACCCCCAGATCTCTTTGTACTGTAGCACTTTGCAGTTTCTCTCCATTTAGATAATAACTTGCTCTTTGATTTTTTCTGCCAAAGTGCATAACCTCACACTTTCTAACATTATATTCCATCTGCCAAATTTCTGCCCACTCACTTAGCCTGTCTATGTCCTTTTGCAGGTTTTTTATGTCCTCCTCACTCACTGCTTTCCCTCCCATCTTTGTATCGTCGGCAAACTTGGATATGTTGCACTTGGTCCCCTCCTCCAAATCGTTAATATAGATTGTAAAGAGTTGGGGTCCCAGCACTGACCCCTGCGGAACACCACTAGTTACTGATTGCCAACCCGAGAATGAACCATTTATCCCAACTCTCTGTTTTCTGTTAGATAGCCAATCTTCCACCCATGCCAGTATATTACCCCCAATCCTGTGATTTTTTATCTTGTGCAGTAATCTTTTGTGTGGCACCTTGTCAAATGTCTTTTGGAAGTCCAAATACACCACATCCACTGGTTCCTCTTTATCTACCGTTTGTTACATCCTCAAAGAATTCGAGCAAATTTGTCAAACATGACTTCCCCTTCATAAAACCATGCTGACTCTGTCCGATTAAATTATGCTTATCCAAATATCCTGTTACTGCTTCCTTAACAATGGACTCCAACATTTTACCAATCACAGATGTTAGACTAACTGATCTATAGTTTCCAGCCTTTTATCTACCTCCCTTTTTAAATAAGGGCGTTACATTAGCAGTTTTCCAATCTGCCGGGACCTTTCCTGAATCCAGGGAGTTTTGGAAAATTACCACCAATGCATCCGCAATCCCTACCGCTACTTCTCTCAAGACCCTAGGATGTAAGCCATCAGGTCCAGGGGATTTATCTGCCTTAAGTCCCATTATCTTACCGAGTACCATCTCCTTAGTGATTTTAATCGTGTTTAGCTCCTCCCCCCCTATAGTCCCCTGTTTGTCCAGTGTTGGGATATTTTTAGTATCCTCTACTGTAAAGACTGATACAAAATAATTGTTCAGCGTTTTTGCCATCTCATGTTCCCCACTACTAATTTCCCGGTCTTGTCCTCTAAGGGACCAACATTCACTTTGGCCACCCTTTTTCTTTTTATATAACTGTAGAAACTCTTGCTATCTGTTTTTATATTTTTTGCTAGTTTACTTTCATAATCTAACTTCCCTTTCTCAATTAATCTTTTAGTTATTCTTTGCTGGCTTTTAAATGCTTCCCAATCTTCTATCCTCCCACTGGATTTGGCTACTTTATATGCCCTTGTTTTCAGTCGGATACTATCCTTTATTACTTTACTTAGCCACGGATGTCTATCTTTTCTTTTACGCCCCTTTTTCCTCAGTGGAGGTGAGGCATCGGTCAAGGGTGACTCCTAAGTAGATAGGGTGCTCGCAATGCGTCAGTGTTGCTCCACACCAGGTTACTTTCAGCTGGCGTTTGGCTTCACGGTTTCTGAGGTGGAATGCACAAACTTGCGTCTTTGATGGGTTTGCGCGAAGGTGGTTTTCTTCATAGTAGGATTTTAGTCCCTCCAAGGCCTCAGGAAGCGTTTTCTCCATGGTGTTAAAATCAGTACTTTGGGCAGTGACACATAAGTCATCAGCATATATAAAACGGCGTGTAACACCGTCTATAGGTTGGTCATTCGTGTAGATGTTGTACAGCAGCGGTGCAAGCGCGCTTCCCTGAGGAAGACCATTCTTCTGAATAGGCCACCTGCTGCACTTCCCACCTAGTTCAACATAGAACCGGCGATTCTGAAGCATGCTTTCTAACAGCTCTGTTAAGTGAATCTCTTTTGTCATCTCTAGAATCTTGCAGAGGAGACGTCTATGGTTCACTGTATCGTATGCTGCTGACAGGTCTACAAAAACAGCACCTGTTACCATCCCTTGCTCAAAACCATCTTCGATGTGTTGTGTGAGGTTGAGCAGTTGGCTTGTTGTTGATTTGCCGGGGCAGAAACCTGCTTGCTCTGGAATGATCTTCTCATCTACAGTTGGTGCTATCCTATTGAGTATCAGGCGTTCAAACAGCTTGTAGGTGTGGCAAAGCAGTGAAATTGGCCGAAAACTCTTAGGATCTGAGGGATCTTTTCCAGGCTTTAATAGCGCTATTACATATGCCTTCTGCCAGATATTAGGTAGCTTGTGTGTTGCCAGACAGTGGTTGAACAATTGTAGGAGCCATTTCTTTGCTTTCTGTCCAAAATGCTTTATCTGCTCCGTTGCTATGTTGTCAAGACCAATTGCTTTCCCGTGTTTTAGACTAGATATACCAGTTTCCAGCTCTTCCATGGTGAATGGTCTAGTGAAGCCAGGATCATCGCTGTAATTCTTCCTATCTAGTTGTGCTCTTGGTTGTTTCTTGTTGATTTTTCCATTTAGGAGCAACTGGTGTGCAACTTGGTTAGCAGACACATTTGGATGTTGGGCAGCTTTCTTGGGATCACCTCCAAGTTTGCGTTTAAGAGACCATGCCTTCTTGCTGTTTTTTGTAAGATCTGTTGTCTCTATCAAGGTGTTCCAGGTGTTTTGACGTTCTTGAGAGATACTTAACATCACCCTCTCACCGGTAGATATTGTTTCCTCTGAGAAGGGGTCAGATTCAAACATTGAGACATACTCCCAGTAGAGTTCAGCATTCTCCTTGGTGAGACCAGGGATGCAGTGTACTCTGCAACCTCGGAGGATCTTCCTTCTAGCTGTTTTTTGGACGGCTTTTGCAAAGAGGTTGTACTGCTCAGGTAGTAGTTTAATGCGTTTAACCTTGCGGTCAAGTGCTCGTCTAAAACCGTTCCAATCGGTCTTCTTGAAGTTGAAGCGCCTTTTGAATGGTACGATGGTTGGTAACACTGCTGCATTTACCTGGGTGCCAATAGGATGGTGTTGTGTCTGTGGTATTGGGTCTGTGACAAGCTTCTTGCAGAGGCCAGCGATGTCATTGCTGGCAATGGCAAGATCTGGATTATACCTACACTTCCAGTGGGCACTGTGGAAGGAGGCTGGCAATTTAGGATCGTGGATGAAACTAAGCTGGTTAGCGTCCATCCATTCTTCGACTGCTTCTCCATCGTTGTTAGTCTCCTTGTACCCCCATTGGGTACTGTGGCTATTAAAGTCTCCAATGATGATCTGTGGTTTACTGTGCAGGTTTGGTGCAGGGTTAGAGAAGCTGAAATCTGTGCCAGGTGGCTTGTACACTGAGGTCACTACTACTTTGCTCAGCTCTACGGTTAGAATTTCGATGTTGTCCTCCTCTGTTTTAGAAGTGGCTTCTACAACTGAACCAGCTCTGGGTCGTTCTACAGAAACGGTGGCATTTGGAATTGCAAGATGTCTTGAAATGTATTTCATTTTACATAATCAAAACTTATTGTACAATATTAATTAACCTCTTAACTTTATCAATCCACAAAAATGAAAGCTTAATGTATTTTAATTATTTTTATACATTCACTCAAAGAATGCTTGTGCCGTCTTTTTGTCATTGGTGTTACTTATACCTTAAACAAAATTAAAGGCTTATCAGAATGCTATTTCTCAATTCAATCTGCACATATACTGAAAGACAGAGTAGGTTGATAATAATTTAAAGAAAAGTTTTGATTATTTATTTATTTATTATAATCAGGTATGTGTAAAGTTACATTGAGTGACATTTTTTCATTTGCGCCATCATGTTTTTGCTATAATATCAACAATAACTGAAGGACAGTCATCAAAATTGAATGATACTATCTGTAAACTGCTAACTCATGAATAAAGCAACAATCAACAAACACAAAATTATTATAAAGTCAAAAATGACACCTTTGCTATCATATCACTGAAAAAAACATGCAGTAACACCAGTGACACAATACAACACCAATGACTTGACCCCAGACTATTTCAAACAACTCAATGAATTTATTACATTTCATCTAACTAATTAGCCATTTTTTTCAGTTAACTCATTTACAGCACTGAGAGATTCATATAATTTGAGTAATAACATAAAAAAACTTAGCCAAAGCACTTTAAGACCAAAGAGGAGCACATTAAAGAGAGCACATTAAGACCAAGAATGATTGTGTCTGAACATTGTCATCAACATCGTAGTCAACATCACCATTTTCATAGAAACTCATAAAACATGTAGCCTAGTTCTATCCTGATTGAGCCAGATATAAAAGATACTCATTAGAACACAAGTAAACAAAGTAATCTGTCTTTACATCAACTTTAGGCTTCCAGCAACTGGTTTTTGACTTGTGGTCACACATCCAACTGCCCCTTCAAATATGTCCAGATCTTCTGGTCAACCTGAACTGATCGTTTGTTCACAGGAACTGGCTCTGGCATGAAACACATTATCTGGTCGTCCCCATACCATACATGTCATCTCTTGGGCTTGGCCAGAAAAATCTGTTCACGCCATTCCTGTGCATGCACTTGACTTTTATGTTGTGCTCTTCCACCTCCAGTATAATGCCAGGGTATGGCTGGTCATCATACCTCACAATACACCACTGCCCGCTATGGTGAGTCTCAATGACATCAGGTCGGTGTGGTTGTTGTGGAGCAGAGTGGTCACGTCCTGTAGGCAGCACAGCTCCTACAATGATTTCTTGGAGACTGTAACATGGGCAATCCCACACACCCTCTGCTGCGTGGCAGAAACAACTGATGTCTCTGTATTTGAGGATGCCAGGTGTGATGCTCAAAACTTGATGCATTTTCATGGTCCCCTTTATTGCCATAAGAGGCACCTCCAGCATTTTCTGTGCTTTAGTCTCAACATCTTCCTCGCTTACATAGAACAGTTTCACCTGCGTTCCAGAGTCCTTTAACTCCTGGAAGAAAGAGAGTGCATCTGGGATATCCCTTCCCTGACGGACCAAGATGTCGGCTGACCTCTTTAATGCACCCCCCACCCCATCCGGAGCACCCTTCCCATGGCTTGCCTCGAAGAAGTTCCAAGTGGTTTTGGGGAAGCTCTTCTGGTGAGGTTCTGAGCAAATCATGTAGAAATTGCCCTTCTGCTTGTATTGGGTGGCAGGGCCATCGCTGAAGAAATGAAGGTTCTGGACTTCAGGGCACCGATTTTTCACCATCTCCAGGATGGGGTCAAGATGAGCCCATATAGCCACTGGGTCGTGCCTTCTACTTGGGGAGATCGTACTAAAGGGCATGGGGGGCTGGTCCTGCACATAGAGAACACCAGTGTGGAGGGTCACTTGTTGATGTGACCCCCCAAAGTGCACAGACTGGACTTCATTTGCATACTTGCAAGTGTAGTTTTCACTAAAATCTATGTGTATAAGGCAACCCTTGGAGGTCAGATTCTCTCTTAGATTTCTGTAAGCATTGTACTGCCAACGGATGTTGAAGATGTGTCTGCGGAACTTAAAGAGCCTATCTTGAAAATGGGTAGCAAGCTCATCCTCTGTTATTGGCACATCTTTCTTGACAGTGATTGTTCTTCTCTTCTCAGACTCTTTACCTGGTTTGGAATGGTCAATCTTCTCCAGACACCACTGGGTTAAAGTTACCAGTGTATTTGATGTTGATTCGGTGAGGGGATATGTGGTGCATTCACATTCTTGGCATTCACCATAGGCACATGACATTGTGTTGTTGCAGATGGTGCTGTCAGCCATTTCATCCAGGTTTTTACACTCTGAGAGCCCAAGTTTGTACAGTGTATCTGCCATAAACTGAAGATTTTCATGAGTCTTGCACTGACATGTTTCTCTGTCCCGCTCATTTGGTGTCACAACCCAAAAGGGTCTCTGCCTGCAGAAGAAGGCATAAGAAATCTGTTCTTCATGCTCAGCAACAAATCTCTTGTGGAGGTTGAGCAGGGAGTCACAGAGTAACCTCCTCTGTTTCTTCACCTTCTGGAGAGTGATTGTGTTCTTCTTTCCTGTGGTCAGTCTGCTGACATCATCATGTGTTGACATCATCATGTGCTGACATCATCAAATATGTGCTATTTTGCCCTAATAACTTTTGTTGAAGCTTTTATAAAAGCTCATTTACACAAAAACGTCACTGGTGTTACTGATTGTCATTGGTGTTACCAGGAGGAGTAGTAACACCAATGACGGTAACACCAATGACAATTTGCAGAAAAAATGTTTTTTACAAAATGGACGCCACCGTACCTCAGACCACATGTTTTCAATCATATTAAAATCATTCAAATATCTAATTTAATCAATTTCTATGATCAATTTCTCATTTCCCTTCCTATGAAATGACTAACACCAATGACATACTTAAAAGCCTCGCATTAAATTATCAACTAAATCATCAAATTTATAACAAATGAAGAGAGACAGCAGACTCACCAGGTGCCTCTGTTGGTCGCACTTCCTCCAATGACCTCTTGAACCAGGAAGTACTTCCAAAAGTTATTGCATTTTTTCAAAATAGTGTGTTTTGTGAAGCAGTAACACCAATGACATAACATGGGGTTACCGCTATTACCGTTATATTATTTATAATATTTAGTTGGTATTTTAGTTTTTTTAGGTTTCCATTCCATAAATGTGACATTTGTGTTTACTTAATGACATTTAAAGTTGGAGAAAAATATATTTTTAAACTCAGAATATGTCTCTAAACTTCCATATATGATCTGAGTGACAAGCAAATTGCTTGCACTTGGTATTTTATATAAATTATAAAAAACAAGCATTGCTCATTACATGACTCAAATATGTTTTATTATTAAAAGAACAGTGTATATTTATCAAAAATATATATTACATGTGATCATTAAGTTTATTTAAAGTATTTTGCTTGCTGCAAAGGTGAGAGACAGGAATGCCACCGTTTCTGTAGAATGACCCCTCTAACAAATACAGCACTGCCATATTGTCGATGAGGTCTTTCAATAGCCAGGACCATTCCTGGTATTTTTGGGCAGTTGTTCTCACTTCCTCTATGTGTCTCCTGCAGGCAGAGGACATCACACTCCAACTCATTGCATAATGTAGCGAGGATGTTTTGTTTAGCTATAGAGAACCCTTCAATGTTAGCAGATATAACAGTCAATGCCGGTCTTGAAAAAGACCCGTGTTTCTGACATCGACGACTACTTCCGTCTTCAGGCATGCTGTGCGTGGTGGTGGTAGAATTGGTTGAAACAGGGCCGCGACGTGAACGCTTCTACCTTGACCTGGTGAGCTGGGCTATTGAGGGTGACCCTCCTCCTGTCTTCGCCCTTTCCCTCTTATTGTGGGCTCTCTTTTCCTGCAATGAGGGACACAAGTGGCGTTTGAGTGAGAATGATGGAGTGAGTGTAGAGAATCCATAGCATAGATGCTTAGAAGGACACAAAGATGGAGTGAGGTCCCAAGACCAAGGGCCCTCCCTGTATGTTGTTAGTTGTTGTCATAGCATAACAGTGATAGGAAGTGCGAGGCCAGCATAGTCGAATAGTTAAGTGATTGTGTAATAGAGAGAGAGGGATGGTTAATGGTGCAAGGGATGTAAGAGTAAAGTGGGATGTGGAGGAGTAGGTTGACAATGCAGAGTGTTGGTGATGAGAGGAGATAGGGAGCAGATTGAGGGTAATGGTGATGCTATACCCACTTTTCCTGTGCAGACATGGTCACTAAACCTCTTTCGGCACTGCAGCCAGGTTCTGCTGCACATTGATCTCGAACTGACCTCCTGTGCCACTTGCAGCCACACAGCACTCGTCTGCTGGGTTGGTTTTTTCCTCCCAGAGGAAGGAAACAGCACTTCCTCTAAGCTTTGGCTCCCTCCACCAGAGCATGGAGGGAGTCCTCATCAAACTGGGGTGCGGCCTTGGACCTTGAACTAGACATTTCAGGAGGACCAAACAGTTAGAAGATTAGCAAATAAAAGTTTTGAGGCAGAAAATGAACCAAGGCTGCTTGGAGCCCTTAAATGCAGCTGGATAAATAACGTCATCAGAGGCGAGTTTCAGGCCCAAAAGACTCATTGGGCCAGGGGTGCGCACACGCTGGGAATCAATTGCCCAATTAGGGAAAAATAGCTAAATTATCCCGCCTGAGGCAGCAGCGGGAACCGCCGACTACCTAACCCACCCCCAACCCGCCCCCAGTGGCAAAATCCAACCCTACAAATTTATAACCAAGTTGGATTCTAACAGTGATTGCTACGAGTAGAAGGCTAAAAGAAAAGGTCATACACATATCATGAACAAAGCTAAACACAAGCGGTGAGTTTGGGATAATAGACTGTGAAGTAAGATATTAAAAATTGGGTATAACAGGGCAAGACAACCAGAATTCAATTGCAACACCAATATACAAGGTGGAGGGAATGGGTTAATTCATGCTCTGAGTTGAACAATAGAGGTCTGTATATTGCATGAACCCAGCTAAGTTTTAAACATGATTAAGGGACTTCAAATGCTGAGAGATTAAACTGCAAGAACAACTCCTGGAAAGATTGAGGGAAGATGTGTGTGTTCGGTCAAGCGGGCCGACACCTATGCACTTAAGAGTCTGTTTGTTGTAATTCACAACAGGGTTCCATTCTTCAAAATATAGTAGAGCTAACTAAAGTGTGTTTGCTTTGCAGAGATGACCCGAAGCGAGACAGAAAGTCTGCGGTTTGCCTGCTTTAACAAGGACTGATATCTTAAGAAAACACTTAACAAGCCAAACCATCTGACTATGGGCAAATGGATGGTTGTAAAGTAATTAAGATGAGGCCCATGG
The DNA here is from genome assembly GCF_052327205.1 of Somniosus microcephalus. Taxonomy (NCBI): domain Eukaryota; kingdom Metazoa; phylum Chordata; class Chondrichthyes; order Squaliformes; family Somniosidae; genus Somniosus; species Somniosus microcephalus. The sequence goes on from NC_140996.1 coordinate 123,613,894, forward strand.
TCACAAGAGGTTATGGGACCAACTGATAACGAAATGTATGGATTGAGGTCGGCAAGAAGATGAACTGTCACGGTTTTATAATTACAATTTAGCTATAACTCTGTATATGCTAATAAGCTTATCCCCGCCTCTAGGGCAGGGCCTTAATTTTAGTATAACTGTGTGGACTTTGAGAGGCTTGTTGGAGTTGGATTCAGACGTGATCTGAAAAGTTCTCCCCAGGCCTGAATAAACCGTTTTGACTTCAATTATTGGGTCTGTCTTTCTTTCAACAAGCCAGTGATGTCGACCTTGTATATCACTTGGTCCGCACTTTGGGGGCTTACATCAACTGTTTATGTAGTTTTAAACTTTTGCTACAAGAACTTAATTTTGCTGCCAGTTCTCAACATTCAAACAGCATGAAACTGACCTGGACCTACCAGAATCTCAGAAGTTGTTCACTCCCCAGGCAGACAAGTAAACTGGGAGCCCAATGTGCTTTAGGTAGAGGTGAGGTGAGGTGAGGTGAGGTGAGAGTGACTGCCCTTCACATCAAGGCAGCAATTGTTCGAGTGTGGCATCAAGGACCCCTAGTAAAACTGAAGTCAATGGGAATCAGGGGGAAAACTCTCCACTGGCTTGAGTCATAACTAGCACAAAGGAAGGTGATTGTGGTGGTTGAAGGTCAATCATCACAGCCCGGAACATCGCTGCAGGAGTTCCCCAGGGCAGTGTCCTAGGCCCAACCATCTTCAGTTGCTTCATCAATGACCTTCCCTCCATCATAAGGTCAAAAATGGGGATTTTCGCTGATGACTGCACAGTGTTTAGTGCCATTCGCAACTCCTCAGATAATGAAGCAGTCCATGTCTGCATGCAACAAGATCTGGATGACATTCAGGTTTGGACTGATAAGTGGCAGGCAACATTCACGCCACACAATGACTATCTCCAATAAGCAAGAGTCTAACCCTTGAAATTCAATGGCATTACCATCACTGAATCCCCCACCATCAACATCCAGGGGGTCACCATTGACCAGAAACATAACTGGACCAGCCACATAAATACTGTGGCAAAAAGAGTAGGTCAGAGGCTAGGCATTCTGCAGCGAGTGTCTCACCTCCTGACTCCCCAAAGCCTTTCCACCATCTACAAGGCACAAGTCAGGAGTGTGATGGAATACTCTCCACTTGCCTGGATGAGTGCAGCTCCAACAACACCCAAGAAGCTCGACACCATCCAGGACAAAGCAGCCCGCTTGATTGGCATCCCATCCACCACCTTAAACATTCACTCCCTCCACCACTGGTGTACTGTGGCTGCAGTCTGTACCATCTACAAGATGCACTGCAGCAACTCGCCAAGGCGCCTTCGGCAGTGCCTCCCAAACCCGTGACCTCTACCACCTAGAAGGACAAGGGCAGCAGGCGCATGGGAACACCACCACCTCCAAATTCCCCTCCAAGTCACACACCATCCTGACTTGGAAGTATATCACCGTTCCTTCATCGTCGCTGGGTCAAAATCCTGGAACTCCCTCCCTAACAGCAATGTGGGAGTACCTTCACCACATGGATTGCAGCAGTATAAGAAGGTGGCTCACCACCACCTTTTCAAGGGCAATTAGGGATGGGCAATAAATGCTGGCCTTGCCAGCGACGCCCAGTTCCCATGAATGAATAAAAAAAAAGATAGATAGAGATAGATAGATTTTTGTTAGGTAAGAGTATCAAGGGATATGAAGCAAAGGCGGGTGACTGGATTTGACGTATGGATCAGCCATGATCTAATTGAATGGTGGAACAGGCTCGAAGGGCTGAATAACCTACTACTATGTTCCTATGCTTTGTACCTTGTACGTGATCACAGCCTTAACATCACCCCCTTCTCAATGTGATGCACCTTACAGTTTCTTTAAATTTCCTATTCAATACTCTCCACAAAACAACAGCCTCTTCTCTTTAAAAATTCAGCAGAATTTGTATGTAAACTGTATGTAAAAGGTATACTGTATTCGCTGCTCATGATGCAGACTCCTCTACATTGTAGATGCAGATTGAGTGACCGATTTGAGGAACACCACCGTTCAGTCCGTAAGGGTGACCCCAAGCTTCCAGTCGCTTGTCACTTTAATTCTCCGCTCCACTCCCACTCTGACCTCTCTGTCCTCGGCTGTGAAGGAATAAGCCATATTTCAGAAAAAGACACCATCATATGAACAGAATTCTGATTTTATTAATACATGATATACTGGGTTTAAAAATCTGGAAAGCCTCGGCGACACAAGCTGTGCAAACAGGCTTCTGAGATGGGATGGTTAGATAACACAAAAGTTGTAAACACCACAAGCTTTTGAAATGGGAATTGGTTAAAAATACTAAAACAATGGCCCTATAGAAATAGCAGTTTGGCGCTTCCAGAAGGTCTGGAGTTTGGGAGAATCACAATGGAATGATCCAAGTAAAGTGTTAAAAACTAACACTTCGAACAGGAACACAGAATATTAAAAAACCATGTGCCTTTGTAAAAGTAACATCAAATGAAACAGGAAACACAATATAATATAATCAACTAAGATGGCTAGGAAAACAAACACCCTAGTTGAAGTGGTTTTGATTTACATATAGTAAAAAGTACCTGCAGAACACTTTGAAGATATGACTTCAATAGATGCACCAAGCAATCACATTGTGTTTGCGTTGAACTTGGAACACATAAGAGTCACAACGTCTGCTAATAACCAGTTAAGCCAATATTTAGAATTGAATGGAAGACCTTCGATAAAAATGACATCAAATAAATACTACTGTCATATTGTTTTATGATAAGTTTTTGAAACACTTAAATGACAGACAGAAGTCTGAGAGTTGGCAGCTGAAATGACAGTAAGAATAGTAAGAATTCAACAGAGAGAATGAATAAAGATAATTAGCTTACATCAGCAGAAAACTTCAAAGAATATACCGCTAAAAAAGGTATAAAAATAGAGTTTTCCAGATAGACAGTCAGAGGTCACTGGAAAGGGCAAGCGATTCTCTCAACTTCAGAGGCACGCTCTGTAAGTTTTTAACTTTGAGTCTCGGGGATCAAAAAGGTACTTTTAATTTGATTTTGGTGGATATTCTGGATTAGAATTAAGAATAAGAAATGTAAAAATGTACAAAGTTAAGATTTGAGAATAAGAATCTCTGAGGATAAGAAACGTAAGCTATTTGTATTTTGAACTATTCAAGTTGCGATTGACTTATCAGCTGTTAACTGAATGTCGGTTCTTTAATAAATTTATACATTTTTAGAATTGTCTCACAGAGTATTTCTATATCAAACTTGCGAACTCAATTTCTGTACACTCTTTTGTAAGGAGTTGCAGAATTCTGGGGGGGGGGGGTTTCCGGACCCTCATAATATCCGGAAGGTTGCAGTCTAGTTAAACTTATTAAAAGTGCTATCCGGAGGACGGTAACATCTTCAGTCATTCATTTCCTTTAGGAAGAGATAGCCTGGACCTTTAGACCCAATTAAGCGTCTTATAGAATTCGGCTATCTCTAACTTTAGTTGAAGGTGAACATCTGGGGAATACGCCTGATATGGGGTAGCGCGAAAAGGGCTAGGACTAGTAATTATCCCTTCACGGCCTCTTACACTGTTCCAATGAAGCTCAACATAAGCTCGAGGAACAGCAGCTCATCTTTCGATTAGGCACTTTACAGCCTTCTGGACTCAACATTGAGTTCAACAATTTCAGACCATAACCTCTGCCCCTATTTTTTCAGGCGGCGGCTGTAGATGATTCTGCCATCGCCATTTGCAACATTTAACCACTCCTGCCTTCCACCCTATCACAGACCGTCCCTTTTGTTCTTTCCTCCCCTCCCCCCTTTCCCTGCCTCTGCACCTGCTTAAAACCTGTTACATCTCTAACTTTTTCCAGTTCTGATGAAGGGTCACAGACCTGAAACGTTAACTCTGTTTCTCTCTCCACGGATGCTGCCTGACCTGCTGAGTATTTGCAGCATTTTCTGTTGTTATTTTGTATGTAAACTGTTGGTTATCCTCATCAACCTAACCAAATGAGGTGCATTCAATGTAACTTTTTATGATGATGAATCCTTAATAATATTTAATAATTGGTGTTTTATCAATGCCCTACATCATAATGGGTGTTAGCTGTTTCTATAGGTTATCCATATTTTTCTAAAATTAATTAATTAATTCTCATTGTGTTTTCATGATAGTATTTTTCATTATTATTTTTCAAGATAATTTTGAGTCACAAGGCTAATGAGCCTTTTCAGCAAAACTGATCTTGGAAAAAACTATAAATATTACAGAACCAGGACACATGGTAGCTGGCTAATTGATCTCTATAAACATTTCCCATATCTATGTTTTTTTGTCTATCTGAAGTAATAAGATGGTGAGGGTTGTTACATTAGAACTCTTCAGCTAACTATTGCGAACCACTGTTGGTGCTACATAGAAATCAAGCTTTTAACTAGAGGGAAATATAGGTTCAAAAAATGTAATATCAGAAACTTTACAACTTTTTTTTGTTCTGGTGACTAAATTGTGGTGATAACATAATGCTTTAGTATTACATAAAGCATTTGTTTCTACAACAACAAAAACATCTATTTTCCCTCCTACTCTCGTGAGGGCTTTTGATTTTTGTAGGGAAGATTTACATGGCTCCTGAAAACTTCCGTTACCTTACTCAACTGGCCATTTCTTATAGGGGTAATCTGGTATCAGGCTCAAAGTGTGCCTTCCAGAAGTACATTTTAAAAGTTTAGGTGCACGCTGTGTATGATTTTCTGACTATTTAACTAATGGGTCATAGAACTGTGCACATTATGCAACCAGATTTCTGATACGTGCTCCTGGCAGGTGTAGTTGCCCACTGGAAGCACAGACTTAGAAAATAATCGCTTATGTGTGAACCCAGATAATGAGTGTTGGATAGTTATTCAACTGTGGAGGGCATCGCAACAGAGCTTGTTCCTGTTCTCACTTGCACTTCTTAGCAGGAGCTGACAATCAGGCTAGTTATTTCTCCTTCAGAGACACAGAGGTCAAGGTAGCATTCGACTTAGTATGGCACCAAGAAGCCTGAGAAAAACCTAGATCATTGGGCATCAAAGGGAAAACACTCCAGTGGCTGGAGTTTACCCGACACAAAGTAAGATGGTTGTGATTGTAGTAGGCCAATCATTACAGCTCCAGATCATCTTAGGGAAGCGTCGTTGGCCCAACCATCGTCAGATGCTTAAGTTCAGGAATGGAGTTTCTTGCTAATGATCCAGTGTTCATCTCCACTCACAACATCTCCAATAATGAAGCAGTCCATGCTAGCCTACAACAGAACCTATACAACATCCAGAGTAGGTTTGACAAGTGGCTTCACAACATATGTGCCACATAAGTGCCAGCCAAATATAATTTCCACCAAGAAAAGACCCAACCACCTCCCCTAATCTTCAAAGGCACTACCATCAGTGAGCCCTATGCCATCAACTCCCTGGGGAGACCTCCATTGGCTAGAAGTTTAATTGAACCAGCCATATTAGCAACATGGCTATAAAAGCAAGGCAGAGGTACTCTGTAATGAGTGGCTCCTCTCCTAACTTCTGAAACTCTCAAAAGTAGCTACAAGACTCATGTCAAGAGTGTGATGGAATACATACCACTTGCCTGAATGTGTGAAACTGTTCAGGAAAGAATGGTTTGCTTGATTGGTTTCAATATATACCCCCTCCAATGTCGGTACACTTTGGTTGCAGTATGGACTATTGATGGGATGCAATGTAGCAACTCACCAAGGTTATTTTGAAAGCACTTCTCTCCCGTACGGCCTCTATCATTGAGAAGGACAAGAGCAGCAATGTCGTGAGAACATCATCACTTCCAAGTTTCCCTCCAAGTCACACTCCATCCTAATTTGGACAAATATCATTGATCCTTCATTGCTGTTGGGTTAATATCCTGGAAGGCTCACCAACACCTTCCCAGGCCAAATGATGGAAGGTCGACAGTGCTATCATGCAGCACTTACTCATCAATTACCTGCTCACCGATGATCAGTTTGGGTTCTGCCAAGACCACTCAGCTTCAGACCTCATTACAGCCTTGGTCCAAACATGGACAAAAGAGCTGAATTCCAGAGGTGAGGTGACAGTGACTGCCCTTGACATCAAGGCAGCATTTGACCGAGTGTGGCATCAAGGAGCTCTAGTAAAATTAAAGTCAATGGGAATCAGGGGGGAAACTCTCCACTGGCTGGAGTCATAACTAGCACAAAGGAAGATGGTTGTAGTTGTTGGAGGTCAATCATCACAGCCCTAGGACATTGCTGCAGGAGTTCCTCAGGGCAGTGTCCTAGGCCCAACCATCTTCAGCTGCTTCATCAATGACCTTCCCTCCATCATAAGGTCAGAAGTGGGGATGTTCGCTGATGATTGCACAGTGTTCAGTTCCATTTGCAACTCCTCAGATAATGAAGTAGTCCATACACGAATGCAGCAAGACTTGGATGACATTCAGGCTTGGGCTGATAAGTGGCAGGTAACATTCACGCCACAAAAGTGTCAGGCAATGACCGTCTCCAACAAGCGAGAGTCTGATCACCGCCCCTTGACATTCAATGGCATTACCATCGCCAAATTCCCCACCATCAACATCCTGGGGGTCACCATTGACCAGAAACTTAACTGGACCAGCCACATAAATACTGTGGCTTCAAGAGCAGGTCAGAGGCTGGGTTTTCTGCAGCGAGTGTCTCACCTCCTAACTCCCCAAAATCTTTCCACCATCTACAAGGCACAAGTCAGGAGTGTGATGGAATACTCTCCACTTGCCTGGATGTGCGCAGCTCCAACAACACCCCAGAAGCTCGACACCATCCAGGGCAAAGAAGCCCACTTGATTGGTGTTGGATCCGTGATTCAGTGGATATGCTGTTATTAAATAATCACACGGATGCTGTACATTAACAATAAACAGGTCTTTACTGGAGGAGGGTAGTCTCAAGACTGGGGGTACAGAGGCATGCGCAAAGCTTATATACAGGTGTGGTCACTGCCGGTACTACAGTATACAGGAGCTGTAAAAGTAGTTCTGACTTAAAGGCACATACACTACAATTCCTCCCCTTTTAGATTAGTAATACCCCTAATATTCAAATAACAATTGACATTTCAACATGTACATTAAACAACAAAAGTCCATTTATAGATTCAGTCTTTGGGGCGCTTCCTGACCCTTTCGGGATAGCGCCTTTCCAGAGGTTCTTGTTCTTGGTGCAGAGGCGATTCTGACCCCTTTTCATCGGGTAGTTCATCGGGTTCCACTGCTACTGGGTCTGAGGTAGATGCTACCGGTATGTCGGGTTCATCCCCAGGTACTCGAGACATGGGGTTGACGCGTTCCTGTGACGCTAAGATCTGATCGACGTGGCGTCTCACAATGTTCTCCCTGACATGCACTGTGTACATTAATGGCCCCTGCCTTGTACATATCGTTACGGGTTGCCATTTCTCTGTTCGATTTTCACGGGCCAAGACTGGTTGTCCTACATTGAAGCTTCTTGTCGGCTTCTCATTGATGTGCTGGAATTGTTTGTCCTCAACATTTCTTCGCACATTTGGTCTGAGCAAGTCCAGACGAGATCTCAACCTTCGGTTAAAGAACATCATGGCCAGGGTCTGGTTGGTAACTGCATGTGTCGCGTTTCGGTAGGCTAATAAGAAATTGTCCATCTTATGCTGTAGTGGAATTTCATCGTCGCACATGGCCTTTATCGCCTTCTTAAAGGTTTGAACGAACCTCTCAGCCAATCCATTTGTGGCTGGATGATACAGGGCGGATGTGTAATGCCTTACCCCATTCCTTCTCATAAATTTTTGGAACTCGTCGGACACAAACTGTGGTCCATTATCAGAGCAAATCTGCTCTGGCAAACCGTTTCTGGCAAATATGGTCCGTAGGACTGCAATCGTTTTCTCTGTAGTGGTTGAAGACATTTTTATCACCTCAGGCCACTTTGAATGAGCATCCACTGCTATTAAGAACATTGAGTCCATGAATGGACCAGCGAAATCATTATGCACCCATTGCCATGGAGAGGAGGGCCACTCCCATGGGTGTAGAGGGGCATGTGGTGGTGCATTTTGGACCTTCTGGCATCCTAAGCAGCTCTTAGTTAGGTCTTCGATTTGTTGATCGATTCCCGGCCACCACACATAAGCCCTAGCAAGGCTTTTCATTTTCACTCCCCCCAGATGACCTTCATGTAGCTCATTTAGCACTCTCTCCCTTAACTTGGGTGGAATCACCACTCTGGATCCACACATCACTCTCCCCTGGCATACTGACAGCTGTTCTCTTCTGGATGAGAATGCTGGCAACAGTGAGTCGCCATGAGTTGGCCATCCCCTCACTGTCAATTCATATACCCGAGACAGCGTTGGATCATTGCGGGTCTCCTTCTCTATATCCGCATTCGTTACTGGCAATCGTTCAATTATTGACGAATAAAATATCTCGATAGGGTCCACTGCTGGTGCTTCCTCCACAGTAGGCAGTGGCAGGCGCGATAGCCCATCAGCGTTCCCATGCTGTTTCATGCCTTTCTATTCTATTTCATATTGATTCGCCCCTGGAAACAGGGACCATCTTTGTAACCGCTGTGCAGTCATCACTGGAACGCCCTTCTTAGGATTAAAGATGGAGACGAGTGGTTGGTGGTCAGTCAGCAAGGTGAACTTCTGCCCATGCAGATAGTGGTTGAATTTTTTTACTCCCCATACTAGGATGAGGGCCTCCCTGTCAATCTGGGTGCAGTTGCGCTTGGCTGAGGTTAGTGACCGAGACGCAACGGCTACTGGCCTCTCCAACCCATCAGGGAATTTGTGTGACAGCACCACTCCAATACCATAGGGTGATGCATCACATGCCAAATGAATTGGTAGTGCTGGGTTGAAATGGGCCAACACCTCTTTTGATGTGATCAATTCTTTACACTTCTGGAAAGCTCGTCTACGTTCGTCATCTCACTTCCATGGTACCCCTGTTTGCAGTAGGGTGTTCTGTGGGTGTAATACCGTAGACAAATTTGGTAAGAACTTGTGGCAGTAGTTTACCAGCCCGAGGAACGACCTCAGTTGTGACACATTTTCCGGTGCTGGAGCCTTGACTACTGCCTTAATCTTGTCAGGGGACTTATGTAACCCCCCTTCTTCGATGACGTGGCCACAATACGAGATCTGTTTCTGGAAAAACTCGCACTTGTGGAGATTAGCTCGTAGCCCATACTCCTTTAATCTGGCGACCACCTTCTCCAAGTTGGCGAGGTGATCACCGTCATTTTCGCCCGTGACCAAGATGTCGTCCAAATAACACTAGGTCCCTGGAATCCCTTGCAGGACCTGATCCATCACCCTTTGCCAGATAGCCGGAGCTGAGGCTACTCCAAACACCAGCCGGTTTTATTGATAGAGACCTTTATGAGTGTTGATCGTAAGGTATTGTTTCGAAGCTTCTTCTACCTCCATTTGCAAGTACGCCTGGGCTAGATCAATTTTGGTGAAGCGTTTACCTCCAGATAGCGAGGCGAAAATATCCTCAATTCGTGGAAGTGGATATTGTACCGTGTGAAGGACTGGGTTCACTGTCACCTTAAAATCCCCACAGATGCGGACCTTCTTTGGTTCCCCAGGCGTATTACTCAATGACCTCTTCATTACAGGAACGATGGGTGTAGCCCACTCGCTCCTGAACGTTCCAACCCTTCCAGCTCTGCTTCAACAGCTGGTCTGATCGCATAAGGCACTGGTCTGGCCTTCAGAAACTTTGGGCTTGCATTTTCCTCTATTTTAATCATTGCTGTTATTCCTTTTAGTGTTCCTAGTCCCTCCTGGAACACTTCTTTTGCGTCAGTTAGCATTTTTGACAGTCGTCCAGGTGTGACGTTGTCATCCTTTTTGGCCTCAACCTTCAGTGCCTGTATGGAATGCCAATCTAATTGTATCTTCCGGATCCATTCACGTCCTAGCAGTGGTGGTCCTCCATCTGGCAATACATATATATCCATTTTAGGTATTTCCTGGCCTTTATATGTCACTTTCACCCTTATTTTTCCTTTGGGGTAGACTTTTTGCCCCGTATACGTCTTCAAGACAATCTCTGTAGCTTTCAAGGTTATGTGTGAAAATAGCCGCTTGTAGTCTCTTTGGTTTATGACTGTTGGAGCTGACCCTGTGAGGGTGCCGGTCAGTTCCTTCAGTAACCTCTAGATGGCACCTTCACTTGTTGGTTTCTCTTTGTTAATTGTTTCTCGTCTCTTCTCTTTTGGTAGGACCAAATAAATTAAACAAATAAACTGTAAATAAACCTCTAAAAAATCTTTAAATAAACCTTAGCAAATCAAATTAAAATTTGGTTGTCCAATCCAATTATGCACTCCAGTCCCCGCGGCACCCACCGGTCACGGAAGTGCTCGAGCGCACCGGCGGACACCGCATGCTCCATCTCCAGGGCCACCCGGGCGCGAACATGGCCGCGGAAGAGAGGGAGGCAATCTGGCTGGACGACCCCCTCGACCGTCCGCTGCCTGGACCAATTGATGGCTTTTTTTGCCAGGCCCAGGAGCAGACCCACGAGGAGGTCCTCCAACCTGCCCGCTCCCCTCCGCACCGGGTGACCGTAGATCAAGAGCGTGGGACTGAAGTGCAACCAAAAATCGAGGAGCAGCCCCTTAAAATAATGATTCCACATATACGTGAAAAATGGACTCCTCCAGACCGCAGAACAAACAGGCGGTCTGGGAGTCCGTGAACCTACTTAAAAATATATTGCACATGACTGCCCTGTGCAACATCCTCCAGGCCAAGTCCCCAGTAGAACAAGGGAGGACTCCCGCATAGAGAGCCCTCCATTGGGGACCAACGCCTCCGCCGGAAGGCAAGGCGGCACGCCACGGCGTGTCCGGACGGCAGGCAAAGATGACAAAGTGGAAAGTGTGCAGGAGCAGCCCGTACAGGAAACCCCTCCGTGCGGAATGAAAAGGCACGGAGGGTATCTCCTCGAGACGGCTCAAGATGTGAGGCGCCGGTTCCCGAGGGGGGGTTCGGGGCTGGGCGCCGATAAGGAATTAAGTCCGAACGGGGGAAAGCTCAGACGGGATCGCCCCACACGCTTGAGCCGCCTCGATGCACCTAGTGGCGCCGGGATGCAGTTTCGCTTTTACCGACTCGATGGCATTGACCGCGAGATGGACGTTGGCCCAAGACATGCGCCGCGCCAACTCCTCCGGCCCCATCCAGCCCGCGCCTCCACCATCGAGCAGGTCCCCGACTCTAGTCGCCTTGCCAGGCACAGCCCTGCGTTCCACCAGTCACCCGAACCCGCGGACGTGGAGGTGCGGAATCCTGAACAGCGGCTCCCGAAGGACAGCCGCTATTCCTGACGGGGGAGAGCCCCGCCTGGAAGCGACGTAGTTCCAAACCCATAGCAGTTCCTGGTAGAAGACAGGCAGCTCCCGCAGGCTGGCACGCGTGCCGCCCACTTTCACAAACAGGAGCTGCATGTCGTAATTGAGGCCGTGCAGCTGGCGGAAAAAAAACGTCGCCAGCGCACACCATCTCGGAGGATTCTCGACGTACAGGTATCTCTGCAGCGTCTGAAGACGGAAAGTCGCAGCCTGGGTGCGAAGGCACACCAGCGCCTGACCGCCCTCCCTAAGCGGGAGACTCAGAACCGCGGCAGAGACCCAGTGCATCCTCTTGTCCCAGAAGAAGTCGACGAGCTTCTTCTGTATCTTGGCGACAAATGCAGGGGGAGGGATCAGAGTGACCAACCGGTACCACAACATGGCGGCCACCAGTTGGTTTATGACCAATGCTCGACCCCTGTAGGACAACACTCGGAGCAGTCCTGTCCAGCGCCCTAAGCGAGCAGTGACTTTGGCCTCCAACTCGTGCCAGTTCGCCGGCCAGGCGTCCTCGGCAGGGCTGAGGTAGACTCCCAAGTAGAGGAGGTGCGTGGTGCTCCAGGCGAAGGGCCTGAACTCCTCCGGCAGGGAGTCCACCCGCCACTGACCCATCAGGAGTCCGGAACATTTCTCCCAGTTGATCTTGGCGGAGGATGCGTCCGAGTAAATCTGCTGGCATTCCCACATCCTCCGCAAGTCAGCGGGATCCGTGACTATGAGGAGCACGTCATCGGCGTAAGCCGAGAGGACAACCTCCATGCCCGGCCCTTGCAGAGCCAGTCCCGCCAACCTCTTCCGCAAGAGGCGCAGGAAAGGCTCTACGCAAATGGCGTATAACTGACCGGACATGGGGCATCCCTGACGCACCCACCTCCCGAAGCGAAGGGGCGCCGTCAAGGACCCGTTAACTTTAATCAGAGACTCTGTGGCAGCGTACAGAAGTCGGATCCGGGCGACAAAATGCGTCCCGAATCCGAATGCGCGCAGAGTCCCGAAAAGATACTCGTGATCCACCCTGTCGAACGCCTTCTCCTGATCCAGGGAAAGGAAGGCGACCGACAGACCAGCCCTCTGGGAATGGTGGACCAGGTCCCGGACCAGATGGATGTTATCGTGGATAGTCCAGCCCGGGACCGCGTAGGACTGGTCGGGGTGGATCATGTGGGCCAGCACGGCGCCAAGGCGAGCAGACATGGCCCTGGCAAAAATTTTGTGGTCCATGCTGAGGAGGGAGACCGGGCGCCAGTTCTTAAGGAGGCGGAGATCGCCCTTCTTAGGCAGCAGGACAATAACCGCCCTGCGCCAAGAGAGGGGCACCTCCCCGGTCGCCAAACTTTCCCCCAGGACCCGCGCGTAGTCGCCCCCCAAGACTTCCCAGAACGCCCTGTGGAACTCCACGGTCAGCCCGTCCAGCCCCGGGGACTTTCCCCTGGAGAGCTGGCGGAGGGCGCCGGTCAGCTCCTCCAGACTTAGAGGAGCATCCAATTTTTCGGCGCCCTCCAGGCTGACCCTCGGCAGGTCCTCCCACAAAACTCTGCGCGCATCCTCGCTGGACGGATCCAGAGAGAACAGAGCCCCGTAATAGGCACGGGTCTCCGCACTGATTCCCTCCGGATCCGAGACCGGAGATCCGTCATCGGCCAGCAGCCCCAAGAGCTGCTTACGGACCCCTGTCTTTTTGCCAGCGAGTCGAAGAAGGGGGAGCCGCGGTCCAGGTCCCACAGGAACTGGATCCGCGACCTCACGTACGTGCCTCGGGACCCGACGAACTGCAGGTCCTTCAGCGCGCCCTTCTTCTCTTCGTACGCCTTCCGCAGGGCCGGGTCCTCGACGACTCGACCGAGACGGGACTCCAGGTCGAGCAGCTCCTTCTCCAACCGCCCGACCCGGGCCTCCCGCCTCTTGGTCGACCCCTTCGCGTACTCCTGACAGAAGAGACGGACGTGAGCCTTGCCCACGTCCCACCATAGCCTCAAGGAGGGGAAGCCCCCCTGCTTCCTTCTCCAGTCGGCCCAGAACCGACTAAACGAATCCCGGAACCGTGCTTCCTCCAGCAGCAGGTTGTTAAAATGCCAGTACGCGGAACCCGCCCCCCCGCGCGCAGCGGAACGAGCTCCGCCCACACCAGGTGGTGGTCCGTGCACAGCACCGGCCGCATGGAATCTGCCGGAACGCAAGAGACGTACGCCCGGGAAATGTAGAGGCGGTCGATTCTGGACCCTCCTCCTCCAGACCTCACGCTAGTGAAGGCGCTGGAGTCGGGATGGAGATGTCGCCAGACGTCCACCAAGTCGAAGGACCCGACCAGGTCCCTCAACTTCTCCATCGCCGCCAGGCATCGCGGGGGACCGTTACGGTCCCTCGCCTCGAGGGTGCAGTAAAAATCCCCCCGAGGATGAAGCACTCGCCCGCGTCGATGGAGCCCAAAAGAGCGGACACATCCTCAAAGAAGCGCACTTGCCACGCACCGCCCTGAGGGGCGTACACGTTCACTAGATGGAGCGGCACGCCCCCCAGGCAAACAGTGACCTGGAGCAAGCGGCCCGGCACGTGCTCCTTGACCCCCAAGATCTCCGGCTGAAAATGCGGGGCCAGCAAGATAGCCACCCCGCTGGAAATGCTGGAGAGGTGACTCATGCTGACCCCTCCTTGCCACTCCAGGAGCCACGTGGCCTCGTCTCCCGGAAAGATGTGGGTTTCTTGCAGGAAGCACACCACATACTTCCCGTCCCGAAGGACCGAAAGGTTATTAAATCTGCGGCAAGCCTCCCTGCTGCCGTTGATGTTGAGGCTGGCTATGGTTATCTTCATCTCAGAAGCATAGTGCAACCTCTACCTACAACTAACGGGAGGAGGGAGCGCAGCCGCTAGTCGACCGCCACTCCCTCAGCAGCCCAGTGAGGAACGACCTGACCTGACGCAGCTCGAGCGGGCTCACGTCCGCGCCCATGGCCTTGACGGCGGCGCGGACCGACCTGATGAGCAGCGCCAGCTCCGACCACCTGGCGAGGGCCAGCTGGGTCTTGTTCTGACGACCGTGGCGCACGGCCACAAAATCCCGGAGTTCCCCGACGGGAATGAGGGGAGACCCGGCGAGGGGCACGAGGTCATCCATCGTCTCGTCGGCGATGGAATCCAACTCGTCCTCTGCGCCCATCACCGAGTCCCCGTCCTCCTCCGGGGGGTCATCACCGACGGCCGACCCGTCCGTCGCGCAGTGTGCAGTGAACGGCTCGGCCGCAACAGGGGGCCCCGCCTCCGCCCGGATCCCACCCACAGGATCGGTGGCAGAGGAATCCTCCCTGGGCTCCTCTGGGGGCGCCGGGCCAGAAGGCGGTGGCGGTTCGGAGCCCCCCTCCGCCTCAGACGCCGGAACGACCGGAGAATCCGGAGAAAATGCAAAACCGAACTCCTCCAAGTCGTCCGGCGCCGGAGACACAGTCAGAGGGCCTTCCTCTTCCGCGCCACTGGCCTCCGACCCAGCAGATGGGGTGACCTCGGCTAAAATCTCGACCAGGTCGAGCAGCCCCTGGGAAATGTCCGGGTCGCTTTGGGCGAGCTCACTTTCAGCGAACTCGCCCGACCCAGACCCCAGGCCACCCGACCCGTCGAGGGGTAACGGCACCGAAAGATAATCTATTTCTGCCGCGGGTTGTTCCGTGACCCCCCCCACGGGCAGAGTCTAGTCCCCATCCCCGGGAGGCATGTGCTGGACAGACACATCTGCCTCAGCCTCCCGAGGGACAGGCGACCCCTGCCGAATGCCGGAGATGGTGACAGCAGAGGGGGGGGGGGTCGCAGTACCCGCGGCGGGCAACGACTCCCCCTGTTCGGAGGAACCTTCCTCCTCCCGGTCCTCCTCCTCTTCCAGGGGGTCGCGCCTTCTTTTTAGCGTGGAGGGAGCGAGGGAGACCTCCATGCCTGCAGGGGCCTCCTCCTCTGCTCCCTCCGACGGGGCAGGTTCGTCGGGTCCCTCGGGCCTGAGCCCGGCCGCAGGTAATAACGTTTCCCCCTCGGCGGTCGCGACCACAGGCTCGGGCACGAGGTCCCTCCCACCCTCGTCTGCCCCGACCAACTCCGCGATGAGCGCAGGTGTCAGGGGCTCCAGATCCAGGGGCTCGCCCTCCGCGGGGGGACCCACCCTGAGGAATGACTTTCCCCCGCCCCTTCTTTCCTCCCGGACGCACTCCCTCACCCCCGCCGGAGGCCTTGATGGCATCGGCCTCCGACGACGACCGCGCATCAGTTGTTTGGGGGGCGCGGCCAGACCCGGGGAGAGGAGCGGTGGCGGCACCAGCCTCGGCCACGCCAGACAATCTGGCGGCCTTGGAGGCGGGGCAGTTCTTTCTAATGTGCCCCACCTCCTTGCAGGCGTGGCACCGCACACCGTCCGACGTCCAAAAGGCGCGGTAAGCGGTCCCCTCGTGGAGGACGACAAATGCCCCATCGGTGTCCTCCTCCCGCGCCAGCTGAATGTAGACCTGGCGCCGGAAGGAGAAGACGTGTCGAAGGCTGGCTTCCCGGCAGCCGAGCGGGATAGGTGCAATCCCCGACCTCACCTCCCCAAGTTGGTGCAAGTGGGGGAGGAGGAGCTCACCAGGAATGTAGGGTGGGACGTTGGAGATCACGATCCTCCGTGTGGTGGCCTCGAGAGGATCCAGCGGCAGGAAGGTCCCGCCCACGGTAAGCCCCTTGGCGATGGCCAGGGACACCGCCCGCTCCGACCCCAGGAAGAACACAGCCTTCCTGTACATTTTTGAGGCGGCGAGGATGGCTGAAGGGCCGACAACCCCAGCCATGGCCTTAACACATGCCTCAATTGTCATGTTGGGGTGGGTGTACCTCTTCACCCCAAGCTTTTTGGTAATAAGTTTAAAAGGTGACGGGGCAGCAGAAGAAGCGGGAGCAGCTGTGGCTGTGGCTGCCACTCTCGCATAGGTCCTGGCTGACCCCGCCACCGGCGAAGATGTACTCGCCATTGTGGGGTGGTTCTTTTTTCTTTTTTTAAAAGAAAAAGCTACACTCACCCCAAGTCACAGGCCTGAAGGTGTTAAAAGGCCTCCGGAAAATTAAAGTCTTCCCTTGAGCAGAGGGAGCTGTTAATCTAAAGGCCCGCCTCTCCCCTTGTTGGAAGTAATTGGGAGAGGGGCCTTCTCCCCTCTGCTCAAGTGGCAATTAGTAAAGAGTTTTGAAAAAGAGGTGCCTCCTGAGAGACAGAGAGAGAGACAAAGAGAGGGAGAGGGTGGGGGGGGGTGGGAAGGAGGGAGGCCGCAAAGGCAGGGGCGCCCCTCAGAATGGTAGGTGGGTGGGTGTCAGCAGGGGGTGCACTCCCCGATGGAAAAATAAATAAAGTCTCCGTGGGTGGTCTTCAGGCAGGGGGAGTAGATGTCTTCACCTGGGAAAGCTGGAGAAAAGCCCAGGCTCAGCCCCACACCAGGCCTTCGCGATGTACTGAAAAGGCTTCACCTGGGCAGCTCCAGCTAACCCAGGCCAGGCACCTTGGTCTTCCGGCCTGGTCTTCTTTCCTCCCCCCACCCACAATACAAAGTCTTTGGGGAATGCACCGAATAACACCCCCCTGCAGAAGTTCAAATAGAAGAGAAGTTGCTCCTACCCTCCTTCCAAGCAGTTGATGTTGAGTGCTGCTCCTCTCCCCTCTCTCCCTCTCCTGGAATGGAGGCCAATTTGGGGAGGCAGTGATGGAAAGGCCTCTCCTGTTGTAAATGCTGGCCTCCTTTTTCCCTCTCCTCTCTCTCCAGGCACCTCGGTAGATGATGTTGCTGCCGGTTGATGGTAGCGGTGGCCTGGGGTCTCTCCTTCCCCTCCACTCCCTGGTCAAGGCAACCACCACTTCTCACCCTGCTGCAGCACGACCAGTTCCACAGAGAGCAAGGTCTGTAATGACTGTGAGGGTGCCGGTCAGTTCCTTCAGTAACCTCTAGATGGCACCTTCACTTGTTGGTTTCCCTTTGTTAATTGTTTCTAGTCTCTCCTCTTTTAGTAGGGCCAAATAAATTGAACAAATAAACTGTAACTAAACCTCAAAAAATTCTTTAAATAAACCTTAACAAATCAAATTAAAATTTGGTTGTTGAAATAAAGAATAGATTTGCCTTTCTAATCTAGGCTTTATTAACTTAAAAATCCTGTAGCACATCTTCAACACCCAGTCCCAACTAAAGGCTGGAAAGAACTGAATTTAAGATGGCCACCACAAATCACATGACATCAACTACCAATGAGATTACAGCATATATCCCAAGGCAGGAAACAAACAACCAATCACAATACTTCTTACTAAACATAGAGAATAATCACCACATTCACCCCTCCTTTTAAAATATACTCCAACCTAAATAACCTTTACAATTTATAATTAATTATTTACAACTAAAACTATGCACAGACAAAATAAAACTATTCAACATGACACAATAGTAAGTGAGCAACAACAAATAGTAACATTGCACATAAGTATTAAGTATCTCTCAACTAAAACAATATAATATAATATTTCAACAATTTTAAAACATTACTATCAATTTAAAAGTCCATTTTCAATCGGTCGACCGGATATCTTGTTCGTGTCGACCTTCTTAACCTTGGTGAAATTCCTTGCCCTCCCACACCAGGAGACACAGAAGTATTTTCTGCAGGAAGGCTATCCATATCCCGATTTTCAACGGTTTCCGGATTAGAAATCCCATCAGGAGGTAAACTGGGACAGTCATGAACATCCATCGAGGGCTGACTAATAGAAGTATAATTATCTGCAGTCGGATTGGAAATATTCGTAGTATCTGTAACAGCATCCACCTTATCTGAATCATGACTATTGTTAATATCCTCAGAAGAGGGCTGGCCACCACAAGGAGCCAAGTCTTTAATTGAAACGGTACTTTCTTTCCCATCTTGGAATCGAATATGCGCATATTGGGAATTTGCCTCCAACAGCTCCACCTCCTCCACTAAAGGATCATATTTTGACAATCTAACATGGCGTCGAAGCAGCACAGGTCCCTGCATAGTAAGCCATGAAGGTACCGAATATCCCGTAGTAGATCTCCGCGGATAGTTAAAGAGCCTTTCATGGGGGGTCACATTAGTAGCCGTTGAAAGCAATGATCTAATGGAATGCAGGGCATCAGGCAGTACCATTTCCCACTGTGTATTCTTAAGGTTCCGGGATGTCAAAGCCAACATAACTGCCTTCCAGATCACCCCATTGTATCGTTCGCACTGTCCATTACCCTGGGGATTATACGGGGTAGTTCTGCTAGTAGAAATTCCCCGACTCTGAAGGTATTCCTTCAACTGGGAAGACATAAAAGAACTTCCCTGATCCGAATGGATATACGCAGGCATCCCAAAGATGACAAAAAGTTGAGTCAGACATTTGATAACTGTAGCAGCTGATACATCTGCGCAAGGAAAAGCAAAAGGGAACCTTGAAAACTCATCCACAACAGTAAATATATATCGGTTTTGAGTAGTTGAAGGAAGAGGCCCCTTGAAATCGACGCTCAAATGTTCAAAAGGAGAAGTAGCCTTTATAAGATGAGCTCGTTGAGGCTTAAAGAAATTCGGTTTACACCGAGCACAGATAGAACATGATGAAGTCATCCGCTTGACGTCTTCAACTGAAAAGGGCAAATTCTTACTGCGTACGAAGTGTATCATCCTCGTAACTCCAGGATGGCATAAGGCATTGTGAAGATTAATAAGCGTATCTCCGTGAATCACAGAACAATAAGCCCTCGACAGCGCATCAGCAGCAACGTTATCCTTCCCCGGACGATAAACTATATCAAAATGGTAACATGCCAACTCAATCCTCCACCTCATTATTTTATCATTCTTAATCTTTCCAAAATGTTGACATCAAACATAAAGGACACAGACTTTTGATCAGTTACCAACGTAAAATGTCGCCCCGATAAATAATGTCTCCATTTACGCAGTGCTTCTACTATTGCATACGCCTCTTTCTCTATTGAAGAATGCCTTTTTTCACTATTGTTCAAGGTACGTGAGAAAAAGGCCACAGGTCTTCCATTTTGGTTCAGAGTAGCCCCAATTGCAAAATCAGAAGCGTCCGTCTCAATCACAAAGGGAACCTGCTCATCAATAGAATGCACAACTGCTCCAAGGATTTCCTTTTTAAAATTATCAAAACACGTCCTGGCCTCCCATGATAGAGGATATGTCGTAACCCGAATAAGAGGCCGGATCTTCTGTGAAAAATTTGCAATCCAATTAGAATAGTAAGAAAACAGTCCAACAACTCGTTGCAAAGTCTTAGAATTAGTAGGACAAGGTAAATCAATCAATGGTCGCAGACGTTCTGGGTCTGGTTTAATCTTGTTTCCTGAGATAATGTACCCCAGTAGATTTACCTCAGTGGTCGAAAAGGTACACTTCTCATTATTGAAAGTTAAACCAACTTTTTCCGCAGCTTGAAGGAATCTTTCTAAATTAGAATCATGCTCCACCCTTGATTTGCCACACACCGTGATGTCATCTAAGTATGAAAAGGTGTCAGAGAGAGAGTTATCACTTATAAAAGCATCCATGGCCCGTTGAAAACAAGCAACACCATTAGTAACACCAAATGGTATTCGGCAAAACTGATACAGCTTTCCACCAGCCTCAAAGGCCGTATATGGTTGATCCTTCTTAACAATAGGAATCTGATGATAAGCACTCTTTAGGTCAATAGTGCTAAAAACCTTATACTGAGATACTTTATTGATAAGTTCATCAATCTTAGGCAAAGGGTACGCATCTAATTGAGTATACCTATTAATAGTTTGGGAATAGTCTATCACCATTCGTTTCTTATGTCTCTCGTTAGTCGTGACAGCTACCTGTGCCCGCCAAGGCGAACAACTAGGTTCAATGATTCCTTCCAATAAGAGACGTTGAACTTCAGAATTAATAAATTCTCTATCCTGACTGCTATACCTTCTTGACTTGGTAGCAATTGGCTTACAATCCGGCATCAAATTGGAAAAAAGTGATAATGGAGAAATGGATAAAGAGGTTAATCCACAAATAGATAAAGGTGGCTTAGTCCCTCCAAATGAAAGACTGAGAGACTCGTGTAACTGAAGCACATCATGACCAATCAAAATATCCGCACAGAGATTAGGCAAAACAGATAGGCGTATATCAGTATACGTATTACCTAGAAGAATCAATTTCACAAGGCAACAACCAGCTACTTGTGAAGTGAGTGTCGTCTGAGCCATACACACCTGATAGGAAACAGGCGAAATTTTCAAATGCTTCTCCTTTGCAAACTGAAGACTTATAAAACTCTCGGTACTGCCCGTATCTATAAGGGCCTTCACTTCCAACCCATTAACTTGGGCCGCAACTATAGCTTTGTTTAGGCCATGAGCAAATGCAGCAGAAATTGATGCAATAAACGCCCTATCTAAAGGCTGAATAGTCACAGAGGAGGTAATTGAACCTGATGATTTTTAAGTTAATAAATTGAAATAAAGAATAGATTTGCCTTTCTAATCTAGGCTTTATTAACTTAAAAATCCTGTAGCACATCTTCAACACCCAGTCCCAACTAAAGGCTTGAAAGAACTGAATTTAAGATGGCCACCACAAATCACATGACATCAACTACCAATGAGATTACAGCATATATCCCAAGGCAGGAAACAAACAACCAATCACAATACTTCTTACTAAACATAGAGAATAATCACCACAGATGTCCAATCCAATTATGCACTCCAGTCCCCGCGGCGCCCACCGGTCACGGAAGTGCTCGAGCGCGCCGGCGGACACTGCGTGCTCCATCTCCAGGCCCACCCGGGCGCGAACATGGCCGCGGATGAGGGAGGCAATCTGGCTGGATGACCCCCTCGACCGCCCGCTGCCTGGACCAATTGATGGCTTTTTTCGCCAGGCCCAGGAGCAGACCCACGAGGAGGTCCTCCAACCTGCCCGCTCCCCTCCGCACCGGGTGACCGTAGATCAAGAGCGTGGGACTGAAGTGCAACCAAAAATCGAGGAGCAGCCCCTTCAAATAATGGAAGAGGGGCTGCAACATCTCACACTCAACATAAACATGATAAACGGACTCCTCCAGACCGCAGAACAAACAGGCGGTCTGGGAGTCCGTGAACCTATGTAACAATTTATTGCACGGGACTGCTCTGTGCAACACCCTCCAGGCCAAGTCCCCAATAGAACAAGGGAGGACTCCCACATAGAGAGCCCTCCATTGGGGACCTCCGCCTCCGCCGGAAGAAAAACGGCACGCCACGGCCTGTCCGGACGGCAGGCGAAGATGACAAAGTGGAAAGTGTGCAGGAGCAGCCCGTACAGGAAACCCCTCCGTGCGGAATGAAAAGGCACGGAGGGCATCTCCTCGAGACGGCTCAAGTTGTGAGGTGCCGGTTCCCGAGGGGGGTTTCGGGGCAGGGCGCCGATAAGGAATTCCGTCCGAATGAGGGAAAGCTCGGACGGGATCGCCCCACACACTTGAGCCGCCTCGATACACCTCATGGCGCCGGGGTGCAGCGTCACTTTCACCGACTTGATGGCATCGACCGCGAGCCGGACGTTGTCCCAAGACATGCGCCGCGCCAACTCCTCCGGCGCCATCCAGCCCGCTCCTCCGCCATCGAGTAGGTCCCCGACTCTAGTCACCTTGCCAGGCACAGCCCTGCGTTCCGCCAGCCACCCGAACTCGCGGACGTGGAGGTGCGGATTCCTGAACAGCGGCTCCCGAAGGACAGCCGCCATTCCTGATGGGGGAGAGCTCTGCCTGGAGGCGACGTAGTTCCAAACCCATAGCAGTTCCTGGTAGAAGACAGGCAGCTCCCGCAGGCTGATACGCCTGCCGCCCACTTCCAAAAACAGGAGCTGCATGTTGTAATTGAGGCCGTGCAGCTGGCGGAAAAAGTACGTCGCCAGCGCACACCATCTCGGAGGATTCTCGACGTACAGGTATCTCTGCAGCGTCCGAAGACGGAAAGTCGCAGCCTGGGTGCTGAGGCACACCAACGCCTGACCGCCCTCCCTAAGCGGGAGACTCAGAAACGCGGCAGAGACCCAGTGCATCCTTTTGTCCCAGAAGAAGTCGACGAGCTTCTTCTGTATCTTGGTGACAAACGCAGGGGGAGGGATCAAAGTGATGAACCGGTACCACAACATGGCGGCCACCAGTTGGTTTATGACCATCGCTCGACCCCTGTAGGACAACACTCGGAGCAATCCTGTCCAGCGTCCTAAGCGAGTGGTGACTTTGGCCTCCAACTCTTGCCAGTTCGCCGGCCAGGCGTCCTCGGCAGGGCTGAGGTAGACTCCCAAGTAGAGGAGGTGCGTGGTGCTCCAGGCGAAGGGCCTGAACTCCTACAGCAGGGAGTCCACCTGCCACTGACCCACCAGGAGTCCAGAACATTTCTCCCAGTTGATCTTGGCGGAGGATGCGTCCGAGTAAATCTGCTGGCATTCCCGCATCCTCCGCAAGTCAGCGGGATCCGTGACCGTGAGGAGCACGTCATCGGCGTAAGCCGAGAGGACCACCTCCGCGCCCGGCCCTTGCAGAGCCAGTCCCGTCAACCTCTTCCGCAAGAGGCGCAGGAAAGGCTCTACGCAAACGGCGTATAACTGGCCGGACATGGGGCATCCCTGATGCACCCCCCTCCCGAAGCGAAGGGGCGCCGTCAAGGACCCGTTAACTTTAATCAGACACTCTGCGGCAGCGTACAGAAGTCGGATCCGGGCGACAAAATGTGTCCCGAACCCGAATGCGCGCAGAGTCCCGAAGAGATACTCGTGATCCACCCTGTCGAACGCCTTCTCCTGATCCAGGGAAAGGAAGGCGACCGACAGACCAGCCCTCTGGGAATGGTGGACCAGGTCCCGGACCAGATGGATGTTATCGTGGATGGTCCGGCCCGGGACCGTGTCGGACTGGTTGGGGTGGATCATGTGGGCCAGCACGGCGCCTAGGCGAGCAGACATAGCCCTGGCAAAAATTTTATAGTCCGTGCTGAGGAGGGAGACCGGGCGCCAGTTCTTAAGGAGGCGGAGATCGCCCTTCTTAGGCAGCAGGACAATAACCGCCCTGCGCCAAGAGAGGGGCACCTCCCCGGTCGCCAAACTTTCCCCCAGGACCCGCGCGTAGTCGCCCCCCAAGACGTCCCAGAACGCCCTGTGGAACTCCACGGTCAGCCCGTCCAGCCCCGGGGACTTTCCCCTGGAGAGCTGGCGGAGGGCGCCGGTCAGCTCCTCCAGACTCAGAGGAGTGTCCAATTTTTCGGCGCCCTCCAGGCCGACCTTCGGCAGGTCCTCCCACAAAACTCTGCGCGCAGCCTCGCTGGACGGATCCGGAGAGAACAGAGCCCCGTAATAGGCGAGGGCCTCCGCACTGATTCCCTCCGGATCCGAGACCAGAGATCCGTCGTCGGCCAGCAGCCTCAAGAACTGCTTACGGACTCCCTGTCTTTTTTCCAGCGAGTAGAAGAAGGGGGAGCCGCGGTCCATGTCCCGCAGGAATTGGATCCGCGACCTCACGTACGCGCCTCGGGACCCGACAAGCTGCAGGTCCTTCAGCGCGCCCTTCTTCTCTTCGTACACCATCTGCAGGGCCGGGTACTTGAAGACTTGACCGAGACAGGACTCCAGGTCGAGCACCTCCTTCTCCAACAAGTTCGCCTCTTGTTCGACCCCTTCGCGTACTCCTGACAGAAGAGATCGACGTGAGCCTTGCCCACGTCCCACCATAACCTCAAGGAGGGGAAGCCCCCCCCGCTTCCTTCTCCAGTCGGCCCAGAACCGGCGAAACGAATCCTGGAACCGCGCATCCTGCAGCAGCCGGTTATTAAAATGCCAGTACGCGGAACCCCCCCGTGCGCGCAGCGGAGAGAGCTCCGCCCACACCAGGTGGTGGTCCGTGCACGGCACCGGCCGCATGGAAGCTGCCGGAACGCAGGAGACGTACGCCCGGGAAATATAAAGGCGGTCGATTCTGGATCATCCTCCTCCAGACCTCACGCTAGTGAAGGCACTGGAGTCGGGGTGGAGATGTCGCCAGACGTCCACCAAGTCGAAGGACCCAACCAGGTCCCTCAACTTCTCCATCGCCGCCGGGCATCGCTGGGGGGCCGAACGGTCCCTCGCCTCGAGGGTGCAGTAAAAATCCCCCCCGAGGTTGACGCAATCGCCCGCGTCGATGGGGCCCAGAAGAGCGGACACTTCTTCAAAGAAGCGCACTTGCTGCGCACCGGCCTGAGGGGCGTACACGTTCACTAGATGGAGCGGCACGCCCCCCAGGCGCACAGTGACCTGGAGCAAGCGGCCTGGCACGAGCTCCTTGACCCCCAAGATCTCCGGCTGAAAATGCGGGGCCAGCAAGATAGCCACCCCACTGGAAACGCTGGAGAGGTGACTCATGCTGACCCCTCCTTACCACTCCAGGAGCCACGTGGGCTTGTCTCCCGGAACGGTGTGGGCTTCTTGCAGGAAGCACACCGCATACTTCCCGTCCCGAAGGACCGAAAGGTTATTAAATCTGCGGCGAGCCTCCCTGCTGCCGTTGATGTTGAGGCTGGCTATGGTTATCTTCATCTCAGAAGCATAGTGCAACCTCTACCTACAACTAATGGGGGGAGGGAGCGCAGCCGCTAGTCGCCCACCACTCCCTCAGCAGCCCAGTGAGGAACGACCTGAGCTGACGCAGCTCGAGCGGGCTCACGTCCGCGTCCGCGCCCACGGCCTTGACGGCGGTGCGGACCGACCCGATGAGCAGCGCCAGCTCCGACCACCTGGCGAGGGCCAGCTGGGTCTTGCTCTGACGACCGTGGCGCACGGCCACAAAATCCCGGAGTTCCCCGACGGGAATGAGGGGAGACCCGGCGAGGGGCACGGGGTCATCCATCGCCTCGTCGGCAATGGAATCCAACTCGTCCTCCATGCCCATCACCGAGTCCCCATCCTCCTCTGGGGGGTCGTCGCCGGCGGCCAACCCGTCCGTCGCGCAGTGCGCAGCGAACAGCTCGGCCGCAACAGCCGGCCCCACCTCTGCCCGGACCCCACCCCCAGGATCGGTGGCAGAGGAATCCTCCCTGGGCTCCTCTGGGGGCGCCGGGCCAGAAGACGGCGGCGGTTCGAAGCCCCCCTCCGCCTCAGGCGCCTCAGACGCCGGAGGAATCGGGGAAAAAACAAAACCCAACTCCTCCAAGACGTCCGGCGCCGGAGACACAGTCAGAGGGCCCTCCTGTTCCCCGCCACCGGCCTCCGACCCAGCAGATGGGGTGACCTCGGCTAAAACCTCGACCAGGTCGAGCAGCCCCTGGGAAATGTTCGGGTCGCTTTGGGCGAGCTCACTTTCATCAAACTCGCCCGACCCATACCCCAGGCCACCCGGCCCGTCGAGGGGTAATGGCACTGAGAGATAATCTACTTCTGCCGCGGGTTGTTCCATGACCCCCGCCGCGGGCAGGGCCTCGTCCCCAGCCCCGGGAGGCGCGTGCTGGACAGACACATCTGCCTCAGCCTCCCGAGGGACAGGCGACCCCTGCCGAACGCCGGAGATGGTGACAGCGGGGGGGGGGGGAGGTGCGCAGTACCCGCGGTGGGCGACGACTCCCCCTGTTCGGAGGTACCTTCCTCCTCCCGGTCCTCCTCCTCATCCAGGGGGTCGCGCCTTCTTTTTAACGCGGAGGGAGCGAGGGAGACCTCCATGCCTGTAGAGGCCCCCTCCTCTGCTCCCTCCGGCAGGGCAGGTTCGTCAGGTCCCTCGGGCCTGAGCCCGGCCGCAGGTATTAACGTTTCCGCCTCGGCGGCGGCGGCCACAGCCTAGGGCACGAGGCCCCTCCCGCCCTCGCCCGCCCCGACCAGCTCCGCGATGAGCGCGGGTGTCAGGGGCTCTAGATCCAGGGGCTCGCCCTCCGCGGGGGGACCCACCCTGAGGTGTTTGACTTTCCCCTGCGCCTTTATTCCGCCCGGACGCACTCCCTCCCCCCCGCCGGAGGCCTTGAAGGCATCGGCCTCCGACGACGACCGCGCATCAGTTGTTTGGGGGGCGCGGCCAGACCCGGGGAGAGGAGCGGTGGCGGCGCCAGCCTTGGCCACGCCAGACGATCTGGCGGCCTTGGAGGCGGGGCAGTTCTTTCTAATGTGCCCCACCTCCTTGCAGGCGTGGCACCGCACACCGTCCGACGTCCAAAAGGCACGGTAAGCGGTCCCCTCATGGAGGACGATAAATGCCCCGTCGGTGTCCTCCTCCCGCGCCAGCTGGATGTAGACCTGGCACCGGAAGGAGAAAACGTGCCGAAGGCTGCCTTCCCGGCAGCCGAGCGCGATAGGCGCGATCCCCGACCTCACCTCCCCAAGTTGGCGCAGGTGGGGGAGGAGGAGCTCACCAGAAATGTAGGGCGGGACGTTGGAGATCACGATCCTCCGCGCGGTGGCCTCAAGAGGATCCACCGGCAGGAAGGTCCCGCCCACGGCGAGCCCCTTGGCGATGGCCAGGGACACCGCCTGCTCCGACCCCAGGAAGAACACAGCCTTCCCGTACATTTTTGAGGCGGCGAGGATGGCTGAAGGGCCGACAACCCCAGCCATGGCCTTAACACACACCTCAATTGTTATGTTGGGGTGGGTGTACCTCTTCACCCCAAGCTTTTTGGTAATAAGTTTAAAAGGTGACGGGGCAGCAGAAGAAGCGTGAGCGGCTGTGGCTGTGGCTGCCACTCTCGCGTATGACCTGGCTGACCCCGCCACCGGCGAAGATGTACTCGCCATTATGGGGTGGTTCTTTTTTTCTTAAAAGAAAAAGCTACACTCACACCAAGTCACAGGCCTGAAGGTGTTAAAAGGCCTCCGGAAAATTAAAGTCTTCCCTTGAGCAGAGGGAGCTGTTAAACTAAAGGCCTGCCTCTCCCCTTGTTAATTGGAATTGGGAGAGGGGCCTTCACCCCTCTGCTCAAGTGGCAATTAGTAAGAAGTTTTGAAACAGAGGTGCCTCCTGAGAGACAGAGAGAGAGACAAAGAGAGGGAGGGGGGGTGGGAAGGAGGGAGGCCGCAAAGGCAGGGGCGCCACTCAGGATAGTAGGTGGGTGGGTGGGCGTCGGCAGGGGGTGCACTCCCCGATGGAAAAATAAATAAAGTCTCTGCGGGTGGTCCTCAGGCAGGGGGAGAAGATGTCTTCGCCTGGGAAAGCTGGAGGAAAGCCCAGGCTCAGCCCCACACCAGGTCTTCGCGATGTACTGAAAAGGCTTCACCTGGGCAGCTCCAGCTAACCCAGGCCAGGCAATGGAAGGGGCTTTTGACACCCCTTGGTCTTCCGGCCCGGTCTTCTTTCCTCCCCCTACCCGCAATACAAAGTCTTTGGGGAATGCACCGAATGACACCCCCCTGCAGAAGTTCAAATAGAAAAGAAGTTGCTCCTACCCTCCTTCCAAGCAGTTGATGTTGAATGCCGCTCCTCTCCCCTCTCTCCCTCTCCTGGAATGGAGGCCAATCTGGGGAGGCAGTGATGGAAAAGCCTCTCCTGTTGTAAATGCTGGCCTCCTTTATCCCTCTCCTCCTCTCTCTCCAGGCACCTCGGTAGATGAAGTTGGTAGATGGTTGATGGTAGTGGTGGCCTGGGGTCTCTCCTTCCCCTCCACTCCCTGGTCAAGGCGACCACCACTTTCCACTCTGCTGCTGCAGCACAACCTGCTCCACAGAGAGCAAGGTCTGGAATGAGTGTGAGGGTGCCAGTCAGTTCCTTCAGTAACCTCTAGATGGCACCTTCACTTGTTGGTTTCCCTTTATTAATTGTTTCTAGTCTCTCCTCTTTTGGTAAGACCAAATAAATGAACAAATAAACTGTAACTAAACCACTAAAAAAATCTTTAAATAAACCTTAACAAATCAAATTAAAATTTGGTTGTTTAATCCAATTATGCACTCCAGTCCCTGCGGCGCCCACCGGTCACGGAAGTGCTCGAGCGCGCCGGCGGACACAGCGTGCTCCAGCTCCAGGGCCACCTGGGCGCGAACATGGCCGCGGAAGAGAGGGAGGCAATCTGGCTGGATGACCCCCTCGACCGCCCGCTGCCTGGACCAATTGATGGCTTTTTTCGCCAGGCCCAGGAGCAGACCCACGAGGAGGTCCTCCAACCTGCCCGCTCCCCTCCGCACCGGGTGACCGTAGATCAAGAGCGTGGGACTGAAGTGCAACCAAAAATCGAGGAGCAGCCCCTTCAAATAATGGAAGAGGGGCTGCAACCTCTCACACTCAACATATACATGAAAAACGGACTCCTCCAGACCGCAGAACAAACAGGCGGTCTGGGAGTCCGTGAACCTATTTAACAATATATTGCACGGGACTGCTCCGTGCAACACCCTCCAGGCCAAGTCCCCAATAGAACAAGGGAGGACTCCCGCATAGAGAGCCCTCCTTTGGGGACCTCCGCCTCCGCCGGAAGGCAAAACGGCACGCCACAGCATGTCCAGACGGCGGGCGAAGATGACAAAGTGGAAAGTGTGCAGGAGCAGCCCGTACAGGAAACCCCTCCATGCAGAATGAAAAGGCACGGAGGGCATCTCCTCGAGACGGCTCAAGTTGTGAGGCGCCGGTTCCCGAGGGGGGTTTCGGGGCAGGGCGCCGATAAGGAATTCCGTCCTAATGGGGGAAAGCTCAGACGGGATCGCCCCACGCGCTTGAGCCGCCTTGATACACCTCGTGGCGCCGGGGTGCAGTGTCGCTTTCACCGACTCGATGGCATCGACCGCGAGCCGGACGTTGTCCCAAGACATGCGCTGCGCCAACTCTTCCGGCGCCATCCAGCCCGCTCCTCCGCCATCGAGTAGGTCCCCGACTCTAGTCACCTTGCCAGGCACAGCCCTGCGTTCTGCCAGCCACCCGAACTCGCGGACGCGGAGGTGCGGATTCCTGAACAGCGGCTCCTGAAGGACAGCCGCCATTCCTGACGGGGGAGAGCTCCGCCTGGAGGCGACGTAGTTCCAAACCCATAGCAGTTCCTGGTAGAAGACAGGCAGCTCCCGCAGGCTGATACGCCTGCCGCCCACTTCCAAAAACAGGAGCTGCATGTCGTAATTGAGGCCGTGCAGCCGGCGGAAAAAGTGCGTCGCCAGCGCACACCATCTCGGAGGATTCTCGACGTACAGGTATCTCTGCAGCGTCCGAAGACGGAAAGTCGCAGCCTGGGTGCTGAGGCACACCAACGCCTGACCGCTCTCCCTAAGCAGGAGACTCAGAACCGCGGCAGAGACCCAGTGCATCCTTTTGTCACAGAAGAAGCCGACGAGCTTCTTCTGTATCTTGGCGACAAACGCAGGGGGAGGGATCAAAGGGACGAACCGGTACCACAACATGGCGGACACCAGTTGGTTTATGGCCATCGCTCGACCCCTGTAGGACAACACTCGGAGCAATCCTGTCCAGCGTCCTAAGCGAGTGGTGACTTTGGCCTCCAACTCTTGCCAGTTCGCCGGCCAGGCGTCCTCGGCAGGGCTGAGGCAGACTCCCAAGTAGAGGAGGTGCGTGGTGCTCCAGGCGAAGGGCCTGAACTCCTCCGGCAGGGAGTCCACCTGCCACTGACCCACCAGGAGTCCAGAACATTTCTCCCAGTTGATCTTGGCGGAGGATGCGTCCGAGTAAATCTGCTGGCGTTCCCGCATTCTCCGCAAGTCAGCGGGATCCGTGACCGTGAGGAGCACGTCATCAGCGTAAGCCGAGAGGACCACCTCCACGCCCGGCCGTTGCAGAGCCAGTCCCATCAACCTCTTCCGCAAGAGGCGCAGGAAAGGCTCTACGCAAACGGCGTATAACTGGCCGGACATGGGGCATCCCTGACGCACCCCCCTCCTGAAGCGAAGGGGCGCCGTCAAGGACCCGTTAACTTTAATCAGACACTCTGCGGCAGCGTACAGAAGTCGGATCCGGGCGACAAAATGCGTCCCGAACCTGAATGCGCGCAGAGTCCCGAAGAGATACTCGTGATCCACCCTGTCGAACGCCTTCTCCTGATCCAGGGAAAGGAAGGCGACCGACAGACCAGCCCTCTGGGAGTGGTGGACCAGGTCCTGGACCAGATGGATGTTATCGTGGATGGTCCAGCCCGGGACTGTGTAGGACTTGTCGGGGTGGATCATGTGGGCCAGCACGGCGCCTAGGCGAGCAGACATAGCCCTGGCAAAAATTTTATATTCCGTGTGGAGGAGGGAGACCGGGCGCCAGTTCTTAAGGAGGCGGAGATCGCCCTTCTTAGGCAGCAGGACAATAACCGCCCTGCGCCAAGAGAGGGGCATCTCCCCGGTCGCCAAACTTTCCCTCAGGACCTGCGCGTAGTCGCCTCCCAAGACGTCCCAGAACGCCCTGTGGAACTCCACGGTCAGCCCATCCAGCCCCGGGGACTTTCCCCTGGAGAGCTGGCCTGGAGGGCGCCGGTCAGCTCCTCCAGACTCAGAGGAGCGTCCAATTTTTCGGCACCCTCCAGGCCAACCTTCGGCAGGTCCTCCCACAAAACTCTGCGCGCAGCCTCGCTGGACGGATCCGGAGAGAACAGAGCCCCTAATAGGCGCGGGCCTCCGCACTGATTCCCTCCGGATCCGAGACCAGAGATCCGTCGTCGGCCAGCAGCCCCAAGAGCTGCTTACGGACCCCCTGTCTTTTTTCCAGCGAGTAGAAGAAGGGGGAGCCGCGGTCCAGGACCCGCAGGAACTGGATTCGCAACCTCACGTACGCGCCTCGGGGCCCGACAAGCTGCAGGTCCTTCAGCGCGCCCTTCTTCTCTCCGTACACCATCCGCAGGGCCGGGTCCTTGAAGACTTGACCGAGACGGGACTCCAGGTCAAGCACCTCCTTCTCCAACCGCCCGACCCGGGCCTCCCGCCTCTTGGTCGACCCCTTCGCGTACTCCTGACAGAAGAGACGGACATGAGCTTTGCCCACGTCCCACCATAGCCTCAAGGAGGGGAAGCCCCCCCGCTTCCTTCTCCAGTCGGCCCAGAACCGGCGAAACGAATCCCGGAACCACGCATCCTCCAGCAGCCGGTTATTAAAATGCCAATACGCAGACCTCCCCCGTGCGCGCAGCGGAGCGAGCTCCGCCCACACCAGGTGGTGGTCCGTGCACGGCACCGGCCGCATGGAAGGTGCCGGAACACAGGAGACATTCGCCCGGGAAATATAAAGGCGGTCGATTCTGGACCATCCTCCTCCAGACCTCATGCTAGTGAAGGCGCTGGAGTCGAGGTGGGAATGTCGCCAGACGTCCACCAAGTCAATGGACCCAACCAGGTCCCTCAACTTCTCCATCGCCGCCGGGCATCGCTGGGGGGCCGAACAGTCCCTCGCCTCGAGGGTGCAGTTAAAATCCCCCCCCGAGGATGACGCACTCGCCCGCGTCGATGGAGCCCAGAAGAGCGGACACTTCTTCAATGAAGCGCACTTGCTGCGCACCGGCCTGAGGGGCGTACACGTTCACTAGATGGAGCGGCACGCCCCCCAGGTGCACAGTGACCTGGAGCAAGCGGCCCGGCACGAGCTCCTTGACCCCCAAGATCTCCGGCTGAAAATGCGGGGCCAGCAAGATAGCCACCCCGCTGGAAACGCTGGAGAGGTGACTCATGCTGACCCCTCCTTGCCACTCCAGGAGCCACGTGGCCTCATCTCCCGGAATGGTGTGGGTTTCTTGCAGGAAGCACACCGCATACTTCCCGTCCCAAAGGACTGAAAGGTTATTAAATCTGCGGCGAGCCTCCCTGCTGCCGTTGATGTTGAGGCTGGCTATGGTTATCTTCATCTCAGAAGCATAGTGCAACCTCTACCTACAACTAACGGGGGGAGGGAGCGCAGCCGCTAGTCGACCGCCACTCCCTCAGGAGCCCGGTGAGGAACGACCTGAGCCGACGCAGCTCGAACGGGCCCACATCCGCATCCGCGCCCACGGCCCTGACAGCGGCGCGGACCGACCCGATGAGCAGCGCCAGCTCTGACCACCTGGCGAGGGCCAGCTGGGTTTTGTTGGGACGACCCTGGCACGTGGCCACAAAATCCCGGAGATCCCCGATGGGAATGAGGGGAGACCCGACGAGGGGCACGGGGTCATCCATCGCCTCGTCGGCGATGGAATCCAAGTCGTCCTCCGCGCCCATCACCGAGTCCCCGTCCTCCTCCGGGGGGTCATCGCCGGCGGCTGACCCGTCCGTCGCGCTGTGCGCAGCGAACGGCTCGGCCGCAACAGCCTGCCCCGCCTCTGCCCGGACCCCACCCCCAGGATCGGTGGCAGAGGAATCCTCCCTGGGCTCCTCTGGGGGCGCCGGGCCAGAAGACGGCGGCGGTTCGAAGCCCCCCTCCGCCTCAGATGCCTCAGACGCCGGAGGAATCGGAGAAAAAACAAAACCCAACTCCTCCAAGACGTCCGGCACCGGAGACACAGTCAGAGGGCCTTCCTCTTCCGCGCCACCGGCTTCCGACCCAGCAGATGGGGTGACCTCGGCTAAAACCTCAACCAGGTCGAGCAGCCCCTGGGAAATGTCCGGGTCGCTTTGGGCGAGCTCACTTTCATCAAACTCGCCCGACCCAGACCCCAGGCCGCCCGACCCGTCGAGGGGTTACGGCACCGAGAGATAATCAACTTCTGCCGCGGGTTGTTCCGCGACCTCCCCCCACGGGCAGGGTCTCGTCCCCATCCCCGGGAGGCGCGTGCTGGACAGACACACCTACCTCAGCCTCCCGAAGGACAGGCGACCCCTGCCGAACGCCGGAGATGGTGACAGCGGGGTGGGGGGGGCGCAGTACACGCGTCTGGTGACGACTCCCCCTGTTCGGAGGGACCTTCCTCCTCCCGGTCCTCCTCCTCATCCAGGGGGTCGCGCCTTCTTTTTAATGCTGAGGGAGCAAGGGAGACCTCCATGCCTGTAGAGGCCCCCTCCTCTGCTCCCTCCGGCGGGGCAGGTTCATCAGGTCCCTCGGGCCCGAGCCCGGCCGCAGGTATTAACGTTTCCGCCTCGGCGGCGGCGGCCACAGGCTCGGGCACGAGGCCCCTCCCACCCCCGTCTGCCCCGACCAACGCCGCAATGCGCGCGGGTGTCCGGGGCTCTAAGTCAAGGGGCTCGTCCTCCGCAGGGGGACCCACCCTGAGGTGCTTGACTTTCCCCCGCGCCTTTTTTCTGCCCGGACGCACTCCCTCCCCCCCGCCGGAGGCCTTGATGGCATCGGCCTCTGACGACGACCGCGCATCAGTTGTTTGGGGGGCGCGGCCAGACCCGGGGAGAGGAGCGGTGGCGGCGCCAGCCTCGGCCACGCCAGACGATCTGGTGGCCTTGGAGGCGGGGCAGTTCTTTCTAATGTGCCCCACCTCCTTACAGGCGTGGCTCCGCACACCGTCCGACGTCCAAAAGGCGCGGTAGGTGGTCCCCTCATGGAGGACGACAAAAGCCCCGTCGGTGTCCTCCTCCCGCGCCAGCTGGATGTAAACCTGGCGCTGGAAGGAGAAGACGTGCTGAAGGCTGGCTTCCCGGCAGCCGAGCGGGATAGGCGCAATCCCCGACCTCACCTCCCCAAGTTGGTGCAAGTGGGGGAGGAGGAGCTCACCAAGAATGTAGGGCGGGAAGTTAGAAATAACGATCCTCCTCGCGGTGGCCTCGAGAGGATCCACCGCCAGGAAGGTCCCGCCCACAGTGAGCCCCTTTGTGATGGCCAGGGACACCGCCCGCTCCGACCCCAGGAAGAACACAGCCTTCCCGTACATTTTTGAGGCGGCAAGGATGGCTGAAGGGCCGACAAACCCAGCCATGGCCTTAACGCACGCCTCAATTGTCATATTGGGGTGGGTGTAGCTCTTCACCCCAAGCTTTTTGGTGATAAGTTTGAAAGGTGACGGGGCAGCAGGAGAAGCGAGAGCGGATGTGGCTGTGGCTACCACTCTCACATAGGTCCTGGCTGACCCCGCCACCGGTGAAGATGTACTCGCCATTATGGGATGGTTCTCTTTTTTAAAAAGAAAGAGCTACACTCACCCCAAGTCACAGGCCTGAAGGTGTTAAAAGGCCTCAGGTTTTTTTTAAAAGTCTTCCCTTGAGTAGAGGGAGCTGTTAAACTAAAGGCCCGCCTCTCCCCTTGTTGGAAATAATTGGGAGAGGGGCCTACTCCCCTCTGCTCAAGTGGCTATTAGTAAGAAAGAAGTTTTGAACCAGAGGTGCCTCCTGAGAGACAGAGAGAGAGACAAAGAGAGGGAGGGGGGTGTGCGGGAAGGAGGGAGGCCGCAAAGGCAGGGGCGCCACTCAGGATGGTAGGTGGGTGGGTGGGTGTCGGCAGGGGTGCACTCCCCAATGGAAAAATAAAGTCTCTGCGGGTGGTCTTCAGGCAGGGGGAGAAGATGTCTTCGCCTGGGAAAGCTGGAGAAAAGCCCAGACTCAGCCCCACACCAGGTCTTTGTGATGAAGGCTTCACCTGGGCAGCTCCAGCTAACCCAGGCCAGGCAATGGAAGGGGCTTTTGACACCCCTTGGTCTTCCGGCCCGGTCTTCTTTCCTCCCCCTACCCACAATACAAAGTCTTTGGGGAATGCACCGAATGACACCCCCCTGCAGAAGTTTCAAATGGAAAAGAAGTTGCTCCTACCCTCCTTCCAAGTAGTGGGTGTTGAAGGCCGCTCCTCTCCCCTCTCTCCCTCTCCTGGAATGGAGGCCAATTTGGGGAGGCAGTGATGGAAAGGCCTCTCCTGGTGTAAATGCTGGCCTCCTTTTTCCCTCTCCTCCTCTCTCCCCAGGCACCTCGGTAGATGATGTTCGTAGATGGTTGGTGGTGGTGGTGGCCTGGGGTCTCTCCTTCCCCTCCACTCCCAGGTCAAGGCGACCACCACTTCCCACACAGCTGCTGCAGCACAACGTGCTCCACAGAGAGCAAGGTCTGGAATGAGTGTGAGGGTGCCAGTCAGTTCCTTCAGTAACCTCTAGATGGCACCTTCACTTCACAGAATCACAGAATCACAGAAACCCCACAGTGCAGATAGAGGCCATTTCGGCCCATCGAGCCTGCACCGACACATATCCCACCCGATCCCCGTAACCCCTACACCAACACATATCCCACCCTATCCCCGTAACCCCACATATTTAATCCCCCTAACATTAAGGGTCAATTTATTTTATCATAACCAATCAACCTAACCCGCACATCTTTGGACTGTGGGAGGAAACCGGAGCACCCGGAGGAAACCCACGCAAACACGGGGAGAATGTGCAAACTCCACACAGACAGTCCCCCGAGGCCGAATTCGAACCCGGGTGTTGGTTTCCCTTTGTTAATTGTTTCTAGCCTCTTGTGTTTATTAGTTAACTGCCTTTTATCTGGTCATTGGTTTCACCTGGTTTTGTTGGTATTTAATTTCTGTGGTTTCTTCCCTCTGTGCTCAGTCCTGACAAGGGAATTAGTCTTGACTAGGTGCTCAGTCTTGACAAGCCTGTTGCTGTGGTAGCTTGCCTTGACAAGCCGGTTGCCTAAGTGGTTGCTTGTCTCGAGCTCCTATGTCTATAACTGTTTATCCGTGTTATGTTTCTGCTTGTATTTAAGTCTGTGGTTCTTCCTTTTGATCTCGGTCTTGACAAGGTGCTGACAAGTTGCTCAGTCTTGATAAGGTGCTCAGTTTGGATAAGCGTGTTGCCCTGTGGTAGCTTGTCTTGAGCTCTGTATTGATAAGCCGATTACCCCTGTGGTAGCTTGTCTTGAGTCTTATCTCGGCAAGCCGGTTGCCTATGTGGTAGCTTGTCTCGAGCTCAGTCTGGACAAGTGGGTTGCCTCATGGAAGCTTGTCCTGAGTTCCTATCTTGACTAGCCGTTTGGTAGCTTGTATTGAGCTCTTATGTTTGTTACTGTTTTCCTTGTGTGAATCTAGTAATGTGTGAATCTAGTAAAGTACTGTTATTTAAGACTGTATACCTGCTTCTTGCCTCGTCTGTCTGCACTTGGGTCCAGGACCAGCCTCACCCGGACAGCACGGCCCCGTATCTACACGGCCCCGTGACTCCCAACCCTGACAGACCCTGTGTCCAATTCCATTTTCACTTGGACTCCGTCTAACTTGAGTGTAACCCAGATAGTCTGGTGATCCTCCATTTCTGTTACCTTATCTAGTTTCAGACAACCCAGCTCCTTGATTCCGGAGTCTGTGTCACTTTTCTGTTCGCCTGAACCACTGTCCATCACCTGGTGTACCTTTTTGTACTTCTCCTGTGGAGATTTCTTACTGTTGGTTTTCTTCCCAGACCTGCAGACTCTTGCTATGTGTCCTGCTTTCCCACACTGTCTGCACACTTGGTCCTTGAACCAACAATCTTTCTGGTCATGTGTTGTTCTGCCGCAGCGATAGCACATCCCTGTTCCATAGGACATTTCATTGGTGCCATATTCTTGCGGTCTCCGTTGTATCTCTGCAGCGCCCCTTGCGGCTGCTTCGTGTGATACTGCCATACTGAAAGCCTTGTCCAGCGTAAGATCCTTTTCTGATGGAAGCCATTTCTGGGTTCCTTCACTTTGTAGCCCACACGCAAACTTGTCCCTTAACGTATCTGCTAGTCCCGCTCCAAACGGCTTCTCTGGGGTTATTAGATTTCGCAGTTACCCATAAGTTTTTGCACCCATGGAATTTAACAGAACCAGTGCTTTATTAGCATCTCGCACTTCATTTGCCCTGCAGTACACCTCAATACGTTCCACATATGTCGCCCAATCTTCGACTTCATTGTCGAACGTAGAGATACTGCCACTCTTCGGCATCCTTGGGTATGAGTTAACTGTCAAAAATGGTGCCTCACGCGCTTCCCCTTCTTCTCCGCTGGCACAAAATGGCATCTCCCATGCTTTCCTTCCTTCCCGCGCTCGCCCTTCTTCTCCGCTGCGGCTTCTAAAAATGGCGTCTCCCGCGCTCTTTCTTCTCCGCGGCTCAATGGCGTCTCCTGCGCTCCCCTTTCTTCGCCCCGCGGACCCTGTTCAGCCCATGAGCCCTGGCTGTGCTCTGCGTGTTCTTCTTTTTATATTTTTTGATGCCGCTCAGTCTAGAACCCGGCTGTTTCTCTACCCTCTCTCTCTCCGGTTTGTTTTCTTTTTCTCGACGCCGCTCGGTGTTCAACCCCCGGCTGCGCCCTGCGCTCTTCACCCTCTGTCTTACCCCGTCGACGCTGCTCAGCTTTCTCTCCGCTGTCGGTCGGCTCCGGCCGCCGCTGCTCGGGAAGGGTCTGTGCTGGACCTGTCGTCGGTCTCTTGCTGCTCGTCGTGGCTGGGGAACCAAGCTCGGCTCTCCACAGCCTCCCCTGCGAAGTTCAATCTCTGCCTGACTGCTGGGCGGTTGCTCGTGGTCGACGCCCGTGTTCCTGGCCTCGACTATTTTTTATTTTTTGGGTTTTTTTTTATGTTGCAGGTAGATTCGAATCGACACTCGTTGCCACTGTTGGATCCGTGGTTCAGTGGATATGCTGTTATTAAATAATCACACGGATGCTGTACATTAACAATAAACAGGTCTTTACTGGAGGAGGGTAGTCTCAAGACTGGGGGTACAGAGGCATGCGCAAAGCTTATATACAGGTGTGGTCACTGCCGGTACTACAGTATACAGGAGCTGTAAAAGTAGTTCTGACTTAAAGGCACATACACTACAATTGTCATTCCATCCACCACCTTAAAAATTCACTCCCTCCACCACCAGTGTACTGTGTTGTCTACAAGATACACGGCAGCAACTTGCCAAGGCTTCTTCAGCAGCACCTCCCAAACCCGTTACCTCAACCATCTAGGACAAGGGCAGCAGGCGCATGGGAACACCATAACCTGCAAGTTCCCCTTCAAGTTATACACCATCCTAACTTGGAAATATATTGCCGTTCCTTCATCGTCGCTGGGTCAAAATCCTGGAACTCACTCCCGAACAGCACTGTGGGAGTACCTTCACCACACAGACTGCAGCGGTTTTAAGGCTGCAGCTCACCACCACCTTCTCAAGGGCAATTAGGGATTGGTAATAAATGCTGGCATTGCCAGCGACATCCACATCCCAGGAGGGAATTAAAAAAAACAAGGGATTGTCATAGCCTGAGAATAATTATTTTTTAAGATTAATTGTAATAAAAATACTGCTTAGACATTATAGTGTGGCTAATTGTGTTGTTGATAGCAGAACAAATCATAGTTGCTATGATTCAAAATTCACCATAATCAAAAAGTAGATGTTAATTCCCTAATAGAATTCTTTAATAATAATGCCTTTGGAATTTACAAATTTTGGCAGGAAACTTTGGGCAGTATATCTTGTAGGTGTTTATAACTTGCATCTATGCTGACAGTGCAATGTTGCTCTTCTGTAGGCAGCTGTTGTCATACAGTACACGAAAAGTAAGCTACAATCAACTACACGGTTTACATTTGGAAAATCATACCTACATTACTTATCATTTGTTATTTATTCTGTCCTAGTGAATTTATAAGCATTTCGTACATCTAGAAAAATTAAAGTTTAATCCCAATGAAGTATTTGGCCATAAAATTTCACTAGCAATGCAAACAGTATCAATTTTTAACACTTTAACAGCAATGCATTATAATCTTATCATTACTTTCAATATTAAATGATAAATCATTTTGAGCATTATTAAAATGTTGTTTGCATCCCATCTCCAGTCTATTATATTTCTATACATTGATAAGCAGCTCTGACATTGCACAGTGGAGCTAAAAACTGCCCCAAAGGCCTAGAAGCATTTTGGTGATATGGGACAGAGACAGACACGACTGCAGACTAGAGACAGATTAGTGAGACTCAGAGAGAGTGATATTATTTTAGTGATAAACCTAAAGATATTAAAGTTGTATCATTTAACTTGTTTATTATTTAAATGCTTTCAAAAGGGAACTAGATGAGTACATGAGAGAAAGGGAACAGAAAGAAATGCTGAAAAGCTGAGATGAGGTAGATGGAGTGGAAGGAGACTCATGTGGAGTATAAACACCAGCACGGACTAGTTTGGAGGAATGGCCTGTTTCTATGCTGTATATTCTATGCAATTCTATGTATTTATATGACGTAGA
The DNA here is from genome assembly GCF_052327205.1 of Somniosus microcephalus. Lineage (NCBI taxonomy): Eukaryota > Metazoa > Chordata > Chondrichthyes > Squaliformes > Somniosidae > Somniosus > Somniosus microcephalus. The sequence continues at coordinate 123,653,436 of NC_140996.1, forward strand.
TGATATGTAGGAGTACACTTTATTTCCTTACAAACATCCTTGTAATAGTTGCTTAGCTTCCTCTAATAAGATATCAAATAACCTATTGTTTAAAGCAGAGGTCCACGGCCCCCTAGTGGTCCACGAGAAGGTTTCAAGGGGTCCGCCAAAAAAGGCTTACATGCACTAAAGTTGGTGCTTAATATCAGTGATCGGACCCAGAATCGTGCTGTCACCTCGTGGCACCTCCAGGAACTGCAGCTACAAAGATCTCACATTGAGCATAGGTCAGTCTCTGGTTTATTCACTTTAACAGAGTCCCTGATTGTTCCTCGCCCTGAACTACACAGGGGTACAGAACCAATCCACGGACAATTCCCCTTCGGTTGGCGACCTATATGATTGGTTCTGGTGAACAAGAAGAAAAAGATTAAACTATCGCTCAGGTTCATCCATTTATATTGGGTTTCTTGATGTCACACCTGATACTTTCTGCCTCTACTGCAAAATGTCCGCAACAGAACATCGGAATTTACAGTTACAGGGTGGTGAGCATCTCTTTTACACAACTGTTCCCGAATATAAAGAAAAGCGGAACAAGAGCCTCCAACCCCAGAGACCCCTTAGAATCAATATTAAATGTAAGGTGATACTTAGGACAGCTCCATACAAAGAAAGAAAATATGTTGAGGGACAGTACAGCAAGATTTGAACTCCTCAGATCCTTCTAGGAACTGTGACAGTTAAAAACACCAACAGACTCATTCAGAGCCGGACACTGCAGTGCCGGAACAGAATGGGGGAAGGGCAACCGAGAGATCAATGGTTCCAGTAAACCAGTGACAAGAAACAAATACAGGGTCTGTTGGCATACAGAACTCGATTAATTCAGCTTCCGAAAGGTGTTCATATTTAGTTCATCAATATGGGAAAAAAAGTGGTTGGTATCATTAGAGAGAGAGGGAGAGAGAGAGATATAGATTTCACTTAGCAAGGTGTTTGCAACCAACCGGCCTTGGATATGTTTACCATAGCAAGGGCAAGGTTGTTGATGTAAAATGTAGACTTGTGTCTCTGTACATAGCAGTAGCCAGAGACTACCATATTAGGCATTGCCAGTTCCAGTTTGATAAGAAAACTGTGTATAAATATAAGCTTTATCCTTTGTTGAAGTAGCATGAAAAGACCCATGCCTAGGTTCACGTATTCTATCTGTGACTATACTCCACTTGTAAATTGCTTTTTATGCTGAAGTTAAAGAATAAAATGATTATAACTAGAAGACTGAATTCATTACGACTCAAGTGAACAAGCAGAACACTGTTTAAGACAAGAGGGTCCAGATATGGATTCAAAAGTCTATCCCTGACAGACAGACTTTATTGACCTGACTGCAGAGAGTTTAGGTGCACGTTGACAGAACCAAGGGTTACTAACCCCCAAATGGGTCCAGGTGTCCCACTGGAGTTTACCCAGCATATTGGGGCCGTTTCCCAGTACAGAGTTCTGGGCTGGTTCTCGTTGGTTCAGTCTCCAGGTAATGCCTCCAGCGGCTGTCCTCCCAAGTCTCAAAGTTTACCCTTTAGCCATAAGATGGGGCAACTGCCTTCAGCACGGCAGGTGGGGTTGCATAGGCCGATGGCAGGGTATTAGCCACCTTGATGTTCTCGATCTTAAAACCAGTGCCATTTACCAGGTTTACTCACCACCAACTACAACATGGGAAATACACGGCCCCACCTCAGGGGATTTAACAGAGGGATCCTCACCTGGGGATTGATTCTCCCTCCCGGTTACTCGATCACAGTTTTTACCCAGAGTCTTCCCTCCATGAAACAAGTTCCCTTTTTTGCCTGAAATCTACCTCATAATTTGGTCGTGGATCTGGTAACTGGAGCAGAGGGAGTCCTTCTACTGCATATCTAGGAGTTCTAATCTCCACATCTTGACAGAATTACAGTATTGCTCAGCACCAGCAACAAGTTTCAACTTAAGTAAGTAAAGCAAAAATAATAAATATATATATTTAATTATATAACTCATTTTTATACAGAAAAAAATACTTGAGTTGTGTTACAGGCGGTCCAAAGAATTTTTAAAATCATGGGAGGGGGCCTCAGAAGTAAAAATAAGTTGAGAACTCCTGGTTTAAAGCACCAATCTCATTAACAAAATGTGATTTTAACTGCCATTTACAATCTGCTTCCGAATTGACACCTTGGGGCTGATTTTAACTTTTGGTGTACAACGTGCAGCCATTGAATGGAGCATGCTCGCTTTTCGAACGCACTATGTGATACTGAGCGATTCTTAGATCTGGCACTTATTTGTATTCAGCCAACGAGCTTTGCACGCCAAACTGGCACTCAGAGACTGCTTGCCAGTTGGGGAAGATGGGAAATTGGTCGGCTCCTATGTGGAGCTGGCCGACAGTTGGAAGCGGGGCGGGTGGGAAAGGGGTATGCGACCTGGGGGGCTGCGCATAAGCTGGCAGTGGACTGGAGTGTTTTAGTGAGGCCAGAAGAAGTATTCCTGTTCCTCCTCACTCCACAAATATAGAAGTTAAACATTCCTTCGATATGTTTTCCAGTGACCTCCAGTGGGCACTTGACTAGGCCTGTGAATGCTGATACAAATGGGGCAGAGCGCTCCTATTTGTACCTGAAAACTGCAATTGTTGTCCTATGTACGTCATAGGACCTTGTGTTGCATATTAAAAGTGGTCTCCTGCCTGAAACAGGCAGGTGCTCTGGCCACCCTTCTCAGCATCCAACTTAAGATGGCAGCGGTTGGACCGCCAGCCTAAACACGGCAGTAAGTGACCTGATGCCACTTTCAGGCCGCTACCCCGCCCTCCCCCGACTTATGTCAGGCAGAGGCAGTTAAAACCAGCCCCGTTAATTTGAATTTTGAAAAAAGATAGACTTTGATACCACTACAAACCAACATTCTGCAATTCATCCTGTCTTTCTGTTTGAATCTGTAGAGATCTATACTAGTATTCACATTTTGCCACAACAAAAAGCACGTAAAACTAATTAGAATCTGTTAGAGATAAACAATACTTTTCTATTTCTGAACAAGGAAAAAATACTCTTATGCACAGAACATCTTAGGCAGTCAGTTAAGAATTTCTCAAGCATGTTTGTCATTGTAACTACAAGTAAAAACTAGTTATACTTGGTCTAAATTCAGTGATTTACTGAATATTTTTCATACCATTTCACCAAGCGTATCTACAAATTCTCAAACATGCTAAACTACCATGATGATCTTAGAAATAGATAATTCACAACATCAACATCAATATCAAAACTTGAAAATAATTCTTTAAAAAACACTTAGCTCAAATGCCTTTACAATAAAGTGATTCTTTTTTGTTTGTTTCCCAAACTCTTATTTTGTAAGGACAAATTGGTCCGGATTTTGCGGTCAGTGGCAAAGGAACAATACTCGCCGTTCATTATGCTTACAGCTGTCCACAGACTTTTCGTGGGCTTTTATGCTACAATTTATGGTCATCAGGTGTCCGATACAGTACAGTGCCCTCTACAGGGGATCTGGGACCTGTGTGAACAGGGAAAGCATCAGCGTGTCTCTTCAACCAATCAGACTGAAGAATCCTTACTGTGGCACGCAGCGTCTGAGCCAGAAAGTGTCAGTTAAAAATGTAATTCAATCTAAAATTATGTACTGAAAGCAAAATAAAGAGAGGGAAAGAAAGATGGAATTAAGAGATAAAAGACAGAAAGAAAAGGTAAAAACAATTTTTAAAATTTAAAAAAAAATCTCCAACAATAATTAAAATCTGAAGGAATGAGACTCCACACCGCTAAAAGTACATTTTCAGTGCCAGTGAGGTTGTTTGGCAGTAATTAAGACTTAACACAATATTAAAAGTTCAATTACACTTGAATGGACTTTTTCTGGTGTGTTTAGTGGATATCTAGTGGGTAAGTACCGCAAATTCACACCCTTCATGTGTTTTAATGCCGAATCTCTCGGTGAGGTAATGGTGTAGCAAAGCTTGTGGAGGAGCAGGGCAACTCTGACAGCAACTTCCGCGTTTAAATGTGCACTCGCGGACGCCGGAAGTTGCTTTACGATTTATTCCTTAATAACGGTGAGCACTGATAGACTCACCATTATTCCTACCGCAAAATCCGGGCCATTATCTGGCTCAATAGGATTAATACTATTATTGATCTTTATACTATGTGTGTAGTTTGTTAATTGCGAAGATATTTTTCCACTCATCCATGCTTATGATCTCATATAAAATTATGATTGTGAGAAAAGATTTCCTCTGTGCACTTTGTGTAATAAAATCAGAAACCTATTTAGAAAGAATGGGTTTATGATATTTTTACACAGCAGGGAGTTTTCCTAATGCACATTTCTGGCACGGAACCTTGCCCATCAGGAACAAATATCGGGAAACCATGATCATATTTCCCATTAAGAATGGAAAGTTGCAGGAGTGTGTCCACAATTTCCCAATATATGCTCCCAGGAGTGGGCATTCAGAAAATCGTCCCAATACTGCACAAATGGCTAAGGCCACCACTTCATGGATGTTTGGGGTATGTTATGAACTGTAATTTCCTTGGCTGGTATAGGCTGACACCCTTAATAAAAAGATGAAGTTTGAATGGTTTATACATTGATCTGAACCCAGAGAGTCTTGATTATGATCCTTTCCGTGTTGTATTTGTTACAATAGCACTTAAACCCCAATGAAATGCAAATGTTCCTTATATAGGTACATTCCCTCCTAATAGTGAGTTGCATTTTTCTGTATTATTTTTCTGAATCTTTCCTATTCTCATGTACCAAGTTTGTATTTTGTGTCTTGGCACTGTTTTCAGTGTCCCAATTATATTTGTTACACTTACCAGAATTCAGTTTTAATTGGGTATGAAAGGGATTACACTCATTTTTATGAAGCTATTATACATATAGCTGTGTATTCAGCTATATTTTGTGAAGCTATTGTATAATCAAGGATGCCTTCATGGGAACATAGGAACAGGAGTAGGCCATTTATTCCCTTGAGCCTGTTCCGCCATTCAATGAGATCATGGCTGATCTGCAACTTAACTCCATATACCCGCCTTTGGCCCATATCCCTTAATATCAGTGGTGTTTTGGTTAGCAAAAATCTATCAATCTCAGATTTAAAATTAACAATTGATCTAGCATCAATTGCCATTTGTGGAAGAGAGTTCCAAACTTCTACCAGCTTTTGTGTGTAGAAGTGTTTCCTAATTTCACTCCTGAAAGTTTGGGCTCTAATTTTTAGACTATGCCCCCAGTCCTAGACTCCCCAACCAGTGGAAATAGTTTCTCTCTATCTGCCTTATCTGTTCCCCTTATATATACTCCCCTCACATATATTTAGAAGTCATTGTACATTTAGATGCATAATCACACACTTATGAGTGTTCGTTCCCACACAGTTCATGGAGTCACGACACATCTTGACTGCATGATGCCTGTGGGAAAAATATACAGCAACATCAGATTGTCTGCTCCAGGAGGCAGCCCGTTTGTTCCTGGGTTCTGAGGGCTAGTTAGGCTGTGGGACTGGAGAGCAGTCCTGCATACTGAAGGTTGTGTTGGTTGTAGTTGGTGGCCCTCATGGCCGGTATGCGAGTTGTTGTGCTGAAGGGTTAGTATGTGTTCAGTAGTTCTCCAAAATCAGGCCTCAGACTGCCTGGTATATCACCAGTTCCAGGTGAAGGCCGAACATCACTCATTTTAATTAGCAGACATCCTACACATGCATCAGCAACATATTTATTGTGAGTGAATTACACTCCACCACAAAGTGAGTGAAGTATACTCCATCGTCAGCATAACAACTCGCACACTGCATGTTCTTGCAGCTAATAGTGAAAGTTGTGCATAGAATCATAGAATAGTACAGCACAAAAGGAAACCATTTGGCCCATCGGGTCTGTGCCGGCTTTTTCGAAGAGCAATCCAGTTAGTCCCACTCCCCTGCTCTTTCCCCATATCCCTGCAATTTCTTTCTCCTTCAAGTATTTAACCAATTCCTTTTTGAAGAATACTATTGAATCTGTTTCCATCACTCCATAAGGCAGTGCATTCCAAATCCTAACCATTCATTGCGTAAAAAAGTTTTCCTTCATGTCACCTCTGGTAATTTTGCAAATCACCTTAAATCTGTGCCCTCTAATTATCGGACCTTCAGCCATTGGAAACAGTTTCTCTTTATTTACTCTATCTAAACCCTTCATGATTTTAAACACCTCTATCAAATCTCCTCTTGGCCTTCTCTGCTCTAAGGAGAACAACTTCAGCTTCTCCAGTCTATCCACGGAACTGTAATCCCTCATTCCCAGAATCATTCTAGTAAATCTCTTTTGTACCCTCTCCAAAGCTTTCACGTCCTTCCTTAAGTGTGGTGCCTAGAATTGGGCACAATGCTCCAGCTAGGGCCGAACTAGTGTTTTATGTAGGTTTAGCATAACTTCCTGGCTTTTGTACTCTATTCTTCTATTTATAAAACCCAGGATCCCATATACTTTTTTAACTGATTTGTTAACGTGTCTGCTCATTGCAGGGCATCCTTTCTCTCTAGTGCATAGGTCCAGAAAGCAGAGAGCAATATGCTCTGGGATCATGAAACTAGTCAAGTGCCTAGTAATCACTTGGACATCTGGGGCATAAGCAGAATATGTGGAGGAGAGTGCTGCTCTGGCCGCAGCCCTCTCCAGCAGTTGTCTGGTATGGAGGGATGGAATTTGTGCAGCATGTGTTAGGTGTGGTATGTATGTATGATTTTGAGTTGACCTTCCTGCATTTTGCTGCTGATGGTGGTGTGTAGGGTTTGATTCCTTTCCTTTTACCATTTCTTTTTCCTAACAGTTAGCCTATGCCTTGCTCCCACGTGTCTTGCTCTTCATCCCTAGTTATGGAGATAGGAATGGTACATAGGGAGGAAATATAACCGTAAGAGGCTGTTGGAGTGTGAAGGAAATATTCTAGCGAGTTTGGCTTATGCTGAAGTCTGGTGTTGGAGTTGGACTTCATCTAGAGATAAACTTTTCGGTCATGTTGGGTGAGGTGAAATGGTAGCCATTAAAATCGTAGAAATCTCCCTTTGTCAAATTGATTGTAATATGTTAACCACTTACTACTGGGTGTCTAGTAAGTGGTGTTCTCCTGAGCTTTGGCATAACTTACCACTGAAAATTGAGATCCTAAACTCGATTGCAGCAAATGCAGGATTTGTAGTAATCTGTACAAGGCCACTTGCAACTTAAAGTCTCTCCACTGAACAGGAGTCAGTGCAACAGATTAATATTTATCCATCATTGACATCACTGAATAGAATACATAAAATTCAGCTGAAGGCACAATGCATAACCAACGGAAGTAAAATCCATGTCAGTGCTGTGGGAAATGTTCTTCCTGTATAGCTGAAAATGTTTATTGAGTGTTGACCATGTTTAACTTTCTATGACACTGACCAGTGAAATTGATTTCTTTCACCTACAGCTTAATTAATGAAAGCCTGAGAAGTCTACCAGTGAAAATTAATTTTGTCGCCCATATCATGGCACAGATGAAATTTACAGGCCAAGATGTCCAGCCAAGCCTGCCCTTTGCACCAGAAAAGTACACGTTACAGACAGACAGCCTAATAAGTAGTGCGTTGGTGTGTGGTTTTGAGAAAAAAATTGTCCCTCATAAGGAGTATGTAAGTAATGTGGAGATTCAAACGTGCGCTTAATAACTGGGTTGAGAACAACTGTAGTCAAAAATTTAGGCTTTAAGAAGACTGGAATTTTGAATGTGGAAAAAGTCTTTCTAAGAGTGCCTCACACTTCTAGATTTAAAAAAGAAACTATCCGCTCTCCATGTTCCCCACCTATTAGAAAATCAAGATAGATTTGCGGAGTGCAGTTTTCCAGGTTCTGCTCCCTGCCCCAGAGCCTCACTCAACAGGAGCGCAGGTTGTAGAAAGTCCACAAGCCCGATTCATGGCGGCTCCTGAATTTTCACCCCAGGCCTTTATCGAGGGAGGTTTGTGCCAAGAGTGGAGTTTCGTAAAACACACCCTTGTAATTTTAAGTAGGTTTGCAATCTTGCTTCACTCTTTGCATTTAAAAAGATCTAATTTCTATTAATGCATGTAAATTCAGCGGTTACACTTGTCAAGTTAACTGCTTTTCAGCACTTAGCTGTAGCAATGAGAATTTAATTTTCCTTGGCATTCAGGTTCAAATGTGGCTTCAAAGGTCTTGGTGAAGTCCATTCTGCAAATGGTTCTGTTGCCCTTTTAAGCTGAGTTAGAGGCTGCAGTGTGTACCATCTACAAGATGCACTGCAGCAACTCGCCAAGGCTTCTTCGGCAGCATCTCCCAAACCCGCGACCTCTACCACCTAGAAGGACAAGGGCAGCAGGCGCATGGGAACACCACCACCTCCAAGTCACACACCATCCCGACTTGGACATATATCGCCATTCCGTTCTCATCACTGGGTCAAACTCCTGGAACTCCCGACCTAACATAATTGTGGGAGCATTTTCGCCACATGGACTGCACCAGTTCAAGAAGATGGCCCATCACCACCTTCTCGAGGACAACGAGGGATGAGCAAGAAATGACGACGATGCCAGCGACACACATAGTCCCCAGAATGAATTTTAAAAAGGACATGTGTCGCCTTCCCACCTAGACCACCAGATAATGGACACATACTCTGACTGTGATGGTACACCGCTCCAGTAGGCACTCGGATACGAGGCAGACACACTTTAATTTATTTTTGTTGCCAATGTTCTCCCATCCACCTCCTTGATGAATATGGTTCCATTGGAAGCAGTCACCCTTAAGTGCCTTGTCCAAGTGGAATCCTTCATGAGGGACCTCGGTAGCAGGCCAGGTCAACACAGCCGAGCCCAACCCTGTCCTCGCCAGTCACCCGTGCACTCAACGCCCGATCTAGCAGGTGTCCCTGAACCATACTCGGGATCTCCCCCTCCCTGGTGCAGGGGCCACTGCTGCCAAATGTAGCACTGCTGCCATTTCCCAGGCTGAGATCAGCCGACGTGGCACAGACCGGCGATCGAACCTGGAGCCTTTCCGACCTGTGCGATTCACCACATCGGGTGACTCATTTATGGGCTTGAGCCAGCAGCAGGTAGGGTTGCCAACTCTCCAGGATTATCCTGGAATTGAAGATTAATCTCCAGGACGCTGCTGTGAGCCACCCAGGAGAAAAATCAAAGGCGCATTAAAAAAGAATCGTGTTTTTTACATTTTCTTTGAACAATTTCATTTATTAGTTGTAAAAATATTGGATATGGGGGAAGAAAGGCTGTTTGACTAACAGTTAAGGTTAATCCAATTGGATAACATAGAGTCTGTTCACTTTCCAATTGGCCGTGGGAAGAGAGCGCGCCTGGAGGATGGGCCAATGGCGGGAGTGCGGGGGCAGGGCGGTTCTAGGTGGGAGGTCATGTGATGAAATCTCCAGGGATACGCCCAACCAGAGTTGGCAACCCTACCAGCAGAGGTATCTTTTGGGCATAAAATTTAAACGTGATTGCACCCCGACACAGCTGAAAACTTGGAAGTAAGCTGATTTGAAGCACATTAATTCCACTCACATAGTCCCATGTTTATTGAACCTCTCTGGAACACAAAGGGGCCTACTTTCCTCGCAGGCAAATCTTCAACCTTTCTGACTTGGCTCACGATTGACCCAGTAAATTAATTAGCTGCAGACGAGGAGCTGTGCGCTCCAGTGCGGTGTTTTAGAAAATATATTTTGCCTTTTAATACATCTGGGGACTCTGGAAATGCAGTTATTTTGCAAAGAGACCTCCCTCAGCAAGCTGAGAAGTGCTGATAACTAACTGGAAAATGCACAGAGGCCTGGAAGGTTGCATTTTACCAACCTTTTAAATAGCTTGAGAGTACGGCTTGTCAGACGCTATGAACTCAGTAATGAGCATCTATGCTGAGATCTAGGAATATATAGTGCAAGGTTCCTGCCACACAATTATTTAGCTTGAAATCGGACAGGAATAATCTGATTGATTTTCTTGCATATCCAGCTACTAGTGCATCTGATCTTATTTTAGTTTTACAAAATACAAGTGGAACGAGAAGGGCAGCATGAGGCAACCTTCATTGAAAGAAGCTTCAAGCAATTTGGCGAACTCAACAAACAGCTTCTCTGCTGCTTTCCAGCATCGGAGTTACCAAGGTAAGGAAGGACTGATGGTCAGGCAGCTCTTTAACTCCTGCTCTGCTTACGTACAACATATAGGCATTTCCTTTAAGGTATCATCCCCACCCTGACAGTGGGACTGCCCCTCACCCCCATCCCCACCCTGACAGTGGGACTGCCCCTCACCCCCATCCCCACCCTGACAGTGGGACTGCCCCTCACCCCCATCCCCACCCTGACAGTGGGACTGCCCCTCACCCCCATCCCCACCCTGACACTGGGACTGCCCCTCACCCCCATCCCCACCCTGACACTGGGACTGCCCCTCACCCCCTCTATCCCCACCCCATTATTATTAGGCATCACTTTGAAAGTCTAACGCTGTCATGCTTTGGCACGTTATGCACTGTAGTGGTAAAGTGCAAACAAAATAATACCATTGTGGTAAAATGGCAATCAAGGAAGCCCAGGGAACTAACATTTTGGAGGGCTCTGTCGAATCATTGCTGTTTCCAGGTGTTTTTGCATGGTCCAGTAAGGGGAGGGCCCGCCTTCTGCCCCTTAATTGGGCACCTTGTCATAGGGGGTGTGACCAAAGACAGGAAATCCCAATACTACAAGGGAGGTGGCGTAAAATCAGGGGCTAGTACACCAAGAAAGAAAGGAGCATGCTGGCTTCCAATCCCAGCACGATCCAGGTTGGGATCGGGGCCTGAACCCCTACGGTGAGGAGAAATACTTTGTTAAATTAGGAGGGGCCTGAAGGCTCCCTCTTTAGATTTATTTGAAAGTGGCGGAGGGTAGCAACTCCGTTCCCCAGCTGGCCACTTAAGCCACACTCTGCGGCCTGTTCTGGCATGTGGTCACTCCAAGTACCAAAGACCCGCGTTTCATGGCTGTGTGCCCTGACCCGGCGTACCTCAGCGGGGGTCAGCTGCAGGGGGCATGGGTGGGCACATCCCAAAACTTACGGCAGGGCGCGCCCACTTTCAGGGCCTATATATTTCACAGGGAGTTTCACAAGCTCTGATAGCCCTAAACTTAGAAAGTAAAAGTGTGTGACTTCCCACCTCTTTCCTGCCCAGTCTCTTTTAGAAACCATGGCATTAATCTTGCTGCTTTTTGTTTAACATTTCTAATCATTGCCAGTGAAAGAATTATTTGTGTATTTCTACTGAGTGAGTTCATTTCAGAGGATTTTATAACCTCAATGGTGGAAAATTGTCCATTTAAGACTTGCCTGCAGTCGGGATTATTTCACACCACTGGTGGCGTAACAACTATTTAACCAGTTAAGTTACAGCCAAGGATGGCAGTGCAGCTCTGGACTGCAGGGAGCTGTCGGGAATTAAGCAGAGCAATGAATTTTACAGCCCTATTCACTGACTTGGCCCTTTCCAGATTTTGGAAAGAGTAATTTATAAATCTGTGGCGTTGGATCCATAGGATTTGTTTTCATGTGTCATCAACCTGTGAGTTTTGAAATCAGAAAGAGTCTTTCACAATTCAACTGTTGAAAACAGTATTCTGGAGTAGTTTGTATTGAAAATTGTAATTAAATTAATCTCTTGTTCCTGGCCTTATTTGTATTTGTAATAAGAACATAAGAACATAAGAAATAGGAGCAGGAGTAGGTCAATCGGCCCCTCGAGCCTGCTCCGCCGTTCAATAAGATCATGGCTGATCTGATCCTAACCTCAAATCTACTTCCACTCTCCATCCCACCCGAACCCATGTGATCTCCCGGGAGAGGCGAAAAACCAGATAAAAAACCCAATGGCCAATTTGGGAGAAAAAATCTGGGAAATTCCTCTCCGACCCATCTAGGCGATCGAAACTGGTCCAGGAGATCACTCTGTCCCTGTATTTCCTGCAGTACTTACCTTCTGTAAAAGATGATCTCCACCCCAGCCAGGAACAGGCCCAATTTACTCTTGAAGGACTCCTAGCGGGGAGCCTGTTCCCGAGGTCTCCACTAATCCCTGTGAATAGAACCATCTCCTGAAATCTAACACAGAATTAGAACACAAGAAGTAGGAGCAGGACCAGGCTACATGGCCCCTGGGCCCGCTCCGCCACCCACAGGGCCATGACCGATCCGAACCTAGACTCATGTCCAATTTCCTGCCTGCTCCCCGTAACCCCTAATTCCCTTTATTTAAATATCCAAAACTTGAGATTTTTGCTTTACCACAAGGAAGGTGAAAACAGCTAAGTGGTGCATGAAAAGGACAATTGTAAACCAACACGCTAGTTTATTTTACATTGAATACATGACTGAAGAGAATACATGTCCCTCAGAAAGATTTACACACTTCTTATCATCATCATAACAATAAAAGAATAAGTGATGCAAACTTTGCCCTTGATAAGGGCCTACTTTTATTTCACCAATTATTATCGCTACATAGTCCATCTAATTCTATATAACTGACTAATGCTCACTTGGAGTCTCCTGGCTCTTATAAACCCCAACATTCTGCACCTCCAGTTCACACCTGGCAGGAGAGAGAAATAGGCAAAAGCTTCATCTCTGCTCCTCCTCCCTCTACCCCCAACTCTCCACCCCCTAACCGCTACCCCACCCCCCGCTGACCACCACCCCCCCCAAACCCCCTAGCCCTCACAAATCCACCCAAGCTCTTTGTGTCAAGGGTTGGCCCATTGAGCTGCCAATCAAAACTACCACCATGCCCCTTGGTCTGCGTCCCATGGCAGCTACATTGTTTAGCCAGCTCGCCCACCTGTGTTTCTCAGTGAATGAAACCGGTCCAAGATTACATGTGCAAATATCTCTGGGAGGTGTTGGAATGTACAAATAACCCTCTCCCCATCCTATTGTCTCAAACTGATAGTTATAACAGTTTTAATGACTAACCTATTTTCCTTCAGGACAGCCCATCAAGCTCCTAGCCCTTCTTTGTTTCAGCACCTCAGACATTTTGCTATCAAGTCAGAAAAGTATGGTGGAGCTCTAGGAATTAATCTTTTATATCCTCAACCTGACTTTATACCAAAAGAATATTACAGCCCTATCTAAAAGCTCCTTCCAGGTAAAAGTCTCAAAATGTGACCATAACCATTACAGCAAAATCCGTGTTCAACAGATACTCTTTCAAGGAGTTGAGCTGTTCCATTGTTTTGTTAATACCAGCCCAACAAGTGTGCTAATCCCTACATGCTTGTTTTAAATTCCCTCAAGGGAAAACTGTTGCATCTTTCTCTGGAAGCTCATTAACAAAGCTTTAATGAGCAACCTCAGTTTAAAAAAAAAATTAAAACGTCCATACCAATTTCATTCTTTTTTGGGGAGGGGTGGAAAATGGAACTGAGCATAAAAAGGAAAGAAAATGGTGGACTCCACTTTTCTACCCATTTTCCGTCAGTTTTAATATCTGCAGCTATTCAACAACAACAAAAAATCCCCCATGGAGGATAGCAGTACAGTTCTATAGAATACGCAGTTTGGTTAAAAGTTGTTACAATGCTAATTCTCAACCACTGGAAAGTAATCTTCCCCTCTAGTTTTTTTCCCCCATATCACGCATTTTTCTATTAAGAGGTTTGAAGAAATCCTATGCCCAGGCTTAGTCTTAAAGTGACACCAAGGCAGTACGCAAAAATAGAGGGAGAAGCTCACCTTCTGAAAACATTCCTTCCTCTGACCCTCCACAGCCTCACATCCTGCCACTCCATGGAGCACCTTTGTTGCCCAATAGAAAGAAAGAAAGGCTTGCACTTATATAGCGCCTTTCACGACCACTGGACGTCTCAAAACACTTTACAGCCAATGAAGTACTATTTTAAGTGGAGTCACTGTTGTAATGCAGGAAACGCGGCAGCCAATTTGCACACAGCAAGATCCCACAAACAGCAATGTGATAATGACCAGATAATCTGTTTTTTTGGTTGAGGGGATAAATATTGGTCAGGACACCAAGGATAACTCCCCCTGCTCTTCTTCGAAATAGTACCATGGGATCTGTTACGTCCACCTGAGAGAGCAGACAGGGCCTCAGTTTAACGTCTCATCCGAAAGACGGCACCTCCGACAGTGCAGTGCTCCCTCAGCACTGCATTGGAGTGTCAGCCTAGCTTTTTGTGTTCAAGTCCCTGGAGTGGGACTTGAACCACACAACCTCCTGACTCAGAGGCGAGTGTGCTACCAACTGATCCACGGCTGACACTTAGATACTGCGTTTCATAAAATGTGATGAAACTGTTCTCGATTGTAATGTCCATACACATTCAAGAAACCTTCCCTTGTCGCCTGTGCCAAATGCAGAAGAAGATAAGAAGGGGTTACTTTACACATCCCTAAAATGAAAGTAGGTGTTCACATTCAGGGACCGCGCCAACATTTCACTGTGTACAAATAGTGAGTTTTATGTTACAGGAATGACTCCTTGAAATTGAAACCTTGGTAATCCGATACCCAAGCCAGATGAGTGTACAGTACTCCAGGGCACTGTTGATAACTCACCAGGCAGCTCATGAATGGGATCTGGAGGGGTAGTCTTGTCACTGGGAGCTGAGATTCTTCTCAGATAACGCTACAAGCCAAAGCTTAGGGTGGTTTGACTGAACAAGCACCGAGAAGCTTAACAGTGCGCTGTGCTCCAGCAGTGCCCCAGTGCAGACCTGAGGATCTTAAGTATATTAAGTCTTGGCGGGTTCCGTGCCAGAGGACACCGGTGAGCACGATGCCAGTGTAACCGCTGGTATCGCAGCCCCCATATATTGAGGGCGAGTGCTGAGACTAATCTAATTGTCTTAAACCAAAGTTATGTTCCTCATTTATGTAGTTAGCACCATTAACTCATTACCAAGGAAGAGCAGAGACTGGAGTACTGTCTACTACACTTAATTCAAAGTCACAATTGAAATGATCTGATGTTTCAATTTCTTAGCACAAAATTCTTACTTTAATGTGTTATTTACGTTGGTTAGTTAACTCGCTGGATATATCTTTTTTAATTGGAAAAAACAACTTCAAATTATCAGGAAGAGCTACAACTGTGGTGCATTCTACACGTTAAGTCCGTCCTGGTATGAAGTAATACCACTTCTGCAACGGGTTTCATGTCAAAATGAATTCAGAGGCCATACAATGTAAACAACACCAGAAGTGCCTCTCCCTCTGTAGCATTTAACACAGCTACCACATCCACCCAATTCACCACCACAATTCTGCTGCCCTCATTCACTTTTCTTCTTTTCCATTCCAACCATCATGTATACTGAAACAATCTGGGGGTGTGGATTGCATACATGCTTTCAGCGCCTGTTGTATGTGTGTGCAAGTATGAAACATACCAAAGACAGTGCCGTTCACATGTGCATGTACAAGCAAAGCAACATGTGTGATGTAGAGGTGCCCTGTTGAAAGTTGTACAGAGGAACAGGAGTAGATCATTCAGCCCCTCGAGCCTGTTCTGCCATTCAATTAGATCATGGCTGCTCTGTATCTTAACTCCATTTACCCATCTTGGTTCTATATCCCTTAATACAAAAATCTATCAATCTCAGTTTTGAAATTTCCAATTAACCCAGCCTAATCAGCTTTCTGAGGGAAAGCGTTCCAGATTTTCACTACCCTTTGTGTGAAAAACTGCTTCTGACATCACCCCTGAACGGCCTGGCTCTAATTTTAAGGTTCTGCTGTAGGAGTCTACTTACTCCTAGCAAAAAATACTGAACTCGGAGAGGTTCAACAGAAAAGGTTTAATTATTGAGGCTGCATGTTGAACACAAAATGGCGTCAGAGCCTACACCAAGTCCGACTGCCTTTCATCAGTCCACAGCTTCGACTGCTCCTCCCCCGCTCTGGGCTTAACTATGTTGCAGATCGAGTTTCTTAAAGGTGTGATCCTTCTTAAAGGCATGACGCCTGATTTATAGTCTACGGACCGAAAGCGGATTGTGTCCTTTCTGTGATTGGTACGCCACACAGCTCCCCCCAGAATCCGCTAGTAGGGAGTGTACGAACCGGCGTGGTGGCTTGATGGCACGGCCGGAACGGCTCTTGGCGGTTGGTGTCGGGAGCGGGGCGGTCGGACGCGTCGGGCTCTTAGGCAGTCTGCCCCGCGGTGGGGGTTGGCCCACTTGAACGGGTTCGTCGGGTTCTAGGTGCGCCAGCTTGAGCCGGTCGACCGACACCTTGTCAGTTCTGCCGCCCACTTCGAGGAGGAAGAACTTGTTCCCCGTCTGGAGTACCTGGTAGGGTCCATCGTATGGGGGCCGTAGAGGTCCTCGGTGGGCGTCATGGCGCACGAAAACAAATTTGGCCATGTGCAGGCTAGGTGGTACGTGGGTTGCTGGTTCGCCGTGCCGGCCGGTGGGTACCGGAGCGAACTGTTGTGCTCGGTTGGCGAATGCGCGGCGTTGCTGGTCAGCCGACCAGGGGGTCGTGGCAGTGGGCAGGAACTCTCCGGGTACGTGCAGCGGCTGGCCATACACGAGTTCCACCGCCGAGGCTTGCAGGTCTTCCTTGACCGCGGAGCGTAGGCCAAGTAGCACCCACGGGAGGCGGTCGATCCAAGTCTCGTCATCGAGGCTGGCGCGGAGGGACACCTTCACGGACCTGTGGAATCGCTCGCACAGTCCGTTGGCTTGGGGGTGGTAAGCTGTGGTGCGGTGAACGGCCACCCCGAGGTTTCGGGCGATGGCGGCCCACAGATCAGAGGTGAACTGCGGGCCTCTATCCGACGTCATGTCAGAGGGGACGCCGAACCGAGCGACCCAGGTACCGATGAAAGCCCTCGCGATGTCGGCGGTGGTGGTGGACGTCAGTGGAATGGCCTCGGGCCAGCGGGTGGTACGGTCCACGATTGTCAGCAGGTGCGTGTGACCTTGTGATGGCGGCAGGGGGCCGACGAGGTCGATGTGGACGTGGTCAAACCTTCTTTCTGGCACGGTGAACTCCTCGAGTGGGGCTTTGACGTGCTGGTGGATTTTGGCATGCTGGCAAGCTATGCAGGATCTGGACCAGACGCGCACATCTTTGCGCAGGCCGCGCCAGACAAATCGGTTGGCCACCAGTCTAATGGACGCGCGGGTGCCAGGGTGTGAGAGGCCGTGGACGATGTCGAACACCCGTTTTCACCAGGACGCCGGGACTACGGGGCGGGGTTGCACCAAGGAGGTGTCGCATTTGACTGTGACGGCGGACGGGCCGCAGGCGACATCGGTCAGTCACAGCCCTGGGAGGGTTGTGGGCGCGGAGAGCAGATCGGGGTCGGTGCGTTGCTCCGCTGCCAGTTGAGCATAATCCACTGCCAGGTGGGCGCCGTGGACGGCGGGGCGGGATAGGCAGTCGGCCACCATGTTGTCTCGACCGGAGACGTGCTGGATGTCCGTGGTGAATTCGGACACCGCGGCGAGCTGGCGTTGTTGCCTGGCTGACCACGGGTCCGCAGATTTCGCCATCGCGAATGTCAGGGGTTTGTAGTCGACAAACGCGGTGAAGGGGCGGCCCTCCAGAAGAAATCTAAAATGGCGGACTGCCAGGTACAGTGCGAGGAGCTCGCGGTCAAAGGCGCTGTATTTGGCCTCCGGGGGGCGCAGTTGGCGGCTGAAAAAGGCCAGCGGTTGCCAGGCCCCGTTGACCCACTGTTCGTACACGGCGTCGACCGCGTGGTCGGAGGCGTCCGTGGTGAGGGCCACCCTGGCGTTGGGCTATGGGTGAGCAAGCATGGTAGCATCGGTGAGCGCCTTTTTGGTTGAGTTGAAAGCGGTCAACATGTCCGCCGACCACTCGATCGCCATTCTGTCTTTCTTACCCCGGAGGGCTTCGTATAGGGGCCGCATGAGGGAGGCCGCTCCGGGAATGAAGCGGTTGTAAAAGTTGATCATCCCCAAGAACTCCTGGAGGCCTTTGATGGTGGTAGGCCGGGGGAACTGCTGGACGGCTTGCACCTTGGCGGGCAGGGGAATGGCTCCATCCTGCGTGATGTGGTGGCCGAGGAATTCGATCCTGCTGAGGCCGAATTGGCACTTGGCTGGGCTGATGATGAGCCCGTGCTCACTGAGCCGCTGGAACAGGGTGCGGAGGTGCTCGATGTGTTCCTGCTTGGAGGAACTAGCTACCAGGATGTCATCCAGGTAGACAAAGAGGAACTTCAGGTCCCGGAGGACCGAGTCCATGAGCCGCTGGAAGGCCTGGGCCACGTTTTTGAGGCCGAAGGGCATTCGGAGGAACTCGAATAGCCCAAAAGGGGTGATTATGGCCGTCTTGGGAACGTCCGTGGGGTGGACTGGCACCTGATGGTAACCGCGCACCAGGTCGACTTTGGAGAAGACTGAGCGGCCGGCCAGTCTAGCCGAGAAGTCTTGAATGTGCGGTATGGGGTACCGATCCGGCGTGGTGGCGTCGTTTAGGCGCCAGTAGTCCCTGCAGGGGCGCCATTCCCTGTCGGGTTTGGTGACGATGTGGAGTGGGGAGGCCCAGGGGCTGTTGGAGCGGCGGATGATGCCGAGCTGTTCCATTGTGGTGAACTCGGCCCGCGCGATCTCCAGCTTGGCCAGGTCCAGCCTGCGGGCGTGGGCATACACCGGTGGGCCTGTGGTGGGGATGAAGTGTTCTACCCCGTGCTTGGCAACTTTCGCGGAGAAGGTCGGGTTGGTGAGGGCTGGCAACTCAGCCAGGAGTGCTGAGTAGTCGTCCGTTGAGCGGGCGCGGCACTGCCACGCCATTTCGGCGGGTTGGGGGGGGGCCATGGCGCCCGGGATAGGTGACACGGTGTTCATGTCCACGAGGCGGCGCCGAGGCATGTCGACCAACAGGCCGTGGGTGCACAGGAAATCCACACCGAGGAACGGGGAGAGCACCTTGGCAGTGATAAACTCCCAGTTGTAGCGGCGGCCTGCGAGGTCGATGGTGATGGTGCGGGTGCCGTACGTCCGGATGTCGGTGCCGTTGGCGGCAGCCAGCGCAGGGCCGCGGCCGCCTCGCTGGATCTCGAGGGCGGACGCGGGGATGATGCTGCGCTGCGCGCCCGTGTCGCATAGGAAACGGCGTCCGGAGGCGCTGTCCGTAACGTACAGCAGTGCGCCTGCTTGCCTCACGGCCATCGTGTAGGCCGGTGTGGGGGCGGTTGGAAACGTGCAGGGATGGCTGCAGCAGCGTGCCCGTGCGCCGAACCGGGTATAGAAGTAGCAGTAGCCCTGGGTCGGAGGGCTTGGGGGACGTGGGGGCCTGGGGGGCCTCGTGGCCGAGCTGTGTGGCCGCGCGATAGAGGGTGGAGCGCGCGCCGACGCTGCAGAGGCCAGGTCGGGGGTGACGGTGTGGTTGGAGCCGGCGGACAGGAGCTTATCAGCTTCGTCGGCCAGGGCCTCGAGGTCCGTGAGGCTGGACGCCACAATCGCCGGGCGGATGCTGGGAGGTAGTTGGTGGATAAAGAGCGTGCGGAAGAGGGAGCCGGGCGGTTTCTCGTCGGTCAGAGCAAGCATGTGTGAGAGCAAGTCTGATGGCGTGGAGTCACCAAGGCCCGGGAGGTCGAGGAGGTGACAGTTGCGCAAAAATTGGGAGGCTGTGAATTTTTTAAGGAGCGCGGCCTTGAGATGTGCGTACTTGCCTTCCTCCGGAGGGTTTTGTAGTGTTGTCCAGACTTTCGTGATTGTGGAGCTGCCCAGGGAGGCGAGGAGGTAGTCGTACATCGTTGCGCCGGCGGTGATGCCGCGGAGTCGGAATTGCGATTCGGCTTGAAGGAACCAGGCGGTGGCTATGTTCTCCCAGAACTCCGGCAGCTTCACAGAAACTTGTGTCAGCCATGGTTACGCTTAGGAGTCGTCCTGAGCGTCGGGGTCACCAATGTAGGAGTTTACATACTCCTAGCAAAAAATACTGAACTCGGAGAGGTTCAACAGAAAAGGTTTAATTGTTGAGGCTGCATGTTGAACACAAAATGGCGTCAGAGCCTACACCAAGTCCGACTGCCTTTCATCAGTCCACAGCTTCGACTGCTCCTCCCCCGCTCTGGGCTTAACTATGTTGCAGATCGAGTTTCTTAAAGGTGTGATCCTTCTTAAAGGCATGACGCCTGATTTATAGTCTATGGACCGAAAAGCGGATTGTGTCCTTTCTGTGATCGGTACACCACACTGCCCTCTTAACCGTACAGACAGTGTAAATTTACCCAGTGTGTGCAGACTAAGTGCACAGTATTCCGTATAATCAAGGCTGTAATGTGTTTGTGGTTGAATTAGACCCCAAATCACCTAAAATCCAAATTGTAATATATCTTAGTTGATTTATGTACGATGATTGGGGACCTGTTTAAATGACATCACCTCAGGGGTGGGTTTAATGCAGGTGATAATTCAGATGCACATTAGTACCTGGCAGTGTATTCTTTACTCAATTACTCCCACTCCTCATGTTACCAACTGTATTCTACTCCACATTGCTCCCAGTGTACTCATAACTTTTCCTGGCATCTGTTATTTTCTTTTTTATAATTTCTCTTCCCCCCCACCTCCTCTCCTTTTAAAAAAAATGCTTGTTAAAGCTGTGCAGCCTCCCAGCTGAGACTAAGTAATATGACAGAGCATTGTACTTAACCACACACAGATTCAAATACTAAAATAAAAACAGAAAATCCTGGGAATACTCAGCAGGTCAGGCAGCATCTGTGGAGAGAGAAACAGAGTTAACGTTTCAGGTCGATGACCCTTCATCAGAACTGGAAAAGACTGGTGATGGAACAGGTTTTTAAGCAAATGCAGGGGCAGGGAAAGGGGGGAGTGGAGGAAAGAACAAAAGGGAAGGTCTGTGATAGGATGGCAGGCAGGAGAGATTGAGAGACATTAAGAGAGATTAAGAGATGGTGCAAGGGAAAAGGAGATGGTAATGGGACAAGTTAAGAAACAAAAGATGGCTCTAGATGAAGTGTAAATGGCACTGGCAGAATGAAAGACAGTTGCCATGTGGGAGAGAGAAAAAAAAAATGGGGGAAAAAAGGATAGGGGCAGAGGTTACGGTCTGAAATAGTTGAACTCGATGTTGAGTCCAGAAGGCTGTAAAGTGTCTAATCGAAAGATGAGGTGCTGTTCCTCAAGCTTACGTTGAGCTTCATTGGAACAGTGTAAGAGCCTGAGGACGGTGAGGTCTGAGTGGGAGTGGAGCGGAGAATTAAAGTGACAGGCGACTGGAAGCTCGGGGTCACCTTTACGGACTGAATGGAGGTGTTCCGCAAAGCAGTCACTCAATCTGCGTTTGGTCTCCCCAATGTAGTGGAGACCGCATCGTGAGCAGCGAATACAGTATACTAAATTGCAAGAAGTACAAGTAAATCGCTGTTTCACCTGGAAGGAGTGTTTGGGGCCCTGGACAGTGGGAAGGGGGGAGGTAGAAGGGCAGGTGCTGCATCTCCTGCGCTTGCACGGGAAGGTGCCGGGGTGAAGGGGAAGGGATGTTGGGCGTGATAGAGGAGTGGAACAGGGTGTCACGGAGGGAGCGGTCCCTTCGGAATGCTGAAAGGGGGGGGTGAGGGGAAGCTGTGTTTGGTGATGGGATCACGCTGGAGATGGCAGAAATGGCGGAGGATGATCCGTTGAATGTGGAGGCTGGTGGGGTGAAAGGTGAGGAGAAGGGGATCCCTATCATGGTTCTGGGAGGGAGGGGAAGGGGTGAGAGCAGAAGTGATGGAAATAGAACGGTCAAGGGCCATGTAACCACAGTAGAGGGGAATCCTCAGTTGAGGAAAAAGGAAGACATGTTGGAAGAACTAGTATGGAAGGTGACATCGTCAGAGCAGATGCAGCAGAGACGGAGATACTGGGAGAATGGAATAGAGTCCTTACAGGAAGCGGGGTGAGAGGAAGTGTAGTCCAGGTAGCTGTGGGAGTCAGTGGACTGGTAGTGAATGTTTGTCATAGCCTATCCCCAGAGATGGAGACAGAAAAGTCCATTTTATTTATTTAACTTTTTCTCTCTCCCACATGGCAGCTGTCTTTCATTCTGCCAGTGCCATTTACATTTCATCTAGAGCCATCTTTTGTTTCTTAACTTGTCCCATTACCATCTCCTTTTGCCTTGCACCATCTCTTAATCTCTCTTAATGTCTCTCAATCTCTCCTGCCTGCCATCCTATCACAGGCCTTCCCTTTTGTTCTTTCATCCCCTCCCCCCTTTCCCTGCCCCCACACTTGCTTAAAAACCTGCTCCATCTCCAGTTTTTTCCAGTTCTGACGAAGGGTCATCGACCTGAAACGTTAACTCTGTTTCTCGCTCCACAGATGCTGCCTGATCTGCTGAGTATTTCCAGCATTTTCTGTTTTTATTTCAGATTTCCAGCATCCGCAGTATTTTGCTTTTGTATTAGTGTTCAAATACTAAACATTGATTAATCCACAGTAGTTTCCCAGCATCTTGTCATCAAGTATTCATTTGTATTCCAAATTTGTCTATTGCTGGGGATGTTCATTCTGATGTAGCCACCTGTGAAATAATGGGAATATTATAAAATGCACTGGTACTGGAATGCCAGTTACATGCTCATTAAGTGTCAGCTTGACTCAGTTGACAGCAGTTTCACATGTGTAGGTTCAAGCCCAGCTCTAGAACTTGAGCATATAGTCTAAGCTGACATACTAGGCTGTAGTATTGAAGGAATGCTGCATTGCTGAAGGTGTTCATCCTACATAAGAAATAGGAGCAGGAGTAGGCCATTTGGCCCTTCGAGCCTGCTCCGCCATTCAATAAGATCATGGCTGATCTGATCTTGGCCTCAATGCCACTTTCCCGCCCGCTCCCCATAACCCTTGACTCCCCTGTATCTCAAATACCTGTCTATCTCTGCCTTGAATATATTCAATGACTCCGCCTCCACAGCTCTCTGGGGTAAAGAATTCCAAAGATTCACGACCCTCTGAGAGAAGAAATTCCTCCTCATCTCCGTTTTAAATGGGCGACCCCTTATTCTGAAACTATGCCCCCTAGTTCTAGATTCCCCCACGAGGGGAAACATCCTCTCAGCATCTACCCTGTCAAGCCCTCTCAGAATCTTATATGTTTCAATAAGATCACCTCACATTCTTCTAAACTCCAATGAGTATAGGCCTAACCTGCTCAAACTTTCTTCATAAGACAACCCTTCATCTCAGGAATTAACCTCGTGAACCTTCTCTGAACTGCCTCCAATGCAAGTATATCCCTCTTTAAATAAGGAGACCAAACCTGCACGCAGTACTCTAGGTGTGGTCTCACCAGCGCCCTGTACAGTTGTAGCAAGACTTCCCTACTTTTATACTCCATCCCCCTTGCAATAAGGGCCAACATTCCATTTGCCTTCCTAATTACTTGCTGTACCTGCATGCTAACTTTTTGTGTTTCATGTACGAGAACCCCCAAATCCCTCTGTACCGCAGCATTCTGTAGTCTCTTTCCATTTAAATAATAATTTGCATTTTTATTCTTCCTACCAAAGTGGATAACCTCGCATTTTTTCACATTATACTCCATCTGCCAAATTTTTGCCCACTCACTTAACCTATCTATATCCTTCAGGTGAGGCATTGAGAACCAAGACTCCATCTGCCTGTTCAGGTGAATATTATTTCATGGCGCTATTCAAAGAACAGGGAGTTCTGATCACCTTGAAACATTCCTGCCTCTACCAACACCACAAAAAGCAGATTAACAGGTCACCCATCCCAATGCTCTTTGTGGTATCCTGGTTGCCACGCATGCCTACATAACAACAGCCATTGCATTTCAAAGTGATTCATTGTATGTGAAGTGCTTTGGGACACTTCTCAAAAACACTAAGGTGCAAGCTAAGCACAAGACTTTTCTTTTAAGTAGGAATTGAAGGTGCTGTGTGTCAACCCACTGTACGTTCACCTCTGCGGTATGGATTCTATTCCAGCCAGACTAATCAGTTAGAAATCCCTCTCTCTCTCTCTCTCTTGCTTTGGAAGGATCCAAAGTGAAATGAGTTTGCGCAGTGTCAAGCCAGTTATCAGTGGACTTGGGGCTACAACATAAATCCACCCACAGTTCAGCACGTTTGGCACTAACTTGGTAGACATGCTCAAAATGCTTGGTGTGGAGAATAGAAACGTTGCACTGTTGCAGTAAGGGATACACTTTGGAAGCTAGAGTTGAGATGCATTGTTGGAGCAGATCGTTATCCTTCATCATATCTGTGCCATATCTGACCATGGGGGTCATTGATAGGAATGTGCAGGAGGGAAAGAACTGATTTCAGTTCAACTAGCTGGGACCAACGATTGAAAAATATCACCTACTACTGGATTTCACAGCTCTTAATTGCTTTCCCTGCCAAACATTTATAATAGTTCCTCTTGAATTGGCTCATCCTATCTGTTGATGTTGGATCCAACAATTAAAATTTGCATGCCTTGCTGCTCTCACAAAATTTCTCCCAGTAGAATATGCATTTTGAAAAGTGACCATTGTAAGCTCCTGTGTTCCAGATTTCCTTACAAGCCTCTGATAGGACTGTCTAAGGGAAGGGAATTGGCAAGGAAAAGAAAGGATGAACTGAATGTGTATGTGAGGTATTTGCTAAATGGATCACCTCATGTTGCAAAGGTAAGTGGTACAAAACTTCAATGAAAACATATAGAGGGATAAACTGGAAAGCCCCTGAAAATGGGCGCAAAAATCGCGATGCATGATTAACCCGTGCCCCTTGATTGCAATGTAAGCTGCCACTGACTTTGTGCTGCCTGCTCACTATAGTTATTTTTGTGTGCAGCCAGCACTAACTGCGCTGTTGAATAGCTGTACGCATCAGCAGGGGGCCAAAAATCGATGCTTGCTAGCACTACTTAAAGCTAGCCTGCACTGCTTAAAGCTAGCCTGCACTTCTTAATACGGAGGTGCACTGTGGCTGAAGCAGGTGCTGGGAATCGCGCAGGAAGTGAATCTCACCTGGGAAACAGTAAAGGATGGCACAACATGGGAGAAAGCGGGCTCCAAGGTTTTCAGATGCTGCACTGGAGGCCTTGGTGGAGGAGGTGGAACATAGGTGAGATGTCCTGTATCCACAGGGGAGAAGGAGGCCCTCCAGACACACACTCAAAAAGGCAGTGGGAGCAGATAACCGTGGAGGTCAATGCCAAGAGTCAAGCCCCGAGGACCTGGATGCAGTGCCAAAAGAAGTTCAGTGACTTCACACAAGTGGTCAAGGTTAGTGAATGCATCTTTAAATGTCATATCCTACCAACTGCACCACTAGCCTCACACATCCCCACTAGCCTCACACACCCCCATCACTCACCTACCAACAATTCGTATTCATTCATATGCTCCACTGCACTGTCACACACTTAGCACTGCTGCAAGCCTCACACCCACATCTCATGGCTTGCACACACTGCCAGCTATTCAATCATGACAGCCACATCACCCAAAGAGATTACACTACACTTACTGACACACTTGCATCTCTCTTGCAGGACAAGGTGGCACATAATCGGAGGCAGCAGGGACTACCATTAGAGGGGCAGGCATGTCTCCATCTCCTAATCCCCATGGAGGAGACGGTGCTGGCCATTATAAGAATGGCCATTGCTGAGACCATGGCCAGCAGTGGGGCTGAAACCATTGAAGATGACGGTATCCTCATACCTAATCCTCGTTCTCACATCCCACTTCCCCCCTCAGCCCACAATCTCTTCTGATTTATGGAGTAAGCAGGCACCTCTTACCTTCCCCATCCGCTCACCGCAGCCTTGTGCCTTTTTTATTTCAGATAACCAAAAGATGCAACCTGGCCAGGCAGTGGAGGAACAGCAACAAGACCGTGATGATGAAGACACAGCACCATCACTTGATTTCACACTCGCAGCCACCAGCTCAGATATTGACACTGCGCGTATCATAGAGGATCGATTAGAGGCGGAATCGGCACTTGGCGAGACACCGAGCAGGAGTGGGCAGCCAGGACTGGGACCAAGGATAGGGCAGGTGCCAGATCGCCGGAGGGCTAGGCCGCACACAGAGGACTCAGATGAGGAATTCGATGGGGGCAGAAGGCTGATGAATATGCACAATGAAATGCTTGGTGCATTGGCAGGCCTGCCAGAAAGCCTGCAGTCAATGTCAAGGAGCACGGAGGAGTTCAGCACCAACCTTGCGCAGAACTTGGAGCCCATCCCTTCCAGCATGGAGGTGGTGGCCAACTCTGTTGGCACACTTGATGACCCAACCCTGATGCAGCGCCTGATGGCTGATGTCACATCTCCCATTGCAGCAGAAGCAGCAGCCACCCAACGTCTGAGTGCTGTAGTGGAAGCTCAGACTGCTGTCATGTAAGGTCAGCTTGCTGCCATCATGGCTGTGGATTCCAGTGTTCAAAGGGGCTTGCAGGGTGTCATAGCAGTCCAGCAATCTGTCCTCCAACAGATTACTAGGATTGCTGAGGCGTGGCCCTGGGGGAGAGGCAGTGGCTCCATGGAGGGTGAACCTGCTGTCCTCTCTCGGGATGACAGCATTTGTGCTCCCACCCCTGCCATTCCGCCAGTGCTCTTGCTGTTGCCTGTCAGCCAGCCAGCCCAGACTGCTGCCGGCCATGCCGAGATGGTGCAGTACGAAGCCGGACCTACTAGGCCCAGAGCTGCTTGAGGTCACCCTCCAAGGACATCTGCAGTCTCCCCCACTGAACGTCAGTGGCCTTCGACCAGCCATGGGGTAGCATTGCATAAGAGTACTAAGACAGGCACTAAGGGAATGCGCAAGGGTGATTATTTCACATTTATATTCAATATGGCATGATTTCATTTATAAAGTAGGTTTAGAATATTTATTTTGTGTTAGCTTTTATTTTTGCATTGTGGCCAATCAGACGCTGTGATGGTCAGTGACAGAGGGAAGGGAAGGTGTGGGACTGTTGATGAAGGGGGAATTGGAGTTGCGGTTACTGGTAGCACACTCGAATTAGTCCTTCACAGACAGTCCGGGCAGAAAGGGGCTGTCTAGATTGCCTCCTCTCTTCCTCTTCCTCCTCTTCCTCCTCCTCCTCCTCCCATCCTCCTCCTCGTGCTCCTGCTCCTCAGCTCATCGCCGTATAGCTGGTGCCAAGGGCTATCCCCTCCTGATGGCGAGGTTGTGCAGCATACAGCAGACCACCATGATTCTTGACACCCGCTCTGCCAAGTACTCCTCCAGTGTGGTCCAGGCAGCGGAAGTGTTGTTTCAGCACGGCATTGGTCTGCTCTATCACATTTTGAGTGCCAGCATGGCTCTCATTGTATCCTTGCTGCACACATGTGCGTGGGTTGCGCACCAGAGTCATTAGCTATGTCGTTAGTGGATAGCCCTTGTCACCCAGAAGCCACCCTTTGGTTTGCCATGGTGGCTGAAATGCAGCTGGCACAGCGGACTGCCGCAGGATGAAGGCATCATGACTGCTGCCATGATACCGGGCATTGGCCTGCATGATGCGCTGCTTATGGTCACACACCAGCTGGACGTTGAGGGAGTGGAATCCCTTTCGGTTCTGGTACATTGCAAAGCAATGTGCATGTAGTCAATGGCACACTGCACCATGAGGAACATAGAAACTTAGAAAAATAGGAGCAGGAGTAGGAGTAAGCCTGCTCCGCCATTCAATATGATCATGGCTGATCCTTTATTTCAATACCATATTCCCACTCTCTCCTCATACCCCTTGATGCCTTTTGTGTCTAGAAATCTATCTATCTCCTTCTTAAATATGTTCAGTGACCTTGTAGGGGGTTTTTTCCTGCTCTCTTGCCCGTTCTGGCCTCCTGCCAGGCTTCGTGCAAGAATTACCCTTGAGTGGTTCGACCCACTCCCCCTACGGTTCTAGACCTTGGACTTAGATGCAGAGAACAGTAGTGCAGAGAAAAGGACTCAATAGACCAGGCTGAATAGCACGAAATGGATGCTTTTATTTTTAAACAGTTTGAAGCATTACAAAATACATGTCATAGGCACAGATTAAAGTAACTACAATCATGCACAAATTTATGAACTTGACTCTATGGAAATGGGGAACACACGGCACATCGAAAAAGGGGAAACACATTACGATTTCCCTTAACTCCCTCCCCTATACCTAAACTAAGTTTCGACCTGGGGAACCTGGGATCATGCTCACCACTCTCGAAATCGCGAGAAAGGGGGGTTCGCAGCCCTTTTGGCACCGCTTTCCGTCGTCACGTGGATTTGGAAACTTCTGGCGCAGTCGATATTCTCTCTCTCTCTCTCGGCGATGGGGTAGACACAGCCTCGATGAGCGCTCGTCAAGGTTGAGATCCACTAAGCCTGTCGTGGATTTTTGTTCGTGGAGTAGAACAACAACCCAATGGGATGTTGAGACACGGAAGTGTCAGGCCCGGACTGTCTTTTTGTCTCCGGCCTGGTCGGTTCTCCAGAGGGTTTCTTCTCCGTCGGCCTGGGTCGTCGATGATCTCCCGACCCCAGTACCCGGGCCACCCTCGTCGTCTTCTCGTCGTGGCCGAGCCTTGTTTGGCTGAACACCGACCACGTTGTCTTTTTACCGAAACCGTCCGTCTTTAAAAAGACGAAAACGTTTTCATCGATTCTGCATCTGCCGAAGTGGAAGAGGCGCCGATCCTGCCACCGTCCGAAGAAGTTGAAGTCACGTATATGGACTTTCAATCCATAGTTATACTCTTTTGGAACAGTCTTATCTCCCGCCAAATCATAGTCCTGTCTTTGTATTAATTTTGGCGGGCAGAAATCTCTGCAGGGGCGCTTTGTCTTGTAACGGAGCCGGTGATAACTTAAACTGGCCTTCCTGGCCGATAATGTCTTTTAATGTCTTTTGCATTGTCACCGCGGCTCGGTTCGCATATTGATCGGTCCGGAGATTTTCCTTGATGGCTGCTAAACAGTTTTTCCTTTGTACAATAAATGGGTATGAGTGATTTTGCATTGTCCGCCCATATCTTGATGGGCCCCATCCTGTACTTGTAATCCATTGAATATGTATGCTGTTCCTCTGAGTTTCGATTCCCAGATACTGGCTTTCGCGGGCTCACTGTCTTCAATCCACAAGCCTGTCTGGCTTGCAGTAACAGAAATAAAATGGTTCATAAACTGATCACGGGGCCTGGCGGCCATTTTGTATGCCCTTTTATCAAAGGTTTTTCTGTGCAAGCTTACTTTGGTCAATAAACAGTCTTATTTTATCCAGTTTTCTTGCGTGATTTTTGCTGAAAATTGCGAATCTTACAACCTTCTGTGGTAGAGAATTCCACAGGTTCACCACCTTCTGAGTGAAGAAATTTCTCCTCATCTCAGTCCTAAATGTCCTACCCCGTATCCTGAGACTGTGACCCCTCGTTCTGGACTCCCCAGCCAGAGGAAACATCCTCCCTGCATCCAGTCTGTCTAGCCCTGTCAGAATTTTATACGTTTCAATGAGATCCACTCTCATTCTTCTAAACCTGCAAGCCTAGCAAATCCATGTGCTCTCTCCACCTGCTGGTCTCTGGCAAGAGAGAATGAAATGTATTCAGTTTTCTTTGAATTGAGAGCCTCAGTGACCTCCCTCACACAACAGTGGATGGCAAACTGCGAGATGTTGCAAATATCTCCAGCTTCAGCCTGAAGGTGCCCGCGCATAAAAGTTCATCGCCACGTTCACAGCCACTTGCAATGCGGTCCTTGCCCCGCTCTGAGGTTGCAGTTGTGGCTGCAGCAGATGGCAGATTTCATTGAGGACATCCTTACTGAAGTGCAGACAGCTCACACCTTGTTCCTCACTGAGGTTCAGGTAAGAGAATTGTTCCCTGAACACCCTGGGCGGATATGGCCTCCTTCTCCCCCTCCTCCCTCTTCTAGCAGCTTGTCCTGCTCTGCATGGCCTCTGCTCATTCTCCCAGTCATACTGTATTCCAAGGGGAATGCCTACTAATGCACCCATGTCTGGCAGCAACTGGTTTGTGCAGAAGTCTTGAAATCAGGACAAAGTCCTTCAGCACTTGCTACTTCACTCCCTGTAGATATTTGCAGTT
Organism: Somniosus microcephalus; assembly: GCF_052327205.1. Classification (NCBI taxonomy): domain Eukaryota; kingdom Metazoa; phylum Chordata; class Chondrichthyes; order Squaliformes; family Somniosidae; genus Somniosus; species Somniosus microcephalus. The sequence continues at coordinate 123,683,604 of NC_140996.1, forward strand.
GAAACAACTATGGAAAGGACCAAATACTTGTAGAATCATACTAACAACCAGAAGAAATCAACCAGCCACTAACCTGTAAGTATTCCTATAAATAGCGCTTGTGGGGGAGTTCTTTCTGCTGCCTAATGTGTGTTAAGTCATGCTTAAGAGAGGGTATTGGCTGGAGTGCACGCTGATTGACGCCATGATCTGCCAGCTCCGCATACTTCCGGCAGACGTTAGCTGCATGCACACTAACGCCTTCACCAATATGGCGTCTGGCGTGATTCGCGGCAGAAGTGTGTGCGCACGCGCATCGGATGCCATTTTGGTCCCAAACGGCACCCATAGCACCCAAACAACAGGCGCAACCGATCCCAATTTTGTGCCCATAGAATCATGGAATTTGCAGCACAGAAGAAGGCTCATTCAGCCCATCATGCTTGTGCCAGTGCTAACTCTTCAAGTGGAGCTTTCTACTTTAATCCTATTTCCCTGTCCTCTCCTGATCCTTTTATATACTTCCATTTCAAATACAAGCATTTCATGCTCTAATAATCCTCTTTGAGGGGAAAATAATTTCTAACATCCCCCTTCGTTCTCCTCGTGATAGTCCTCAGTCTACAACCCCTTGTTAACCATTTGCCAACCATTAGAAACAATCTTTCACTATTTACCTATAATTATATGCATGAACACTATCTCTGTTCATTGCATTCAAATATATATCTAACAAAAAATTCGGTGCTTGTATTGATTCACTGCTCAAAGTTTTAACCTCTCTTTAATTGAATTTGTACCATCTGTCTTAATATTGATCCTAAATGTTTCAGCTATGATTTACCTGTCCAAAGACTGTGAAAGCTTTTGTTCAAAGCATTACTGATATAAAGAAAAAGCCTTTAAGTGAACAAGGCTAAGAGAAAGATATCTGTAGAATGAACATATGTCCTGATTATAATCCCTGGGTCCCAATTCTAATCAAGGTTCAACTGCAGCATGCAATTCCCAGTGTTACAAAAATAATGGTGCTCGTGCTTTACACCCAATTCCATTCAACGCGTATGGATTCAATGGTAGATGAATCACCTGATTGTATTGCTCATAATGAGTTCCATCTAAAACGAAGAAGCCAGGATTGCAATCCTCCAGTATTGCAGCTATTAGATTAGGCGGTTGAGAAATGACTGCGGTGTTTGGAGCTTTGTGAGCAGTGTGCATTTGCTATTTGGTTGAAAATGAGAAGCGAGAACTCTCTCCCAATAGTGCCACTTCCTCGATCCATTCTCATACCCACTGTCCACTTCTGTGTGCAGGTTGGTCCATAGCTCCCTGTGCAAAATTACAAAAGCAAAATACTGCGGATGCTGGAGATCTGAAATAAAAACAGAAAATGCTGGAAGCACTCAGCAGGCCAGGCAGCATCTGTGGAGAGAGAAACAGAGTCAACATTTCAGGTCGACGACCCCTCGTTCTGAACTGCCAGTTCTGATGACGGGTCATCGACCTGAAACGTTAACTCTGTTTCTCTCTCCACAGATGCTGCCTGACCTGCTGAGTATTTCCAGCATTTTCTGTTTTTATCCCTGTGCAATATGTTAGCTGTCACTTTTTTTTTAAACAGAGATTGTGGTACTCTGCTATCAAAGGTATTCAGAAATGTAATTGCAATGGACACAGGACAAATGCAAAAAGAAAGTAAGCCTGCTTTGGTTAGTTTACCAGTGCTGCATTCTGCACGAGTCCATTAACCCTGACCGGCTTTGGTGGTCAATGTAAATGGAGTCATTCGGATCACAGAGTTCAAAGTTCAACTCCTCTGACTATGAATCATGCGGTGGAAAGAGCAGCCATTAAGACTGTCTGAGTGAAGAAAGTACCAATCTGTAACGTATCTGTTAGCTGAAATTCTCTACCCCGGTTTGCTTTCCAAAGTCCTGGAGCACGATTCTAATCAGTATGCAACAGGTATATTGGTGGATCTGTACCAACCGTCAGCAGTTTGTGTGAGGTGTTCAGTCAATAGATGGACAAATTTATGATCCAGATGTAATGAGGTGCATCAGTTATAGTTACACTGTGGCGGAGCCACTGAATGACTCTGGGCAACTGTATATAATTCCCTTTAACGATGTTCTAACACCAGCCTAAGCCTGTACCATTGTGTTAGACATTACTGTGTTTTGTATATAGTGTTTGTATGTACGGGGCGTGGCCCCTTTAAGAGCGCGGGAAACGCGGGCAAACACGATGACGTCATGTCGCAAACCACGTGATTGTCCAGTCAGTCCTCGTGGAATCTCCATCTTGTTAAGACCTGTTTTCGTGGTTCTCCTGTATCGATCTCAACAAACTGTTTGAACTCATTTAGTCTTACATTAAAGACCTGTTTGATTGATCTCCTGAGTCGACCTCAGTTATTGGTTAGGAATTCGTCAATTCCTACATTGGTGACCCCGTTTTTTGTGAACGTTTTTCGCAAAAAGAACACAGCATGGAGGCCAATGCCGTTTCGCTGAAGCTACCGCAGTTCTGGGAGCAGCAAGCGACCTCGTGGTTCATTCAGGTCGAGGCCCAGTTCGCCCTGAGGGACATCGTTGCGGATCAGACCAAATATCTCTATGTGGTCTCCGCACTCGACAGCTCTACCGCCTCGCGGATCGTCAGCCTCCTCGAGAACCCTCCAACGGAGCGCAAGTATGAAACCCTGAAGGCGCGGTTGCTGCAAGTTTTCGGGCTCACTAAATCGGAGCGCGCCCATCGATTGCTCGCTATGCCCGGGTTCGGGGACTCCAAGCCTTCAGAGTTGATGAGCCAAATGCTCACACTCCTGGGCTCAGAACCGGAATGCTTCCTATTCCGTGAACTATTCCTCAGCCAGCTGCCTGAGCAGGTGCAAGCTGCCCTGGCCAGATCCGAGGTGGAAGACTGCGCGGCACTCGCGGCAGAAGCGGACAAAATTTTCGCAATAAAGCAGCATTACTGCACCGCCACGAGGCGCCCATCCCCCACAGACGCCGCCCAAGCACGTCAGCCTGCTGGGCTGTGTTTCTACCACGCGCAGTTCGGCACAAAGGCGCGACGTTGCCACCCTCCCTGCAGCTTTCCCCCAAAAAAACCAACTGTGACTACTGAGGAACGGGACTAACGGGTGCCCCGCGGCCGCCATGGCGATTGGCAATGCGGGCAAGTTGCTTTTCATCACCGATACGCTCTCCAGTTGTCGTTTTCTGTGCGACACCGGAGTGCAGTGCAGCATTTTACCCACGTCCACCCTCGATGTGCAGGCAGGGAATCACGGCGTCGCCCTTGAAGCGGCCAATGGCGCAGCAATTCGGACCTTCGGCAGACGGTGAGTGGAGGTGTGCTTCGGGGGGCAATGTTTTCACTGGGAGTTTGTGACGGCCAAGGTTTCTCAACCCATTCTTGGCGCGGATTTCTTGTGCGCCAAAAGCTTCCTGGTCGACGTGAAGAACCGGCGGTTGATCAACGCGGCAACTTTCAATTCTATCCCTTGTTACCGCAGTAACACTACGTCGCGCACCGTCGCCTGTGCTTTCCCGACTCCTGACGAGTTCGCTCGTCTGCTCACCGAATTTCCCAACCTGACAAGACCCACGTTCTCCTCCACAGCCACGAAACATGGTGTGGACCACCACATCACCACCAACGGCCCCCCGGTCTACGCGCGGGCCCGGCGCCTGGAACCTGGCGAGCTGGCGGTCGCAAAGGCGGAGTTCGCGACCATGGAACGGTTAGGGATTATTCGCCGGTCGAATCATCCCTGGTCTTCTCCCCTCCATATCGTCCTGAAGCCTGGCGGCGGATGGTGACCATGCGGCGACTATCGACGCCTAAACGACGCCACCACTCCTGATCGGTACCCGATCCCCCACATCCAGGATTTCTCTGCCCATTTGGCAGGGAGCACCGTCTTCTCGAAAGTCGACCTCGTACGGGGCTACCACCAGGTCCCAGTGCACCCACAGGACGTCCAGAAGACCGCAGTCATCACCCCATTCGGCCTCTTCGAGTTTCTGTGAATGCCGTTTGGGTTAAAGAACGCCACCCAGGCTTTCCAACGCTTGATAGATTCCGTGCTGCGGGACCTCAAGTTCCTCTTCATCTATCTGGACGATATCCTAATTACCAGTCCTACTAAAGAAGAACATATCTGTCACCTACACACCCTTTTTCGACGCCTCAGCCAACACGGCCTGATTATCAACCCGGCCAAGCGTCAGTTTGGCCTGCGCCAAATTGATTTCCTGGGACATCGCATCACCACAGAGGGAGCGGTTCCTTTACAAGCGAAGGTAGAGGCGGTGATATCCTTCCCACGCCCGCAAAGCATTAAGGCCCTGCAGGAATTCCGAGGCATGGTAAACTTTTACCACCGTTTCGTGCCTAAGGCAGCACTACTCATGCAGCCCCTGTACGAGGCCCTCAAGGGCAAGACTGGCAAGAACCCGGTAGACTGGACGGACGACATGGCCCAAGCGTTCGACGACACCAAAAGCGCCTTAGCCAAGCAACCATGCTGGCGCACCCGCTGCCAGGAGCCAAAATCGCCCTCACCACCGACGCGTCAGACTACGCAATCGGCGCCGTGCAAGAGCAGTGGGTGAATGGGACGTGGCAGCCGTTGGCATTCTTCAGCCGTCAACTACGGCGGAACGGGAGAGCGTATAGCACGTTCGACCGGGAGTTGCGCGCCCTTTTTCTGGCCATCCACCATTTTCGCTTCCTCCTGGAAGGACGTCCTTTCACCGCCTTTGTGGACCATAAGCCACTAACTTCTGCCATGGCCAAGACCGCTGAACCGTGGTCATCCCGACAGCAGCATCAACTGACCTACATATCCAAATTCACCACGGATATACAGCACGTGGCCGGTAAGGACAACCTGGTGGCAGACTGTCTCTCCCGCGCAACCGTCAATATGGTTCATTTGGGCATCGATTACGCCCTTATGGCAGCGGACCAAGCCTCAGACCCAGAAGTCCAAGCCTGCAGAACGACCGTCACTGGCCTCCGGTTGGCCGACGTCAAGTTCTATTCGGCAGGTACCACGCTGTTGTGTGACGTCTCCGTACGGGACCCTCGCCCGGTCGTGCCGGTCGTCTGGCGCCGTAAAGTGTTCGACGCCATACATGGGTTGTCACACCCAGGAATGAAGGCCTCTCAGAAGCTGATGTCAGCGAAATTCGTATGGCATGGCATGCACAAGGATGTCCGCGACTGGACCAACACCTGTGTGGTCTGCCAAAAGGCCAAGGTACAGCGCCACGTCAAAGCTCCGTTGGCCACCTTCACAGTTCCGGAGCGACGTTTTGACCATGTCAATGTGGACCTGGTAGGACCACTCCCACCCTCCCATGGTTTTTCACACATCCTGACCATGGTTGACCGCACCACCAGATGGCCGGAGGCAGTTCCCCTGTCATCCACTACTTCGGCGGACGTGGCCAGGGCATTCATTTCCACCTGGGTCGCCCGTTTCGGAGTGCCCGCAGATATTTATTCCAACAGAGGACCGCAGTTTTCCTCCGACCTCTGGAATGCAGTGGCCCAAGGACTCGGTGTCAAATTACACCGCACCACAGCCTACCAACCACAGGCGAATGGCCTCTGTGAACGCTTCCACCGATCACTGAAAGCCGCCCTGAGGGCCAGCCTCCAGGACGCTGGATGGGCAGACATGTTACCGTGGGTCCTGTTGGGCCTTCGCACGGCCCCCAAAGAAGGCCTTCACTCTTCATCAGCGGAGCTGGTGTACGGTCAGCCACTGCGAGTCCCGGGGGATTTCCTGCCAGCTTCGATGAAGCCATGGACCGCGTCTGACCAACTTACTAGTCACCAGGAGGCGGCCAGATGCTTCGCACCGGTGCCCACTTCGCACCACGGGCTGCAGAGTTCGCACGTTCCCCCGGAGCTTCACAAGGCTGAGTACGTCTTTATTCGCCATGATGCTCATAGGGATCCACTCAAGGCCCCATATACTGGTCCCTTCCGCGTGTTGGAGGCAGGGGACAAAACCTTCACGGTAGATGTCGGTGGTAAACCAGACCACATTTCGGTCGATTGCTTAAATCCAGCACATCTGGACCTCGACCGCCCCGTCGAGACAGCACAACCGCCGAGATGAGGTCGGTCACCCATCGCCGTTACAGCAGACCAAGTGCAACTGCCCGCCAGACCGCCAGCCACCCAACAGCCTCCGCCTCAGGAGTACAGGAGTCGTTCTGACAGGCTCATCAGACCCCCTCACCGTTTGACTTTGTCCATTAAAGCAAATTCTGGGGGGGTGCATGTGGCAGAGCCACTGAATGACTCTGGGCAACTGTATATAATTCCCTTTAACAATGTTCTAACACCAGCCTAAGCCTGTACAATTGTGTTAGGCATTACTGTGTTTTGTATATAGTGTTTGTATGTACGGGGCGTGGCCCCTTTAAGAGAGCGTGAGAAAACGCAGGCAAACACGATGACGTCACGTCGCAAACCACGTGACTGTCCAGTCAGTCCTCGTGGAATCTCCATCTTATTAAGACCTGTTTTCGTGGTTCTCCTGTATCGATCTCAACAAACTGTTTGAACTCGTTTAGTCTTACATTAAAGACCTGTTTGATTGATCTCCTGAGTCGACCTCAGTTATTGGTTAGGAATTTGTCAATTCCTACAACACCATGATTTGAGTCCGGCCCCCAGATTCCCTGAGCTTTACGATGCAATAAAGGTAATCATGAGTTTCCATTCCTTATGTCAGAATTTTCTTTATAATGTGAACATGTTTAAAACTGGACTATAGTTCCTATTTGTGTTTGATTCAGGCAGTTCAAACTGTTAAATGCATTCAGCTTAATTTCCAAAGAACGTAAGAAAATCCAGAGTGAGAAAAGACCTGTCAGTACATCAAGCCTGCTCCACCCAGAGTCTATTTATGGTTGTTCTATCATGGTCTTCCCTTCCACATCGCCATATTGAACTTTTAACCTTAGTGCTAATGGCGCATCCGTGTGCTTGAGTGCAAATTTATCAGTGGATCTCCACTATGGAAATCAGCAATCCTACTAGAATATCTAATCTGTAATATAATGTGGTTCATAGTTGAAGCTGTCATTTTCCTTTTAAGGAATGACTCACACAAGTCCCAGTGCCGTACCTCCCCTTTAAGGACAAATCTAACAATCTTGTGCTCCCAACAGAGATCCACGCTCCAACAGAACATAGGTGTTGCTGCCCTATCTCTGATTCAAATACAAAGGGCCTAATACGTCCCTAGACTCGTATTCCACTGAGAACACAGGTCCTTCCCTTGCAGTTTTTAAAATATTACTGATGTTGGCTCCAGCTCAGACAGTGAAATACTGAAGGCACAAATTTAACATTTAGACATAATGGCCCAGAAATTCGGGTCTCCACGGGTGAGTATGCACTGGGTACTCACCCGTAGGCCGAATGGAAGTGTCGGTTTCCTGCATGCACTGCGCACGCGCGGGAAACCGGCACTTCCGATTCTCTGAATGAAGGGGTTCAGAGGTCGAACGCGCACGCAGGGGAGGCTGCGCGTGCGCTTTGAACTTAGGTTTTTTTTGCAGGTTTTCACGCGAGGTTAAGCCTGCAGGATTTACACATTTAAAAAGCAGGCGTAAGGCCTGCTTTTTACAAGGTAAATGGTCAATTAATTAAAATTAAAACATTTTTTCCACAGGTTTATTATTTTTAAATACTTTAAAGCAAGGTAAATTTATTTTTAGCCCCATTAGAATATAAAATTCTTTTTTCAAAAATTTAAATTATTGTTTAAAATAGTTATTTAATGTAATTTATAGTTTATTTAAAAAGTGTTATTTAAAAAAAAAATTATTTGAAAGTTTACTGCTATTTTGGGGCCTGTAGTATTTATAAGTTTTGACCGGTCTTCCTGTCAAGCTTTTCCTTCCTCCGATTGGCTGCCCATGGCTCACGTAATCCCAGGGGACGCATCGCACTAACTACGCCCCTGGGACACGCAAGCACAGCGCGTCGGCAGCTGGGCCAGGCCCCGGAGCGGAATTCCACGGGGCCCTACAGCTCAACTGCCGGCGCACAAGGTAAGTGCAGGTCGGGGGCTTACACCCGCGGGAAGCCCACAACCCGAATTTCTGGGCCAATTTTTTAAAATGTCAATTAAAAGTTCAATGGGGAATCCAGAAGCGAGAGAGAGAGCGAATAGGAACTAGCAGACAGCATTTCCCAAGTGCATATTTTATTCATATTTGCTTATAATAATCCAAGCTTTTTGAGCTGTTCCTGATATTTAACTCACCATATTACTGGAAAATTAGATCATTCATCAGTGTCATGGTGCTTGGGCTAGAACATTTAAATAAAAAATGGCCAGCCCAGAGATTACAGAATTACGTCAAAGATTAAGAAATCTATTTTAGAATGAAAGCGCTATTTCACTATTACTATTTCCCTGTTCACTAAGTAAGTTGGAGGTGAATCATAAAACTCATGTTTTGAACCATATTGCTAGGCTTCTCGTACTGAAACAAAAACATGAGCCTAAACATTCAATTTAGTGCTCCGGGTATAGAGTGTCATAGGGCAGGATCGCACGTTAAGAGTTTGTTCATGAAGGGTCGCTGTATCCTGCACAGAATTATCTGAGTGTGCTGACTTTCATGCCCAAATTTCCATTATGGCTGGAACTCTGTGCCAGGAACGCCAACAGAGGAAATCTACCATATAATTCATAAGAATTTTCTTTTTTATATTTTGCAGAATGATATTGTCTATACATTTTTTCATTGTTTTCCAAATAATGAAAGACCCTCTGTGTCACCATCACCAGGTACTGAAACTCCACACATTCTTTCTTTATCATTCCACTTGTTACTGCTTGCTGAAGTCCATGCAACACATACCAAATACCTGACGATGAGATAAATACTTTCAAGCCATGGTTGATCAATTTTGATGCACTTGCTTGTCTTTCAGAGGCTGTATCTCACACTGGGAAGTTGTCAGCGAGCACACAGCTCTGCAGCTCCTGGGAGAACAGCAAGCTGTCTGTGATGGTGAAGCACGTCAAAACCATTGTAAGTACATAGTTAACATCCACCAGGCATTCAAAACCTGCTGTGCCGCAGAAGTTTCTGTCAGCAAGATAGAGGCAAAGCTACAAAAGTATAATCCTTATGTGCTTAGCTGTGAAGATGCTGGCCTAGAAATTGAGTGGGCTTAGCGCCCATTTTGCGGCGCTAGAGGGCATTGCGCTGGACTTACAGCCGGTTTTGAAATTGACTAGGGCCCAACATCGGCGTTACACCGGTAGCGCTGCGCCGGCACCGATGATGTCATCGGTGTGCGGAGCGTCCCGGTTGCCGTGGTGACGGGCCCCAGCGCCGAAATTCAGTTGCGGCCGCCTCGCCCGTGGCAGCCGCAACTAAGACTCTGGCAACAGAGTCTTACACGACTTTGCGCCGGTGCATAAAGGTGGAGCGGCGGCCGGCCACTTTCCCGCCGGCCGCCTGCCCGCACCTCCCTCCCCGGACTCCCCCACCCCCCCCCCCCCCCGCGGAACAGATGCTTCTCGGCTGCGAGCCCGGCACTTCCCCGAGGTGCCGGGCTCATTTTTGTGGCGATTTAACCGGCCAGCGGGCGGGTGCAGGCAGCTCCTCCTTAACTGAAGGAGGAGGCCTGCACTTCCCGAGCCTGCCGCACCACATCGGGCGCCGCAGCGCCGGAATAGCGCCGCAATGCGGCGCGTAGCGCCAGTTTTCAGGCGCAAACAGCCTTCAGTAGCGCCGGCAGCCGTTTGGGCGCGGCGCTACTGAATTTTTGGCGCGCACAGCGCGACTTAGCACCGGCACTAAATTTCCGGCGCTAAGCCCCGGCGCAGCGCAAACTCAATTTCTAGGCCGCTATGTTTACGTGGGACAATGCAATCCAGATATTGGGGCCAAGTTTACTAATACGCGCAGTAAAGTCTGCAGGGAATCTCACCTGTTGGTTGTGCAGCACAAAAGCTTGGGCGTCCTCCTCGCTAATTTTAGAAAGAACTTGCATTTATATAGCACCCTTCATGACCTCAGGACATCCCGAAGCACTTTACAACCAATGAGGTACTTTTGGAGTGTAGTCACTGTTGCAATGTAGGAAACGCGGCAGCCAATTTGCGCTCAGCAAACTCCCCACAAACAGTAATGAAATAAATGACCAGATCATCTGAGTTTTTTTAGGTGTTGGTTGAGGGATAAATATTGGCCAGGACCCCGGGGGAGAACGCCGCTGCTATAGTACACTGGGGTGTTTTTACCTCCACCCGAGCGGGCAGACGGGGCCTCAGGTTAATGTCTCACCTGAAAGACCGTACCTGTGACAGCGCAGTGCTCCCTCAGTGCTGCACTGAAGTGCCAGCCTAGCTTGTGTGCTGCTAGCACACATTTATAAACTTGGCCCCAATATCTGGATTGCTCCTTGGAGCGTTCAAGCAATGATTCCACTGCCTGGGGAAGAGGACCTCCTTCTTGTCGTTCACTGCTGCTTCGATACCTCATTCTCCACTCATCACCTATGAAAACTGTCCCTCCCCATTTAAGGGGCTGCAGGCAGCCTTTGAGGAGGTGATTTCCTGCCCTCTCAATCGGCCAGCTGTCTATAAGGCGCACAATTAACGCTGACAGCTCGCCCATTCCATGTAAATAAGGCCTGGCCAAGAAAATCGATCATACCTCCCGCCAATTGTATCTGGTGGGCGGATGAGCCCTATGCCCGGCCAATATATACTGGGTACGAATATCACCCCACCCTGCGCTGTTGGTTTGCACATTCTGAACCAGTTAAAGACATGGGTGCACATGTGATCTCCAATTAGATGAATGGGCAGCCCTGGAAATTCATTGAAGTAAAATGAATCACTGAAATTGATTAAGGTAAACTGAGCAGTACAACCAACTTATAGTGAGCACTGCAAGCAGGTTTCCCGTTTATAAATCAAACACTACACATGGTGAAAACTGCAGGCTGCCATGAAGGAAAGGGACTTTTGCTGCTAATCTCCTCGCTTCCTGGGGGCCAGGAGTGCAGCTCGGTCCCAACAATACACGCTTCTGATTTCCTTATGCCCCTTTGCACTAAAGGATTGCTTCAAGCAGAAGAAATTCTGCAATATGCTGGCATTCTCGGTTCTGTTGAATGTGCTACATGTACACAGCAAGACAGATGTTAACAGCTGCGCCGGTGTTAACAACTGTGCGAATTGCAACTTTACTTCTGGCCACTGAGCCTTCCAAATCATAAGTCAAGAAGCAGAAAACCACAGTGCTAGTCTGTGTGTGCAACAGCAACTTGCATTTATATAGCACCTTTAAAGTAGTAAAACATCTCAAAGCACTTCATTCAAGGTAATCAGACAAAATTTGACATGAGCCACATAAAGAGATATTAGGACAGGTGATCAAAAGCTGGGTCAAAGATGTAGGTTTTAAGGAGCGACTTAAAGGAAGAAAGAGAGGTAGAGAGGCGGAGAGGTTTAGGAGGGAATCCCAGAGCTTGGGGCCTAGGCAGCTGAAGGCACAGCCGCCAATGGTGGAGCGATAAAAATCAGGGATGCACAAGAGGCCAGTATTTAATGAGCACTGAGATCTTGGAGAGTTGTAAGGCTGGAGGAGGTTACAGAGATAGGAAGGAGCGCGGCCATGGAGGGATTTGATAACAAGGAGGAGCTAAGTGTTCAGCGTGCCCATGGACAGAAAGCAACGCTCCCTCAGGAGGTATCTGGGAAGTCCCCTTCTTGGTTCTCACTGTTGCCTTATTTATATCACAGCCACACTGTCGAGGTCGGTGCTTTTGATGGAGTTGGCACTGTAATGTAAAGCCATTGGGGGAAAAAATCGGTATCGCCCCGTTTGGAGCGCTAGTACTGGCGGTGCGCAAAGTTTAGCGCCAGGCGTGATTGATTGCCACCTCGAGCGATATTGGGTTGTAGCGCCCCTGAAGGTGATTGCGGCGCTAAATCAAGCGCTGCACGGTAGCCTTAAGGCGCTAACCCGGCGGCGTAATGCAATTTCCCCACGGGCGGGCGCAGCGCAGGTGCTGTCAATAATCGATTTGACCTAGACACGCTGGCGCCGGTCAGCCCTTAAAGGGGTGGATCGATTCTCATCTGCAGCCACACTCTGCGCCTTGTAGGCCTCAAACTCGACGGCAACCTACCTGTGGCAGCCAAAACTTCAAGGACATGGAGAGGGTCAGGGAGAGAGCGCAGCGCTTCAGCGAGGGGGCATTGGATGCTCTGGTTGGCGCGGTGGAGCGCCGGCGAGGTGTGCTGTACCCGGAGGATGGCAGGAGGCCTAATCAGACCGAATACCGCAGAGCTTGGAGGGAGGTTTCCCAAAGAGCCACCTCCAGCAGCATGGTGCCCAGGACTCCTGTGCAATGCAGGAAGAAGTTCAACGACCTCACTCGGGTCGTTAGGGTGAGTGCCTTTTTCAGATTTATCTTCATCCCTCCATTTGCACCTCACTTTATGGCCAGAGGGTGCGCAGAGCCCCAATAGCCAGCTGTCATCCAGCACCCACGGCCCTTTCTGGAAACACACACGCACATTCAGCTCAGTGCATAATGTAAGGGCTATTCCACCATGGGAGGCATGTGATGTCAGCTCAGGGCAGCATAATGTAAGGGCTATTCTACCATGGGAGGCCTGTGATGTCAGCTCAGGGCAGCATAATGTAAGGGCTATTCTACCATGGGAGGCATGTGATGTCAGCTCAGGGCAGCATGTTTCATCACACCCCGTCCTTTCTCTTGCAGGCCAAGCTGGCGAGTAACCGCAGGGAACAGCTTCGTACCGGAGGAGGCCGGCCTCACCTGCAGGCCCTTACAGACCTGGAGGAGCGAGTGCACCAGATCGTTGCAAGCCGAATGAGTGGTCCCATCGCCTCTGTTGTGTCTGTGTGTTGATAGAGACACTGAAGACAGGAGTTTGGTTCATAGGTGTTTACTAAACAAAGTCTGGAGGGGAACTAACAGATACAACACAATATACAGGCTTATATAGCCCGAGTGGCCATTACCGGCATTACAGTACACATGGGGCTCTTAAAGGCACATACACTACAATTCCTCCCCTTTTAGCTAACCAGTACATAATATTTAAAGTAATTATTAATTACATGTTATAAGAAAAATAATATACACATTGCTGCAGTTAATTAATTATAAGTCAGTCTCTCTGGAGGCTTCCTGACTCGGTCTGGATAACGCCTCGGTGGTGTAGTAGTTTCTGGTGGTGTAGTAGGTTCTTTTGGCAAGGCTGATTCAGCTTGAATGCCAGTGTCGGGTTCATCGGGTTCCAGTATCACCAGATCGGAGGTAGATATGGGTATCTCTACTTCATTGTTAGGCGTATAGAGTTGTGGTGTAGGTTGTCCCTTTTCGGATGACTCTATGATTTGGTCAGCATGGCGCCTTATTATGCTTTCTCCGATGTCCACGGTAAACATCAGCGGTCCTAGTCGTGTGCAGATAGTTCCAGGCTGCCATTTCTCGGTACGGTAGTCCCGGGCCAAAACTTGTTGACCTATCTGGAAGGTTCTAGTTGGCCTTTCACTCATGCCTTGAAATTGCCGGTTCTCCACGTCCCTTCTGATGTTGGGCTTTGTAACCATATGTGTTGCATTCCTGTATGCGAACAAGAAGTTATCCACCTTGTGCTGAAGTTTTATGTCTTCATTACCCATGGCCTTTATGGCCTTCTTGAAGGTCTGGACAAACCTTTCAGCCAATCCATTGGTGGCGGGATGGTATGGGGTGGACGTGTAATGCTTAACCCCATTGTTTTTTAAGAACTTCCTGAATTCTTCGGACACAAATTGCGGTCCATTATCAGAACAGATCTGTTCCGGCAGCCCATTCCTGGCAAATATGGTCCTTAATACTGTGATGGTTTTTTCCGTGGTGGTGGAGGACATCTTTATTACCTCCGGCCACTTGGAGTGTGCATCACCCGCGATTAAGAACATTGAGTCCATAAATGGACCAGCAAAGTCAATGTGTACCCTTTGCCAGGGAGATGAGGGCCACTCCCATGGATGTAGAGGGGCTTGGGGTGGAACGTTTTGGACCTTCTGGCATCCTAGGCAGCTCTTGGTCATTTCTTCTATGTCTCCATTGATACCTGGCCACCATACAAATGCTCTGGCTAGGTTCTTCATTTTCACTCCACCCAGATGCCCCTCGTGAAGCTCCTTTAGCACTTTATCCTGGAGTTTGGGTGGAATCACCACTCTGGATCCACACATCAAGGTTCCTCGGCATGCTGACAGCTGTTCTCTTCTTTGCGAGAATGCTGGCAACAGTGGTTCGCCATGTGCTGGCCATCCCTTCACCGTTAAGTCGTAGACTCGTGAGAGAGTCGGGTCATTTCTCGTTTCCTTTTCAATGGCAGAATTTGTTACTGGTAGACATTCCACTATGGTTGAGTGGAACATCTCCACTGGGTCTACTGTAGGTGCCTCTTCTACCGTTGGCAACGGTAGGCGCGATAACCCGTCAGCATTCCCATGCTGTTTTGATCCTTTGTATTCTATGTTGTATTGGTGTGCCCCTAGAAAAAGGGACCACCTCTGTAGCCTTTGCGCTTTCATAATGGGAACACCCTTTTTAGGGTTGAATATGGAGATGAGGGATTGATGGTCAGCCAACAAGGTAAATTTTTGTCCGTGTAGGTAATGGTTGAATTTCTTCACTCCCCATACCAGGCTGAGTGCTTCCCTGTCGATTTGGGCATAGTTACACTCAGCTGAGTTCAATGAGCGTGATGCAAAAGCTATTGGCCGTTCCGAGCCATCAGGGAATTTATGCGATAATACTGCTCCTATGCTGTAAGGGGATGCATCGCACGCCAGTCTGATTGGCAGTGATGGGCTGTAATGAGCCAAAACTTCTTTGGACGTGATTAAGTCTTTACATTTATGGAAGGCATGTTTACAGTCTTCGCTCCATTTCCAAATTACTCCTGTTTGTAGCAATTCATTAAGAGGGTGTAGAAGAGTTGATAAGTTCGGTAAAAATTTATGATAGTAATTTATTAATCCCAGGAACGACCTTAATTGTGAAACATTTTCAGGTGCTGGGGCTTTTATGACCGCTTCAATTTTTTCAGGTGACTTATGCAACCCTTCCTTATTAATTATGTGGCCACAATATAATATTTGATTTTGGAAAAATTCGCACTTGGGGCGATTTGCTCGTAGGCCCCGTTCTCTCAGCCTAGTGAGCACCTGCTCCAAATTGGCAAGGTGCTCGTTGTCGTTTTCTCCTGTTACAAGGATGTCGTCTAGGTAGCATTGAGTCCCCGGAATCCCTTTGAGGACTTGCTCCATAGCTCTTTGCCAGATAGCTGGAGCGGATGCTACTCCGAAAACCAGTCGATTGTACTGGTACAGACCTTTGTGTGTATTTATCGTGAGATATTTTTTAGAGGCCTCTTCAACCTCCATCTGTAGATATGCCTGTGCCAAGTCAATTTTGGTGAAACATTTCCCTCCGGATAGTGAGGCAAAAATATCTTCTATCCTCGGAAGAGGATACTGTACCTTGTGAAGGATCGGGTTTACCGTCACCTTGAAGTCTCCACAGATGCGAGTTTTTCTCTGTTCTTCAGATTTATTCAATGCTTTCTTCATGACTGGAACGATGGGTGTTGCCCACTCGCTCCAATCTATTTTGGATAATACGCCTGCATTTTCCAAATTCTCCAGCTCTGCCTCGACTGCTGGACGAATTGCGTATGGCACCGGTCTTGCTTTAAAAAACTTGGGAACTACTGCATCTTCCACTTTTATTGAGGCGGTGATGCCTTTCAAGGTTCCTAGTTTCTCTTGAAACACTTCTTTGGCGTTGGCCAAGATGTCTTTTAATCGTTCAGGTATGACGTCATCATCGTTTTTTTTCTTACTGGTCACCGTCAGTGCCTGAATGGAGTGCCAGTCTAAATGTATTTTCCTGATCCATTCACGTCCCAACAGCGGTGGGCCACCATCTTGTAGAATGTATAAATACAACTTTTGTATTTCCTTGCCGCTGTATACAACAGGCACCCTTATTTTTCCTTTGGGGTATACTTTCTGCCCCGTATATGTTTTCAAGATAATGGATGTGTCTTTTAAAGGTATATGCGGAAATAGCCACACGTAATCCCGTCGATTTATGACGGTCAGAGCTGATCCTGTATCTAGCTCCATTTTAACTGGGGACCCTGCTATCGTGAGGGTAACCCAAATGGTCTGGTAATCATCTTTGGCAAGTACATTATGTAATTTGAGACAGCTTAGTCTCTTTTTTTCGGAGTCGCTATCGCTCTTCTGGTCTTCGGAGCTACTGTCCGTCATCATTTGTACCTTTCTGTACTTTTCTTTATTGATTTTTTTTTCCCTGTCTGTGGATTTATTTTGTCCAGATCGGCATACCCGTGCAATGTGTCCAATCTTTCTGCATTGCCTGCATGCTTTGTCCTTGAACCAGCAGTCCCTCTGGTTATGGGTGGATCTGCCGCAGCGATAACATCTCTCGAAACCCTGTGTCATTTCATGGGTGCCGAAGTCCTGTGTCTTTTGTTGTATCTCTGCAGCTCCTCTTGCGGCTGCTTTGTATGATACAGCCATACTGAAAGCCTTGTCCAGTGTTAAATCTTTTTCAGAAAGCAGCCTTTTCTGTGTTCCTTCACTTAAGAGACCGCAGACGAATTTGTCTCGAAGATAATCTGCTAGTCCTGCCCCGAATTGGCAGTGTTTTGATAGCTTTCTTAATTCGGTGAGGTAATCAGCGTTACTTTCATTCTTGTGTTGATTTCTCTTGAAGAATTTGAATCGTTCCGCTATCAGCAGTGGTGTTGGGTTTAAGTGCTCCTGTAGGGTATCAACAATTTCTTTAAAATTCTTGTCCTTTGGTTTGGCTGGAGTGATAAAATTTTGTATCAGCCCGTATGTCTTTGCGCCCATTAGATTTAGCAGTACTGAAGCTTTTTTTTCATCTTCTATTCCATTTGCAGTGCAATATACCTCCACTCTTTCCACATATGTGGTCCAATCCTCTATCTCGTTATCAAAAGCATCAATATTGCCAGACTTAGGCATCTTAGAAAAGATATGGTGCTTCCCGGGCTTTTCTTTCTTTTCTGCAGAAAAGATATGGCGCTTCCCGCGCTTTCCCGCCGCTGCTGCCGATGACAACGCTGTTTCCCGCGATTTCCATTCTTTTTTTATTTATTTATTTACAGTTGGAGACTCGTTCCCGCTGGACTTTCTCTCTCTAGGTCTGAACGCCGACCTGCTTGCAGCGCCGGCCGTCTCCTGAGTGCTCCCTCCCTGTCTGTTACTGCTTGCCTCCGATTTCGCTGCTTGTCCCAGCTGTAGAGGCAGCCGCTGGAGCCCTAGCCTGACGCCCAGGAAGGATTAGCGCAGTACCTGCCACCAGCTTGGCCAGCTGGTGAAACCACAGCTTCTTTCACTTTCTTGATTCTTCTGGACGCCAGAGGAATCGATGTCCTTGAGGTGCTGCCGAATTGCAGGTAAATCCGTTTCCACTTCGTCACCACTGTTGTGTCTGTGTGTTGATAGAGACACTGAAGACAGGAGTTTGGTTCATAGGTGTTTACTACACAAAGTCTGGAGGGGAACTAATGGATGCAACACAATATACAGGCTTATATAGCCCGAGTGGCCATTACCGGCATTACAGTACACATGGGGCTCTTAAAGGCACATACACTACAGCTTCTGGAGCTGCCGACCCCATTGTGCACAGCAATGGTAAGGTCATCACCTTTTTGAACTCTCTTCTTCCACTTGTTCCCCCCACCAGCATGCTTTTTCACTCTGGACCCAAGTCAGAGCATTGCAGCACACATGCATCCCTTGCTGCCACCCTGTCCTTTCGCTAAAGGCACTCTTCAACCTCCCTGCTTTCAGATGCTGCATCATCAGCTCGGGAGCCGGGCCCTCAAGCTGCCACTGCGACTGACTCGGGAGGCGACAAGCAGGAGGAAGCCGGACCATCCGAACCACCCTCAGGCGAGCCAGCCCATCTGCAGACTGGGGAGACTACTTCCCTGGAGGGGAGCGGGGGGGGAATGCTCTGAGGAGGATCCAGCTCCAGGAACCAGTGGCCTGCATCAACGCGAGGGGGTAGGGAAGCTCGGGGGCCGTCTCCCCGGAGGGCGAGTCGGGCCCCGAGTGCTGCTGCACAGAGTGCAGAAGAGGTGCGTGCCCTCGCAGAAATGAGCGCCCAGGCTGGGCTGAGGCACACTGAGCTCATGGCTGCAGTGGCAAGTGTTATATCTGTGTATCTTAATGTTGTGTCCTTCAATAATCAGACAACAGACTGCAGGGAACGATTCAACAGGTGTTTACTGAATGAGGGTTACTCTAGAACTAACTGTACAGATCACTACTCAGGGTTTATATACAGGTGTGGTCACTGCCGGTACTACAGTATACAGGAGCTGTAAAAAGTAGTTCTCTCCCTTAAGGTATATATACATTACATACATTACAATTCCTCCCCTTTTAGATTAACAGTACCATAATACTCATTTAACAATTAACATTTTTAATATACAATGTCATATGAAAATAGTCCATTCATATATTCAGTCTCTGGGGAGGCTTCCTGATTCTTTCTGGATAACGCCTTTCCCGAGTGTCTCGCTCTTGGTGCGGAGGCGATTCTAGCACCCTGTTGTCAGTTGATTCATCAGCTTCCAATGCTATTGTTTCTGAGGTAGATGCGACCTGTACGTCGGGTTCCTCACCAGGTACGTATGGCCGTGACATGGGGTTGACTCGTTCCTGTGACTCTAGGATCTGGTCAGCATGGCATCTCACAATGTTCTCCCCAACATCCACTGTGTACATTAGTGGCCCCTGCCGTGTGCATATCGTTCCTGGTTGCCATTTCTCTGTTCGGTAGTCGCGGGCCAAGACTGGTTGCCCTACATTGAAGCTCCTTGTCGGCTTCTCATTGATGCGCTGGAATTGCTTACTCTCAACATCTCTTCGTACATTTGGTCTGAGCAAATCCAGACGAAATCTCAACCTTCGGTTAAAGAACATCATGGCCGGGGCCTGGTTGGTGACTGCATGTGTCGCATTTCTGTAGGCTAACAGGAAATTGTCCACCTTATGCTGCAGTGGAATGTCGTCATCGCACATGGCCTTTACTGCTTTTTTAAAGGTTTGTACGAACCTCTCAGCCAATCCATTTGTGGCTGGATGATACAGGGCGGATGTGTAATGCCTTACCCCATTCCTTTTCATAAATCTTCGAAACTCTTCGGACACAAACTGTGGTCCGATATCAGAGCAAACCTGCTCTGGCAAGCCGTTCCTGGCAAAAGTGGTCCGTAGGACTGCAATAGTTTTCTCCGTGGTGGTGGAGGACATTTTGATCACCTCAGGCCATTTCGAGTGCGCATCCACGGCTATTAAAAACATTGAGCCCATGAATGGACCAGCAAAGTCAATATGCACCCATTGCCATGGAGATGAGGGCCACTCCCATGGGTTTAGAGGGGCATGTGGTGGTGCATTTTGGACCTTCTGGCATCCTGAGCAGCTCTTTGTCAGGTCCTCGATTTGCTGATCGATCCCCGGCCACCACGCATAAGCCCTAGCAAGGCTTTTCATTTTCACCCCTCCCAGATGACCTTCGTGAAGCTCATTGAGCACTCTCTCCCTTAACTTGGGTGGAATTACCACTCGGGATCCACACATCAAGGTCCCCTGGCATACTGACAGCTGTTCTCTTCTGGATGAGAATGCTGGCAACAGTGAGTCGCCATGTGCTGGCCATCCCTTCAACGTCAAATCATGTACCTGAGACAGTGTCGGGTCATTTCGGGTCTCCTTCTCTATACCAGCGTTAGTTACTGGCAAGCATTCAATTATAGTCGAATGAAATATTTCGACAGGATCCACTGCTGGTGCTTCCTCCGCAGTAGGCAGTGGCAGGCGTGATAGCCCATCAGTGTTTCCATGCTGTTCGTGCCCTTATACTCTATTTCATATTGGTGCGCCCCTCGAAAAAGGGACCATCTTTGTAGCCGTTGCGCAGTCATCACCGGAACGCCCTTCTTTGGATTAAAGATGGAGACAAGTGGTTGGTGGTCAGTCAGCAAGGTGAACTTCTGCCCGTGCAGATAGTGATTGAACTTTTTCACTCCCCACACTAGGCTGAGGGCCTCCCTGTCAATCTGGGCATAGTTACGCTCGGCTGAGGTTAGTGACCGAGATGCAAAGGCTACTGGCCTCTCCGAGCCGTCCAGGAATTTGTACGACAGCACCGCTCCAATGCCATAGGGTGATGCATCACACGCCAACCGAATTGGTAGTGCTGGGTTGAAATGAGCCAACACCTCTTTTGATGTGATCAATGCTTTGCTCTTCTGGAAAGCTCGTTTACATTTGTCACTCCACTTCCATGGTACCCCTGTTTGCAGTAGGGTGTTCAGTGGGTGTAGTACGGTAGACAAATTCGGCAAGAACTTATGGTAGTAGTTCACCAGCCCGAGGAACGACCTCAGTTGTGACACATTTTCCGGTGCTGGAGCCTTGACTACTGCCTCAATCTTTTCAGGCGACTTATGTAACCCCTCTTTATCAATAACGTGGCCACAATACGAGATCTGCTTCTGGAAAAACTCGCATTTGTGGCGATTAGCTCGGAGCCCATATTCCTTCAATCTAGTGAGCACCTGCTCCAGGTTGGCGAGGTGATCACTGTCATTTTCGCCCGTGACCAGGATGTCGTCCAAATAACACTGGGTCCCTGGAATCCCTTGCAGGACTTGTTCCATTGCCCTTTGCCAAATAGCCGGAGCTGATGCTACCCCGAACACCAGCCGGTTGTACTGGTAGAGACCTTTATGAGTGTTGATCGTGAGGTACTGTTTGAAGGCTTCTTCTACCTCAATTTGCAGGTACGCCTGGGCCAGATCAATCTTAGTGAAGCGTTTCCCTCCAGATAGCGAGGCGAAAATATCTTCAATCCGTGGAAGCGGATATTGTACAGTGTGAAGGACTGGGTTCACTGTCACCTTAAAGTCCCCACAGATGCGAACCTTCTTTGGTTCCCCAGGTGTATTACTCAACGACCTCTTCATTACAGGAACGATGGGTGTAGCCCACTCGCTCCAGTCCACTTTGGACAGTGCTCCTGAATGTTCCAAACCTTCCAGCTCTGCTTCGACGGCTGGGCGGATCGCATAAGGTACCGGTCTGGCCTTAAAAAAGTTTGGGCTTGCATTTTCCTCTATTTTGATCGTCGCTGTTATGCCTTTTAGTGTTCCGAGTCCCTGCTGGAACACTTCTTGTGCGTCAGTTAGCATTTTTGACAGTCGTCCAGGTGTGCCGTCGTCATCCTTTTTGGCATCTACAGTCAGTGCTTGTATGGAATGCCAATCTTGCTGTATCTTCCGGATCCATTCACATCCTAGTAGTGGTGGTCCTCCATCTGGCAATACATATAGGTCCATTTTTGGTGTTTCTTTGCCGTTATATATAACGTTCACCCTTATTTTTCCTTTGGGGTAGACTTTTTGCCCTGTGTACGTCTTCAAGACAATCTTTGTATCTCTCAAGGGTATATGTGAGAATAGTCGCTTGTAGTCCCTTCGGTTTAGGACTGTTAGGGCTGATCCTGTGTCCAATTCCATTTTCTCTTGGACTCCTGCTATCTTGAGCGTGACCCAGATAGTTTGGTGATCCTCCGTTTTGATCACATTATGTCGTTTCAGACAACCCAGCTCCTTGCTTCCGGAGTCTGTATCACTCTTCTGTTCGTCTGAACTACTCTCCGTCACCTTATGTACCTTCTTGTACTTCTCCTGTGGAGATTTCTTGCTGCTGGTTTTCTTTCCTGACCTGCAGACTCTTGCTATGTGTCCTACTTTTCCACACTGTCTGCACACTTTGTCCTTGAACCAGCAATCGTTATGGTCGTGTGTTGTTCTGCCGCAGCAATAGCACTTCACTGTTCCGTATGACATTTCATTTGTGCCATATTCTTGCGGTCTCCGTTGTATCTCTGCAGCACCCCGTGCTGCTGCTTCGTGTGATACTGCAATGCTGAAAGCCTTGTCCAGCGTAAGATCCTTTTCTGATAGAAGCCGTTTCTGGGTTCCTTCACTTTGAAGCCCACACACAAACTTGTCCCTTAAAGTATCTGCTAGTCCCGTTCCAAACTGGCAGTGTTTCGATAGCTTGCGCAGTTCCGTTAAATACTCAGCATTACTTTGATCTTTATGCTGGTTCCTTTTGTGAAACTTAAATCTTTCTGCTATCAGCAGCGGTGTGGGGTTTAAGTGGTCCTGTAGGATTGACACTATGTTTTCAAAATCCTTTTCTACTGGCTTCTCTGGGGTTACTAGGTTTCCTAGTAAGCCATATGTTTTTGCACCCATTGAATTCAACAATACCAGCGCTTTCTTGTCATCTGGCACTTAATTCGCCTTGCAGTATACTTCTATGCGTTCGACATATGTCGTCCAATCTTCGACTTCATTGTCGAACGCTGTGATACTGCCACTCTTCGGCATTTTTGAGTGTGGTTAGACTGGCTTAAAATGGCGTCTCCCGCGCTTTCCTTTCTTCCCCGCTGCGGCTTAAAATGGCGTCTCCCGCGCTGCTGCCGACGCCGCTCTCGGCGGTCCTCGTGGCAAATGGTGATGCCCTGTGGGTTTCGTGCGCTGCTCCTGCGCTGCTGCCAATGCCGCTCTCTGTGGTCCTCGTGGCAATGGCAGCGCCTCGCGTTTTCCTGCGTGCCTCTCTCCCCCGTTGACGCTGCTTGGCCCTTGAACATCGGCTGCGCTCTGCTCTCTCTCGCCTCTCTCTCCCCGTTGACGCCGCTCGGTCCTGAACACCGGCTGCGCCCTGTGCGCTCTGCCCTCTCTCTCTCTCCCCCGTCAACGCTGCTCGGACTTTTTCTGTGCCGCTCGGTCGGGCTCTAGCCACCACTGTCCGGGAAGGGTCTGCGCAGTACCTGTTGCCAGCCCGTTTTGCTGGACCACCGTGACTGGAAAGCCAAGCCTGGCTCTCAACAGCCTCCCCTGTGATGCTCAAATCTCCGCTGGATGACTGGGCGGTTGCCCGTGGTCGACGCCCGTGCTTCTGGACTTGATCTCCTTCCACTGTTCTCCAGGAGCGAATCCCTGGGAGGTGATGCAGAGTTGCAGTTGGTTCGAATCTGTGTCATCACCCATGTTATATCCGTGTATCTTAATGTTGTGTCCTTCAATAATCAGACAACAGACTGCAGGGAACGATTCAACAGGTGTTTACTGAATGAGGGTTACTCTAGAACTAACTGTACAGATCATTACTCAGGGTTTATATACAGGTGTGGTCACTGCCGGTAGTACAGTATACAGGAGCTGTAAAAAGTAGTTCTCTCCCTTAAGGTATATATACTGATGCGCTATCATTAACTCAAAAGACTGAGATTAAGCGAGTAATTAACAGGCTTTTATTAACAAGAGAATGAAGGTGTGCCTCGAGTGGTCGACCGGTCCAGAATACAAAGGGGCTGTGGAGCAGTCACCTTTATACCTGGATTCATGGGAGGAGTCAGCCGAGGCATGTACAGGCATGTACACAGTGGAATACAAACAGTGGTTTACCACATTCACCCCTTGTTTAAAATTGAGTCTGGCGGGGTGAAGTGTATTAAAAGTTAGTGTATTGGAGTCTCTCCGGAGGTCTTGTCTGCCGCTGTGATCGACGTGGCGACGGCAGGGGTAGTGAAGCTTCCGGCGCCGAGTCCCGTGTAGGCTGGGGCACTGGTGTGTAGTCCTCGTAGATGTCGAGCGGGTCACGGGGCCCAGGCCTGCCGTTTGCTGGGGCTGGATATCGGATCGTGGGGGGGGTGGTAGTGGGTAGTGGGTTACTGCGGCCCCCGAGGGTGCGAGGTCTCTTATGGAGACTGTGTCCTCCCGCCCGTCTGGGTACGCAATGTAAGCATACTGGGGGTTGGCATGGAGGAGGTCGACCCTCTCGACCAGGGGGTCTGTTTTATGGGTTCTCACGTGTCTTCTCAGTAGGACCGGCCCTGGGGACGTCAGCCATGGCGGTAGCGATGTCCCCGATGTGGACTTCCTTGGGAAGACAAACATTTTCTCATGATGGGTGGCGTTAGTGGCACTGCAGAGCAGTGACCGAATAGAGTGGAGCGCATCGGGGAGCACATCCTGCCAGCGGGAGGTCGGAAGGCCCCTAGACTTTAAGGCTAGCAGGGCGGGCTTCCAAACTGTCGCATTCTCTCTTTCCACCTGTCCGTTCCCCCGGGGGTTGTAACTGGTGGTCCTGCTTGTGGCAATACCCCTAGCTAGCAGGTACTGACGGAGTTCGTCACTCATAAACGATGAGCCCCGGTCGCTATGGATATAGCTGGGGAAACCGAACAGGGTGAAGAGGTCGTTCAGACATTTAATGACCGTGGCACTGGTCATGTCCGGGCAGGGGATGGCGAATGGGAAACGGGAGTACTCATCAATAATATTGAGGAAGTACACATTGCGGTCGGAGGAGGGGAGAGGCCCTTTAAAATCAACGCTCAGGCGCTCGAAGGGGCGAGTGGCTTTTATCAGGTGAGCCCTGTCTGGTCTATAAAAGTGCGGTTTGCACTCAGCGCAGACTTGGCAGTTCCTGGTCATGGTCCTGACCTCCTCAATGGAGTAAGGCAGGTTGCGGGCCTTGATGAAGTGGAAGAACCTGGTGACCCCCGGGTGGCAGAGGTCATTGTGGAGGGCCCGCAGTCTATCGATCTGCGCGCTGGCGCAGGTGCCACGCGATAGAGCATCCGGGGGTTCATTGAGCTTCCCGGGCCGGTACAAGATCTCGTAATTGTAGGTGGAAAGTTCGATTCTCCACCTCAAGATCTTGTCGTTTTTGATTTTGCCCCTCTGCTTGTTGTTAAACATGAAAGCAACTGAACGCTGGTCAGTGAGCAGGGTAAATCGTTTTCCGGCCAGGTAGTGCCTCCAATGATGCACAGCCTCCACAATAGCCTGGGCCTCCTTCTCAACAGCGGAGTGTCTGGTCTCCGGGCCCTGGAGGGTTCGTGAAAAGAAGGCCACGGGTCTCCCTGCCTGATTGAGGGTAGCGGCCAGGGCAAAGTCGGACGCGTCGCTTTCCACCTGGAAGGGGATGGATTCGTCCACTGCGTGCATGGTGGCTTTGGCAATGTCTTCCTTGATATGGTGGAAGGCTAAGCGGGCCTCTGCCGTCACGGGAAAAGAGGTGGACTTGATCAGCGGATGGGCCTTGTCCGCATAGTAGGGGACCCACTGGGCGTAATAAAAGAAAAACACTAGGCACCTCTTCAGGGCCTTGAGGCAGTGGGGCAGTGGGAGTTCCATAAGGGGACGCATCCGGTCGGGGTTGGGGCCGATGACTCCGTGTTCCACAACACAGCCAAGGATGGCGAGGCGGGTTGTGCGGAATATGCACTTTTCCTTGTTATACGTCAGGTTGAGGAGTTTGGCGGTGCAGAGGAATTTTTCGAGGTTTGCGTCATGGTCCTGCAAGTCATGGCCGCAGATGGTCACATTGTCCAGATATGGGAAAGTGGCCTGCAACGCATTTTGATCGACCATCCGGTCCATCTCCCTTTGGAAGACGGAGACCCCGTTGGTGACGCCAAAGGGAACCCTAAGGAAGTGATAGAGGCGGCCGTTCGCCTCAAAGGCAGTATACTGGCGGTCCTCAGGGCGGATAGGGAGCTGGTGGTACGCTGATTTCAGGTCAATGGTCGAGAA
The DNA here is from genome assembly GCF_052327205.1 of Somniosus microcephalus. Classification (NCBI taxonomy): domain Eukaryota; kingdom Metazoa; phylum Chordata; class Chondrichthyes; order Squaliformes; family Somniosidae; genus Somniosus; species Somniosus microcephalus. Next base: position 123,709,390 of record NC_140996.1, read on the forward strand.
GACGCGGTACTGCGCGATCTGGTTGACCATATCAGCTATGCGGTGGAGTGGGTAAGCGTCCAGCAGGGTGTAGCGATTTATTGTCTGGCTGTAGTCGATGACCAGGTGCTGCTTCTCGCCAGTCTTAACGACCACAACCTGGGCTCGCCAGGGGCTGGTGCTGCCCTCAATAATCCCTTCCTTCAGGAGCCGCTCCACTTCGGTTTTAATGAAAACCCTGTCCCCGGCACTGTATCGCCTGCTCTTTGTGGCAATGGGCTTACAGTCGGGGGTGAGGTTAGCAAACAGTGGCGGGGGGGGTGACTCTGAGTGTGGAGAGGTTGCACCTGGTGCGCGGCGGGCAATTTGGAAGCTGCTGGCTGCGGACTGTGAGTGGGGGGAGGGGTCCACCGTACGCCATCGTAACACTTTTAAAGTGGCACTGAACATCTAACCCCAGTAGAACGGCAGCGCAGAGGTCGGGCAGGACCAGAAGTTTAAAATTATCGTACACAGTCCCGTCTACTACGAGTGTCACCACGCAGTAGCCGCCAATGTCCGCCGACTGGGACTCGGAGGCCATAGAAATCCGCTGGTGCACAGGCAGGACTGGGAGAGAGCAGCGCTGCACCGTGTCAGGGTGGATGAAGCTCTCCGTGCTCCCAGAGTCAAAAAGGCAGATTGTTTCGTGACCATTTACCTTAATGTCCATTGTGGAACTGGCCAGCTGGTGCGGTCTCGCTTGGTCCAGTGTAACGGAGGCCAGCGTAGGGGTCGGTGTGTCGCTGCGGGTATCAGATGAGGTGGTGTTGGGGGCCTGCTGCGTCCCGGCTGTCGTCCAAGATGGCGGCATCCATGATCCCCATGTGGCTGGAGGCGTCCAAAATGGCTGCTGTTCCGGTGGTTCGCACATGGCTGGGGAGGCCCAAGATGGCGGCCCGCACGGCCCACACGCGGCGCTGCTGGGGTTCGGGGTGGCTTTGGCCCTGCAGACGCTGGCGTAGTGTCCCTTCTTCCCGCAGCCCGAGAAGATCGCATTTTTCGCCGGGCAGCGCGCTCTGGGGTGTTTGGCCTGGCCACAGAAGTAGCATTTCTGGCCTTGGGGCACTGCTGTCTGGCCTTGGGACACAGCTGCGGTAGTTGGGCCATTGCTGGGATGTGGCTGGGGTGGCACGGCACTATGAGACGGTCCTACCGTGTCCCAGGCTGTCGTTCCCCGCAGCGTCCACGGTGCAGAGGAGTAGGCATCCATGCCCCGGTAGGCTGCGTCCAATGATAGTGCGAGTTCAGAGGCCTTGTTGAGGTCGAGGTCACTCTGCTCCAACAGTCGCTGTCGGGTGTAATTGGACCTGTGGCCCGCTACAAAAGCGTCCCGGATAAGTTCCTCTGTGTACACGGCGGCCTTTACATCCTTACAACCACAGGCCCGGCCAAGCACAGACAGTGCCTGAAGGTATTCCTCGGTCGATTCCCCAGGTTGTTGTTTACGACTCCCCAGAAGGTGCCTGGCGTACACTTCGTTCACTGGGCGCGTGTACTGGTCCTTGAGGAGCTTGATAGCATCCGCGTACGAGTTCGCGTCTTGGATGACCGAGTACACTCGGTGGTTCACTTTGGAGGTCAGGACATCCAGTTTGTCCTCGTCCGATTTGATTGCAGCGGAGGCGGTCAGGAATTTTTCGAAACACCTAAGCCAGTGAGTAAACTTGATGGATGAGTCCGCCTCCCGATGATCTAGGTCCAGGCATGCTGGTGTGAGGATCTTCTCCATTATAAAAATCTTGTTAATAAAATTGATGCGCTATCAATAACTCAAAAGACTGAGAATAAGCGAGTAATTAACAGGCTTTTATTAACAAGAGAATGAAGGTGTGCCTCGAGTGGTCGCCCGGTCCAGAATACAAAGGGGCTGTGGAGCAGTCACCTTTATACCTGGATTCGTGGGAGGAGTCAGCCGAGGCATGTACAGGTATGTACACAGTGGAATACAAACAGTGGTTTACCACATATACATTACATACATTACAGCAAGGATGCCTGAATCCATCGAGACACTGGCAAGGAGTGTCCAAGACTTCGGCGCAGCACAGGCCACGAGTGCGCAGGACTTCGGGACAGCACTGGCAAGGAGTGCGCAGGACTTCGGGACAGCACTGGAAAGGATTGTCCAGGGCTTCACTGAAGCACTGGCACCTGCCACGCAAGTGCTGAGTGCTGCCATGCAGTCACTCGCTGGTCTCATGCAGACGCAGATTGAGGCCACGCGAGCACTGACTGCTGCCACCCTCGCTGGATCAGGCAGGATTACCCAGGGCCCTTGCAGCACAACAGCAGGCCAGCAATCTGTGGACCAGCCGATTGCTGCGCATGCTGCGGTGCTGCCCCGTCAGAGTGCCAGTGTGTCGGCCGACCAGGGAGCTGCTGTCCGCTCTCAGGATGACAGCATTCCTGATGCTACCACTGGCACGTCTCCACTGCAGCTGCCACCACCTGTAGGACAGACTGCTTCCACCCATGCAGAGTTGGAGCAGTCAGCAGCCGAGCCCTCCAAGCCCAGAGCTCGTCCAGGCCATCCCTCAGGGGCATCTGCGCTTTTGGACAGTCAGCAGGCCTCCCCCAGCCTTGCTGCAGCCACTGGGGTCCCATTACGGAGGAGCTGCAGGGAGGGAAGGGGCCAATCTCGCAAGCGAAGCAGATCACCATCGAGGGGGAGAAAGTAGAAGGTGCTGCTCTTACCTGTTATTTGTAGAATTCAAGGCCGAGGATGCTGGCCTGAATGTTAATGATGTTTTGGACAGTCTCCCGGGTGTGCGAGTCACTTATGTGGCAGTCTGTTTGTTTAGCTTTTTGTTGCCATTGCTTTGTCATGCGGGAAGGAAGCACATTTTGTTAAATAAGCAAATTTCTTTATTTACAATGGCCATGTCTGCTCTTTACATACATTTTGCCCTTCACAGGCTTTGGGGTATCAGAACGGTTCCATTCCTGTTCTTGGAATGGCAGCAAGCATTCCGTGAGAGGGGCCTAGAAGCGACTTCTGATAAGCCTCTGACGGACGGCCCTTCCAGTTTCTGCCTCCCTCCCGTCTTGGTCCTCCTCCTCCTCCTCCTCTGCTGGTGCTTCAATGTCTGGTGGCATTGGCTGGGTCCTCAGGATGGTGAGGTTATGTAGTATGCAACACAAAACCACGAAGTGGGAGACTCGCTCAGGTGAATACTGAAGCGCATCTCCGGAATGGCCCAAAAAGCAGAACTTTTGCTTCAGCACGCCGATTGTGTGCTCAATAATGTTCCTGGTCGCTTGATGGCTCGCATTGTAGCGTTCTTCAGCAGGGGTGCTGGGCGAACAGAGCGGGGTCATCAGCCACGGGCACAGAGCACAGCCCTTGTCCCCAAGAAGCCAGCCTCCTGGGTGAGCCGGGGCCTCGAAAAGGTCTGCCACAGGGGTCTGGCGCAAGATGAAGGCGTTATGGCTGTTGCCTGGAAACTGGGCATTCACAGCGAGGATCAGCTGTCGGTGGTCACAGACCAGCTGTACATTCAATGAATGGAACCCCTTGCGGTTGTGGAACTCCTCCGCATTCTCTACAGGCGCCTGCAAAGCCACATGCATGCAGTCAATGGCGCCCTGCACCATGGGGAAGTCCGCTATTCTTGCGAAGCCCTCTGCGCGCTCCCTCTGCTTGTCTGGGGTCATTGGGAAGGAAATGTATTGCCGCCTCCTTTTAAAGAGGGCATCAGTCACTTGACGGATGCAGCAATGCACTGCGAACTGCGAGATGTTGGCTATGCCCCCAGTTGCAGCCTGAAAGGAGCCGCTTGCATAGAAGTTAAGGGCAACAGTGATCTTCACAGCCACCGACAGAGATGTCCTGCACCTTAGCTGAGGCTGCAGATCTGGCTGAAGCAGGTGGCACAGCTCAGTCACCACCTCCCTACTAAAGCGCAGCCTTCGGAAACACTGCTCCTCCGACATGTTCAAATATGAAAATTGCTGTCGGAAAATCCTGGTAGCGTAAGGTCTCGTGTGGCGACGTCTGTTGGCCCTCCTCCATCTGGCCATGCCTGCCCCTCTATCCCTGCGTCTCTGTGCCCTGTCACGATGGTTCAGAAGCAGGACGTTCCCATCCAATGCAGCCCCCATATTAAGTGCGCACAGAAAGTTTTGCCATTTCAGATGCTCACCAACAGCAAGGTAATGGTCAGAAGGCTGAAGTTCTTCTGCCAGCGCTGGCTCAATGTTGAAATGGCTCTCCGTCTGCAGCTGAGCAACTCTCTGTATCTCTCTAAGAAGTTGTGGTCCAAAAATGGCTGCCGCTTTTAAACCACACCAGTCCCCTTTAAAGAACTCCCCCCCAGCCCGACAGCGACTGGGAAACGTTCCAGGTAAGCGGTCCTTAGTAGTGCCAGGCGGAACGGAGGGGGGCACCACTGAATTTGCGGCCCGGGGCTCCCCAAAGGCGTTGCACACTGAAATGACATCATGATCTGCATGCGCCGGTGAGCCGGCGCTACGGTTTAGCACCGGCGCAAAATATCCGCTCAATATGGGGAGAGGTGCAGGGTTCGCTGCGCCCGGGCGCTAGTTGGTTAGCGCCCCACTTGTCGGCCTCTTTAGGCGCTAACGGGTGGCGCAAACAACCGAATTTTTCCCCAATGGCCCAGAAATTCGGGTCAGAGGCTTCCCGCAGGTGCAAGCCCCCGACCTGCACTTACCTAGCACGCCGGCCGTTGAGCTGTGGGCCTGCGTGGGATTCTGATCCTGGGCCTGCTCCAACTGCCGGAGTGCAGTGCTTGCATATCCCAGGGGTGCAGTTAGTTCGATGCGTCCCCTGGGATCACGTGGGCCATGGAGAGCCAATGGTAGCAAGGAATGCTTCATTCATAAAATTGACAGGAAGTGCTGTCAAAACCATAAATACTATAAGCCCCAAAACATCACTAAAACTTCAAATAATGTTATTTTTTAAATCACATTTTTAAAATAACTATAAATTATATAAAATAACTATTACAAACAATAATTTAAATTTTTGAAAAAAATAATTACATTTTCTAACAGGGCTAAAAATAAACTTACCTTTCTTTAAAGTATTTAAAAATAATAAACCTGTGGAAAAAATGTTTTAATTTTAATTAATTCACCACTTACCTTGTTAAAAGCAGGCCTTGCACCTGCTTTTTATATGTGTAACTCCTGGAGACATACCCTCCCGGAAAAACCTGGAAAAAAACCATAAGTTCGATGCGCACGCGCAGCCTCTCCAGCGCACGCGTTCCACCTCTGAACCCCTTCTTTCAAGGGAACGGAAGTTCCAGTTTCCTGCGCATGCGCAGTGCATGCACGAAACCGGCACTTCCATTGGGCCTACGGGTGAGTACCCCGTGCGTACTCACCCGTGGAGACCCGAATCTCTGGGCCAGTTGAAATAGAAACAAAAGTTGCATTTTTCTACTCAGTCAATGTAGGAATGTTTCTATTTTTGTAGCAGAGATAAAGAACCCTCAGCACGTTTTGTATACAGATGGAATATTCTGTGCCAGGGGCTAGCAGTCAACAACATCTGAAAGCAAAGCACATGGAGGAAGGGGAGTAACTTTTCATGTTCATATTACTGGTGAGGAGCACCCACCCCCTCATTGCTTCAACGAATCATCTCGTAAGTGATTCCAGGGCTTTCCCTCCCACCACTCGGACATCTCCTTTCCAAGACGAAAACCCTAAGGGGTAAAAATTGGGCCGCGCCCTTCACTGGGGCGCTAATTGATTTGCGCCCTCTTAGGGCGCTAACGGGAGGCGCAAATCAACCGAATTTAGCCCCCTAAGTCTCTCCAACCTTCCTTCATAGCACAGCCCTTTGTCATTAGGGGTCAGCCTCATAACTCTCCTCGGCGCTGCTTCCAGCACATGAATGTCTCCCTTGTTTATTAGCAACTAGTATCCAAGGTGCAGTCTGACCAGTGCATTGTACAGTTTGATCACGACTTCCTCCGACTTGTATTCCACTGTTTTGGCTGTGTAGTTCAACATTCCATTGGCTGTGTTGATTGTCGCTCTGAGTTGGTTGGACATGTTGAGCGTGAAGTCCACTAAGACTCCTGGATCTCATTCAACTTTATCCTCAGCTAATTCAACACCACTCATGGAGTACATGTGTTGCCCACTTTTCCTTCCTATGTGCAGTACCTCATATTTATTTGTATTAAATTTCATCTGCCATTGCAATTTGACAAATTTGCCATTGAGCTTTGGATAGGCTAAAAGCATCTTCTGTGTAACATTTTCCTGTTCCTGGGACTAGGGACAGGGTCACTGGCAAGGCTTGGAAGCTAAGCTAGAGCCAGGCCTGGTTAGTACCTGGAGGGGTGACCATCAGGGTAAGACCAGGTACAGAAGGTCACAGAAGGAGCCCCGAGGAGGGGCAGTTGGTGAGAAGGTCACGGAAAGAGGAGCGGCTGGTGAGCAGGCCCGGGCGTTGGGCTGAAGATTGTCAGACAGGAGGAATGGTGGAAATGGAATGGCGGCGCGCACCGACGCAGCGGCTTTGCTTCTCCCAGTCATGGGAGCTTGCAAGATCACATTTCGTTGTTCATGTACTTGTGCAATGACAATAAAGTTGAATTATTATTATTATTTTCTAGCATGAAGACTTTGTTCCGGGTTTTGCTAATGTTTCTTCTCTGCTGGTTTGTGCTTTGTGCCAGTTTCTGGATAAGGAGACAAACTGAAGTTATAGAAGAAGATTTAACACTTCTCAAAATGCTTTTGACCCCAACAGCCATTTGCCTGGCGCCACGTACATACTCTGAAGATCATTAATCAGCACAATACTGGAAGCAGCAATTCATCTCCCTAGCAAAGTATAACAAAGGCACAGCATGGATGTAATCCTTGTCTATAAAAAATTCAACCTCTGTCATTTTATCTGATCAGTGCACGGCAAATATTGTCAACGTTTGAAAATTAATTGTACTACAACTTTGTTTTATGCAAATAGTGTGCATGTCAGATCTCGGCAATATTTTTTTAAAAAGAGTTATTCCAATTTGTTCCCCTCCTGTTTGATACCAGCAACTCTCACTGGGTCACACAAATGGCAATGTTTGCCAATGTTTTGTATGACAGTGAAGATTTTTTTTAAACCTTGCTTGCTAGGAATGAAGTGGTAGGGCTGAGGGCTCACATATTGAGATATACTCCCTGATGTCCAATTACCAGTTTACCAGGACGGGGAGGGGACCCAATTGGTCATTTTTAGAATTCGCCTCTGAGGCTATTGGCCTTTGATTATATTTGCATTTTATTTTTACATTGATCAAATATTAAAATAGTTCACCTATAGCTTTTAGGGAAAACCGCTGCATTGCAAATTGAGTTGTAATCGTAGAATCATACAGCACAGAAGGAGGCCACGGATGTTGCCTGGCCTGCTAAGTTTTTCCAGCATCTTCTGTTGTTATTACAGAAGGGGGCCATTTGGCCCATCGTGCCTGTGCCGGCTCTTTGAAAGAGCTCTCCAATTAGTCCCACTACCATGCCTTTCCCCAGAGCCCTGCAAATTTTTCCTTTTCAAGTATACAGTATATCCAATTCCCTTTTGAAAGTTACTATTGAATCTGCTACCACCACCCTTTCAGGCAGCGCATTTCAGATCATAACAACTCGCTGTGTAAAATCATTTCTCCTGCTCTCCCCTCTATTGATGTAACTTAATGGAGACTCTAACATGTGAGTTCTATAAGCATTTCGTGGGTTACATTTCATTATTCAATATTACAGTCTAGTCCATATAAACATGTATCTGATACAAATACAACATTCCAAGTTGCTATTCCCAGCCATGCTCAGACTGTCGCAATCCCCACCCAACCATGACCTATATTGGCGAATACATTCATCAAAACTCAGCAAACACTGTTAAGTTTGCTCGTGCTGTCAAAATTGCCCTTAAAAAGGCTAACAAACATATAAATTGTATTCGTGGCAAACTTTGACTGACTGGGGACCACAAATCAATGAGCATTGAACAGTATCATTAACTAGGAGAGGTCACCATAATAAAGGCACCACATTCAGCAGAACCTCCGGGTAATTTGGCACTGACTATGTACAAGTAAAACATCCTATATTTCTAGTAAACAGCATATCCTCTCTCTCCTATTGCTTTATAACAGTAGGTTTTGATGGACTTGAGCTGAGCTAAGTATACAAGTTCAGCTAGCTTCAGTCATCTCGAGTGAATATTCTTTATTTCAAAAGTAGTAAAACTAGATAACACCGTATATAATAAGCCTTACTGACCTACATGGTTCCCAAGGTGCTTCTTAAGATGTATACTCTATTGAAAGTATCAATCTTTGGTCATAACTATTGTCTTCATTGTTGAAGATTTTAAGAGCAAGGAAGCCAAGTTAAAGGATGGGGAATTATTAATCCTGAACAAAACACAGGTAAAGCACCATTAGGTTGAACGAGGGGGCACTTCATTTGTATTTGGTGAATTAATTCACTGACAACTTTATACATATACAAAAAGCTCTTGTTTAAATGGCACTTTATCATCCGGAATACTTTAATAACCGGCAAAATAGAAAGATCTCAATACAAAACAACACCTCAATAACCGGTAATCTTGCCGATTCTACCATACATTTAATGAAACATTCTGTAGGTGAGTACCCAATTATACAGTACATTTCTTGATTTTTTATTTTTGTTCCTGTTAAAAATTCCCTTGGTAGGTATACCTCTCTGTTATTCAGAATTTTTCATCAACTGGCACCATCCTGGTCCCATAGGTGCCGGATAAGAAAGGGTTTACTGTAGTAGCCGATCCCTTGCAGCATTGCACATGGGGAAGGGGAGATCAAGTGTAGTTTTATGGTGAAGCAGGGTTAGAGGGTGGGGGGAGCCACTGGACCAGGGTGTGCAATTCAATCCCCATTTTCAAGCCCTACTTTTGGTCCTTTATTTTTATCTAATACTTTGATTTTAAATTGTTGTTTATAGTTGAATAACAAAATTTGGGAAGGCTAGAAGCAGAGGGTCGATTTTGGTGTTGAGCGCAGACTGGGTGGGTCGCGGGCGAGGCATCCCACCCTGATAACATCGGCAGGCCTGATCGAGTTTTGCTGGTCAGGCCTCCTCATTTAAACAGACCAGGCGAGTTGCCAGAAAAGCACACTGCTTAAAAGCAGCTCGCCGTTGGGAGGATGGGAAAGCCGGTTGGCCAAGTCATCGTGTGCCTGCAGCAGCACCTTAAAGGGGAGGGCAGGAACCATTGGGGCTTAAACGGAGTAGCAGATTTTGGCGGCAGGGAAAATTTATGAGCACACACAGCAGCAAGGACTTGAATGTATGGAAGCATTTGATGCTAAATAGAGTGGCAGATCTGCTTCCAGCTTTCCCAGACTGCAGCTAAGAGTAGTCAAGAGTCAGCCATATTGGTGTGGGACTGGAGTCACATTTAGACCAGACCAAGTAAGGATGGCAGGTTTCCTTCCTTAAAGGACGTTCGTGAACCAGGTGGGTTTTTACAGCAATCCGACAGCTTCATGGTCACTATAGTAATCTGGGATGTTATGATTAAGGTTATCCACCAGGTGGTGCTGTAGCTAGTGCTGCCACTAGTTAAGGTCAGGGGGTTGCTTCCTGTCAAGGTCAGCAAAGGTGGAATGCCAGGATGCAGGATGCAGGCCTGTTTTGTTTGCTACACAGTTGTTAATAAAGTACTCGTGCTAATTCTAAGATATCGCCTCTTCGAGTTCTTGTTCCACTACATGGATTTATCACATTTGGCGACGAGGTAAAAAGGACCCTGAATAAAGAAGAGAAGTCTGCCGGGACTTTTAAACAACAAAATCATGAGCTAAAGTTAGCTACCAGTTGGAAGAGAGCATGGCTGCCACGATAGGAATGGTTTCCGCTTTTGATATTCGATCACAAACCTGGGAAGAATACTGTGAAGTGTTGGGTTATTTCTTCAAAGCAAATGAAATAAATGATGCCGGAAAAAGGAAAGCCATTCTGCTTAGTTCAGTGGGAAGCCAGACCTACAGTTTGATGAGGGATCTGCTCAGTCCTGAAAAGCCTGGAGACAAATCATTTGTTGAATTAGTGGCCTTGCTCAAAGAACATTTCAACCCCAAGCCTAGTGAGATTGTACAGTGGTTCAAGTTTAATTCAAGGAACAGAAAAGAGGAAGAGAGTGTAATGGACTATGTCGCGGTGTTGCGTAAATTAGCACAAGATTGCAATTATGGGAACAACCTGAAGGAAATGCTGAGAGATAGGCTAGTTTGCGGAATAATGGACGACCGAATGCAGCGCAGATTATTATCCGAGACTGGGCTTACTTATGAAAAAGCATTGGAACTTGCTCAAGCCATAGAGACAGCGAACCGAGATGTAAAAGAAATACAGGGTTCAGACAGGGCTAATGCTAAGCAAGTTGCAGGTCAGGTTGTTGTGCACAAGTTAAACATGCATCAGAAACCACAACGTGAGTATGGGAAGGCATGATATAGATGCAAGGGCGATCACCTGGTGCGTGAATGCCGGTTTCTGGAGGAAAAGTGCCACAAGTGTGGGAAACAAGGACACATAAAACGAGCATGCAGGGCAAAATCACCTGTGGAGGAATCCAAACAAAAAGGGGGAGGAAAGCAAAACCAAGGGAGAGAAGTGACAAAACAGGGAGCACACCACATCAGCGGGGAAGCTGAGGAAGAAGAGGACATGTTCATAATGTATAGCATGTTAGAGAACATTCCAAAAGTGGCTCCTATCACATTGCAACTGACAGTAAATGACTCTAAGGTGAACTTTGAAGTCGATACAGGGTGCGGTGTAACCATAATGAACAAGGCAGAGTACTCAAAATTGTGGAACCGTGCAAAAGTTCCAGAGTTAAAGTCTTGCTCTCTGCATCTTAAAACATATACAGGTGGATGAGTAGTGATATTAGGTGCAGCTAATGTGACTGTGCATCACAGGGACACAGTGAAACAGCTACCTGTAGTTATAGTATCGGGTACCGGACCAAACCTGTTAGGTCGGGGCTGGATAAAAGAAATTAAATTAGACTGGGGAGCAGTAAATCAAATAAATGAGGGCAAACAGTTGACTTTGCAAGAAGTGTTGAATGAACATGAGAATGTGTTCAAGGAGGAACTTGGCACATTTAATGGCCCCCAGCTAAGATTTATATGGACAAGGAGGCACCGCCAAGGTTTTTTAAACAACGACCTGTGCCTTATGCCATGAAGCCAAAGGTAGAGGCTGAGCTTGACCATCTATTGAACATAAGAACATAGGAACATAAGAAATAGGAGCAGGAGTAGGCCAATCGGCCCCTCGAGCCTGCTCCGCCATTCAATAAGATCATGGCTGATCTGATCCTAACCGCCAATCTACTATCACAGAACCATCTCCTGAATCTAACAGAATTAGACACACGAAATAGGAGCAGGATCAGGCTACACGGCCCCTGGGCCCGCTCCGCTACCCACAGGGCCATGACCGATCCGAACCTAGACTCATGTCCAAATTCCTGCCCGCTCCCCGTAACCCTTAATTCCCTTTACTTCTAGGAAACTGTCTATTTCTGTTTTAAATTTATGTAATGATGTAGCTTCTACAGCTTTTTGGGGCAGCATATTCCATGGACCTACCACCCTCTGAGTGAAGTAGTTCCTCCTCATCTCAGTTTTGAAAGAGCAGCCCCTTATTCTAAGACTATGCCCCCTAGTTCTAGTTTCACCCATCATCGGGAACATCTTCCATGCATCCACCCGATCCAACCCCTTCACAATCTTATATGTTTCAATAAGATCGCCTCTCATTCTTCTGAACTCCAATGAGTAGAGTCCCAATCTACTCCACCTCTCCTCATATGTCCATCCCCTCATCCCCGGGATTAACCGAGTGAACCTTCTTTGTACTGACTCGAGAGCAAGTATGTCCTTTCTTAAGTATGGACACCAAAACTGTACGCAGTATTCCAGGTGCGGTCTCACCAATACCTTGTACAACTGAAGCAATACCTCCCTATTTTTATATTCTATCCCCCTAGCAATGAAAGCCAACATTCCATTGGCCTTCTTAATCACTTGCTGCACCTGCATACTAACCTTTTGAGTTTCGTGCACCAGGACCCCCAGATCCCTTTGTACTTCAGTACTTTCCAGTTTCTTGCCATTAAGATAATAACTTGCTCAACGACTTTTCCTGCCAAAGTGCATAACCTCACACTTTCCAGTATTGTATTCCATCTGCCAAATCTCTGCCCACTTACTTAGCCTGTCTATGTCCCCTTGAAGGTTTTTTATGTCCTCCTCACTCACTACGTTCCCCCCATCTTAGTATCATCTGCAAACTTTGATATGTTACACTCGGTCCCCTCCTCCAAATCGTTAATATAGATTGTAAAGAGTTGGGGACCCAGCACTGACCCCTGCGGAACACCACTAGTTACTGATTGCCAGTCTGAGAATGAACCATTTATCCCAACTCTCTGCCTTCTGTTAGATAGCCAATCCTCTATCCATGCCAGATTATTACCCCCAATCCCGTGATTTTTTTATCTTAAGCAATAATCTTTTGTGTGGCACCTTGTCAAATGCCTTTTGGAAGGCTAAATACACTACGTCCACTGGTTCCCCTTTATCCACCCTGTATGTTACTTCCTCAAAGAACTCTAGCAAATTTGTCAAACATGACTTCCCCTTCATAAAACCATGCTGACTTTGTCCTATTAAATTATGATTATCCAAATGTCCTGTTACTGTCTCCTTAATAATGGACTCCAAAATTTTACCTACCACAGATGTTAGGCTAACCGGTCTATAGTTTCCAGCCTTCTGTCTACTGCCCTTTTTAAATAAGGGTGTTACATTAGCAGTTTTCCAGTCTGCCGGGACCATTGCCGAGTCCAGGGAGTTTTGGAAAATTATTACCAATGCATCCACAATCCCTACCGCCACTTCCCTCAAGGCCCTAGGATGTAAGCCATCAGGTCCAGGTGATTTATCCGCCTTGAGTCCCATTATTTTACCGAGTGCCACTTCCTTAGTGATTTTGATCGTGTTTAGCTCCTCCCCCCCTTTAGCCCCCTCTTTGTCCAGTGTTGGGATATTCTTAGTGTCTTCTACTGTAAAGACTGATGTAAAATATTCAGTGTTTTTGCCATCTCCATATTTCCCAACATTAATTTCCCGGTCTCATCCTCTAACGGACCAACATTTACTTTAGCCACCCTTTTTCCTTTTATATAACTATAAAAACTCTTACTGTCTGTTTTTATATTTTTTGCTAATTTACTTTCATAATCTATCTTCCCTTTCTTAATCAATCTTTTTGTTATTTTTTGCTGTCTTTTAAAGTTTTCCCAATCCTCTATCCTCCCACTAGATTTGGCTACCTTATATGCCCTTGTTTTTAGTCGAATACTATCCTTAATTTCTTTACTTAGCCATGGATGGCTGTCTTTTCTTTTACACCCTTTTCTTCTCAGTGGAATATATATTTTTTGGAAGTTGTAAAGTAACTCCTTAAATGTACACCACTGATCATGTATCGGCTTACCCTTTAATCTATTTTCCCAATCCACTCTACTCAATTCCGCTCTCATACCTTCATAGTCTCCTTTATTCAAGCTTAGCATGCTTGTTTGAGATCCAACCTTCTCACCCTCTAATTGAATATGGAATTCAACCATGTTATGGTCACTCATTCCAAGGGGATCCTTTACTAGGACATTTTTAATTAATCCTGTCTCGTTACACAGGACCAGATCTAAGGTTGCTTGCCCCCTGGTCGGTTCAGTTACATACTGCTCAAGAAACCCATCCCTATTACACTCAATGAACTCATCCTCAAGGCAGCCCTGTCCAATTTGATTTGTCCAATTAATATGATAGTTAAAATCCCCCATAATTATAGATGTTCCCTTATTACAAGCCTCAACTATTTCCTGATTGATACTCCGTCCAACAGAGTTGCAACTGTTCGGAGGCCTATAGACTATGCCCACTAGTGTTTTTTTCCCCTTATTATTCCTTATCTCCACCCAAACTGTTTCATTATCCTGATCTTTTGACCCAATACCATTTCTCTGTATTACAGTGATTCCTTCCTTTATTAACATAGCCACCCCACCTCCCCTTCCTTCCTGCCTGTCCTTCCTGAGCGTTAAATAACCTGGTATGTTTAATTCCCAGGCATTGTCGCCCTGCAGCCATGTTTCTGTAATGGCCACAAGATCATACCCATATGTAGTTATTTGTGCCATTAACTCGTCTATTTTGTTACGAATGCTACATGCATTCAGATAGAGAACTTTCAAATATGTTTTGTGACACTTAGTTCCTGCTTTTGCCCTTTTTATTACTTTACCTTTTACTCCATACCTTCTGCCCCTTCCTGACACGCTCTGTTTTTTAATTTCCCCACTGCTACCTAAGTCTATGACCTTCTCTGTTGTCATTTTTATTATTTGCTCTCTCGGAACCTCCTCCCCACTAGTTAGTTTAAAGCCCTCTTTACAGCCCTAGTTATATGATCCGCCAGGACTCTGGTCCCAGCACTGGCCAAGTGAAGCCCATCCCAATGGAACAGCTCCCTCCTGCCCCAGTACTGGTGCCAGTGTCCCAGGAAGCAAAACCCATTTCTCCCACACCAGTCTTTGAGCCACCCATTTAACTCTCTAATTTTATTTGTCCTAGCCAAATTCGCTCGTGGCTCAGGTAATAATCCAGAGATTATTACCCTTGAGGTTCTGTTTTTTAATTTGACCCCTAGCTGTTCATAATCCTTTAACAGAACCGGCTTCCTAGTCCTATCTACGTCATTTGTACCAACATGGACCACGACAACTGGATCCACCCCTTCCCACTGCAAGTTTCTTTCCAGCCCAGAGGAGATGTCCTTAACCCTGGCACCGGGTAGGCAACACAGCCTTCGGGACTCTCGCTCTCGGCTGCAGAGAACTCTATCTATCCCTCTAATAATACTATCCCCTACCACTACAACATTTCTATTCACTCCCCCCTCTTGAATGGCCCCCCATTCCACGGTGCTGTGGCCAGGTTGCTCATCCTCCCTGCAGTCCCTGCTCCCGTCCCCACAGGGAGTAAGAACCTCGAACCTGTTGGACAAGAGCAAGGGCTGCGGCTCCTCCAGCTCTACCTCCTGGATCCCCGTACCTGCCTCACTCGTAGTCACACCATCCTGTCCCTGAGAGGGAACATACTGGAGCCAGTGAAATGTTCGGAATGGGCAGCTCCCATAGTACCTGTTTTGAAACCGGACAATTCGGTAAGACTCTGTGGAGATTATAAATTGACAGTCAATCGGGTGTCCAAACTAGAGCAGTATCCTATTCCCAAAACAGAGGATCTCTTTGCAAACCTGGCTGGAGGAAAGAAATTCACAAAGTTGGATATGAGTCATGCATACTTGCAGATTATACTGGGTGACGAATCAAAGAAGTATGTCACCATAAATACACACAAGGGCTTGTTTACATATAACCGCTTACCGTTTGGTGTCTCATCGAGTCCAGCTATCTTCCAGAGGACAATCGAAGGTGTACTGCAAGGGATTCCACATGTTTCCATCTATCTGGATGACATTTTGGTGATGAGAAGAACCAACCAGGAGCATCTGAGCACTCTGAGACAGGTATTACAGAGATTGGAGAGGGCAGGGTTACGACTCAAGAGGAGTAAGTGCACTTTCCTGGGGAATGAGGCAGTGTTCCTGGGACACAGAGTGGACGCCACCGGGCTCTATCCACTCAAGGAGAAGGTACAAGCACTGCAGGACGCCCCTGCTCCTACCAATGTGGCTGAGTTAAAAGCTTACCTGGGACTGCTGAACTATTATAACAGGTTTTTACCAAACTTGTCAACAGTGTTAGCACCGCTTCACAAACTACTGTGCAAGGAGACACAGTGGCAGTGGGGAGAGGAGCAGGGGGTTTCATTTGAACAGTCCAAGAAATTGATGCTGTCGTCGGATGTGCTGGCTCACTACAATGAAGAGACAGACATCATTCTCTCTTGTGACGCTTCACCTTACGGGGTGGGGGCAATTCTTTCACACCGCATGGAAGATGGAACTGAAAGACCAATAGGGTTTATGTCCCGAACTCTAACACCAGCGGAAAAACTATTCCCAGTTAGACAAAGAGGGGTTAGCAGTAATATTTGGGTTACAGAGGTCCACAAGTACATATATGGCAGGAAGTTCACCATATGCACCGATCATAAACCTCTTATCTCTCTTTTCAATGAAATGAAAGCAGTTCCACAGATGGTGTCACCCCGGATCCAGAGGTGGGCCGTGACGTTGAGGGCATATGAGTATGTCATCGTCTACAAGGCGGGCAAGTACCATGGAAACGCAGATGCCTTGAGCCATCTTCCACTGCCAGGCACACCTATCCGTTCAGCTCCAGAGGACAGAGTTTTGATGTTGGAGGACACTGACACGGCACTTGTGACTGCAGAGCAAGTAAGAACATGGACAGGTAAAGATCCAGTACTGTCTAGAGTTCGAGAATATGTGGTGAGCGGATGGCCACAGCATCTGGAAGGGGCTGACTTCACACCCTACAGTGTCAGGAAAACAGAGCTGAGTGTGCAGGATGGTTGCGTGTTGTGGGGAGCATGAGTGATTATTCCACAGCCAGCACGACAGTCTATCCTAGAGCAACTACATCAGTGTCATCCTGGGGTCTCGCGTATGAAAGCCTTGGCTAGGAGTTACTTGTGGTGGCCAAAGCTAGATGAGGAGATAGAAAATCTAGTCAAAACATGCAGCACTTGTCAGGCACACAGGAAGGCACCAGCAGCGGCTCCTCTCCACCCCTGGGAGTGGCCGGATAAACCATGGAGAAGATTGCACTTAGATTATGCGGGTCCATTCATGGGGAAGATGTTACTCATAATCATTGATGCACATTCCAAATGGATGGATGTTTATCCTGTTAATTCTGCTTCCTCCACTACTACTATAGACTGCCTGCGTCAGAGCTTCAGTAATCAAGGGCTACCGGAGATCGTGGTAAGTGACAATGCCACTTGTTTTGTGAGTACAGAGACAAAAGAGTTCATGAGAAAAAATGGCATAGTGCAGGTGACCTCGGCTCCATATCATCCATCCTCAAATGGACTTGCGGAGAGAGCCGTACAAACATTTAAAGAGATGATGAAAAAAAGTGCAGAAGGGAGTTTAGCAGCCAAAGTGTCACGGGTTCTGTTCAGCTACAGAATAACACTTCAATCCACCACAGGACTCTCTCCTGCTGCGATGTTATTAGGTCGTAGACTATGGTCCACTCTTGACCTTGTCCACCCATGGCTAAAAAGGAAAATGGAAAACAGACAAAACAACCAAAAAGAGAACCATGACAAAAGAACAAAGAGCCAAAGTTTTGGAGAAGGAGATGCGGCCCTTACCAGGAATTTCAGTTATGGACCAAAGTGGATTCCTGGCTTCATAGACTCAATTACAGGGCCAGTATCATACAAGGTCATGTTGGGAGATGGTAGGGTAGTACGCAGACATGTGGATCAGATACTTCACAGACACGGGGAAATTGAAATGAAGGTTCCAGAGGCAATGGCTGAGGACAGGTTTGCCCCCAGTTATCCAAGTGCATCTGTGGTGCCACCACCATGGACAGAAACAATTCCACAGGAACCTATTCTTCAAGAGGAAACCATCGTTGCAGAGTCAGATACTCTGAGCACTGCTCAGGACCAGCTGGTGACTTCACCACAAACAAGCAGGGACTTTACTGTTAGACGTTCACAAAGGACTCGCAAGCCACCAGAGAGATTGATACTGACCTGTTAGATTCATCACGTATGGAACATAGTGAATGGAGACTTCTTATGTGACCCTTAGGAATGGTTGGTTGTTAAGATATTCATACTGAAATCTTAAGGGGGGAGGAACATAGTAATCTGGGATGTTATGATTAAGGTTATCCACCAGGTGGTGCTGTAGCTAGTGCTGCCACTAGTTAAGGTCAGGGGGTTGCTTCCTGTCAAGGTCAGCAAAGGTGGAATGCCAGGATGCAGGATGCAGGCCTGTTTTGTTTGCTACACAGTTGTTAATAAAGTACTCGTGTTAATTCTAAGATATCGCCTCTTCGAGTTCTTGTTCCACTACATGGATTTATCACAGTCACTTTTACTGACACCGGTATTTTTTCCCCAGATTTTTTAAAACTGAATTCAAATTTTCGTACTTCCATGGTGGGATTTGGATTTGGCCTCTGGATTGGTATTCTGGTAACATAACCACTACACTCCCCTACCCCTTCTGTCACTACCAAGGTGAAATTATCAGATGTTATATTCATCTCACCTACACGATGGGGTTATTTCCACACAACATCCTTCCCCATTTCCGTCCCAAAAGAAAATGTTGTTTCAAAGATTTGGGAACATCCTTATAATAATGTCTATAGTTTGGTCCCACAGTGGACCTGGTCAGAGAATGTGATTTGTACAATGGAAAATAGGATGGGATTCAAAGCCCTTGGAACTGATGGTACAGCAATACTCCAGAGTTTTGCTACAGCCTTGATTGCAACCCAAAACAGATACTGTTTGCAATCTAATTTGTTCTTGAGTGCATCGTGCCTGAGGTTTGATTCGGAGCTCAAAGTCCCGAGAGGAATTCATATTTTTTATTTCCGTTTGCCTTTTTTGTTTTTAGGAAGATGGGACATAAATGATGTACAAAAATCATTCGGAATACTATAATCCCTGGAGCCTGTCATATTTTGCTTTACTTCACCACCTCCGGTTACCACTTCATCGAAACACATCAGATTTGTAACATTCCTAGTACTACCAAAAAATAAGGAAGCTGACAAATAATTGAAACCAAAACAACAAAAATAAGAACAACGCCATCTGTTAACAAGTTTATTCTGTGATTTAGCTCCACAACACAGACATGGACTAAATGAGCATGTATCTGGAGAGGGGGTGGAAGGGGGGAGGAGGAGGTAATACACTGAGGCGAGAAGGATGAAAACCATGGTGGTTTGTTCGTTTTGTTCAGAGGAGAACATGAATCCCATTTGTTCATTTTGTTCAGGGGAGAACATGAATTCCACACTGCTGCACAATCTTGTCGGGCTCGGTCGGACTTCTCTTGTAGTGTCCAGTAAACCCCTCAGCCAAGAAGCCCCAGTTACTGTTCCCTGATGTTTGCTTCAGCGCCACTCGACCGGTGTAATTTATAGCTGTGTTTATTCTCAGCTGTTGTACGGTGGCCAGCCCAGGCCCATTGCCTTCTAGTTCCTGTGTTTTCTCTTGCCGTGACCTTGTGCATGACTTCATACCTCCACATTATCCTCTCTGTGTTGGCCGTGTTGTTACAGCCTCTCATCACACTGCGACCAGCTGCTATTTATTACAAGTTTGCTCTGTGTTAATAGCAGCAACCTGCTGCCTCCACACTGAAACAAAATGATGGTCCAGCGTTTCTGCACAGTTTGCACATTCTGGCATCTTTTAACTCTTAAATCAAAACCTGTTCCCCTTTCAGCTGACTTTTTAAAAATTCTTTGTCGCATTTGATCTGTTAACGAAAGATCTGTGCTTTACAAAACCTATTTCATCATCGGAAATGAAACAATTGTTTAATATCATTTTAACGAATGTTGCTCTTTAATTACAATTGGTGGTGGTATTCTATCAACAACCTACCAAGCAAAAGACGGAATTTTACAAACAAATTATTTTGAAAGAAACCGGTAGACTATCATTCTGTCACACAGTCCCTCCCCCCCCCCTGCCAACACTGCTGCCATTTTAAATCTGTGGGTTGAGAATACAAATACTATTTCCATTAATCAGGGCCAGAGTGATCCCCTGGACTTGTTTCGATCGCCGAAGGGGGGAATCGGAAAGGAATTTTCCAGATTTTGTTTCCCTCCTTGGCCTGGGTTTTCACCTCCCCCAGGAGATTACATGATTTCCGGGTGGGGTGGGTGGAGAGTGTTCATATTGTGATGCACAAGACACCACAATTATAGTGGACAGGCGGAATGGGCCAGGAGGTCTTTTCCTGTCTGGCATTTTTGACTGTTTGTATGTTCCACCCACTTGCAGCCTGGCCATAGGCTCTCTGCAGGACAGTGGGTGGATCAGTCGGTCATTGTTCCCACCTGTCACTCCAGCTTATTATACAACATAAAGATGAGGTTGGACAGAGATTAGTATCGAGCAATGAACTCCTCAACTCAAATTTCAGCGAAAATTAAATTAGCTTCTTCAAGTAGCCAAGTATGAAGAGCAAAAATGGAAATATTGACATCATTTGAAAATATTATTACACAAATTGTTCTCTGGATACAAGGGTAAATTTTGCAAGACTCTGCTCCCGGTGTGGAGTCCTGCTCCACGGGAGAGCAGATTGACAAATCAGCCATTTATTCGGGAGCGCCATAGCTAAGGCATGAATCTGATCTCTGCTCCCCCCAAATGAAACACCAGGCAAGGAGCAGTGAGACAAAATTTACCCCGAATATTCTTGCTGTTGTTTCGCACATTCCTTTGGGGTTTCTATCGTGCAGTAACAGGGAACGAGTCTGCACAAACATTTGCACAGGCCCCACGAAGACATATTCTTCCTAGTCTGGGCCATGATATCTCGGGGGGGGGGAGCAGAGGGTGGGATATGAATTTATCAAAATCAATTTTACTCTGGTAAGTTTTTTACTTACATCTTGTAACTCTGATTATTTATTCCTCCTTACATATATACGAACAATGACGGAACAGGTAAAGACCCTCTGGTCCATCCTTATCTGAGGAAGGATGTTCTTGCCATGGAGGGAGTGCAGCGAAGATTCACCAGACTGATACCTGGGATGACAGGAATGACGTATGAAGAGAGATTGGGTCGATTGGGCTTATACTCACTGGAGTTTAGAAGAATGAGAGGGGATCTCATTGAAACTTATAAAATTCTAACAGGACTAGACAGACTAGATGCAGGAAGGATGTTCCTGATGGGGAAGTCCAGAACCAGGGGTCACAGTCTAAGGATAAGGGGTAAGCCATTTAGGACTGAGATGAGGAGGAATTTCTTCACCCAGAGAGCGGTGAACCTGTGGAATTCTCTACCACAGAAGGCAGTTGAGGCCAACTTATTAAATATATTCAAGATGGAGTTAGATATATTTCTTAAGGCTAAAGGGATCAAGGGATATGGAGAGAAAGCAGGGACAGGGTACTGAATTTGGATGATCGGCCATGATCACATTGAATGGCGGAGCAGGCTCGAGGGGCCGAATGGCCTACTCCTGCTCCTATCTTCTATGTTTCTATGTTTCATCCAGCCCTTTCCACACAATTGCGATAACTTGTGCATCACAATATATACACTCCACCCCACCCAAAACCATGTGATCGCCTGGGAGAGGCAGAAAAAGATAAAAACCCAGGGGGAAAATGTAGTGTCTGAGTATAAATAATACACGGACTGCAGGAGAACAATAATAACAGGTATTTACTGAACAGAGGGTAACTTAAGACTGACGTACAGAAGCCTGCTATGGCTTTATATACAGGGGTGGTCACTGCTGGTACTGCAGTATAGAATCAGTTCTTCTCTTAAAGGTACATACACAACAATTCCTCCCCTTTTAGATAAACAGTACATAACATTCATTTAACAACTAAATAATAACTAGCTACAATTACAATTTTCTCTGTACTATATACATCAACTGAAATAATCATTTATAAGTTCAGTCTTTGAGGAGGCTTCCTGATCCTGACTGGATAGCGCCTTTCTCGAGTATCCTGTTCTTGCGGCGGAGTTGATTCTGGCTCATTGTCATTGGTTGGTTCGTCAGCTTCCAATACCACTGCTTCTGAGGTAGACGCAATCTGTACTTCGGGTTGATTACCAGGTGCACCTGCTCGTGGTATGGGTTTGGCTTGTTCCTGTGACTCTAGAATCTGGTCAGCATGGTGTAGTGTATGTACTCGCAGAAGGAACTATATTCTGCAGCCCCTGTATACTGCAGTACCAGTAGTGACCACCCCTGTATATAAGCCTGTGTAGTAACTTTGCATAGTTAGTTCCAGTTTGTCTCCACTCAGTAAAGACCTGTTATAACCAACTCCTGCAGTCCGTGTCTCAATTACACACGGACATAATACTGGCGATGAGCAGATCCGAACTTACCTACAGTCTGCACCACCTCATGGGGATCCATCCCTGAAGCAAAGTTGTCAGAGGTCGAGGCCAGAAGGAAGAAAGAAAAAAAAACAATCAGAAGAAATGGGCGTCGACCATGGGCAACCGCCTCTGATTCACCGGAGTGAAAGATTTGCAGGAGAGGCTGTTGAGAGCGGGGCTTGGTTATCCTGTCGATGGTGTTCCAGCTAATCGGGCTGGTGGCAGGTAGTACACTGATCCTTCCTGGGCTGCGGCGAGCTAGAGCTCGATCGGATGGCTTTTCAACGGGGCCGAGCAGCGTTGTCGGGAAGAGGAGAGAGAGAGAGAGGGTGGAGCACACAGGGCGCGGCCGGTGCTACGAAGCCGGGCAGCGTACAGACCCGAGAAGAGGGAGGAAAGTGTCCCACAGGGTTGCTCTGACGATGGGGAAATAAAAGAAATTAGAAGCACAGAAAGCCGCGAGGAGCTGCAGTTTGCCACGGGAACTGTGGAGAGCGGCGTTAGCAGCAGCGCAGGGGGAAGTGCACGAAGACCATAGGGTGTCGCCATCAAGGCATAAAATGCCAGCAACAGCGCTAGCAGCAGCGGAGAAGACGGAAAGCGCGGGAGGCGCCATTTTGTTAAATCGGGGAAGAAGGCAAAGCGCGGGAGGTGCCATCTTAGATTTCCAAGATGCCGAAGACTGGCAATATCACTGCCTTCAATAATGCAATAGAAGACTGGACCATGTATGTGGAAAGAGTCGAAGTATATTGCGAGGCAAACGAAGTAGCCGATGAGAAAAAGGCATCGGTACTACTAAACTTAATGGGCGCAAGAACGTACGGCCTATTGCAGAACCTGATTACTCCAGCCAAACCGATGGCGAAGAGTTTTAACGAAATTGTTGATATCCTACAGGAACACCTAAATCCTACACCGCTGCTGATAGCAGAAAGATTTAAATTCCACAGGAGAAATCAGCATAAAGATGAGAGCAATGCTGATTACCTTACGGAACTACGCAAGCTATCAAAGCACTGCCAGTTCAGAGCAGGACTGGCAGATACCCTACGGGACAAATTTGTCTGTGGACTCCTGAGTGAAGGAACCCAGAAGAGGTTACTCTCAGAGAAAGAGCTGATGCTAGATAAGGCTTTCAGCGTGGCAGTATCGTATGAAGCAGCAGCAAGGGGAGCTGCGGAAATACAGCAAAAGCCACAGGAATACGGCACCCACGAAATGACACGGGGATTTGAAAAATGTTATCGCTGCGGCAGAACAACCCATGACCAGAAGGATTGCTGGTCCAAGGACAAAATATGCAGGCAATGCGAAAAGATGGGACACATTGCACGAGTTTGCAGGTCTGGGAAGAAGACTAACGACAACAAAAAGGCTACTAAGGAACAGTACAGGAAAGTACAAAAGATGACAGACAGTAGTTCCGAAGACCAGATGAGCGATAGTGAATCCGGGAACAAGAGACTAAGCTGTCTCAAACTTCACAACGTAATCGCAAAAGAGGATCACCGAACCATTTGGGTCACCCTCACGATAGCAGGGTCCCAAGTCAAAATGGAATTGGATAGAGGATCAGCCCTGACCGTCATGAATCGGCGAGACTACGAGCGGCTATTCTCACACATACCCTTGAAAGAGACATCCATTGTCTTGAAGACGTATACGGGGCAAAAAGTATACTCCAGAGGGAAAATAAGGTTGCCTGTCGAATACAACGGCAAGGAAATACCGAAATTGTATCTGTACATACTGCAAGATGGTGGACCACCGTTATTGGGATGTGAATGGATCAGAAAGATAAGTTTAGACTGGCACTCCATTCAGGCACTGATGGTGGCTGGTAAGAAGGATGATGACGTCACACCTGGACGATTGTCAAAAATCTTAGCTAACGCCAAAGAGGTATTTCAACAAGAACTGGGAACTCTTAAAGGCATAACCGCCTTGATAAAAATAGAAGAGAATGCAATTCCCAAGTTTTTCAAAGCAAGACCGGTACCATATGCAATTCGCCCAGCCGTCGAGGCAGAACTGGAGAATCTGGAGAATGCAGGCATGTTATCTAAGGTAGACTGGAGCGAGTGGGCGACACCCATCGTTCCTGTCATGAAGAAAATGTTAAACAATAAGTCTGAGGAGCCAAGGAAGGTTCGCATCTGTGGGGACTTCAAGGTGACGGTGAACTCAGTCCTTCACACAGTGCAGTATCCTCTCCCGAGGATAGAAGATATTTTCACCTCACTATCTGGAGGGAAGCGTTTTACAAAAATTGACCTAGCACAAGCATATTTGCAGATGGAGGTTGAAGAATACTCTAGGAAGTATCTCACGATAAACACTCACAAAGGTCTTTACCAGTATAATCGACTGGTATTCGGAGTAGCATCAGCTCCGGCGATATGGCAAAGAGCGATGGAACAAGTTCTGCAAGGGATTCCGGGGACTCAGTGTTACTTGGACGACATCCTAGTGACAGGTGAAGATGACAGTGAACACCTTGCCAACCTAGAGCAGGTGCTCACTAGACTAAGAGAACATGGGCTACGAGCCAATCGCCCCAAGTGCGAGTTTTTTAAGAAACAGATATCGTATTGTGGCCACGTGATTGATGAAGAGGGGTTACATAAGTCCCCTGACAAAATTGAAGCAGTAGTTAAGGCTCCAGCGCCTGAAAATGTGTCGCAACTGAGGTCATTCCTCGGATTGGTGAATTACTACCATAAGTTTTTGCCGAATTTGTCCACAATTCTGCACCCACTGAACGCCCTACTACAAACTGGAGTAGCATGGAAATGGAGCGATGAATGTAAGCGGGCCTTTCAGAAGAGTAAAGACCTAATCACTTCAAGAGAAGTATTGGCTCACTCCAACCCATCACTACCGATAACATTGGTCTGTGATGCGTCTCCCTACGGCATTGGAGCGGTACTGTCACATAAATTCCTTGATGGTTCAGAGAGGCCGATAGCTTTTGCGTCACGCTCGTTAACTTCAGCCGAGCGTAACTACGCCCAGATTGACAGAGAGGCCCTCAGCCTGGTGTGGGGGGTGAAGAAGTTCAATCACTACCTGCACGGTCAGAAATTTACTCTACTAACTGATCATCAACCTCTTGTCTCCATTTTCAACCCTCAGAAGGGCGTCCCGATAATGACAGCACAACGGCTACAGAGGTGGTCCCTTTTCCTAGGGGCACACCAATATGACATCGAGTACAAAGGAACTAAACAGCATGGGAATGCTGATGGATTGTCGCGCCTACCATTGCCGACGGTGGAAGAAGCACCTGCAGTGGATCCAGTGGAGATATTCCACTCGACCATAGTCGAATGTCTACCTGTGACGAATGCAAACATAGAAAAGGAAACACGAAATGACCCGACACTCTCCTGGGTCTATGATTTAACGGTGAAGGGATGGCCAGCACATGGCGAACCACTGTTGCCAGCATTCTCGCCGAGAAGAGAACAGCTGTCAGTGTGCAGAGGAACCTTGATGTGTGGATCAAGAGTGGTAATTCCACCCAAATTGAAGGATAGAGTGCTCAATGATCTTCATGAGGGTCATCTGGGAGGGGTAAAAATGAAGAACTTAGCCAGAGCGTTTGTGTGGTGGCCGGGAATCGATAGAGAAATCGAAGAGATGACCAAGAGCTATACAGGATGCCAGAAGGTCCAAAACGCTCCACCACAAGCCCCTCTATATCCATGGGAGTGGCCCTCATCTCCATGCCAAAGGGTGCACATTGATTTTGCTGGTCCATTTATGGACTCGATGTTTTTAATTGCGGTGGATGCACATTCAAAGTGGCCAGAGGTAATAAAAATGTCCTCAACCACCACAGAAAATCTATCACAGTCTTACGAACCATATTCGCCAGAAATGGACTGCCTGAACAGATTTGCTCCGACAATGGACCACAGTTTGTGTCTGAAGAGTTCCGGAGGTTCTTAAAGAACAATGGTGTTAAGCATTACACATCCGCCCCATATCATCAATGGATTGGCCGAGAGGTTCGTTCAAACATTCAAGAAGGCTATCAAGGCAATGTGTAATGAAGACATACCCCTACAACACAAGGTGGATAACTTCTTGTTTGCCTAGCGGAATGCGACACATGCGGTTACCAACCAAACTCCAGCCATGATGTTCTTCAATCGAAGACTACGATGCCGCTTGGATTTGGTTAAGCCAAACATCAGAAGAGATGTGGAGAACAGGCAGTTTCAGAATATGAATGAAAGGCCGACCAGGAGTTTTAAGATAGGTCAACCAGTTTTGGCCCGGGACTACCACACAGAGAAATGGCAACCAGGAACGATCTGTACACGGCAAGGACCTCTAATGTATACCGTGGACGTTGGAGAGAGCATTGTAAGACGCCATGCTGACCAGATTCTAGAGTCACTGGAAAACGTCAATTCCACACCACGATCCGATACACCTGGTGATGAAACCGAAGTACCAATTGCATCTACCTCAGAATCGGGAATATTGGAAGCAGACGAACCCAACAACGACGTTGATTCCGAATCAACTCTGCCAGAAGAACCTGAGACCCCAAAGAGGCGTTATCCAGACAGAATCAGGAAGCCTCTGCAAAGACTGAACTTATAATTGCTTAACTTCAGCTAATGTATATGACAACTGTAATTGTAAATATGTTATTTAATTATTAATCGAATGTTATGTACTGTTTAGCTAAAAGGGGAGGAATTGTAGTGTATGTACTTGCAGAAGGAACTATATTCTGCAGCCCCTGTATACTGCAGTACCAGTAGTGACCACCCCTGTATATAAGCCTGTGTAGTAACTTTGCATAGTTAGTTCCAGTTTGTCTCCACTCAGTAAAGACCTGTTATAACCAACTCCTGCAGTCCGTGTCTCAATTACACACGGACATAATACATGGCAACTCACGATGCTCTCTCCAACATCCACTGTGTACATTAGTGGTCCCTGCTGTGTGCATATCGTTCCTGGCTGCCATTTTTCTGTTCGGTAGTCGCGGGCCAAGACTGGTTGCCCTATCTTGAAGCTCCTGGTTGGCTTCTCATTTATGTGCTGGAATTGCTTATCCTCAACATCTCGTCTTATGTTTGGTTTGAGCAAATCCAGGCGTCATCTTAGCCTTCAGTTGAAGAACATTACGGCTGGAGCTTGGTTGGTGACTGCATGTGTCGCATTCCGGTAAGCAAACAAGAAATTATCCACCTTGTGTTGTAGTGGTATGTCGTCATTATACATTGCCTTTATGGCCTTTTTAAAGGTCTGAACAAACCTCTCAGCCAATCCATTTGTGGCTGGATGATATGGGGCAGATGTGTAATGTTTCACCCCATTATTCCTCAGAAACCTCCGGAAATCCTCGGACACAAACTGTGGCCGATTGTCGGAGCAAATCTGTTCTGGCAAGCCATTCCTGGCGAAGATGGTCCGTAGGACTGCAATAGTTTTCTCCGTGATGGTGGAGGACATTTTGATGATCTCTGGCCATTTCGAATGGGCGTCCACAGCGATTAGGAACATTGAGTCCATAAATGGACCAGCAAAATCAATGTGTACCCGTTGCCATGGAGATGAGGGCCACTCCCATGGATGTAGCGGGGCCTGTGGTGGAGCATTTTGGACCTTCTGGCATCCTGTGCATCTCTTGGTCATATCCTCAATTTCTTGATCGATTCCCGGCCACCACACAAACGCCCTGGCTAGGCTCTTCATTTTTACCCCTCCCAGATGACCCTCATGAAACTCATTGAGCACTCTATCTCTCAACTTGGGTGGAATTACCACTCGGGATCCACACATCAAGGTCCCCCGGCACACTGACAGCTGTTCTCTCCTTGGCGAGAATGCTGGCAACAGTGAGTCGCCATGTGCTGGCCATCCCTTCACCGTCAAATCATAGGCCCGAGAGAGTGTCGGGTCATTTCGGGTTTCCTTCTCTATACTTGAGTTTGTAACAGGTAGACATTCGACTATGGTCGCATGGAATATCTCAACAGGGTCCACTGCAGGTGCTTCCACTACCGTAGGCAACGGTAGGCGCGACAGCCCATCAGCGTTTCCATGCTGTTTCGTACCCTTGCACTCTATGTCGTACTGATGTGCCCCTAGAAAATGTGACCATCTTTGCAGCCGTTGCGCCGTCATCACCTGAACGCCCTTCTTTGGGTTAAAAATGGAGACCAGGGGCTGATGATCAGTCAGTAGGGTGAATTTCTGCCCGTGCAGATAGTGATTGAACTTCTTCACCCCCCACACCAGGCTGAGGGCCTCCCTGTCAATCTGGGCGTAGTTACGCTCAGCTGAGGTTAACGAGCGCGACGTAAAGGCTATTGGCCTCTCTGAACCGTCAAGGAATTTGTGTGACAGCACCGCTCCGATGCCATAGGGAGACGCATCACATGCTAACCGAATCGGTAGTGTTGGATTGTATTGGGCCAATACTTCTTTTGAAGTGATTAGGCATTTACATTTCTGAAAGGCACGCTTACACTCATCACTCCATTTCCATGTTACTGCAGTTTGCAGTAGGGCGTTCAGTGGGTGCAGAATTGTAGATAAATTCGGCAAGAACTTATGGTAGTAGTTCACCAACCCGAGGAACGACCTCAGTTGCGACACATTTTCCGGTGCTGGAGCCTTGACTACAGCCTCAATCTTGTCCAGCGACTTATGCAACCCTTCCTCATCAATCATGTGGCCACAATACGAGATTTGTCTCCTGAAGAACTCGCATTTGGGGCGGTTGGCTCGTAGCCCATATTCCTGTAATCTCGTGAGCACCTGCTCCAGGCTGGCAAGGTGTTCACTGTCATTTTCGCCCGTAACCAGGATGTCGTCCAAATAACACTGAGTCCCCGGGATCCCTTGCAGGACTTGTTCCATCGCCCTCTGCCAAATAGCCGGGGCTGATGCTACCCCGAATACCAGTCAATTGTACTGGTAAAGGCCTTTGTGAGTGTTTATCGTGAGGTATTTCCTAGATGCTTCTTCCACCTTCATTTGTAGATACGCTTGGGCCAGATCAATCTTTGTAAAGCGTTTCCCTCCAGATAGTGAGGTGAAAATATCTTCTATCTGTGGAAGTGGATATTGTACTGTGTGCAGGACTGGGTTCACAGTTACCTTGAAGTCCCCACAGATGCGAACCTTCTTCGGTTCCCCAGGCATGCTGCTCAATGATTTCTTCATTACAGGAACGATGGGTGTGGCCCACTCGCTCCAGTCCACCTTGGACAGCACACCCGAACGCTCCAGACTCTCCAGCTCTGCTTCAACGGCAGGGCGGATCGCGTAAGGTACCAGTCTGCCCTTAAAAAATTTTGGGTTTGCGTTATCTTCGATTTTTATCGTTGCCGTTACTCCTTTTAGAGTCCCAAGTCCTTGTTGGAACACCTCTTTTGCGTCAGTTAGAATCTTTGACAGTCGTCCAGGTGTGACGTCATCATCCTTTTTATCAGTCACAGTTAGCGCCTGAATGGAGTGCCAATCCAATTGTATTTTTCGGATCCATTCATGTCCCAATAATGGTGGTCCTCCATCTGGTAATATATATAGATACAGTTTCTGTGTTTCCTTGCCGTTGTATTTAACTGGCACCCTTATTTTTCCTCTGGGGTAGACTTTTTGCCCCGTGTATGTCTTCAATACAATGGACGTATCCTTCAAGGGTACGTGTGAGAATAGCCGCTCATAGTCTCGTCGATTCATGACAGTTAGGGCTGATCCTGTGTCCAATTCCATCTTTACTGGGGACCCTGCTATCATGAGGGTGACCCAAATGGTTCGGTGATCCTCCTTTGCGATCACGTTGTGTAACTTTAGACAACTTAGTCTCCTGCTCCCGGAGTCCTTATCACTCTCCTGATCTTCCGAACTACTGTCTGTCAATTTCTTTACTTTCTTGTACTTTTCCTTAGTAGTTCTTGTAGTGTTGGTTTTCTTTCCCGACCTGCAGACTCTTGCTATGTGTCCCATTTTCCCACATTGCCTGCATACTTTGTCCTTGAACCAGCAGTCCTTCTGATCATGGGTTGTTCTGCCGCAGCGATAGCACTTTTCTGCTCCATACGCCATTTTGTTAGCGCTGTATTCCTGTGGTTTCTGTTGTATTTCCGTAGCTCCCCGTGCTGCTGCTTCGTAGGATACTGCCACACTGAAAGCCTGTTCTAGCGTCAGGTCCTTTTCCGAAAGTAGTCGTTTCTGGGTTCCTTCACTCTGGAGCCTGCAGACAAACTTATCCCGTAAGGTGTCTGCCAGTCCTGCTCCGAACTGGCAGTGCTTCGATAACTTGCGTAGTTCCGTAATATAGTCAGCATTGCTCTCATCTTTGTGCTGGTTTCTTTTATGGAACTTGAATCTTTCTGCTATCAGCAGCGGTGTAGGGTTTAAGTGTTCCTGTAAGATATTAACAATCTCCTCAAAACTTTTCTCCATTGGTTTAGCTGGGGTAATTAAATTCCGCAATAGGCCGTACGTTCTTGCGCCCATCAGATTTAATAATACCGACGCCTTCTTTCCATCGGCCACCTCATTTGCCTTGCAGTACACTTCAATTCTTTCCACATACGTGGTCCAGTCTTCTACCTCGTTGTCGAAAGCAGTGATACTGCCACTTTTCGGCATCTTGGGTGATTAAAATGGCGCCTCCTGCGCTTTTTCTTCTTCACCAATGGATTAAAATGGCGCCTCCCACGCTTTTCCTTCTTCCCCAATGGAATAAAATGGTGCCTCCCGTGCTTTTCCTTCTTCCCCTTGCTGCCACGCTGCTCCTAGCGTTCTGCAGGTTAATGGCGGCGACCCGTGGCTTCGGCGCGTCTCACTTTTCCTTCCCCTTGTTTTATTTTTGCTACGCTGCCCAGTTCTTGAGCACCGACCGCGCCCTGTGCGCTCCACCCTCTCTCTCTCTCTTTTCCTCCCAACGACACTGCACGGCCCCTTTGCAGAGCCGCTCGATCGAGCTCGAGCCCGCCGCAGTCCGGAAGGGTCAGCGCACTGCCTGCTACCAGCACGATTTGCTAGAACACCTTGACTGGGGAGCCAAGCCCAGCTCTCCACAGTCTCTCCTGCAACTCTCCGAACTCCGATGGATCCTTGGGCGGTTGCCCGCGGTCGACGCCTGTTGTTCTGACTTCGACCTCCAAAAGCTTCTTCTCAGGGAAAGATCCCCGTGAGGTGATGCAGTACTGCAGGTGAGTTCGAACCTGTTCGTCGCCAATGTAGTGTCCGAGTATAAATAATACACGGACTGCAGGAGAACAATAATAACAGGTATTTACTGAACAGAGGGTAACTTAAGACTGACGTACAGAAGCCTGCTATGGCTTTATATACAGGGGTGGTCACTGCCGGTACTGCAGTATAGAATCAGTTCTTCTCTTAAAGGTACATACACAACAGAAAATATCTGGGAAATTCCTCTCTGACCCATCTAGGCGATCGAAGCTAGTCCAGATGATGACTCTGCCCCTCCAGTACCTACCTTTAGTAAGAGGTGATGTCTGCCCCAGAAACAAGTCTTGCTTGAAGGAATTCAGTGAGTCGACGTCCACCGCACGAGACGGCAGCCTGTTCCAGAGGTCCACTATTCTCTGGGAAAAGAACCACCTCCTGACATCTAACCTAGATCTGGCCTTACACAACTTACATTTGTGACCCCTGGTCCTCCCTAACCTATTTAATTGGAACAGACTGTCAACTGGAACACAATCTATTCCCTTTATCATCTTATAAACCTCAATCATCACCCCAAAGTCTACACTTCTCTAAAGTGTAGTGTTCCAATTCTTTTAGCCTATCTTGATAACTAAGATGCTTTAAACTGGGAATTAGTCTAGTGGCCCTCCTCGACACCCTCTCCAAGCCTCAATATCACTCAACATGTGAGGAGACCAAAACTGGACACAGCATTCCAAGTGCGGCTTGACCAAGGTCTTGTACAAGGACAAAATAGTATTCCTCGTCTTATAATCAATTTTATTATGAATGCACCCCAACACCCTAACTGCTCTAGCTATCGCTTCACGGCATTGCTCATGTACCTTTAGAGATGTATGCACTAGAATGCCCAGATCCCTTTCTTTCTCTACCTGTAAAAGATGTATTTGTTTTTTAAATGTTTCATTGTCTATTCCAAAAGGCAAGAATATTTAATCAGGGCCGGATTAATGCTTGGGCCTGTCGGGCCTGTGCCCAGGGGCCCAGACAAATGTTGGGGCATTGTGATTTCCCCAGGCATTGCTGCGAGCAACATGGGGGTTGTTTGAGAGCTGGACATGTAACAAGAGGGTTCTTGGTCACTGATTCTCGTCTGCCGAGGGAGCACATTGCAGAAACCGGAATCTGTGTATGAAAATACAGAGGCAGACTTCACCATTCGCACGTCACGCTTGTGGTTGGCACGAGCCTCCTGGTTCTCAGGACTGCTCGTACAAGACGCGACAGCTCCTGATGCCAAATCTTCCCACCCCCCGTCCCCATGAAAACTGCAGCAGTGCAGTCTGTAGGAACCTGGATTTATTCTGTTGTCCTCCTCTTCCCTTCCCTGTCGCTCTGCAGGTCAGTAATGTCTCATGTGAAGTAGAAGTGGACATAATTTACTCCGTGTTTTGTAGGACACCATTTTCTGTTGTCTCACTTTAAATGTAATATGATAATGTCAGTGTGCCGGCTGGTAACTCGTTAAGCTGAGAATGTAGGCTGTCAAATTAAACTCTATGGCAGAGGACAATGTAGAGCAGCAAACCACCGCTTCTAAATACACAAGGGAGTGTCTCTAAGGTTCTTAGCTAAGGCTGGGTAACATTCTCCTTTAATGCTCCAGATGGGATGTATTGCTGTTTGTGGGAGCTTGCTGAGTGCAAATTGGCTGTCGTGTTTCCCACATTTACAACACTGACTACACTCCAAAAGTACTTCATTGGCTGTAAAGCACTTTGAGATGTCCGGTGGTCGTGAAAGGCGCTATAGAAATGCAAGTCTTTCTTTCTTCTTTATCTCACGGGGTAAAGAACCCGTACACTCATTGCCTATCCAACCTGTGCACATACACAAAACTCCTGTTTGTGGGACCTTGCTGTGTGCTAATAGGCTGATGCATTGCTCACATAACAACAGGGACTGCTGTAAGATTCGCAATTTTCAGCAAAAATCACGCAAGAAAACTGGATAAAATAAGACTGTTTATTGACCAAAGTAAGCTTGCACAGAAAAACCTTTGATAAAAGGGCATACAAAATGGCCGCCAGGCCCCGTGATCAGTTTATGAACCATTTTATTTCTGTTACTGCAAGCCAGACAGGCTTGTGGATTGAAGACAGTGAGCCCACGAAAGCCAGTCTCTGGGAACCGAAACTCAGAGCAACAGCATACATATTCAATGGATTATAAGTACAGGATGGGGCCCATCAAGATATGGGCGGACAATGTAAAAACACTTATACCCATTTATCGTACAAAGGAAAAACCGTTTAGCAGCCATCAAGGAAAATGTCCGGACCGATCAATATGCGAACCGAGCCACGGTGACAATGCAAAAGACATTGAAAGACATTATCGGCCAGGAAGGCCAGTTTAAGTTATCACCGGCTCCGTTACAAGACAAAGCGCCCCTGCAGAGATTTCTGCCCGCCAAAATTAATACAAAGACAGGACTATGATTTGGCGGGAGATAAGACTGTCCCAAAAGAGTATAACTATGGATTGAAAGTCCATCTAAGTTACTTCGGACTTCGGGTTACTTGAACAACTTCTTCTTCACTGCCACGGCTTCTTGTTGGGCGACTTCAGGCTTCCATTTCTTCAAGAATTTTCTTCTACGAGGAACGAACGAAGGGCGGACGGTGCCCGGATCGGCGCCTCTTCCACTTCGGCAGATCGATGAAAACGTTTTCGTCTTTTTAAAGACGGACGGTTTCGGTAAAAGGACAACGTGGTCGGTGTTCAGCCAAACAAGGCTCGGCCACGACGAGAAGACGACGAGGGTGGCCCGGGTACTGGGGTCGGGAGATCATCGACGACCCAGGCCGACGGAGAAGAAACCCTCTGGAGGACTGGCGATCTAGGCCACAAGATTCTCCCAAGTGCATAGCCTGCATCTGGGTCTGCTCCATGAACCCAAATCGACTTAGTAGATCTCAACCTTAATGAGCGCTCATCGAGGCTGGGTCTACCCCACCGCCTCGAGGGAGGAGAGAATATCGACTGCGCCAGAAGTTTCCAAATCCACGTGACGACGGAAAGCGGTGCCAAAAAGGCTGCGAACCCCCTTTCTCGCGATTTCGAGAGTGGTGAGCATGATCCCAAGTTCCCCAGGTCGAAACTTAGTTTAGGTATAGGGGAGGGAGTTAAGGGAAATCGTAATGTGTTTCCCCTTTTACGATGTGCCGTGTGTTCCCCATTTCCATAGAGTCAAGTTCATAAATTTGTGCATGATTGTAGTAACTTTAATCTGTGCCTATGACATGTATTTTGTAATGCTTCAAACTGTTTAAAAATAAAAGCATCCATTTCGTGCTATTCAACCTGGTCTATTGAGTTCTTTCTCTGCACTACTGTTCTCTGCACCTAAGTCCAAGGTCTAGAACCGTAGGGGGAGTGGGTCGAACCACTCAAGGGTAATTATTGCACGAAGCCTGGCAGGAGACCAGAAAGAGCAAGAGAAACCCCCTACAGAAATGGCGACCACGGCAGGACCTTGGCAGCAGGAAAGTAGTGTGTTAGATCAAGATCTGAATAAACGAAATGTGATGGATGAAAGAATAGCAGATTATGTTTTCGGAAAAGTCAACCTCACAAAACAATGGATATCTGATCTACTAAGGGATAGGCGC
The DNA here is from genome assembly GCF_052327205.1 of Somniosus microcephalus. NCBI lineage: Eukaryota > Metazoa > Chordata > Chondrichthyes > Squaliformes > Somniosidae > Somniosus > Somniosus microcephalus. Next base: position 123,744,426 of record NC_140996.1, read on the forward strand.
CCGCTAGACGCAGCCATCAAGTGGACAGCGGGTAGAGAGCATAAGAAATCTGTAGAAAAGGCGGTCTGGCTGATGTGCTACAAGAAGCAAGTCCAGCTTTTGGACCAGGTAGTTGCAGCACAGACAGTCCAGATCAACGGCTTGCTTAAAGGCGTAGAGGAAAAGGTTGCGGGAGGTCAAAAACTGATTGAATCGCTTGACGCGCTGAACCAGGAACGCCGCTCTGTAATTCGCTGCCACGAAACCCGGGTAGAATATTTAAAATGTCAGGTCGTTGAGGCCAAGGCCAGTGAAGGTAGAATGAGAGAGAGGTGTTCCCGTCTAGCCAAACAAGTAGATGCCCAAGAGGAAAAGCTCCTGGGAGCCAGGGCAGCATATAAGATGGCCATGGAGGATAGATCTGAGAACACCGACCACAGCACTTGCCGCCGGGAGCTAGAGGACCTGAGAAAGGCCCTAGCGAAGGCAAACGGGTTGGTGTGTCTCATAAATCCACCAGCGAGTCAGCTGTTGCTAGCCAAGGAATCCAAAAGACCGATTCCACAAGAGGCAGTTGGGGTACCAACCCCCGAACCTTCTGCGCCTCCTGCCTATGAGGAGTCTTGGACTCCGGGACAGGAGACGGAGACGGTAGAGGAAGAGAGCCCTGAGGTAGAGCAACCCCAGACAGTAGAGTCGGGGTCGGCGCCAATGTGTCCAACGAGACACCGGAGGATCGGTCCAAATGAAGAAAATGGCGATGACGGACCCCTTGAGAGTCAGATCATAATGCCTCATAGCGCACGACAGCTAAGAGAGATGATAAGTCACATCCCAAAACTCTCCGAGTCAGGAGATCCCTCCGTGCATTTCAGGGACGTGGAGCAGACCGCAGCAGTCAATGACTGCGACGGGGTTGAACAGTCTAAAATGCTGCTGTTCTCCCTGGACAGTTCGCTCCTCCAGTGTCTCCCTGACGAGAGCAAGAGAGGGCACAGGGACTATGAGTTGCTACGGGATGAGATTCTGGAGATCATGGGAGAGGGGGACGGAACTCCGTTCCTCCGTTTAGAAAAGACAGTGCAGCTAGAGGGAGAACCCCCACGGGTTTTCGCCGACAGGTTGTGGCCAGTGTATCGGCGCAGCTGCCTGGGCGGGCCGGCCCGGGCCGGGCTGGATGGCGAACAAAGGGCTCACTGGCTTCGGTGCCTGGTAGCAGGTTGCCTGCCAGTAGTGAAGGAACAGGCCAAAGCATGGTTTGACCCCACTAACGCCCGCTCCACGGAGGAAGTAGTACTAGATCAGCTCACGATCAGTTATAGAAACAACAAGGGCAAGAAAACGCCTGTTGTGAAAGGAAAGGTGCATGAGGTGAGACCCGCAGCCTCTGCTAAAAAGGAATGGCGTCAGGAGGGAAATCGCCATCCCCAAGCAAATAGCAGTTGTTACGGGTGTGGGAAGGACGGTCATTGGCGCAAGGACTGTTGGAATCCTTGGAAGGATAAGAGGGAGAGAGCGTTCGCCGCAGCCCAAGATCAAGCCCAAGCCCGAGTCGCCAACGGCCCGAGAGTTTACCCAACACCAGCACAACCACAAGTGCAGGCCGCTGCCCCAACACCAGTCCAGAACCCAACCGTAGCCTCTGCCCCGAATAAAGGGGGTGGTGCGGTTGTGGACCCCGCTGCGATCGAGTCAGTCTTGGAGACTATGCGGTCTCTGATGACCTGGCAGGGGAAGGTAGCGGTTGCTAACAGCCCTATCGCCCCCGAGACCCCAGCCGAAACACCTAAATGACTGACGCCCGCGCAGCCCATCTACTTGTGTCCGCTCCGCTATGACGCTTGGAGAAGACCTGTGGTGGAGATGGAGGTGGAGAAACAAAGGGGTAGTTACCTGTTGGATACGGGAGCTTCGTGTACCGTGATCCACATGGACAAACCTTTTGCCTCACCTCTGTCCGCCCAGGCTCCATATTTAGTAGCGGGTTTCACAGGTAGAGCACAGGCTGGCGCGCACTCCCTCCCGCTCTCCATTCAGTTGGGAGCGCTCCACACCACATGGACGTGCATCCTATTGAAGTGGAAAGAGGGGGGGGGGGAAAGGCATCCTCGGGGCTGATTTCTTGGTGGAACACGGGATCCTCGTGGACCTGAGAAATCACTGTCTCTGGGGAGCCGAGGGCGGTTTAGGTAAGGTAGTCGTAATCCCGGGGAAGGAAGAAAAGGGGGCCCTGTGCACTATGAAGCCATCAGGAGGTTACGATCTCGAGCTCATGATAACAAACGTCCCAACGGACTTGCAGGCGCGTGTGTCAGAAAATCTGACCGCGTTCGCCACCCACAAGCACGACTGCGGGAGAGTCACTGGGTTCGAAGTCAGCGTAGACGGGGACCCCATGATCCGACCCCAAAAGCAGTATAATTTCCCCAAGGAGGCAGAACCCGACATGGAGACAGCAATATCTTCATTGGTACAGCAGGGCGTGTTGAGGACGATAGCCACCCACGTGAACTCCCCATTATGGCCGGTAAAGAAACCGGACAATTCGTGGAGAGCCACGGTGGACTATAGAGTCCTCAATAGTAATATCCCAGCCTGCGCGCCCACGGTAGCAGCAGTTGCAGACTTAATAGGGAGTATTCCAGCATCGGCGACCACATTCACGGTGCTGGACATCTCGAACGGTTTTTGGTCCATTCCGCTGCGGCGGGAGGACCAGTACAAGTTTGCCTTTACTTTCAAAGGGCAACAGTACACCTGGAACTGCTTACCACAGGGTTTTCATAACAGCCCCAGCATTTTCCATCAGTGCATGGCGGGGAGTTTGAAAGAGTTCAGCCAGCCCAACCAGATAGTGCAGTATGTGGACGACTTACTCCTGTTCACAGATACAAGGGAGCAGCACGGCCCACTGTTAGCCGAATTGTTGGAACTGTTAGAAAGGAAGGGTTTCAAAGTAAACCCAAAGAAAGCCCAGATCGGCCAGCAGGAAGTTAAATTCCTGGGTCTGGCCATCCGCGCTGGGGAAAGAGCCATAGATAAGGCCAGACGGGAATCTATACAAGATCTGCCGATTCCCAACACAGTAACGGGTGTAAGGTCCTTTTTGGGATTGACCGGGTACTGCAGAGATTTCATCGAGGACTATGCTGCCACAGCGGCCCCGCTACTTCGACTCTTACACAAGGGAGTCGAGTGGTCTTGGGACGAGGGGTGCCAGGCAGCATTCGAGAAGTTGAAAAGAGATCTGCAGACCGCGCCAGCCCTAGGGGCCATAGATGGGGGAGAGGAGTTCTTTCTGGAGGTAGCCGCTAGTGGGGACAGCCTGAGCGCAGTGCTGCTCCAAGAGCGGCACGGCAAGCTAAGACCAGTAGTTTATTCCTCCAGGGTGCTCACGGATGTGGAGAGGAGTTTCTCCAATTGCGAACGGCATCTCCTGGCCACGCATTGGGCTGTGAACAGATCAGTGATCTTCACAGGGACCTCTCCCATTACGCTCCTCACCCATCACACCCCCACGAAGATGCTTCTGGACGGGAGGATTAAGGATGGGACCATAAGCAGCGCTCGGATTGCGCGCTGGACCCTCCTCCTTTCCCAGATGGATCTCAAAGTTAAAGGCCTCTGCGCGCCAAGGCTCGCAGCCAATATGGCATATCCCGGGACAGCCCATCAATGTTCCGTAGAAGGGGTGTGGGAAGTTAACATAGGTTTACGGGCCGGGATACATCCCACGGGCCGCGAGATCTACGTAGACGGTTCTAGCACTGTAGCTGACGGCAAGCGACTCACAGGGTGTGGAGTTTATGACCCTGCGGCAAACATTGCCCTGGCAATTAAGCTCCCCAGCACTATGAGCGCGCAGCAGGCTGAACTGTCCGCGGTGGCGTACGTGGTTACCCACCCCGAGATTTTCCCAACCCCATACACGATTTGCTCAGACAGCATGTTCACGTGCAATTCGTGTACAGAGTACCTCGCCATCTGGTCCCGACGCGGGTACACCTCCGCGGACGGGCGGCCTTTAACAGTTAAGCCCTTGCTGGAGAAGATCCTAGCAGCTGTGGGGGAGAAAGGAGAGGTGTTCATCCATAAGGTGAAGGCTCACTCCATTACAGAACCCCGCAGTCAGGGCAACCAGCAGGCGGATGCGCTAGCCAGGGAGGGTGCCCGCAACGGCATTCTCTGGGACCCATACGAACCCGGACCCGTGGCGGCGATCCAAGGCAGGGAGGGAATTCCCGGGAACACAGGGGTGACACCGCCCCCAGACCTAAAGACCGTCCAAACCCTGGATCCCACCCTAAAAGCAGTCCTAAAAGCCATCACAGAGGGCAAACAGGTAGAAGGTCCGTACAGTACGGCAGCCCTCACAGTCAAAGAAGGTATGCTGTTCCGAAAGGAACAGTGGGTTGTGCCGCAGCAGCACCGAAGGGAATTCCTGCAATTGGCCCACGAGGGTCCAGGAGCGGGACACCCCGGACCTGAGGTCACCTGGCAACGGGTGGAGCAGGCGGGATGGTGGCCGGGACTTCGGGACGATGTCCGCGAGTTCTGCGCAAGCTGTCTTGTGTGTGCTGCTAACAACCCAGACCCCCACAAAAGGAAGGTGCCCATGGGGCACATCAGGAGGGTAGAGGGACCATGGCAGTCGATTCAGGTCGACTACATAGGGCCCCTGCCCGCCGCCCAGGGAGGCTATAAGTACTGCCTTGTCCTGGTAGATGTGTTCACCAAATGGGTAGAAGCCTTCCCGTGCAGAACAGCTACGGCACTGGGTACTGCTAAGATCTTGATTCGGGAAGTGTTCTCACGGTGGGGACTCCCCCGTTTTGTAGAGTCCGACCAAGGGAGTCAGTTCACCGGTCAAGTAATGCAGAACGCCCTCAGGCTCTTGGGCATTGAGGGAAAGTGACACGTAGCATACAATCCCCAGTCATCCGGGATTGTTGAGCGTATGAATCGGACCCTCAAGGAAAAGCTGAGGAAAGAGACAATGGGCTCGCCCCAGAAATGGGCGGAGGTCCTGCCTTTAGTCCTCATGGGGATCCGAGCCAGCCAGTCCAAAAGCACGGGGTATTCCCCGCACGAGTTAATGACTGGAAGGATCATGCGAACACCCACCCATGTGCTAGCCCCGGTGCTCACTGAGGGCCAGCTCCGAGAGGTGAAACGGGACAAATTCGCCCAAACCCTCTTGGAGCGCCTGAGACAGATTTATGGGCAGGCGGCTGGGAACATGGGAAGACAGCACCAGGGAAATAAACTGTTGTTGGAACCTCGGAAACAACAAGAGTGGGTAGTCGGGGACCAGGTCATGGTCCGAAACTACGCCAGGGTAGGGAGTTTTGAACCACTGTACATGGGGCCATACAGCATTGTAGACAAAGCCAGCCCCATGGTTTATGCAGTGAAGACGCCCCGACGTACCAAATGGTTTCACATCAACCAGTGTAAACTGTTTAAACCGGGTACACAAGGGCCACCAAAGGGGACCAGGTCTGAGAACAAAGATCCTCAGCCTGTAACAGAGTCACAGACCACACAGGCTGGAGCAGTAGCCTGCGTGAAGGGAGAGGCCATCCCATTGGAGTGGGAGGTCTCATCTTTTGAATGGGATTTAGGCAGGGGAGAGCCCGAACAGCTCAACCTCGCTTTAGACCCAATCACGGAGGAGGAAGAGTCAGAGGACGGCAGTCCCGCCCTCGACTCAAGCTTGGGGGAGGTAGGGAGTGGGGGTGGAGACTCGTTACCTGTAGGGACAGGTGAGGTGGAGTCGGAAGCCACAGATCCCGACCCCGGGGGGGCGGAGCCTGAGGGAGGGGAGCTGGAGCCGGCAGCTGTGGAGGAACCACAGGCTGTAACGGTAACAGTCACGACCCCAGGTCCATCGGCCCCGGGAGCCCAACCCAAAGCAGCCCCTCGTAGGTCGGCTCGAGCGCCCCAGCCCAGAAAATTTTGACCAGATTCTCCCCATCCTCCCCAACCACGGTTTAAAGCAGCCCCAGGAAGACATGATCCCCGTTCAGCAGCGACAGGCTGCGGGGGATCAAGGCCAAAGATCAATGCAGCCCCACCGCAGGGTGTGGCACACGACAGACCTCACAGGGATTCGGAAAGCCGCCCCACGGAGGGCGGCGCTGTACATAAGTTAAGATAGGTAATTATGGTCATAGTTTAAGGAATGTAAAGTATATGGTGTTAAGAGTACAATTTTGAGGTCTGCCCGGTATGTGTGTTTGTTAGGGAGCGGGGTCCAGGAACCCGCGCGTCCAATTAATTTAGGCCAGCACCTATCGGGAGCCCGGCTACATCATTTTGTTGGTTACAGAAACCTGGGATACGATGGAAAGGATTGTCGTCGCGTTCATGGCGATCGGGTGCGGGTGGGCCTACCGAGGCCGCACCAAGGACGTCATCATTTTCGGGTGCTCCGGGGACACGGCCCCCATCGCAACGGATGGGACGGGGGAGCGAGAGGTAGAGGAAACCGCCACCTACTTCCACCAAGGGAGATGGCCAGGTTGGCTGGGAACGAATTCTACGGAATATTCCAGCAATTTCGGTTTTGCCTACCAAGAGACTTCATTAACGTGCCCTCGAGTGAGGATCCTAGCGCCCAGAGTCAGCGTCACCGTGGGAAAGAGGATTTGTCTGGTGTGCAATGGGAACGTACCACCAAGGCGATGGTGGTGGCTACGAAAGCTGGGAAAGGACATGAGAAACTCTACGGTCGAGTGGGAGCGACTGGGTAATAATACCCATCGGACTATTACGGGAACTCACGGACAATTACGTGTGTGTTGGGACAAATGGTGGGAACTGGATGAGGGAATATATGTCTGTATGTGGGGTTCGAGACACGTCTGCCCCAAGGGCGTGTCCATCTTCTTCCAGAGGCAGTGGCAGGATGAAGGGAAGGGGATGAGATGGGATGTTAGCACTCGAGCGTGCGGAGCCCCATACTCCCCTATTCCGGTGAACGCCACTGAACTCATCACCCGCCCACGCAAGCCCCTGCCCACGCTTCCGGTAGCACTAGCCCAGAAAGGAGGGTGCCCAACCACCACCAAGGGACCCGGGAACGGTTTAGTATTGGTACCCACCGGTCAGGTGCTGTACCAAGGGGTACACTACGCGGTGGCCTCAGTGATTTTAAATCTCACTGAGGTAAGATTGCCGGAGTGGTGTCCCAAAGAAACGGAACAATTATACCAGGTCCTGTTAACCAGTATGTTTAGACAATTTTACGAATTTGACTTTGCCGACATCGACAGAGACAAATTATACACCACACCGCCAGAAGTTTTGGATCGAGTCGGGAGGCAAAGAAGGGGTACTGTAAATGACATATTCACTGCTTTTAATACCGGGACATCTGTTGTCAATGCTCTAGATAACGTGGAGCTGCAGACACAGATCAACGGTTTAAAAGCCCAGTTAAGGAACATATTGACAGACGAAAACAAGGTCGTGGGTTCTGAGTTGCATGAGGACCAGGCCATGACACTACACTTTAAGGACATAATTGCTGAGCTGGAGAAACACGCGAGAACGGTAAATGCACTCATTAAGGAGGATCGGAATGCGTCCGATCAAGCTGCGCAAAACGAGGCCTGTGTGCTGTACGGGGCGTGGTTATTGGGCGAGGGCCGCAGTAATCTTGAGGATTTAAAACAGGGTTTGGTCCCGTCCTGGATCAGCAACAAGCACTTGCAAGCGCTCCACCCTTTTGAGAATGCATTAAGCCCGTGCCAGCTCAGACTAGCCGCAGAAGCATACCCAGTTCCAGTGGACTGCGGACATTCGAATCACACTATTATGGGAATAGTAGTAAGAATGCCGGTGTTGGGTCCCGCAGCAAAGCCCGCCCCGGTATACAGAGTAGAGAACATTGGAGTCATTCAGGGGGGCGCACACATTCGTTACGCAGTGGTCCCGCCTTACGTCATCAGATGGGAGCGTACGATGACAGGCACCGACCTCTCGGGATGTCGGAGCCGGGGAGCACACATCATCCTGTGTCCCCAGCACTTGAATGCCTTTTTGAAACCACAGTGCGGGTTCAGAACCGCTAGCGCGAAGCCGGTGAATTGCACCATGGAGGCAATGGCAGAGGACCATGTGCCCCCACAGGTAGCATATATCGGGGGTGGGACATACTGCGTCACCACTGCAGCGCCTCAGTACCGATATGGATGATGCGCCATCAATTACTCAAAAGACTGAAGTTGAGCGAGTAACAATCAGGCTTTTATTAACTAAAGAATGAAGGTCTAGTCTCGAGTGGTCGACCCGTCCAGAATACTAAGGGACTGGGAGGTAGTCACTTATATACCTGGAATAGTGGGAGGAGTCAGCCGAGGCATGTCCAGACCTGTACCTAGTGGAATACACATACAGACACAGACAGGTATGACAGTGGTTTACCACATTGGACAACACGAGTGGTGTTCGGTCGGTGATAGCAGTTTCTGTTTCAAACCCAGGGCCGAGGCTCAAGTGGCACAACAACGAATTGTTCCCATTCCTGCGCCCTCCACCATACACATCACTATCAAAGAGAATTTCACAGACTTACAACGATTTGTCGCGCATTTTGGTTATGTCATTCCCCCTCTTCCCGAACACCTCACCAAGATTTTAAAAGCCGTTATAATTTCGCAGAAACATTTCTACACACTGGAGCAGAAGACTTTAGAGATAGGAAAAGACATATTGGACATAACCATCCCACCATGGTGGGACTTGTTCACCAACATAGAGGTCCCCGCCTGGATTAGAATAGCATCCCATATCCTAGTAGTATGTCAGGTTTTGATTGTGATATTTTTGCTCTTCGTGCATTGCAAAAGAGGCAAACGCCTCCAGAGGCACGAGAACACAGGAGAATGGAGAGAACGCTATGTGCGAATGGGGGAAGCAGATACCCCACTCTAAGCTGCTAGTATAAGATTAAGCGTCCCTCCAATTAAAAATTTTTTTTTTTGATTGTTTTGGGTTATAAGGAAATAAGTATTGTTATGTTATTAGTTGTTCTTAAGTTTTTTTGGATTAATAAAAGATGCATGCAGATGGCGCAAAAGGGTATCAACCCCTGCCCATCTGACAGGTGAAGGTGTTATAGTTTAAGATTTGCTGTCTATGATTCCAAATGTGCATGAGGTAATTTTCATTTTCTCCGGAAATGGGAACTGCATGTGTCGTGAGGGGCATAGATAGTTAAGTGCCAGGAATGTTTGGATGTGGGGAATCAGGGAAAATTTGCTCATCAAGGATTATTGATACTTTAAGCAAGCTATCAGTATCACAGGGGGGGCCTGTAAGATTCGCAATTTTCAGCAAAAATCACGCAAGAAAACTGGATAAAATAAGACTGTTTATTGACCAAAGTAAGCTTGCACAGAAAAACCTTTGATAAAAGGGCATACAAAATGGCCGCCAGGCCCCGTGATCAGTTTATGAACCATTTTATTTCTGTTACTGCAAGCCAGACAGGCTTGTGGATTGAAGACAGTGAGCCCACGAAAGCCAGTCTCTGGGAACCGAAACTCAGAGCAACAGCATACATATTCAATGGATTATAAGTACAGGATGGGGCCCATCAAGATATGGGCGGACAATGTAAAAACACTTATACCCATTTATCGTACAAAGGAAAAACCGTTTAGCAGCCATCAAGGAAAATGTCCGGACCGATCAATATGCGAACCGAGCCACGGTGACAATGCAAAAGACATTGAAAGACATTATCGGCCAGGAAGGCCAGTTTAAGTTATCACCGGCTCCGTTACAAGACAAAGCGCCCCTGCAGAGATTTCTGCCCGCCAAAATTAATACAAAGACAGGACTATGATTTGGCGGGAGATAAGACTGTCCCAAAAGAGTATAACTATGGATTGAAAGTCCATCTAAGTTACTTCGGACTTCGGGTTACTTGAACAACTTCTTCTTCACTGCCACGGCTTCTTGTTGGGCGACTTCAGGCTTCCATTTCTTCAAGAATTTTCTTCTACGAGGAACGAACGAAGGGCGGACGGTGCCCGGATCGGCGCCTCTTCCACTTCGGCAGATCGATGAAAACGTTTTCGTCTTTTTAAAGACGGACGGTTTCGGTAAAAGGACAACGTGGTCGGTGTTCAGCCAAACAAGGCTCGGCCACGACGAGAAGACGACGAGGGTGGCCCGGGTACTGGGGTCGGGAGATCATCGACGACCCAGGCCGACGGAGAAGAAACCCTCTGGAGAACCGGCGATCTAGGCCACAAGATTCTCCCAAGTGCATAGCCTGCATCTGGGTCTGCTCCATGAACCCAAATCGACTTAGTAGATCTCAACCTTAACGAGCGCTCATCGAGGCTGGGTCTACCCCACCGCCTCGAGGGAGGAGAGAATATCGACTGCGCCAGAAGTTTCCAAATCCACGTGACGACGGAAAGCGGTGCCAAAAAGGCTGCGAACCCCCTTTCTCGCGATTTCGAGAGTGGTGAGCATGATCCCAAGTTCCCCAGGTCGAAACTTAGTTTAGGTATAGGGGAGGGAGTTAAGGGAAATCGTAATGTGTTTCCCCTTTTACGATGTGCCGTGTGTTCCCCATTTCCATAGAGTCAAGTTCATAAATTTGTGCATGATTGTAGTAACTTTAATCTGTGCCTATGACATGTATTTTGTAATGCTTCAAACTGTTTAAAAATAAAAGCATCCATTTCGTGCTATTCAACCTGGTCTATTGAGTTCTTTCTCTGCACTACTGTTCTCTGCACCTAAGTCCAAGGTCTAGAACCGTAGGGGGAGTGGGTCGAACCACTCAAGGGTAATTATTGCACGAAGCCTGGCAGGAGACCAGAAAGAGCAAGAGAAACCCCCTACACTGCACTCCAAAAATAATTCATTGGTTACAAAGCTGTTGAGAGATGTCCTGAAGACATGAGAAGGCATTATATAAAAATGCTGGGTTTTTTAATGTTACACATCTGGGATTCACCATTGCATTTGATGAATTGTGTATTTGTCAGAATATTTTTCCAGTGTGTTATGTGATGTCAATAAAATGTTACTGAGCAACATTAGGAGCCGGTGAACATTTCAGAATTGCAGAGAGCAGGTGCTGGAAGACGATGGACACATGGTTTAGAGTCATAGGCCTAGAAATTTGGTATAGCCGCGTTTGGGGCGCTAGTCCTGGCGATGCGCAAAGTTTAGCGCCAGGCGCAATTTAGCACCACCTAGCGTGATATTGGGTTGCAGCGCCCCTAAAGGTGATTGCGGCGCTAAATCAGGCGCTGCACGCTACTCTTAAGGTGCTAACCCGGCGGCGCAACCCAATTTCGCAGCGGCGGGGCACAGCGAGGGTGCTGTTAATAATCACTTTCCCTGAGACACACTGGCGCCGGCCAGCTCTTAAAGGGGCAGGTCAATTGGCATCACCAGACACACTCACTGCCTTGTAGGCCTTCAAAGTGGTGGGAGCCTACCTGTGGCGCACCAGCCTAGCAAGACATGGAAAGGGTGAGGCAGAGGGCGGAACGCCTCACTGATGGGACATTGGATGCTTTGGTTGGTGCAGTGGAATCAAGGCCAAGGAAGATGGTCGGAATGTGATTTATGTTTTGGACAGTCTCCCGGGTGTGAGAGTCAGTTATGTGTCAGTGTATTAGTTTTGCTTTCTGTTGCCATAGCTTTCTCATGTTTGAAGGAACCACATTTTGTGTAATGAAACACTTTCTTCATTTACAATGACCATGCCTGCTATTTACATGCATCTTGCCCTTCACAGGCTTGGGGGTATCAGACCAGTTCCATTCCTGTTCTTGGAATGGCAGCAAGCATTCCGTGAGAGGGGCCTAGAAGCTACTTCTGATCAGCCTCTGACGCGCAGCCTGAGAAGAGCCGCTCGTGTAGAAGTTCAGGCCAGCAGGCATCTTCTCAGCCACCGACAGAGATGTCCTGCACCTTATCTGAGGCTGCAGATCTGGCTGAAGCAGCTGGCACAGCTCAGTCACCACCTCCTTTCTAAATCGCAGCCTTCTGACACACTGCTCCTCCGACATGTTCATGTAGGAAAACTGCTGTCAGGAAACCCTGCCAGTGTAAGGTCTGCTGTGGCGACGCCTGTTGGCCCTCCTCCGTCTGGCCATGCCCGCCCCCCTCTCTCAGCGTCTCAGTGCCCTTTCCAGATGATTCAGCAGCAGGACGTTCCCCTCCAATGCAGCCCCCATAATAAGTGCCCACAGGAAGGTTCCCCGTTGTCAAGGCTCACCAACAGCAAGGTGATGGTTAGAAGGCTGAAGATCGTCTGCCTGCGCTGGCTCAGTGGTCAAATGGCTCTCAGTGTGCAGCTCAGCAACTCTTTGGAGCTCTCGAGGAAGTTGTGCTCCAAAAATGGCTGCCACTTTTAAACCACACCAGTCCCCTTTAAATAACGCTCCTCCAGCCCGGGAGCGACTTGGTAAGGTAAGCTGTCACTATTAGCGCCAGGCGCTACGGAGGGGGGCGCCACTGAATTTCCGGTCCGGGGCGCCCAAAAGGCGTTGCACACTCAAATGACGTCATAATCAGCCTGCGCTGACGCTAAATGCATTCTCAATATGGGGCGAGGCGCTAGGCGCCCTGCGCCCGCCCGGAAATTGGCTAGCGCCCCACTTCTCGGCCACTTTAGGCGTTAATCGGTGGCGCTAACAACCGAATTTCTCCCCCATAGAGTTATACAGCACAGAAAGAGGCCCTTCGGCCCATCGCGTCCGCGCCGGCCATCAAGCCCTGTCTAATCTAATCCCATTTTCCAGCATTTGGTCCGTAGCCTTGTATGCTATGGCATTTCAAGTGCTCATCCAAATGCTTCTTGAATGTTGTGAGGGTTCCTGCCTCTACCACCCTTTCAGGCAGTGAGTTCCAGATTCCAACCACCCTCTGGGTGAAAAGGTTCTTCCTCAAATCCCCTCTAAACCTCCTGCCCCTTACCTTGAATCTATGCCCCCTTGTTATTGACCCCTCTACGAAGGGAAAAAGTTCCTTTCTACCTACTCTATCTATGCCCCTCATAATTTTGTACACCTCAATCAGGTCCCCCCTCAGCCTTCTCTGCTCCAAGGAAAACAACCTCAGCCTGTCCAGTCTTTCATCATAGCTGAAGTGCTCCAGCCCAGGTAACATCCTGGTGAATCCCCTCTGCACCCTCTCCAAAGCAATCACATCCTTCCTATAGTGTGGCGACCAGAACTGCACACAGTATTCCAGCTGTGGCCTAACCAGTGTTTTGTACATTTCCATCATAACCTCCTTGCTCTTATATTCTATGCCTTGGCTAATGAAGGCAAGTATCCCATATGCCTTTTTAACCACCTTATCCACCTGTTCTGCTGTCTTCAGGGATCTATGTACATGCACACCAAGGTCCCTCTGATCCTCTGTCTTTCATAGAAACAGAGAAACATAGAAGATAGGAGCAGGAGTAGGCCATTCGGCCCTTCGAGCCTGCTCCGCCATTCAATGAGATCATGGCTGATCATCCAAATTCAGTACCCTGTCCCTGCCTTCTACCCATATCCCTTGATCCCTTTAACCTTAAGAAATATATCCAAATCTTTCTTGAATATACTTAATGAACTGGCCTCCACCGCCCTCTGTGGCAGAGAATTCCACAGGTTCACCACTCTCTGGGTGAAGAAATTCCTCCTCATTTCAGTCCTAAATGGCTTACCCCTTATCCTTAGACTATGACCCCTGGTTCTGGACTCCCCGGCCATCAGAAACATCCTTCCTGCATCTAGTCTGTCCAGGCCTGACAGAATTTTATAGGTTTCGATGAGATCCCCTCTCAATCTTCTAAACTCCAGTGAGCATAAGCCCAATCGACACAATCTCTCCTCATACGTCATTCCTGCCATCCCAGGTATCAGCCTGGTGAATCTTCGCTGCACTCCTTCCATGGCAAGAACGTCCTTCCTCAGGTAAGGCAACCAAAACTGCACACAATACTCAAGGTGTGGTCTCACCAAGGCCCTGTACAACTGCAGCAAGACATCCTTGTTCTTGTACTCGAACCCTCTTGCTACGAAGGCCAACATACCATTTGCCTTCTTAACCACCTGCTGCACCTGCATGCTTACCTTCAGCGACTGGTGCACAAGAACACCCAGGTCTCTTTGCACTTCCCCTTCTCCCAATCTATTGCCATTCAAATAATAATCTGCCTTCCTGTTTTTGCCACCAAAGTGGATAACCTCACATTTATCCACATTATAGTGCATTTGCCATGTTTCTGCCCAATCACCCAACCTGTCGAAATCGTACTGGAATTTCATGGCATCCTCCTCACAGCATACCCTCCCACCCAGCTTTGTGTCGCCTGCAAATTTGGAGATATTACATCCAATTCCCTCGTCCAGATCATTAATATATATTGTGAACAGCTGGGGTCCTAGGACCGATCCTTGCGGTACCCCACTAGTCACTGCCTGCCACTCGGAAAATGACCCATTTATTCCAACTCTTTGCTTTCTGTCCGCCAACCAGTTCTCTATCCAAGTCAATACCTTGCCCCCAATCCCATGTGCCTTAATTTTACACGCTAATCTCTTATGCGGGACCTTATCAAAAGCCTTCTGAAAGTCCAAATACACCACATCCACTGGTTCTCCCTTATCTATTTTACCAGTTACATCCTCAAAAAATTCCAGTAGATTAGTCAAGCATGATTTACCTTTTGTAAATCCATGTTGACTTTGTCCGATCCAGTCACTGCTTTCCAAGTGCTCTGCTATTACATCTTTTATAATGGACTCTAGCATTTTCCCCACTACCGATGTCAAGCTTACCGGTCTATAATTCCCCGCCTTTTCTCTACCACCTTTTTTGAATAGTGGGGTAACATTAGCTACCCGTCAATCCATGGGTACCGTTCCAGAGTCTATCGAGTTCTGGAAGATGACCAGCAATGCATCTACTATTTCTAGGGCCACTTCCTTAAGTACCCTGGGATGCAGATTATCAGGCCCTGGGGATTTATCGGCCTTCAGTCCCATCAATTTTCCTAACACCATTTCCCTACAAATACTGATTTCTTTCAGTTCCACCCTTTCATCAGACCCTATATTCCCTGGCATCTCTGGGAGGTTATTTGTGTCCTCCTTTGTGAAGACAGAACCAAAATATGTATTTAGTTGGTCTGCCATTTCTTTGTTCCCCATTATAAATTCCCCCGATTCTGACTGCAAGGGACCTACGCTTGACTTCACTAATCTTTTTCTCTTCACATATCTATAAAAGCTTTTACAGTCAGTTTTTATGTTCCCTGCAAGCTTACTCTCATATCCTATTTTCCCTTTCTTAATTAATCCCTTTGTCCTCCTTTGTTGAATCCTAAACTGCTCCCAGTCCTCAGGATTATTGCTTTTTCTGGCCAATTTATATGCCCTCTCCTTGGACCTTATGCTATCCCTAATTTCCCTTGTTAGCCATGGTTGGGTCACCTTTTTTGTTTTATTTTTATGCCAAACTGGGATGAACAAATTCTGTAGTTCATCCATTCGGTCTTTGAATGTTTGCCATTGCCTATCCACCGTCAACCCTTTGAGTGCCATTCCCCAATCAATCCTACCCAACTCGCTCCTCAGACCATCGTAGTTTCCTTTATTTAAATTGAGGGCCCTAGTCTCCGAGTCAACTACTTCATTCTCCATCTTAATGAAGAATTCGATCATATTATGATCACTCCGACCCAAGGGGCCTCGTACAACAAGATTGCGAATTAATCCTTTCTCATTACATAATACCCAGTCTAAGATGGCCTTATCTCTGGTTGGTTCCTCGACATATTGGTCCAGGAAACCATCCCGTAAACACTCCAGGAATTCCTCCTCCACAGTATTGTTACTAATTTGGTTGGCCCAATCTATATGTAGATTAAAGTCACCCATGATGACTGCTGTGCCCTTATTGCACGCTTCTTTAATTTCCCTTTTAATGCCATCCCCAACCTCCGCCTTACTGTTTGGAGGTCTATAAACCACTCCCACTAATGTTTTTTTCCCCTTAGTATTTCTCAATTCTAACCATACAGGTTCCACCTCATCAGAGCTAATATCCTTCATTACAATTGTGTTAATCCCTTCTTTAACCAGTAATGCTGCCCCACCTCCCTTTCCTTTTTGCCTATCTTTCCTGAATATTGAATACCCCTGGATGTTGAGTTCCCAGTCCTGGCCTTGCTTGAGCCACGTTTCCGTAATCCCAACCAAATCGTATTTGTTTACTTCTATTTGCGCAGCCAATTCATCCACCTTATTACAAATGCTCCTCGCATTAAGACACAAAGCCTTCAGGCTTGTTTTTTTAACGCTCTTAGACCTATTAGAATTATTATTTACTGTGGCCATGTTTGATTTAAACCGTTGATTTCTCTGACTGCCACTTTTGTTTTTCTCCTTCCTATCTTTTGCTTTTATCCTTGTTTCCATTTCCTCTGTCTCCCTGCTCAGGTTCCCAACCCCCTGCATTTTAGTTTAAACCCTCCCCCACAGCACTAGCAAGCACTTCCCCTAGGACATCGGTTCCAGCCCTGCCCAGGTGCAAACCGTCCGGTTTGAACTGGTCCCACCTCCCCCAGAACCGGTTCCAATGTCCCAGGAACTTGAATCCCTCCCCCTGGCACCATTCCTCTAGCCACGTAGTCATCTGAAGTATTCTTCTATTTCTACTCTGACTAGCACGTGGCACTGGTAACAATCCTGAGATTACTACCTTTGAGGTCCTGTTTTTTAATTTATCTCCTAACTCCCTATATTCCGCTTTTAGGACCTCATCCCGCTTTTTACCTATATCGTTGGTGCCTATATGCACCACGACAACTGGCTGTTCACCCTCCCCTTCCAAGATGTTCTGCAGCTGCTCGGAGACATCCTTGACCCTTGCACCAGGGAGGCAACACACCATCCTGGAGTCTCGTTTGCGGCCGCAGAAATGCCTATCTATTCCCCTTACAATTGAATCCCCTATTACTATAGCTCTACCCCTCTTTTTCCTCCCATTCTGTGCAGCAGAGCCACCCCTGGTGCCAGGAAGTTGGCTGCTGCTGCCTTCCTCTGATGAGCCATCCCCCCCAACAGTACTCAAAGTGGTGTATCTGTTGGAGAGGGGGATGGCCACAGGGGACCCCTGCACTACCTGCCTGCGCCTGGTACTCTGCCTGTTGGTCACCCGTTCCCTTTCTTCCTGTCCAACCTCTACCTGCGGTGTGTCCAACTCCGTAAATGTGTTATTCACGATGTCCTGAGCATCGTGAATGCTCCAGTATGTATCCAATCGCAGCTCCAGCGCCGCAATGCAGTCTGTCAGTAGCTGCAGCTGGATGCACATCCTGCACATGTAGTTGTCAGGGACACAGGAAGTGTCCCTGAGTTCCCACATATCGCAGGAGGAGCAGATCACGGGGCCCGGCTGTCCTGCCATGACTTACCCTTTAATTAATTGAATTTAAATTAAATCAATCAATCCCACTAATTACACGACAGTTAACTGGTTTACCAACAGTCCCTGCTACACTAGAAAGACCTTAGAAACTATAAACCAGAGTTAAAGTTTTTAAAAAAAAGAGAGAAATACTCACCAACCAATCACTTACCTGCTTCCTGGTGACATCACACTTTGATTACTTTTTACCTCTCTCCCCTGCTTTTGAATTGGTATGCCTCGTTTGCTGAATCAGCCGCCGCTCCCCAACTGCCGCCGGTTTTTGAAACTCCTCAGCTGCTCGCTCGAAGGTCCGCTCTGGCCAGGCCTCGTTCGCTGAATCAGCCGCCGTTCCCCAACTGTCGCCGGTTTTTGAAACTCCTCAGCTGCTCGCTCGCAGGTCCACTCTGGTCGGGCCTCGTTCGCTGAATCAGCCGCCGCTCCCCAACTGCCGCCGGTTTTTGAACTCCTCAGCTGCTCGCTCGTAGGTCCGCTCTGGTCGGGCCTCGTTCGCTGAATCAGCCGCCGCTCCCCAACTGCCGCCGGTTTTTGAAACTCCTCAGCTGCTCGCTCGCAGGTCCGCTCCTAGGGTTTTACCATTCATTGTGTATTCCCCTGCCTTGTTAGTCCCTCCAAAATGCATCACCTCACACTTTTCAGGGTTAAATTCCATTTGCCACTGTTCCGCCCATCTGACCAACCCATCTATATCGTCCTGCAGACTGAGGCTACCCTCCTCGCTATTTACCACCCCACCAACTTTCGTGTCATCTGCGAACTTACTGATCATACCTTTTACATTCACATCCAAATCATTAATGTAGACCACAAACAGCAAGGGACCCAGCACCGATCCCTGCGGTACCCCACTGGACACAGGCTTCCAGTCACAAAAACAACCTTCGACCATCACCCTCTGCCTTCTGCCACTAAGCCAGTTTTGGATCCAATGTGCCAAGGCAACCTGGATCCCATGGGCTCTTACCTTCTTGACCAGTCTCCTATGCGGGACTTTATCGAAAGCCTTACTGAAATCCATGTATACCACATCCACTGCACTACCCTCATCCACACACCTAGTCACCCCCTCGAAAAATTCAATCAAATTGGCCAGACATGATCTTCCCTTGACAAAGCCATGCTGACTATCCCTGATTAATCCTTGCCTCTCCAAGTGGAGACTAATTCTGTCCCTCAGAATTTTTTCCAATAATTTCCCTACCACTGATGTTAGGCTCACTGGCCTGTAATTCCCTGGTTTATCCCTCCTACCCTTCTTGAATAATGGTACTACGTTAGCTGTTCTCCAGTCCTCTGGCACATCCCCTGTGGCCAGAGAGGTTCTGAAAATTTGTGGCAGAGCCCCAGCAAACTCCTCCTTTGCCTCACACAGCAGCCTGGGATACATCTCGTCTGGGCCTGGGGATTTATCCACTTTTAAGCCTGCTAAAACCGCTAGTACCTCCTCCCTCTCGATGCTAATATGTTCAAGTATATCACAGTCCCCCTGCCCGATTTCTATGTCTACATCATCCTTCTCCATAGTGAACACAGATGCAAAAAATTCATTTAAAACCCCACCTACATCTTCTGGCTCCACACACAGATTGCCACTTTGGTCCCTAATGGGCCCTACTCTTTCCCTAGTTATCCTCTTGCCCTTAATATACTTATAAAACACCTTAGGATTTTCCTTTATTTTGCTCGCCAGTGTTATTTCATGGCCCCTCCTCGCTCTCCTAATTTCTTTTTTAAATATCCCCCTGCACTTTTTATACTCCTCTAGGGCTTCCTCTGTCTTCAGTCCTTTGTATCTGCCAAAAGCCCCCCTTTTTTTCCTAATCCATTCTCATAGATCCATTGACATCCAAGGTTCCCTGGGCTTGTTGGTCCCACCCTTGACCTTTACGGGAACATGTTGCCATTGTACTCTCTCAATTTCCTTTCTGAAAGACTCCCATTGCTCCGATGTGGATTTTCCTACAAGTAGCTGATCCCAGTCCACTTTGGCCAGATCCTGCCTTATCATATTAAAATCGGCCTTCCCCAATTTAGAACCTTTATTTCCAGTCCATCTCTGTCCTTTTCCATGACTACCTTAAATCTCACCGAATTATGGTCACTGTCACCAAAGTGCTCACCTACTAACACTTCTACCACTTGCCCGGCCACATTCCCTAGAATTAGGTCCAGTACCGCCCCCTCTCTTGTAGGACTTTCTACATGCTGGCTCAAAAAGCTCTCCTGGATGCACTTTAAGAATTCTGCACCCTCTAAGCCTTTCACACTCTGACTATCCCAGTTAATATTGGGGAAGTTGAAATCCCCCACTATTATTACCCTATTATTTGCACATTTCTCTGAGATTTGCCTACATATCTGTTCCTCTATCTCCCCCTGACTGTTTGGAGGCCTATAGTACACTCCCAGCAAGGTGCTTGCCCCCTTTTTGTTTTTAAGTTCTACCCATATGGCCTCATTAGAGGAACCTGTTAATATATCATCCCTCCTTACAGCAGTAATTGACTCCTTAATTAATATTGCGACACTCCCTCCTCTTTTACCCCCCCCCCCCTCTGTCTCGCCTGAAGGTTCTATACCCCGGAATATTGAGCTGCCAGTCTTGCCCCTCCCTCAACCATGTCTCCGTGATAGCAACAATATCATACTCCCATGTGTTCATCAACCCCTTCAGTTCATCCACCTTATTCGCAAGACTCCTTGCATTAAAATAAATGCCATCCAGCCTTGCCCTACTCCCTTGTGCCGTTACATATTTGCTCTGCCTTCCAAGCCGACTTGTTTTTTCCTCTATATTTGGCTGTACATCACCCCCTATTATAGCTCCACTCTGTATCCCATCCCCCTGCCTGTAGTGTATGTAACCGTTCCACCTTTATGAGAACTATTGTATGTAACCATTCCACCTTTCAGAGAACTATTTTAAGTGTTGCACTACTTTATCTTGGCTGCTGTATACTGTAATACCGGCGGTGACCACACCGGTATATAAGTGCTATGTAATGATTTATTGGGCGGTTCCGCCCTGACCTTCGAATAGTAAAGTCCTGTTAAAGTTTACTCTTGTGGTCTGTGTATTAATTCTCAATATAACACACAGACTTAACAGTGGCGACGAATTCGATCTTACCCTGCGGCAGAGATACATCCAAGGCAGTTTAATGGGTGTCGAGAAGAGGCGTCCGCCCTCGTCATTCTGCTGAGAGAAGACTCGAGTCTGCAGAGCAAAGGAAGAAGGAAGAATTCTGACACGAAGCCTTCCATCAGCAACAGGCAGTGATCGTCCCTTCTATCACGGTGGTGGGTGAGCCGATCAGCGACGAAAAGCAAGTCGGCCACGTTGACTGTGAGTAGGGGAGAAAATAAAAAAAACGGAGGATATAAGGGCGGAGAACTCGACCACGGCCGGGGAAAAGAGCCGGACAGAAGTCGGGGCCAGAGGCGCTGAGACTGGGGCAGCGTAAGGCACGGAAGCCGCGGTGCAGGCAAACGCAGCCGGTGTGAGAGACCGGGCTGCAAGCGGGCTGGGAGATGCAACAGCGTTGAGAGCAAGCTCGACCGCGACCGGTAAACAAGGCCGGGCAGCTACCGAGGCCGCGAGGCGCAGCGACCGAGAACCGCTTGCGCGGGAGAAAATAAAACAAATTTTAAAAAAAACGCGGAGAACTCAGCCGCAGCCGGGGGGGGGAAAGGACCAGACTGCAAGAGGGGCTGGGAGGCACGAGTGAAAACCGCTGGGGAGGGCGAACGCAGCAATACGGCAATCGCCGTTACAGCCAGCGGGAGAGACAGAGCCCGAGCCAGCGAGCGAGACTGAGCGAGCGAGGGAGACCGAGCGAGGGAGACCGAGACCGAGCGAGGGAGAGCGAGCGAGCGAGGGAGAACGAGACCAAGCGAGCGAGGGAGAACGAGACCGAGCGAGCGAGGGAGACCGTGCGAGCGAGGGAGACCGAGCGAGCGAGGGAGAACGAGACTGAGCGAGGGAGACCGAGCGAGGGAGACCGAGACCGAGCGAGCGGGAGTGACAAGAGACAGCCCGCGGGGGAGAAAGGCAAGCGCGGGAAACCGCCATTTTCGGAGGCGGGGAAGAAGACAAGCGCGGGAAACCGCCATTTTCGGAGGCGGGGAAGAAGACAAGCGCGGGAAACCGCCATTTTTGAAAAAAAAGTTAAAGAAAAAATTCGGTGTTGTTTCTCAAAAAGATTGCGAAGATGCCTAAGCGTGGTAACATCAACAATTTCGATCCCGATGTGGAAGATTGGGCCACGTATGTAGAACGCATAGAGATATATTGTAAGGTAAATAAAATATCAAATGATGATAAAGCACTAACCTTACTAAACTCAATGGGTGCGAAGACATACGGGCTATTGAAGCATCTTCTATCACCAGCTAAACCGACGGATCAGACTTTCGTTAATATTGTTGCTGTCCTGAAGGATCATTTGAACCCCACACCGCTGATGTTAGTGGAACGATTTAAATTTTATGCGAGAACGCAACTGAAAGAGGAAAGCAACGCGGAGTATTTGGTTGAACTACGTAGACCAGCGAAATACTGTCAGTTTGGGGAAAATCTGACAGAGGCACTGAGAGACAAGTTCGTGTGTGGGTTGTCGAAGGAAGGAACACAAAAGCGACTGCTCGAAGAGAACGATCTTACACTTGATAAGGCTGTCCTTATTGCAGCATCGCACGAAGCCGCAGCGAGAGGCACTGCGGAAATGCAGCTGAAGGCAGCGGTACTCAGCGTGGATCAAATGGCTTCGGGTACAACGAAATGTTATCGTTGTGGGAAGACAACACACGATCAGAACCAATGCTGGTTTAAAAACCAGGAATGTAGAAAATGTGGCAAGCTTGGTCACATAGCTAAAGTATGCCGGTCAGGAAAGAAGACCAGCAACAAAAAAAAGTCACCGCAGGAAAAGTGCAGCAAGGTACACAAGGTGGCTGAGAAGAGTTCGGATGAACAGAATTCGTATTCAGACTCCAACAGCAAGGAACTGGGTAGTCTGAGAATTCACAATGTGAGTAAGGAAGCTGACCGACAAACTATCTGGGTCGCACTGCAGATAGCAGGAGTCCACGTGAAGATGGACTTGGACACCGGATCGGCGTTGACGGTCATGAATAAACAAGATTACAAAAAGTTATTCACACATATTCCCCTACGGGATACGAAGATAGTATTGCAGACATACACGGGGCAAAGTGTATACCCCATCGGAAAGATAAAAGTCAAGGTGAGACACAAGGGCAAAGAACACCAAGGAATGGACTTATATGTACTACCTGAGGGAGGTCCACCACTTCTGGGACGGAAGTGGATCAGGAAAATAAATATGGACTGGCACTCCCTAAAAGCAATAACGGTAGATTCCGGAAAGAAAAATGTCAAACCTGCACAATTGTCCAGAATATTGGATGAGGGCATATGCAACAGTGACAGTGACAAAGCAGAGAGTGAGAACTCGGTGAAGACAATCAGCTCAGACTCTGGAACTGATGATGGTAAGACCAGCCCATGTGCAAAAGACAAGTCTAAAATGGGCTTGCAGACTAATGATGGAAAAACGAAGAAGTGCATAAATGCTTCAGAAGAAAACAAAGTATCAGAACAGATTTCCACTGAACAACAACATAGTTTGACAGAGAATTCTGAGTCTGTCCAGTCTACAGACATGCACATTTCTGAGGAACACCGGGCTCGAACTCAACTCAATTTCAAACTACAACAGCAATTGGAACAAATGATTCGCCGTTTTGAGCAAGAGATGAATGCAAAGAAAAAGTTCTTTGACACAGAGTGGGAGAATCTGGAAAGACAGCTGAAGCAGCTGATTGAGAAAATGAAGCAGGAACACACAAACCGTCTGCGCGAGGAGGCCAAACGAATCAAAGCTGAGCAAGAAAGGGAATATGTCGAATTCATCGATCAGTTGAAAGCTAAGAAGAAAGAGCACCCTTTTGTGAGCAGTGTCAGCAGTAATAAGCCACTCAGGGAATTGGGGGCAGAGGCAAAAACTGAAGATGCTGCAGAGATCAAGTTTGTTGCTGAAAGCGCTACTTCCAGAGCTTTGCTTCGAATTAAAGAATTGCCAGTTAAAATTGTGAAACCCTTGAGAGAGAAGATTGGCATGGAGAAACATCGTGTCATTTTCGAATGCAAGGTTTCCAGGTCAAATGCTGCTGTCAAGTGGTATTACAAAGACAAAGAGATTCATCCCAGTAATAAATATGAGATTGTGAGTGAAGATGTGTACAGGAAGCTCGTTATTAATAATGTCGCTTTTGAAGATGAAGGCAACTACATGTGCGACGCCATAGATGACCAAAGCGCAGCAAAGTTATATGTAGAAGAGCAATCAATTGCCATCATTAAACCCATATGTGATGTGGAAGTGTCAGAGCCAAGTGACACCATTTTTGAGTGTGAGCTTTCAGTTGCTGACGTGAAGTCTCCAAAATGGATACTAAATGGTGAAATTCTTCATGCTTCTGAAGATGTGGACATTGAGCATCGTGGCAGTATTCATCGTCTCACTCTGAAAAAAACAACTTGTAAGATGACCGGCTTGCTGCAGTTTATTGCAGGGAAATCAAAATCTGAGGCAAGGCTGACTATTAAAGAGCCTCCGTCAAAGGTAGTCAAAGAACTACAGAACATTACAGTGGAAGAGAAGCATTCTGCTACTTTGAGCTGTGAGTTTACACTTACTCCCAAGATGGTCAGATGGTACAAAGACCAGAGCTTAATCGAATCTTCTGACCGTTACAAATTTAAACAAAATAAGAATGTGATAGAACTTACCATTACAAATCTCACACCCAAAGACTCTGGTGAATATAGCTGCAAATCAAGTAATGCACAGACCGCAGCCACACTCACAGTTGAAGCTCCAAAAATAGAAATAATAAACCATTTGGAGGACGTAGATACTGAGGAGGACAGCAATCTAGTATATTCATGTGAGTTGTCCCATGATGATGAAGATGATGACTCATCTGAACCATTATCACCCCTTCCAGGTCACGCACGTGGTCCCTCTGAACTGAGCCAAATCAGTCTGGAAGTAGGAAAACTTCCCAAGGTACTCGAGCCTTTAGAAGTCAGCAAGGCTGGTTCCGAAGTTACGAAAGTTCAAGCTGTTAAGTCCAGTGAAGGACTATTGGATGAGTCACCCCAGCAACGTGAACCTACTACACCACCGAGAACTACTACACCACCGAGGCGTTATCCGGACCGAGTCAGGAAGCGCAGGAGGCGCCTCCGCAGAGACTGAATCTGTGAACTGTTTTTACATGAAGTTGGGTATATATGTTATGATGTTATGTTTAATGGGGAATAGGTATATTGTAAGCTAAAAAGGGAGGATTGTAGTGTATGTAACCATTCCACCTTTATGAGAACTATTGTATGTAACCATTCCACCTTTAAGAGAACTATTTTAAGTGTTGCACTACTTTATCTTGGCTGCTGTATACTGTAATACCGGCGGTGACCACACCGGTATATAAGTGCTGTGTAATGATTTATTGGGCAGTTCCGCCCTGACCTTCGAATAGTAAAGTCCTGTTAAAGTTTACTCTTGTGGTCTGTGTATTAATTCTCAATATAACACACAGACTTAACACTGCCAAGTTCATTTAACCCCCCCCCCCAACAGTGCTAGCAAACCTCCCCGCAAGGATATTTGTCCCGCTCTGGTTCAGGTGCAACCCGTCCGACTTGTACAAGTCCCACCTTCCCCAGAAGCAGACCCAGTGATCCAGGAAACTAAAGCCCTCCCTCCTGCACCAACTCTTTAGCCACGCATTCATCTGCTCTATCCTCCTATTCCTATACTCACTAGCACGTGGCACCAGGAGTAATCCAGAGATTACAACCTTTGAGGTCCTGCTCTTTAATCTGCTACCTAGCTCCCTAAATTCTTGCTGCAGGACCTCATCCCTCTTCCTACCCATGTCATTGGTCCCAATGTGAACCACGACCTCTGACTGTTCACCCTCCCCCTTCAGAATGCCCTGCAGCCGTTCAGTGACATCCTTGACCCTGGCACCAGGGAGGCAACAAACCATCCTGGAGTCACGTCTACAGCCACAGAAACACCTACCTGTTCCCCTTACGACAGAATCCCCTACCACTATTGCTCTCCCACTCTTTTTCCTCCCTTCCTGAGCAGCAGAAGCACCCCCGGTGCCAGGAAGTTGGCTGCTGCTGCCTTCCCCTGGTAAGTCATCCCCCTCAACAGTGTCCAAATCGGTATACCTGTTTGAGAGGGTGATGGCCACAGGTGTCCCCTGCACTACCTGCCTGCTTCTACTGCTCCGCCTGATGGTCACCCATTTCCCTTCTGCCTGTGCAGCCCTTACCTGCGGTGTGACCAACTCACTAAACGTGTTATCCATGACCCTCTCAGCATCGCAAATGCTCCAAAACTCATCCATCCGCAGCTCCAGCGCCTCAATGCGGTCTTCTAGAAGCTGCAGCTGGATACATTTCTGGCACACATGGTCATCAGGTGGGGTGGGGGGGTTATTTTGACTTAGTGTGAGAGTGTAAAATGCATGATAGCGAGTTGGCAGCCCGTCTTACATCTCTCCCGATTTACATTTCATCCAATTTTTATTTCCATTTTACATCAATGTCAATAATCAGGAGAGATGGTAAACAGCTGCCAATTCACTACCGTTCATTTTAGACTATTGCACAGAGTCAAAATTACCTCCTTGGAATGAAAGAGGGTTGATGTTAAATTAAATTTTACATTAAATGTTGGATTTTGATATCAAGGCTATAGGTCACCACAGCCATTTTGATTCTGGATCAATGAGATTGTTATCTAATAGTTGTTTTTTTTAAAACTGGCACCTGTCAGTTTAACCAGGGACTGTGAAAGATAAAGTTATGCGTTTTCTTTTTGTAGTTCTTAGATGAGGGTACCAGTTACTTTGTCTTCTCCCCAGCTGCACTGGTCACCCCAGGCCATGCGTCAAGTGTGTCCAAGAAGAGGAAGAGGAGGGGCAGATAGAAAGAAAAAGCTTGTATTTATATAGCGCCTTTCATGACCTCCCAAAGCGCTTTACCGCCAGTGAAGTACATTTGACATGCAGTCACTGTTGTGATGTAGGAAACGCGGCCGCCATTTTGGCCTGGTCAGACCTGATGCGTGACCTCTGAAGATGCCACTCTGTCACGGCAGCTTTGGTGACAAAGTGCCCCGGAAGTACTTGCTCTAGCGTCCAGTTTACCAGCCCCATGATGAGTAGGCCGAGCAACATCTCCGCAATGGGGTGGGGCAATTGAACTGGAGCCGTCGAACTGCTGTGGAGCTGCATCCTGGTGCACCGACACATCGCACTACCAGACAACAAAACGAGGCTGTAGTCGACTGAAAAGCTGTAGGCCCCTCTTTACATTCTCTCAGGTTCAGGAAAGAAGCTGCTTCTTAGGGTTCAGTTCTGACAGAGTCTCCTGACATCTCATTTTATAGCACACGCCAATAAAATATAGCAAGCAGACTTTGGCCTAGAAATTCGGTAGGCTTAGCGCCGCTTTTGAGGCGCTAGAGGGCCTAGCGCCGGAGTTATGGCCAGTTTGGAAATTGAGTGGGTCCCTAAATCGGCGTTAGGCCGTTAGCGCTGCGCCGGCACCGATGACGTCATCGGTGTGCGCAGCGTCCCGGTTGCCATGGTAACCCGCCCGAACTCCGAAATTGACTTGCGGCTGCCTCGCCCGTGGCAGCCGCAAGCAACGTTCTGGCAGAGGTGCCTTACTGGACTTTGCGCCGGCGCATTAAAGGCCCCGCAGCGGCCGGCCGCTTTCCCGCCGGCCGCCTGGCCGCAGCTCCCTCCCCGGACTTCTCCCCCCACCCCCCCCGGGACAGATGCAAGCCCGGCACTTGTCTGAGGTGCCGGGCTCACTTTTACAATGATTTTCGCGGGCCGCGGCCGGGTGCAGGCAGCTCCTCCTTAAGGGAAGGAGGAGGCCTGCACTTCCCGAACCTGCCGCACCACAGCGGGTGCCGCAGCGCCGGAATAGCGCCGCAATTCAGCGCGTAGCGCCAGTTTTCAGGCGCAAACAGCTTTCAGCAGCACCGGCAGCCGTTTGGGCGCAGAACTAGTGAATTTTTGGCCCGCCCAGCGCGACTTAGCTCCGGCACTAACTTCCGGCGCTAAAGCCGTCGCTGCGCCAAAACCCAATTTCTAGGCCTTTATATTTTACAATGATAGGCGACACAGTTGAATGTCTATTTGTTCCCAATGCTTAATCAAGATAACATACAGAGCCACAGAACAAGCACTTCCTTCCTTCCCTGTTGAAGGTCCTTAAGGAGCAAGAAATCTAAGTGTCTTTCTTCACTTCTCCATCACTTCACTTCAATACTGCATTGAAAAGTACCACCATACGCTTTCCTAATTTGCCTATATTTGCAGAGAATCTCCAAAGTGCAGATCAGTCTCCAAACTGCAGCATTGTAACAGTGTTTCTTTAAGGCAGAGTGGAATGATGGCAGTGGGGCTGCAGACATGGTAAGGGAGGCACCTGTTGGCTGTCATTCCACAAATGATGGTGATGGCAGGATTGAAGTCACGAAATGGGAAAACAAAAATAAATAATCATCCCCAAACAAAAGTGAGACTCGACAAACCTGCAGCCAAGCTTAAACGTTAGGGTGGAACTGCATCGTAAAATGTCAGGGCGGAACTGGGTTGTAAAACATCAGGGCGGAACTGGGTCGCAAATATCAGGGCGTTACTGTGTCGTAAAACATCAGGGCGGAACTGGGTCATAAAACATCAGGGCAGAACTGGGTCGTAAAACGTCAGGGTTGTAAAATGTCTGGGCCGAACGAAATTCTGACAAGCAGTCTGACTGAAATAAAATATAGAGGGGAACAGATTTAAGGCGGTGATCAAAGTCAGGCTTCAACAGGGAAAAAAATGAGTGAAAGCAAAAAGAGAAAGAGGTCAATCAAATCAAATCAAATCAACTTTTATTGTCATTGTTAGTGCACAAGTGCAGTACAACAAAATGTAGGCTTGCGGCTCCCGAGAGTGTACAATTTGGATTGGACACTTAAACATTTCAACATACATTTGTACATATATATTAGCATAAATATGACCATAATAAAGTGCATCGGCAGATGTGCAGGCTTTAGTGTTTATTTGTGGAGTTCAGTAGGATGACAGCCCTGGGAAAGAAGCTGTTCCTAAATCTGGTCGTACGGGTGCGAATGCATCTGTAGCGTCTTCCAGATGGTAGGAGGGCGAACAGACTGTGGCTGGGGTGGGTAGGGTCTTTGATGATGGACCGTGCCCTCCGTAGGCAGCGTTTCTGATATATACGTTCTATGGTCGGTAGCCGGGTGCCGGTAATGCGTTGGGCAGTTTTGACTACCCGCTGCAGGGCTTTCCGGTCATGGGAGCTACAGCTGCCGTACCATACCGTGATACAGTTTGTCAGGATGCTCTCTATAGTGCAGCGGTAGAAGTTAGAGAGGATCGGGGGTGACAGATTACATCCCTTCAGCCTCCTCAAGAAATATAGGCGCTGCTGGGCCTTCTTCACCAGAGAGGAGGTGTTGAGGGACCAGGAGAGGTCTTCCGTGATGTGGACTCCGAGGAACTTAAAGCTGGCCACCCTTTCCACCTCCGCCCCATTGATAGACTTGGTCTAATAAAAACAACTGTGCAAGTTGATGACATTTTTCTTGGAATTCATTTAAAATATTATGAGCTGAATTTTGCCAGTGCTCAGAGTGTGGGTTTGGAGGCAGGTCCGCTGTCAAAATCGAAATGATTGACAGTGGGTTGGGAGCCTGCTCCGAACCTGCCTCCATGTAATTTTCCAAAGTGTTGCGTCTGCGATTTCAGGACAGACCCGACACCAAGCAGCAGGGGAGGCATTTAAGATAGTTAAATGCTCATTAACTACAATTTTGCCAGCCTATTTCTATTTTACCACTTTTTTTGCGAGGTTCCCGTCGCTTGGTGATCACATCAGGTAAGTATGTCGGGTTCTCTATGTCTCCCCATTGCTGTGAATAGGTGACAGCTGCAAAAGTGGTCTGAAAGCTACCATTTCACAGCTGTTCACTTTCCAATGTCCAAAGCTTGAGCCTTCAGGACTTGGAAGACATTTTTGAGCTTTATGCAGTTTGGAAGCGTTTGGAGTAAACTCTCTATTCATGATGGCATCACCATGGCAAGATTTTCTTCACTTGATGCTGTACACCCTGGCTGCCACATGATGCACCAGGTTGACACCATCCCACACCAACACCATAAAGCATCCCTATAATGTCCAAGCCATTCCTTTCACACTCATTACAATTGAGGGGGATTGGAGTTATGTCTCAACATTCACTGGAACTCACTAAGACACTTCTAAAGGTGAGCACAGACCTGTCCAATAAGGTAAAGTGTTGAAAATATAGGCCTAGAAATTCAGTTGGGCGCGCCAACCGTTAGCGCCTTAGGAGGAGTAGATCTCGAGCGCTAGGCGCTTAGCGCCCAGGCGCAGCGCGATCTGCGCCTCGCCCCAACTTCAGTACACATTTAGCGTCGGCGCAAAGTCTTAGCGCGCGCCCTGCTGCGCGCGCAGATCATGACGTCATTTACTAGTGCAACGCCCTTTGTGCGCCCCGAACCGGAACTTCACTCGCGCCGGGCCATTGTGCGCCGGGCGGCCCTAACGACTGTGAAGTGGAACGGTACACAGCCGAGGCGGGCCTCGGGGAGCGCTAATTAAAGGGCACTTACCCTGCACTATAAAGGCCAGCCATTTTGCATCATTCACTCTTGTGCAACGGTTTTTTGGAGAGAGACCAAGGAGGAGAGCTTACTGGTTTGGACCAACACTAGGACAGGTATTTTTGGCTCAGGCCAGAGCTTACCAATTATCTTTGCCTTCATTGAGAGCTGATTGTTTGCCAGCATATAATGGGGGCTGCATTGGGTGCCAATGCTGACTTTCAGCCTTATGCCAGAAGGGCTTACAGACGTCGTGAGAGAGTGGCAGCCCTGGCTAGACGCAGAGGGGGCAACAGGCGTCGCCAACTGAGGCCTTACCCACCCAGGGTATACCGCCAGCAGTCCTCCTATCTGACCATGTCTGCCGCGATGTGTGTAAGGAGGCTGCGATTCAGAAGGGAGGTGGTTGCAGACATCTGCCAGCTGCTTCAGAGAGATCTGCAGCCACAGCTGATGCGCAGGACGTCTCTGTCGGTGGCAGTGAAGGTGACGGTGGCTCTCAACTTCTATGCCGCCGGCTCCTTCCAATCCGCTGCTGGGGACATCGCTAACATCTCCCAGTTCGCCGTGCATTGCTGCATCCGCCAGGTGACCGAAGCCCTTTTCAGAAGGAGACATCAATTCATCTCCTTCCCCATGACCCTGGACAAGCAGCAGCAGCGTGCAGTGGGATTTGCAAGAATAGCGGGCTTCCCCATGGTGCAGGGCGCCATTGACTGCACGCATGTGGCTTTGCGGGCACCTCTGGAGCATGCCGAGGATTACCGCAACCGGAAGGGCTACCATTCCCTCAACGTACAGCTGGTGTGTGACCACAGGCAGCGCATCCTAGCTGTCAATGCCCGCTTTCCAGGCAGCAGCCACGATGCCTTTATCCTGCGACAGACAACTGTGGCTGACATGTTCCAGGCACAGCCTCCCCCAAGAGGATGGCTTATCGGGGACAAAGGCTATCCTTTGTGTACCTGGCTCATGACCCCGCTCCGCGCGCCCACGACCCCTGCTGAAGAGGCATACAGCGAGAGCCATCAAGTGACTAGGAACATCATAGAACAAACAATCGGCGTCCTCAAGCAACGGTTCCGCTGTCTCGATCGCTCTGGGGGAGCCCTCCAGTATTCGCAGGACCGAGTCTCCCAATTCATCGTCGTTTGCTGCATGCTGCACAACCTGGCTATCCGCAGGACTCAGGCACTGCCACCTCACGTTGGGCCCCCACCTCAGGAGGAGGAGCAGGAGGAGCATGAGGAGGAGGAGGACGAGGAGTACCAGCCCAGGAGGGAGGCACAAGGTCCAAGGGCCGCCCGTCGGCGGCTTATTGAACGTCACTTCTAGGCCCCCTGTCAGGGAATAGCTTGTGCCAATGAAAGAACATGATTGCAGCTGCTCCGCAAGCCCTCAGCCGGTTAAGGCAAGAAACACTTCAAAGATCAAACATGGACAATGTTAATAAATAAAATGCTTTATTGTACAAACTCAGGGCCCTTCCCACATGAAAACCAAAAACAGACGAAACCCCCAAAAAACACTCAACACATTACTCGCTCCCACAACCTGGAGAGGATTAACAAAACAGTGCAACTAAAATGGCCGTCATCCTCGGACTTCGTAAAATACAAACATCACATCCTCAGCCTTCAAAAAACAAACATCACATCCTCGGCCTTCAAAAAACAAACATCCAATTCTCGGCCTCAAAAAACAAACATCCAATTCTCGGCCTCAAAAAACAAACACAACTGGCCACACATTCGACTTTTTGGCCCGCTAGGGCGATGCCTTGGCCATCTTTGTGTGGCCCCTGCCCGCCCTGCTGCTCCTCCTCAAAGTAAAGCCATTGGCTGCTGCAAGGCTGGGGGCAGGCTCCAGAGGGGCACATGTCGTGACGGCAGATGCCCTTGGGGGTCGGCCTAGTCGAGGTCTGGCCGTCGAGCGGGCGGCTGTTGATTGCTGCAGCTGTGGCTGGCCAGCATCAGTCGCTGCAGCAGCTCCTGGCAGCTCCACTGGGGGAGTGGCAGTGGCGGCTGGAGGAATGGGGGCAAGCTGGCGGATGGCAGGTGCTCCCTGGTCGCCTGAGACACTGGCACTCGCCCGGGCCAGCACTGCAGCATGCGCACCAATCTGCCGAGGGACAGACCGCTGTGCTGCTGCAGCACGCCGGGTGCCCTGGCGATGCCTGGCTGACACAGCGAGTGTGGCAGCAGTGAGTGCCCGTGTTGACCTGTTCAGTGACCTCATCAGAGCACCCAGTGACTGCACGGCACCACTGATCAGCTGCCCACTCGCTGCCTGAGCTGCCCCGAATGCCGCCCGACTCGCTGCCTGATCTGCCCCGAATGACGCCCGACTCGCTGCCTGCTCTGCCCCGAATTCCGCCAAACTGATGGCCTGTGAGGCCCCGACGTCGGTGACACTCCGAGAGAGGGACTCGATGGCCTCAGGCAACCGTGCCACTACCCCCATGAGCTCCGTGTGCCGGCGCTCCGAGTCCGCGGACAAGTCCTCGAGGCGTTCCATCTCCTCAGCGAAGACCACCTCCGGACTGGAGGCCGGACTCTCCCTCTGGGGAGAAGGCCGCCGAGCTGGCACCCCCCTCCCGCGTTTCTGCAGGCCGCAGGTCCCATGAGCTCCCCTCCCCTCCGACATTTCCGCGACGCTCCCCTCCAGGGAAGACATGTCCCCTACATTGGCATGGGTTGCCACGGCTGAGGGTTCCCCTGATGGGCCGCCTTCCTCTTGCTCCTCCTCCTCCTCCTCCTCTGAGGGGCTGTCACTGGCAAGTTCAGGGACCTCCTCTTCACCATCTGAAAGCAGGGAGGCACAAGAGTAGCTTTAGAGTGAGGAGAGGGCGTCAGCGAGGGATGCATGAGTGGTGGCATTCAGCGCATTGGTCGGACAGTGGCAAAGGATGTAGATCTGATGCGCAAGTGGGACGAGAGAGGTCCAAACATTGATGTCCTTACCATTGGTGCCCAGAACAGGGTCGGCATCTCCACATGCAATGGGGCCAATCACCCGGCCACCCATGATGCGCTCCACGCGATGTTGCAGCTCGGTGAGTGGCTGGATCTGGGGTCGTCCTCCCCCGGTCGCAGTCCGGCTCTTCTTGTTTTTGGCCAGCTTGGCCTGCAAGAGAAAGGACGGCCTCTAAGTACAGTGTGTCGCCCTGATCTTGTGTGCACTGCCTCCCATGGTGGAATAGCCTGGCCAGTGTGTCGCCCTGATCTTGTGTGCACTGCCTCCCATGGTGGAATAGCTTGGCCAGTGTGTTAAGTGCAGAATGTGCAATTGATGTTCATGCCTGTCCCATAGCTGCTGCATGAGGGCTGGCCATTAGGGCTTTCAGGTCCCTTTGCCCATAATGTGAGGTGCACATGCAAGGCTGAGGAGGTCACTGGAAAGGGTACTCACCCTGACAATCCGCGTGAGGTCATTAAACTTTTTGCGGCATTGGACACCGGTCCTGGGGACCTCGCTGTTGGCTGACACCTTGCTGGCGACATGCCTCCAGGCTCTCCGGTAGGCGCGGACCGGCGCCTTCCTGCCATTGTCCGGGTACAAAATATGGCGCCTCTTCTCCACACCACCAACCAGCACACTCAGATCATGCTCTGAGAAGCGTGTGGAGCACTGAGGCTAAGCCTGATCCCAGTCTGTGTTTACACACAATCATATGAACAAGAACCAAATTAGCATTTGCATCATGAAAACTGGATGCCGAAAGGAGGATGATTCCTTCTGTCCATCTGCCTTGACAAGTACCCATGGCAGCCGGTCACAATCAAGAAACACATCCATCTCTATTGAATCCCTCTTCCTCAAGGACTGATCTACTGGGACCTCTCTATATCAAAGTTGAACATCTCTTTTTCCATAATGCATTCCACCAATGTTCCCTCCTTCTTGAGTTTCATCAAGATGCCAATTTACATTCACACCATTACTACTGCAGCAAGCTGTCATATTACTGTAATATAATGCTTGTCAGATAATGGTACTGATTAACCTGGATTAATGTCTATGTTCAAACTGATGAAGTGTAGATTCCACGATCATCTTACATCTGCAAAGCACAGGAAGCGTGGAGGGCCATGCAAAATATTGTGGCTTTTTCACCAACGCAATTTATAAATTATGCTGACAGCTCTCTTATTGATAACTAGCTGAAGTGCCCGGTGGTGCCGAGGCTTTTTCGAGGGCATGTTGTTGTTGGAAGAGAGAGAGAGAGAGCGACTGGGGGGGGGGGGGAGAGAGAGAGAGAGAGAGAGAGCGTGACTGGGGGGGGAAGAGAGAGAGCGACTGGGGGGTAGAGAGAGAGCGACTGGGGGGTAGAGAGAGAGCGCGGGTGGGGGGAAGGGAGGGCAGGGGGGGAAGGGAGGGGGGGGCGGGGGGGCGGGGGGAAGGGGAAGGGAGGGAAGGGGGGGCGGGGAAGGGGGGGAAGGGAGGGGGGGAAGGGAGGGGGGAGGGAGGGCGGGGGGGAGGGAGGATGGGAGGGCTTGAGGCTGAGAGACAGGCACGGCCACGCCCGGTTGGCGGGGTAACCCTGCCGCGCCGCCCCGCACTGCCGAGAGCCCAGCTCTCCGAGCCCCGCCCCCCCCCGGCCGAGAGCCGCGCTCTCCAAGCCCCGCCCCCCCCGGCCGAGAGCCGCGCTCTCCAAGCCCCGCCCCCCCGGCCGAGAGCCGCGCTCTCCAAGCCCCGCACCCCCGGCCGAGAGCCGCGCTCTCCAAGCCCCGCCCCCCCGGCCGAGAGCCGCGCTCTCCAAGCCCCGCCCCCCCGGCCGAGAGCCGCGCTCTCCAAGCCCCGCCCCCCCGGCCGAGAGCCGCGCTCTCCAAGCCCCGCCCCCCCGGCCGAGAGCCGCGCTCTCCAAGCCCCACACCCCCCCGGCCGAGAGCCGCTCTCTCCAAGCCCCAGCTGGCCCGCACTCCCGTTGCCGGGGTAACCCGATCCGCACTCTTGAGAGCCCCGCCCCCCCCGAGCCGAGCGCGGAACAGAGTCTCACCTGCTCGATGCCGTTGCCCCGGGTAACGTGACACGGGGGGGGTGCGGGGGGTGGTGAGGAGCTTAGCAGCAGCCCAGTTACCTAGCTCGGGCCTGGCTGGGCAAGAAAGGCCCAGGCTTTCAGGCCTAAGAAAAAAACGGGCAAAGGTAGGAAAAAGAATGTTCAGGTTAGATAAAATATTACAAATGAGTGATTTATTTTAAAAGAATTTAATAAATTGAATTTTATTTTGCTGGAAATGTATATTTGAAAAGAAAGACGCAGAAAGCACGAAAAAGAATGCAAGCAAGATGGCGGCGACTCACCTCGGTTCAGAACGATAAGGCCCGCCCACACACGCACCGATTGGTTGACCGTCAGGTCACCAAAGCGTAGGATTGGTCAATCGTCCCGTCACTCGACCGTAGGAGGGCCTGGCCGCACGCGGCAGCAAGCCGCCGCACGATTAGTCGACCTCGAGGTCACTCTGTCGCTAATGAGCGGATAATGAGATGCTAATGAGCGGAATGTTGAAGGTTTTTGGAATACCGCGGGCGCGATTTTAGCCAGGCCGAAACGTAAATACGCTTAAAACCGTCTCGGAAGCGTAAGCTTTCTTTGGAGGTAACGCGCGCGTAGGTACGCCCTGTAACTTTCGAGCGCATAGCTCGCCAGACACACACGCGATGACAGACAGAATGACAGAATGACAGACAGAATGACAGATTGACAGACAGAATGACAGACAGACAGATCGACCGATTTATATATATAGACTAACTGAAGTGCCCGGCGGTGCCGAGGCTTTTTTGAGGGAATGTTGTTGTTGGAAGAGAGAGAGAGAGCGACTGGGGCGAAGAGAGAGAGCGACTGGGGGGAAGAGAGGGAGGGGAGGGGGGGAGGGGAGGGGGAGGGGGGAGGTGAGGGGGGAGGGGGGGAGGGAGGGGAGGGGAGGGGGGAGGGGGAGGGGGAGGAGGGGAGGGGGGAGTGGAGGGTGGGAGGGTGGAGGGGGAGGAGGGGAGGGGAGAGCGGGGAAGGGAGGGCGGGGGGGAGGGGAGGGGAGGGGAGGGAGGGCGGGGGGGAAGGGAGGGGGGAAAGGGAGGGCGGGGGGAAGGGAGGGGGGAGGGCGGGGGGGGGAAAAGGGGGGGAAGGGAGGGCGGGGGGGGAGAAGGGAGGGCGGGGGTGAGGGAGGGGAGGGGGGAGAAGGGAGGGCAGGGGGGAGGGAGGGGAGGGAGGGCGGGGGGCCACCCCCGAGGGTCGCGCCCCCCCCGAGGGTCGCGCCCCCCCCGAGGGTCGCGCCCCCCCCGAGGGTCGCGCCCCCCCACCCCCCGCCCGAGGGGTCGCGCCCCCCCTGAGGTGAAGACCGCCGATTGCGCGCGCAGCAAGAGCTGAGACGCGGCATCTCTGGCTCGGCTGGCGGGCCTGGTTGCCAGGGTAACCGTGACGCTGACCAAGCCCCGCCCCCGGGCTGAGCCAGAGAGAGAGAGAGACGCCGCATCTCAGCTGCTCCTGCTGCGCGCGCCGCCCCCCCACCCCGAGGGTCGCGGCCCCCCGAGGGTCGCGGCCCCCCCGAGGGTCGCGGCCCACCCCCGAGTGTCGCGAACCCCCCCCCCCCCGCCTGAGGTGAAGACCGCCGATTGCGGCTGTGCGAGATGGCCGGCCGGGGTTGCCAGGGTAACGCTTGATGCTCAGCAAGCCCCGCCCCCCGGCCGAGCCAGAGAGAGATGCCGCGTCTCAGCTCCTGCTGCGCGCGCACCCTAGCGGCGCTGGGCTGAGGCTCGGCCCTCCAGCCTTCGAGTGGGGCCGGGAGGTGCCTAGCTCGGGCGTGGGTGCGGAGGAGACGCCGAGGCTTCGAGGCCTACTGGAAAACGGGGAAAGGTAGGAAAATTCATGAGATTAGATAAGTTAATTACTTTCTAAATCATTTTTTTAAAAAACAATATGTGTTTAAAAGCAACGTTTTTTTTTAAGACGCAGAAAGCGGGAAAAAGAAAGGAAAAGTTTGGAATCAAGATGGCGGCGACTCACCTCGGTTCAGAAGGATAAGGCCCGGCCACACGCGCACCGATTGGCCCGGCGGCACACACCAGCAACCCGGCGTACGATTGGTCGAGCTCGAGGTCACTCTGTCACTAATGAGCGGATAATGAGATGCTAATGAGCGGAACGTTGAAGGTTTTTGGGATACCGCGGGCGGGATTTTAGCCCGGCCGAAACGTAAATACGCTTAAAACCGTCTCGGAAGCGTAAGCTTTCTTTGGAGGTAACGCGCGCGTCAGTACGCCCTGTAACATTCGAGCGCATAGCCCGACAGACGCACAGGCGATGACAGACAGAATGACAGGCAGACAGAATGACAGAATGACAGACAGACAGACAGACAGACAGATGTACCGATTTATATATATAGAAGCTGAAGTGCCCGGCGGTGCCGAGGCTTTTTCGAGGGCATGTTGTTGTTGGAAGAGAGAGAGAGAGCGACTGGAGGGTAGAGAGAGAGCGACTGGGGGGAAGAGAGAGAGAGACTGGGGGGAAGAGAGAGAGAGACTGGGGGGAAGAGAGAGAGCGCAGGTGGGGGGAAGAGAGGGCGGGGGGGAAGGGAGGGCGGGGAAAGGGAGGGCGGGGGGAGGGAAGGGAGGAAGGGAAGGGAGGGGAGGGGGGGGAGGGGGGAAGGGGGGGAAGGGAAGGGGGGGAGGGGGAGTGGGGGGCGGGGGGGAGGGAGGGGAGGGGGGCGTGGGGGGAGGGAGGGCGGGGGCCCCCCCGAGGCTCGCGGCCTCCCCCGAGGGTCGCGGCCGCCCCCGAGGGTCGCGGCCCCCCCCCCAGGGTCGCGCCCCCCCGCCCCAAGGGTCGCGGACCCCCCCGAGGGTCGCGGCCCCCCCCGAGGGTTGCGGCCCCCCGAGGGTCGCGGCCCCCCCCGAGGGTCGCGGCCCCCCCCCAAGGGTCGCGGCCCCCCCCAGGTGAAGACCGCCGATTGCGGCTGCGCGAGACGGCCGGGGGGGCCGGTTGCCAGGGTGACGCTTGGCAGCCCCCCCCGAAGGTCGCGCCCCCCCCGAGGGTCGCGGCCACCCCCGAGGGTCGCGGCCCCCCCCGTGTGTCGCGACCCCCCCGAGGTGAAGACCGCCGATTGCGTCTGTGCGACCGCCGATTGCGGCTGTGCGAGACGGCCGGGGGGCCGGTTGCCAGGTGACGCTTGGCAGCGCCCCCCCCCGAGGGTCGCGCCCCCCCCGTGGGTCGCGCCCCCCCCGAGGTGAAGATCGCCGATTGCGGCTGTGCGAGACGGCCGGGGGGCCGGTTGCCAGGGTGACGCTTGACGCTCAGCAAGCCCCGCCCCCCGGCTGAGCCAGAGAGAGACGCCACGTCTCAGCTCCTGCTGCGCGCGCACCCTAGCGGCGCTGGGCTGAGGCTCAGCCCTCCAGCCTTTGAGTAGGGCCGGGAGGTGCCTAGCTCGGGCGTGGGTGCGAAGGAGAAGCCGAGGCTTCGAGGCCTACCTGGAAAAACGGGGAAAGGTAGGAAAATTAATGAGATTAGACAAGTTAATTACTTTCTAAATCATTTTTTTTTAAAACAATATGTGTTTTAAAAGCAACGTTTTATTTTAAGACGCAGAAAGCGGGAAAAAGAAAGGAAAAGTTTGGAATCAAGATGGCGGCGACTCACCTCGGTTCAGAACGATAAGGCCCGGCCACACACGCACCGATTGGCCCGGCGGCACACGCCAGCAACCCGGCGTACGATTGGTCGAGCTCGAGGTCACTCTGTCGCCAATGAGCGGATAATGAGATGCTAATGAGCGGAACGTTGAAGGTTTTTGGGATACCGCGGGCGCAATTTTAGCCCGGCCGAAACGTAAATATGCTTAAAACCGTCTCGGAAGCGTAAGCTTTCTTTGGAGGTAACGCGCGCGTAGGTACGTCCTGTAACTTTCGAGCACATAGCCCGACAGACGCACAGGCGATGACAGACAGAATGACAGACAGACAGACAGACAGATGTACCGATTTATATATATAGATATAGATTCAACCACTACATTTCATTATGATTCCCTAACCACATGCTTGCCAGTGGTTTGGTTTTGGTCTTTATTCTGTGCATGATTTAAAAAATCACCAATGTTTCAACAAATGGGAACATTGGGCAAAATATAACAATTTACTCAAATTTACTGTTTAAAAAATTGCCCAAGTACTTGCAAATACCTTTTAAATTTGACATTCACAGTAGACAACTATGAGCTCACCTGGTGAAATTAGGTATTGAATTTCTGTTAAACCCTGATTTGAGTGTTTTGCAGTAAATTTCTACTGGCAGCACATAACACAGATTAGTAAGGGATTAAAGTACTTCACCTTTAATTAAAGAACCCTTCATCAACCGGGCAACAAATATTTAACTCGTTTGCTTTTAAATAAGCTTTTGGCGCATTTTTTACTATGTCCTAAAATGATGCAAATCTCATTTTACGACGAGCCAATGGGCCGTAATTTGCGTCCCCTACGGGTGCGTACGAGATGTGTACGAGGTGTGTACGCACCCATAGGGACCGCGCAAGTTCCGGGTTTAGGCATGCAAAGCGCATGCGTGAAAACCCGGAACTTGCGATCTATCAAGAATTCTCTTGACAGATCCACCACATCACCCGGAAAAGGACCTCTGCGGGTGGAGAGTTGCGCTATTTGCCCAACCTCCGCCCACTGAATGCCCGTGAAATTCTTACGCCTGGCAAAAGCAGGAATAAGGATTGCTTTTACCAGCATAAGAGTTTTAAAAAATAGAAAAATAAAATGTTATCACTCATTTATACTTTAAAAACCTTCTCCAATAAGGTAAGTTTATTTTTAGCCCTGTTAAAATATATAGGGGGAAAAATTGAGTCACGCCCCCTTTGGGGCGCTAACTTCGCCGGGGCGCTACTTTTAACGCCAAGGAAAAATTAGCGCCCCTGCGGTAGCGCTCCAAGAGGGAAGCGGGGCGCATACTGGAAGCACCCCGCTTCCCTCTTGGGGTGCTCCATTCTTAAAGTGGAGGGGCCTTCAGCTGCGCGACCCGGGACCGGGGATCGGAGTGCCGGCAAAAGAGCCTGGCAATCAAGAGAAGTGCCGGGCTTACAGAGCGCAGCTGGCACTCCACGGGGGGGGCGGGTCAGGAGGCCGGGGATGGGAGCGGAGGCAGGTGCTGGCAGGTGGCCAGCAACAAAAATGGCCACCCGGCTCCTCGCCTTTAAATAGTGCCACCCCGGCCGAAGCAGGCGCCACGACCCCATTGGACATAGCATCCGGCGGTACATCAGGGGGCGCTACCGAAGATCGCGGCCGGGGCGCGAGCGGGGCAATGAGGTAGTGCCCCGGTTACCACCGCCGCTAACCTCCCACTGAATTTCATGGGAGGCGTTGGCGGCCCCACACCTGGGCGCTAGTTGCTTTGTGCCCACTTAGCGCCCTCTTAGGGGCAACCGAATCTTTCCCCCATAAATGCTTTAATCAAAAAATTTAATTTGTTTAAAATATTTAATTTTTGTTTAAAATATTTAATTAAATGGCATTTTAATTAATTCTAAATATGTAATTTTTTTATTTATTTCATGTGTTCATGTATTTTTTAATTGATCCCCATTCATATTTATGGGGTTTCCTGTTTGTACGGATCTCCCATAAGTATGAATGGGGATTCCCTCCTTTTACATGGTCCATCTCCGACTCTACCCTTCCCTTCCTCGACTTCTCCGTCTCCATCTCTGGTGATAGGTTATTGACAAACAGTCACTACAAGCCCACTGACTCCCACAGCTACCTGGACTACACTTCCTCCCACCCCGCCTCCTGTAAGGACTCTATACCATTCTCACAGTTTCTCCGCCTCCGCCACATTTGCTCCGATGATGCCACCTTCCACACCAGTGCTTCTGACATGTCTTCCTTTTTCCTCAACCGAGGATTCCCCTCTACCGTGGCTGACATGGCCCTCGACCGTGTCCGTTCTATCTCCCGCACTTCTGCACTCACCCCTGCCCCTCCCTCCCGGCACCACGATAGGGTTCCCCTTGTCCTCACCTTTCACCCCATCAGCCTCCACATTCAACGGATCATCCTCTGCCATTTCCACCACCTCCAACGTGATCCCACCACCAAATGCATCTTCCCCCCCCCTCCCTATTATGTTCATTAATAAATAGACACTCTTATTATGAACACAGCTAGCTTTTGCTGGACACTTTATTGAGCACATGTGGACTAGGTACAGTATCTGTAGAGGCATCCATCTTGACTGCTGCCTTGTGGGTGGCCTAGTGCCTCATGGGTAATGTAGTCTTAATATACATACAGCTGGGTAGTGTAGTTTTATATACATACAGCTATATACAGCTCTACACAGCTCTACGGCTCCACCTAGTGTCCACTATAGAATGACATGTTATTGATCATTACATCCCCCTTTCTTTGAGGTTTAACAAAATCAATATCAATCAACTTTCAAGAAAACAATAAAGATAATATCAGTAACACTTTTGTTAGTGCTCTATAAACATAAACATTTTTAAAACAGTCAACACATTTTCAAAGCTTTACATTGTACTCAAAGATTAAGTCTATCAGGCTTTTTTACTTCACGTGTGGATCTTCTCAACACGGGTAAGTCTGATGTGTCTTCATGAGATTGTTCTGGCGGTGAATGACAAGAT
Source organism: Somniosus microcephalus (assembly GCF_052327205.1). NCBI lineage: Eukaryota > Metazoa > Chordata > Chondrichthyes > Squaliformes > Somniosidae > Somniosus > Somniosus microcephalus. The sequence goes on from NC_140996.1 coordinate 123,786,293, forward strand.
GCAGTTGCGGCATTGTCATCAATCTGGTCTTGAATAGTCTCTTGTGTTTTTAGGAGGGAACGGCGGTTCCTCCTGAGAATCTGTCCTTCCTCAGTTCTAACAGTGTATGACCTTGGTCCTACTTCCTCAAGAACTGTAGCTTTCCTGTTCCATGCATCTGGATCCTCAATCCTGACAACATCATCCCTTGTCAATGGTTTTAGAGTTTTGGATGACTTGTCATAGTATGATTTCTGTTTCAGCTTTAACAGTTGAAGTCTCTGTCTCAGTTCCTCACTTTGCTGTTCTTTTGCACAGCAGGGTAGCGTGGTGCGCAACTTGTGACCCATTAGTAGTTCAGCAGGTGAAGAACCACAGTCTAAAGGTGAGGCTCGGTAGCTCAGCAGGGCGAGATAAGGATCAGACTTGCTTTCTGTCGCTTTCTTCAGTAGCTGCTTGAGAACTTGAACACCTTTCTCTGCCTTACCATTTGACTGAGCATACAAAGGACTGGATGTGATGTGCTGAAAGTCATAATGTGCTGCAAACTGTTGCCACTCCTTACAGTTGAAGCACGGACCATTGTCGCTAACGGCAATCCTGGGAATTCCATGTCTTGCGAAGATGGATTTCACATGCATTATGACACTGCTTGCTGTGGTGCTTGAGAGCAGCGCCATCTCAGGATAGTTAGAATAGTAGTCAATCACTATTAGATAGTCTTTACCATTCAAATGAAAAAGGTCCATACCAACCTTTTGCCATGGTGCTGTTGGTATGTCAGCTACTATCATTGGTTCCTTTGCTTGTTTGTTTTGGTGTTTCTGACATGTCTCACATTTGCCTATCATGTTCTCAATGTCCTTATTTATGCCAGGCCAATAAACAGTGTCTCTTGCCCTCCTTTTGCATTTTTCAATTCCGAGGTGTCCCTCATGAATCCTTTTGAGCATGTCCTAACGTAAAGCCTGTGGAATGACTATTCTGTTCTGTTTTAGTAATAGTCCACTTGCGACACTCAATTCTGACCTTATGTGAAAATATTTTGGACAGGGACCTTTTGGCCAACCATGATGAATGTTCTCTATTACTGTTTGTAATACTGTATCTTTTACTGTTTCTTCTGCTATTTGCTTTGATTTTGTGTCTGACACGGGCAGCGTAGCAGTGACCATACTCACATGAACATCCACGTCTTCTTCAGTAGAGCTCACATGACTCATTGTGGGTGCTCGGGATAGTGCATCTGCTAACACTATGTACTTGCCTGGTGTGTAGATCAGTTCAAAGTCATATCTTTGCAGCTTCATCATGAGTCGTTGAATCCTTGGAGACATCTCATTCAGGTTTTTTTTAATGATGGCAACCAGAGGGCTGTGGTCTGTCTCAACTGTGAAGGTGGGAAGTCCATATATGTAGCCATGAAACTTTTCTAGTCCAACTACCAAGCCTTGACATTCCTTTTCAATCTGGGCGTATCGACACTCAGTATCAGTCATAGACCTGGAGGCATAGGCAACAGGCTTCCAATCTTCACCCTCTGCTTGTAGCAAGATCGCACCTAGGCCATCTTTTGATGCATCCGTTGATACTTTGATTCTTTTTGTTGGGTCAAAGAAGGTGAGTACAGGTGTGGTTGTCAGCACTGTTTTGAGGTTTATCCACTCTTGTTCATGTCTTTCTGTCCATGCGAACTCATTTGTTTTATGTAGCAGGTCTCGCAGACAGGCTGTCTTGGCTGACAAGTTAGGAATTAACTTTCCAATGAAGTTTATCATCCCCATGATGCATAGCACTCCTTTTTTGTCAGTGGGTCGGGCCATTTTGAGTATGGCGTTTACTTTTTCCATATCTGGCTCTATTCCTTTACCAGATAGATTATCTCCTAGGAAAGTGACTTCCTGGACGCCAAACTGACACTTGGCTTTGTTGAGCTTCAGTCCATTCCGGCGTATGCTCTGTAGCACTTTAGTCAGTCTCTCATTGTGTTCTTTCAGTGTGGAGCCCCAGATGATGATGTCATCAACATAGACCCGAACTCCTTCCAGACCTTCAATTATGTGTTCCATCGCTCTATGAAAGATTTCAGATGCAGATATTATCCCGAAAGGCATTCTGAGGAAACAATACCTGCCAAATGGTGTGTTGAAGGTGCAGTATTTGGTGCTCTCTTCATCCAGTTTTAGTTGCCAAAATCCTTGTGAGGCATCGAGCTTTGTAAAGTATCTTGCACCTGACATTTCACTGGTGATTTCTTCTCGCTTGGGAATCTGGTAGTGTTCACGTTTTATGTTTGCATTTAAGTCCTTTGGCTCCATGCATATTCTTAGATCATTGTTCTTTTTCTTTACACATGCCATGGAGTTAACCCAGTCTGTTGGCTCTTTGACTTTCCTGATGACTCCTAGTGTGGTCATTCTGTCCAGTTCATTCTTGAGCCGGTCACACAGGGGTGCTGGAACTCTTCGTGGAGCATGTACCACTGGCTGAGCATCCTCCTTTAGCTGGATCTTGTAAGTGAATGGTAGAACTCCAAATACTTTGAACACATCCTGGAAATTATTCACTACAGAATCCACTGAGTCATCTGGTCTGTTTATGGCACAGTTTATACGGTAGACTCTCTTGACCAGTCCTAAGTCCTCACAAGCTTTGTCACCCAGTAGTGAATCAAGTCTTTCAGCCACAACAAAAAACATGAGATGATGCACTTTGTCTTTGACTGTCACTTTAAGTCTGCATACACCTAAGCTATCTATTTTCTGTCCATTATAGTCCTTCAGTAGTACTGACTTTTTCTGTATTTTGGGGTTTTCTTTCATATTTTTTATGTCACTCATACTGATTAAGTTTGCTTTTGCCCCAGTGTCTAGTTTCAAGGTAACTAATGCTCCATTTACCTGCAGTGGGATCATCCATTTGTCCTCTTTTACTGCATTAACTTTATGTTCAGCATTGTCCATTTCTGAGGGCTGCACATTTTCTGTATCCTTTTTGATATTGTCACATGACACCATTCCTACAAAAAATGTCTCACTTAAATCAGTGTCCTCAATTACATTAACTCGTTGTCCTTTCTTTGTTTTTACTTTTGAAAAGCATTGTTTGGCAAAGTGATTCTTTCCATTACACTTTGTGCACATTTTTTCAAATGCTGGGCATTGTCTTAACTGGTGTTTGTAACCACAGCGTTTACAATTAAAAATTTCATCCTCCGATTGCTTTTCATTTCTGTTCTGCCCACGTTTCTTCCCCTTGTAGGACACAGCACCGACAGCAGCATTATCACTCATTACAATCGCATCATTATTGATTTCACTGAAAGTCTTCATGTGCTTTCGAGCTAACTCGCTGGCTTGGCATATTGTCACAGCATTTTCCAAATTTAGTTCGTTTTCTCTCAACAGACGTTCCCTGACTTTTTTATCATGAATACCAAATACAATCTGGTCACGAATCATGGATGCTTTGAGTTCAGAGAAATTACATGTCTGTGTGATAATAATAATAACTTCCGGGAAGTTGTGTCATCACTTCCTGTGAACTGTGAACTGTGAACTTTGTACATACATCACTTCCTGTCATACGTCACTTCCTGTTGGACTGGTATAAATACTGAACCACTCAGTATTGTAAGGGGCTTCTACCAGAGGCATGGTGAAGACCTCTCTTGTATGTAGTGTGTTTATAAGTTGCTTAAAGCTTACTTTAGAGTTACTTGATGTGTGAGACTCCTTTTTCTTATATCAGTCTGTGCTTTCAGTTTCAGGTCAGTTATAAAGCTATCAAAAGTCTCATTTTGCTGCTGTGTCCAAGAACGGAAGATGTATCTTTCATAGGTCTCATTCTTTTTGGGAGAGCAATGTGCATCAAATTTTTTTAGCACATCTTCTAATTTTTCTCTGTTCTCCTCTGGATTAAATACAAATGTATTAAATACCTCTATCACCTGTAGGCCTGCAACCGTAAGCAGCAACACTATCTTCCTTGCGTCTGGCATCGTACCGAATCCGATGGCTGCAATGTAGAGTTCGAATTGTTATTTAAAAGTCTGCCAATTGTAATCGATATTTCCTGTGAGTTTCAAACGCTCTGGTGGCTTCAAATTCTCCATGTCGCTTTTCACAATTTTCAGCAGATCTTCACCATCCTGGTACCATATTATTTCATTAATAAATAGACATTCTTATTATGAACACAGCTAGCTTTTGCTAGACACTTTATTGAGCACATGTGGACTAGATACAGTATCTGTAGAGGCATCCATCTTGACTGCTGCCTTGTGGGTAGCCTAGTGCCTCATGGGTAATGTAGTCTTAATATACATACAGCTGGGTAGTGTAGTCTTATATACATACAGCTATATACAGCTCTACACAGCTCTACGGCTCCACCTAGTGTCCACTATAGAATGACATGTTATTGATCATTACACTCCCCTATCAGCATTCTGTAGGGACCGCTCCCACTGAGACACACTAGTCCACTCCTTTATCACCCCCAGCAGCCCTTCCCCTTCGCCCGGCACCTTCCCGTGCAAGCGCAGGAGATGCAACACATGCCCTTATACCTCCCCCCTTCCCACTGTCCAGGGCCCCAAACACCCCTTCCAGGTGAAACAGCGATTTACTTGTACTTCTTGCAATCTAGTATACTGTATTCGCTGCTCACGATGTCGTCTCCTCTACATTGGGGAGACCAAACGCAGATTGGGTGACCGCTTTGCGGAATACCTCCGTTCAGTCCGTAAGGGTGACCCCGAGCTTCCGGTTGCCTGTCACTTTAATTCACCGCCCCATTCCCACTCAGACCTCACCATACTCGGGCTCTTGCATTGTTCCACGGAAACCCAGCGTAAGCTCGAGGAACAGCACCTCATCTTCCGATTAGGCACTTTACAGCCTTCCGGACTCAATATCGAGTTCAACAATTTCAGATCATAACCTCGGCCCCTATTACATTTTTACATATATTTTTTATCCACACCTTTGTTTTGGCCCTTCCCCCTTTTTTTCTCTCCCACATGGCAGCTGTCTCCCATTCTGCCAGCACATTTCGCACCTAATCTAGAGCCGTCTTTTGTCTCCACTAGTCCTATCACCATCTCATCTCATTTTGAATACCTCTTAATGTCTCTTCACTTCTCCTTTGTTCTCTCATCCCCATTTCCCTGCCCCCAAACTGGCCTTTTAATCTGTTTCATTTTCTGTGCTTTTTCAGTCCTGACAAAGGGTTATGACCTGAAACATTGACTCTATTTCTCTCTCCACGGATGTTGCCTGGCCTGCTGAGTTTTTCCAGCATTTTCTGTTGTTATTTCCCTCCTTTTATAGGTTGGGCTGGCCCACGTCATCCCAGGGGCGTTGGCGAACTGCCTGCGCCCCTGAGATATGAGGGCCTCTGCCCGCGGGTACCCAGAGAGGCCCAGGTGCGCAAATCTCCGTACCTCCCAGGCCACCAGGTAAATTTGCAGATTTTTTTTTAACAAGTCAGAGGCATCCGCCCGTGGGCAGCCTCCGATCACAAATCTTGGGCCAATAAATGAGGCAAAAGTTTACATTTTGTTTCTAAACTTTGTAGGAGCTCTCTTGCCAGCTTGCTTTAATTTGAATATTTTTTTTAACTTTTAAATTTGACATTCATAGCAGACACCTTGTATTGAAAGTTAAAAAAAAAAGTAGCACCATTGTCTGTCTCCAAGACAGGCAATGAACACAAACACTTCCTGTTCAGCCAACAAAATGAGTGGAATTCCTGAGCAACATTTAGTTATTCATTATATTTGGTTTTATTTTCTCCGTTAGGAAGTGTTTTTTTCTGTAGGTCACTTAGGGGGGGGAAAATTCAGTTGTTTGCGCCTTCCGGTAGCGCCTTAAGAGGGCGCTAATGGGGTGCAAAGCAGCTAGCACCCAGGCGCGGCGATATTTGCGCCGCTCGCGAAATTAACTAGACATTTTACGGTGGTGCTAAACACTACCGCAATGATCTCCTGCACCGGCAGATCGTGACGTCTGTCGAGTGCGCAACACCCCGGTAGCGCCGGGAACTGGATATTGAGTGGCGCCTCCTGCCTTACCGCCTGCCACTAGCAACAACAGGTTGAGGGGAGTGTTTTGCAGTCAGAAAGGGACTGGGGGAGCGCTATTTAAAGAAGACCGCTTCCTGCCTTTTTTTGTTGGTGACATTTTTGCACCACGCATTCTGAGAGAGAGAGAGAGACTTCTGGAGAGATTCAACGCTGTGTGAAGGGGTTTTGGGTACTGAGCAGTACTTTGCAGGTTCATTTTGATTTGCCCTTCCTTGCTTCGCCAGCGCTCTGAGATAGCGCCTCACTGCTCGGCCTTTGCGCCTTAAGACAGGTGTGAAGCGCCTGATTTAGCACTCCAATCACCTCCAGGGGCGATAAAAGGCAAGTTTGCCGTCGGAGGCGATAATTAGCGCCAAGCGCTAAACTTTGCGCACGGCCGATAATGGCGCCCCAAATGGGGCGATACTGAATTTTTCCCCCTTAAGGTTTAACATAATGAATACATCTTCCTTTCTGAACCAGCCTACAGTCCTCCAAGAATCAATATTAAATTGAGTTTAGTGGTACTAATTGTGATGAATATATCTATATATAGAATCAGCGTTCTTTATAACTTTTTTTTAGTATCATGAATTATTAGGTGTTGGGAAATGGCTCCAATTTTTTAATCATTCTACTTTCCCTATTCACCAGTTATAATCACAATAAAATAAGGAGGCACCAGGACAATCTGCCAGCTCTTTACAAAGCAGCTCAACTTGATGGCCAGTTTACATTTTAGGGTCTTTCTTGCTGTGACCACACACCTTGCTGCACATCTCAGGAACTGTGTGTACTGGAGACCAATATGAACAAGTCAAGGTAATTAAAAGTGGTGGCAAAGGGACCCAGATGGAAAAGAAACTGAGCCAAAGAGGAAAGTTCCAGAAGCATAAGTGAAGAGAAACAGAAAAAAACCAAATGGAACCATAGGGCTGGATGTTGCCACTGGGGGTGAGTTGGAGGTGGGACTCCCACTTATCGGGTTTTAGTCCCACCTCCATCAACTTCTGGCCAACCCACGCTATTTTCCCTTGATTGACCTTGTTAAGCCCACCCACCGGGCTTGGCAGGCCAAGTAAGGGGAAGCCGGTTACAGAGAACTTCAGCGTATGACGTTTCATCTGTCAAAAGTTTTTGACAGATGAATTGTCATCATTTCACAGCTCTGTGAAGCTGTCAAACACTGATATTCTATGTTGTTTGATGAGTCCTTGTATTCAAGACTCATCAAACCTCTTTTGTGAGCAGAAATTAGATGGTTGTTGCATTGGAGAATGTAGCAGCCATCTGTCATCTCTGCCGGTGAGATGCGAGAGTCTCCGCATCCCCAACGTTTGAAGCCTGCAGGAAGAAACAAAGGTAAGTTAACATTTTCTATCACTTTCCACTCACCTCACATACTCACCTCTCCACACTTGCACCCATCACTTACCTTCACAGCGCACTTTTGCACCCCTCGGACCCCCGCAGACCCACTGCTCACCTCGCTGACCCTGGTGGGGTTCGCAGCCTTCGGGAAGCCAGCACTTGTGTGGGTAAAATGGGGATAATCCTCTTATCTGCCTGTTAACTACTTGTTAACAGGCAGTTAAGTGGCTGTAATCCCCTTCCCGCCTCCAAGGAAACGTACCCGGCACGGGTCGGCTACCCGCCTCCTGGGAAGATGGCACGGAGGCGGGTTGGGAGCGGGATGGGCACCCGCCCCCAGATTCTGCCATTTTCCTGGCAGTCCTGCCTCCATACCCGCCTCCCCAGGGCTGGCAACATCACGTCCATAGGGAGAGGTAGGAATTAAACAATTACTGCATCACACATCCACCTCAACCCATTATTCATTTAAGTCCATTTCATGACTCACCTAGTGCCTTAGTACATGCCCCCAGGGTGAATTAAACATCATTGGGCGTATCCATTAATTTCACTCATTTGCGGGCCTTCGAGGAGCCTCCAAAAATTAAGCTGGCTCTTTTGGGCACAGGGACACTAATAGATATGTTTTAAAAGGTCTCGAATGACATTTTTAAATTTACTAAGCAAAATTTTTTTTTAATTATGTTTTAAAACGCTACCACATTGCATTGGCTCATGGCAGATACTGTGTTCAGCAATATGCAAATGAGTTTGAGCGGAAACCCGGGGGAAAAAAACACATTTCAAAATGGGTGTAATTTTGGGCCGGAATTGCCGATTGCACCCAAAGCGGAAACTCTACCCAATATATGTAAAAGCCACCACATTATCTTTATTTCCCAGCTTTTGTTACATCCTCAAATAATTGTGATACTTTTTGTAAACATAACTCATGTTGGCTTTGAGTTATTGCCTTCACTCTCCCTGGAATACATTCGGTACAACAGACTCAATGGCCCAGAAATTCGTCTGGGGCGATGGCGCAAAGCGGGCAGTATGGGACCGGTCTCCCGTTATATGCAGCACCTGATACTCAGTCTATTGCAGTCAATGAACCTGAACATCAGGCGCTGAGTATAACGGGCGGCCGATCCGATAATGCCCGCTTTTCCCCACCGCCCCAGACTCATTTCTAGGCCATAATATTTTATCCACTATCAATGTGAAGTTAATAGGCATATAACTCCTATGCTTGTAATCTTTTGTTAAAAAGAAATCAGAGAGTCAGAGAAAATGCTGAAAGAGGGAATGGGGGAAACTAAGGTAAGAAAAAGAGGAAAGAAAGAAAGTAGAAATTGTAGTGTATGTACCTTTAAGAGAGAACTACTTTTACAGCTCCTGTATACTGTAGTACCGGCTGTGACCACACCTGTATATAAGCCTTGAGCATGCCTCTGTACCCCCAATCTTGAGACTACCCTACTCCAGTAAACACCTGTTGATTGTTAAGTTACAGCATCCGTGTAGTTATTTGAAAACATCATACTCTCAGAATCACAGATCTAACAGTGGCGACGAGTGTCGATTCGAATCTACCTGCAACTCTGCATTTCCCTTCAAGGATTCGCTCCGGGAGGGCGGTGGAAGAAAGTTGAGGCCAGAAGCATGGGCGTCGACCACGAGCAACCGCCCAGTCGTCCGGCAGAGAGTGAACATCGCAGGGGAATCTGTTGAGAGCCGGGCTTGGTTCCCCAGCCATGATGATCCAGCAACAGACTGACAACAGGTACAGCGCAGACCCTTCCCGGACAGCGGCAGCTGGAGCCGACCGGCGGCAGAGAAAAAGCCGAGCAGCGGCGACGGGGTAAGAGAGAGGGTGAAGCGCACAGGGCGCAGCTGGGGGTTGAAAACCGAGCGGCGTTGAGGAAAAACAAAACAGAGAGAGAGAGGGTAAAGCAGCAGCCGGGTTCAGGACCGAGCGGCGGAAACGGGAAAGGCGCACAAAAAAACAACGCGCAGAGCACAGCCAGGGCTCAAGGGCTGAACAGTGTCTGCGGGGAGAAGAAGGGAGAGCGCGGGAGACGCCATTGAGCCGCGGAGAAGAAGGAAGAGCGCGGGAGACGCCATTTTTAGAAGCCGCAGCAGAGAAGAAGGGCGAGCGCGGGAAGAAAGGAAAGCGCGGGAGACGCCATTTTGTGCCAGCGGAGAAGAAGGGAGAGCGCGGGAGATGCCATTTTTGACAGTTAAATCACACCCAGGGATGCCGAAGAGTGGCAGTATCTCTACGTTCGACAATGAAGTCGAAGATTGGGCAACATATTTGGAACGTATTGAGGTGTACTGCAGGGCGAATGAAGTGCCAGATGCTAGGAAAGCACTGGTTTTGTTAAATTCCATGGGTGCAAAAACTTATGGCTTACTGCAAAATCTAATAACCCCAGAGAAGCCCGTGAATAAGAATTTCGAAAGCATAGTAGAAATCCTACAGGACCACTTAAAACCCACACCGCTGCTGATAGCAGAAAGATTTAAGTTCCACAAAAGGAACCAGCATAAAGACGAATGTAATGCTGAGCACTTAACGGAACTGCGCAAGCAATCGAAACACTGCCAGTTTGGAGTGGGACTAGCAGACACGTTAAGGGACAAGTTTGTGTGCGGGCTTCAAAGTGAAGGAACCCAGAAATGGCTTCTATCAGAAAAGGACCTTACGCTGGACAAGGCTTTCAGCATGGCAGTATCACACGAAGCAGCCGCAAGGGGCGCTGCAGAGATACAACGGAGACCACAAGAATATGGCACCAATGAAATGTCATATGGAACAGGGAAGAGTTATCACTGCGGCAGTACAACACACGACCAGAAGGATTGTTGGTTCAAGGACCAAGTGTGCAGACAGTGTGGAAAAGCAGGACACATAGCAAGAGTCTGCAGGTCAGGGAAGAAAACCAACAGCAAGAAATCTCCACAGGAGAAGTACAAAAAGGTACATAAGGTGATGGACAGTAGTTCAGACGAACAGAAAAGTGATACAGACTCCGGAAGCAAGGAGCTGGGTTGTCTGAAACTACATAAGGTAACCAAAATGGAGGATCACCAGACTATCTGGGTCACACTCAAGTAGACGGAGTCCAAGTGAAAATGGAATTGGACACAGGATCAGCCCTAACAGGCATAAACCAAAGGGGCTACAAGCGGCTATTTTCACACATTCCCTTGAAAGCTACAGAGATTGTCTTGAAGACGTACACGGGGCAAAAAGTCTACCCCAAAGGAAAAATAAGGGTGAAAGTGATATACAAAGGCCTGGAAATACCTAAAATGGACCTATATGTATTGCCAGATGGAGGACCACCACTACTAGGACGTGAATGGATCCGGAAGATACAATTAGATTGGCATTCCATACAGGCACTGAAGGTTGAGGCCAAAAAGGATGATGACGTCACACCTGGCCGACTGTCAAAAATGCTAACTGACGCAAAAGAAGTGTTCCAGGAGGGACTCGGAACACTAAAAGGCATAACAGCAATGATTAAAATAGAGGAAAATGCAAGCCCAAAGTTTCTTAAGGCCAGACCAGTGCCTTATGCGATCAGACCAGCTGTCGAAGCAGAGCTGGAAGGGTTGGAACGTTCAGGAGTACTGTCCAAAGTAAACTGGAGCGAGTGGGCTACACCCATCGTTCCTGTAATGAAGAGGTCGTTGAGTAATACGCCTGGGGAACCAAAGAAGGTCCGCATCTGTGGGGATTTTAAGGTGACAGTGAACCCAGTCCTTTACACGGTACAATATCCGCTTCCACGAATTGAGGATATTTTCGCCTCGCTATCTGGAGGTAAACGCTTCACCAAAATAGATCTAGCCCAGGCGTACTTGCAAATGGAGGTAGAAGAAGCCTCGAAACAATACCTCACGATCAACACTCATAAAGGTCTCTACCAATACAACCGGCTGGTGTTCGGGGTAGCATCAGCTCCGGCTATTTGGCAAAGGGCGATGGATCAAGTCCTGCAAGGGATTCCAGGGACCCAGTGTTATTTGGACGACATCCTGGTCACGGGCGAAAATGACAGTGATCACCTCGCCAACCTGGAGAAGCTGCTCACTAGATTAAAGGAATATGGGCTACGAGCTAATCGCCACAAGTGCGAGTTTTTCCAGAAGCAGATCTCGTATTGTGGCCACGTTATCGATGAAGAGGGGTTACATAAGTCCCCTGAAAAGATTGAGGCAGTAGTCAAGGCTCCAGCACCGGAAAATGTGTCACAACTGAGGTCGTTCCTTGGGCTGGTAAACTACTACCGTAAGTTCTTACCAAATTTGTCTATGGTATTACACCCACTGAACACCCTACTGCAAACAGGGGTACCATGGAAGTGGAATGACGAACGTAAACGAGCTTTCCAGAAGTGCAAAGAATTGATCACATCAAAAGAGGTGTTGGCCCATTTCAACCCAGCACTACCAATTCGTTTGGCATGTGATGCATCACCCTATGGTATTGGAGCGGTGCTGTCGCACAAATTCCCAGACGGGTTGGAGAGGCCAGTAGCCTTTGCGTCTCGGTCACTAACCTCAGCCGAGCGCACCAGCAGTGGACCCTATCGAGATATTTTATTCGTCAATAATTGAATGATTGCCAGTAACTAACGCGGATATAGAGAAGGAGACCCGCAATGATCCAACACTGTCTCGGGTATATGATTTGACGGTGAGGGGATGGCCAACACCTGGTGACTCACTGTTGCCAGCATTCTCATCCAGAAGAGAACAGCTGTCAGTATGCCAGGGGACAGTGATGTGTGGATCCCGAGTGGTGATTCCACCCAAGTTAAGGGAGAGAGTGCTAAATGAGCTTCATGAAGGTCATCTGGGAGGGGTGAAAATGAAAAGCCTTGCTAGGGCTTATGTGTGGTGGCCGGGGATCGATCAACAAATCGAGGACCTAACCAAGAGCTGCTCAGCATGCCAGAAGGTCCAAAATGCACCACCACATGCCCCTCTACACCCATGGGAGTGGCCCTCCTCTCCATGGCAACGGGTGCATATTGATTTTGCTGGTCCATTCATGGACTCAATGTTCTTAATAGCAATGGATGCTCACTCGAAATGGCCTGAGGTGATAAAAATGTCCTCAACCACTACAGAGAAAATGATTGCAGTCCTACGGACCATATTTGCCAGGAACAGCTTGCCAGAGCAGATTTGCTCTGATAATGGACCACAGTTTGTGTCTGAAGAGTTTCAAAAATTTATGAGAAGGAATGGGGTAAGGCATTACACATCTGCCCCGTATCATCCAGCCACAAATGGATTGGCTGAGAGGTTCGTACAAACCTTTAAAAAGGCGATAAAGGCCATGTGCAATGATGAAATTCCACTACAGCATAAGGTGGGCAATTTCCTATTAGCCTACAGAAATGCGACACATGCAGTTGCCAACCAGACCTCGGCCATGATGTTCTTTAACCGAAGGTTGAGATCTCGTCTGGATTCGCTCAGACCCAATGTGTGAAGAAATGTTGAGGATAAACAATTCCAGCACATCAATGAGAAGCCGACAAGGAGCTTCAATGTAGGACAACCAGTCTTGGCCTGTGACTACCGAACAGAGAAATGGCAACCCGGAACGATATGCACAAGGCAGGGCCATTAATGTACACAGTGGATGTCGGGGAGAACATTGTGAGACGCCACGTCGATCAGATCTTAGCGTCACAGGAACGAGTCAAACCCATGTCTCGAGTACCTGGGGATGAACCTGACATACCGGTAGCATCTACCTCAGAACCAGTAGCAGTGGAAACTGATGAACTAACCGACGAAAAGGGGCCAGAATCGCCTCCGCACCAAGAACAAGAACCTCAGGAAAGGCGCTATCCAGAAAGGATCAGGAAGCCGCCCCAAAGACTGAATGTATAAATGGACTATTTTTGTTTAATGTGCATGTTAAAGTGTTAATTGTTATTTGAATATTATGGGTACTGCTATTCTAAAAGGGGAGGAATTGTAGTGTATGTACCTTTAAGAGAGAACTACTTTTACAGCTCCTGTATACTGTAGTACCGGCTGTGACCACACCTGTATATAAGCCTTGAGCATGCCTCTGTACCCCCAGTCTTGAGACTACCCTACTCCAATAAACGCCTGTTGATTGTTAAGTTACAGCACCCGTGTAGTTATTTGAAAACATCATACTCTCAGAATCACGGATCTAACAGAAATAAAAGACAAAATGGGGTATGCCGCTATTTTGTTACAGCAGCCACTCACACAGAAGTTAAAGTTAAGGGGGGAAAAATTCAGTTGGTTTGTGCCTTCCATTAGCACCTTAAGAGGGCGCTAATGGGTCGCAAAGCAACTAGCGCCCGGGTGCGGTGATGTTTGCGCCACTCGCGAAATTGACCAGACATTTTGCAGTGATGCTAAACACTACCGCCACGATCACCTGTGCCCGCAGATCATGATGTCAGCCGAGCGTGCAACGCCCCGGTTGCGCCCCGGGCCAGATATTGAGTGGCGCCCCCTGCCTTACTGCCTGCTGTTAGCAACGACAGGTTGAGGGGAGTGTTTTGCAGTCGGGAAGGGACTGGGGGAGCGCTATTTAAAGGCGACCGCTTCCTGCATTTTTTTGTCAGTGACATTTTTGCACCATGCATTCTGAGAGAGAGAGAGAGACTTCTGGAGAGATTCAATGCTGTGTGAAGGATTATTGGGTACTGAGCAGCACTTTGCAGGTTCATTTTGATTTGACCTTCCTTGCATTGATTTAGAAGAGACTATGGGGGCTGCACTCTGAGCTCTTTCCCTGGGCCTCTCCATTATTCTTTCCAACAGATTTGATGTACAGTTCTCTCCAGTCCGAGATTCAAGGCTGCAAAGAGCAGGGTGTGGATGGAGAGCAAGATCGGCCCTCCCCTTTGAGAACTGGCCGGCGCCAGTGGGTCTGTATTCCATTGCTGACTGACATCACATGAGCTTCGCCAGCGCTCTGAGGTACCGCCTCGCTCCTCAGCGTTAGCACCTTAAGAGAGGTGTGTAGCACCTGCTTTAGCGCTCCAATCACCTCCAGGGGCGATAGAAGTCAAGTTTGCAGTTGGAGGCGATAATTAGCGCCAGGCGCTAATCTTTGCGCCCGGCCGATGATTGCGCCCCCAAACGGGGCGATACTGAATTTCTCCCCCAAGAACTTCTCATTTTATAGATATGTGTACCTAACAATTTTACACAAAGCAATAGGCCACTGAAGGATTCAACTAAAATGGTAAACTGTAAGCAGGATCCAGGCGATACCAAATCTTGAATCATACCTTGTTGTCCTTTACATTTCTTTTTAATTGTTTAAGTAAGAAACCTGGATGTGAAGGAGATAATGGGCAGCTGACATAGGTCAAAGAATATGATTCAACAGAATTGGTTAGTGTTTTGCCACTTGAAACTGGGTATGCAATGGACTTGATCCAGTGGGGGTGGGGTGTATAAATACGGAGATCAGGGAAGCATGTAACCCATGCAATGTGATTATAATGGGAGATTTTAATTTTCACATAGGCTTGGAGGAGCAGAACAGCTCAAGTGGTAATGAATTTCCCGTATGTATTCAGGACAATTCAGTTTTCTAGAACAATGGGGGTGAAATTGGTCTTCGGCAATAGTGCAATATGGGCGATCGTGAATATGTGAGATAATCCAAGAAAGACAAGTCAGAATATTTTCTTAATGGTGAGAGATTAGGAGCTGTGGAGAAGCAAAGGGATTTAGATGTCCATGGAGACACAGCATTAAAAGTTAGTGCACAAGGACAAAACATAATCAAAGCAGCTAATTAAATTTTGGACTTTATCTCAAGGAGATTTAGATAGAAAGGTGAGGAAGTGATGCTTCAGTTGTACAGAGCCTTGATCAGATCTCATCTGGAGTAACTGCATTCAGTTTTGGGCACCAAACCTCAGAAAACGTATTAGCCTTCTAGGGGATACAGCACAGATTCACAAGAATGATACAAGAGCTTAAAGGGTTAAATTATGAGGCCAGGTCGCATAAACTTGGCTTGTATTCCCTTTATAGAAGATTGAGGGATGATCTGATTGAGGTGTTTAAAATGATAAAGGGATTTGATAGGGTAGGTACAGAGAAACTATTTCTTCCAGTGGGGGAATCCAGAACAAGGTTAATATTAGAGCTAGGCCATTTGGGAGTGAAAAAATGAAGCACTTTTTCACACAAAGGGAGAGATTTACAATGCTAAGATCAATAAACTTTTGTTAGGTAAAAGTATTAAGGGATATGCAGCAATGGTGTGTAGGGGTTCGCAAAAATCCCATAAATCCCTGAAGATTGGAAAATATTGGTCCACATCGTGGACGAAGAATTGTGTGATTTGAATTGTCTCTGGGTTGGACAATGTTTTGAAAGCATACCCAGAACTCTTGGACAACATCAGGACTTTAAGATTAAAATGGTACCTCTGAGTTTCGAACTGTGTAAATTGCAGAGGGGTCTGAAAATGGCCGTCACAAAAGCATGGCCAAAAAGGACAAGAGAAGCAGCTCAAAGTGTCTGTGTAAGTGGGAGGATCAAGCAGTGGCAGTCAGACCTGTCAATCAAACCAGGGAGTTTCCCTTCTCTACAAGAAACTGCAGGATGTTGACATAAGGGATTAAACCACTTGAGACTGACCGCAGGACAAAGGGCTTCTGTTTACACAGAAATCCAACCCCCTTCAACACCACTTACACATAATGGGACACATCGAAACTACGGAAAGGACTTTGATAAGGAATGAATGGGTTTTTGAATCACCCATTAAACTCCGGGTGTGGGCGGGAACATTTCAGTCCCAGAACATAGACACATTCAAACCACCCTGAATCAGCCAATCATAGCCTTTCTCTTGTGTATTCGAACTTTGGGTGCGAATTTTGCACACAGACCCTTTCAGCGCAAAACAGCAGGAGCTGGCAGGATATAAAGATAGCTCCTGAGAAGCTATCTCTCTCTTACTTCTTTGGACCGCAGGTGAGCAGGTTTCTGACTCCTCAGCAAGGCAATCTAGTAAGGAGTTAAAGGGGGGTGGTAATTTAAGGGAAATTGCTAAGATTGTTTAATTAACATTGTAGCCATTTATCCCTCGTTTTTTGCCGTCTGTCCTCCTCTGTTAAGTAGTTTACTGTCATTACTGTGTTCGTGTGGTATAAAGATAGCTCCTGAGAAGCTATCTCGCTCTCTTACTTCCTTGGACCACAGGTGAGCAGGTTTCTGACTCCTCAGCAAGGCAATCTAGTAAGGAGTTAAAGGGGGGTGGTAATTTAAGGGAAATCGCTAAGATTGTTCAATTAACATTGTAGCCATTTATCCCTCGTTTTGCCGTCTGTCTTCCCCCATTTAAGCAATTGTACAGTGATTACTAAAATCGTGTGGTGTAGCTTTCTTTAGTTTAATAAAAGTTGATTTCTCACATCCAGACCAGTTGTCCGTTTTAATATATCATTAATTATAAGTCCTCCAGTCAGAACTGGAAGGGTGGGTTCAGCGATTCGAAACCGCTGTTTGGTATTGGCCTCAGTCTGTGAAACAAAAAGGCTGCTTGACCAGGTAAATTACCGTAAACCAGGTAAAGGAAGGTAAGTTACCGTAAACCCCCAAAAAGGTACCCCCTACAAATTGGCGACCGCGGCAGGACTGGAGGCAGTTCTTGATATGATGAGTGGTCTGGATCTAGAGAAAGCATCGGCTCTTGTTTCTCTTGTTTTCAGTCTGTGGGTAGCCCTGCAGATGTTAGCGGCAGCATGTAAGCTGACCTATTATAGCATAGGTGGCTGGGTTAAGAAGGGTGAGATGAGGAAGCAGGAGCAGGTGACAGAGGCCAAGAATCAGGAGTCAGAGTTGGGAAAATGCCAGGCAGAGATAGAGTGCCTTGAGCAGGAAACCACTGAGGCCAGAGATAGCGAGATGAGACTGCGGGAAGAGAATGTCCGCCTCATCTCAGAAGTTACAGCAGCTTATAAGCTGGCCTGCGACCAAAGGTTTAGTGAAGCAGATCATGGCCCCTGTAGGGCAGGGACAGAAAGCCTTAACATGGCTTTAAAAAGAGCAAGGGGGATGATTTGCCTGATCGGCCCGAAGGCAGGTCAGCCGGATTTTACCAGCAGCCCAAATCAAACTGCCCCACAGGCTACACCCAAGAAAAGGCTGGCTAGGGAGTTAGAGATCCCAAGACAGCAGCCCACAGCTCCGTGTTTTGAGGAGCTCTGGCAGCAAGAAGGGGTGGACAATGGGGTGGTAGGAGAACGCCAGCAGGTCCCGCTAGGCAGGCGGGGACCAGGACCAGTGTACCCCCTCCGACAATGGAGGTCCGGTCCGGCCGTGAGCGATAATAACCCAGGGGCTGTTCAGCATACCTATCTGGTACCCTATAATACCCAACAGCTCAGAGGCCTGGTGAAACATATTCCCATGCTCTCTGAAAAGGGAGACCCCTGAATGCACTTCCAACAAGTAGAACAGGCAGCCGGTGTTAACGGCTGTGATGATGAAGAGAAAGCCAAAATGTTGCTTTTCTCTGTGGATAGCGAGCTCTATCAGACCCTTTCAGATGAGGCGAAGAGAGGGCAGAAGGGTTTTGAGGACCTGAAGGAGGAAATACTGGAAGCCATGGGTGCGAACGACGGCAATCCGTTCGATCGCATAAGGAAAACCCTGCAGAAGGAAGGGGAGACCCCACAGGCATTTGCAGACACGCTGTGGCCAGTCTACAACAGCGCGTGTACAGGGGGACAAAATAGGGCACTCCTGAACGAGAGGCAGCGGACCCAATGGTTTTGTTGCCTGGTGTCCAATTGCATACCCCAGATAAAAGTAAAGGCTGATACTTGGTTTGACCCCTGAGACCTCCTAGTAACCGAAGAGACTGTAATCCGGCAGCTCACGGTAGCATATAGGAATGGGAGGAATAGTGAGACCCCCAGCAAAAGGGTAAAGTCCACGAGGTTAAACCTGGGGCTCAATATAAGAAAGAATAGCACCAGGAGGGGAGCCATCCCTCCCAGAACAAGGTCACTTGTTACAAGTGCAGGGAGGATGGCCACTGGCGCAGGGATTGTAAAAAGCCTGGGAGAGAGGATAAAGCCAGGACCCCGCAGCCCCAACTCAAAGGGTAGAGACAGGAACTTCCCCCGCCTCAGTCGAGTCGCTACTGGAGGCAATGCAGTCTCTCCTGACCAACCAGGGAAAGGTAGCAGCCATCAGTGGTGCTGCAGCCCCCTTGCCCACCTCTGCCTCCCCACAATGACTGGCCGGTAGGCTGGCCAAGGAGGGTGCACGTGCAGGTACTTTCTGGGACCCATATGAGTCCGGGCCAGTGGCAGCGATTACAGGCAGGGATGGGACACAGGGAAAATCAGGAAAATTGTATAAATCTGACAAGACAAGTTCAAGTTCACAGCCTGTAAAGACAGGCACTGTGGCTTGTTTCCAGGGAAAAGTTGTCCAGCCCACAAATTGGGACACTTCCCTGTCCCAAAGGAACCTAAGTTTTGGTCAAAGTTTAAATTTGAACAAGTTATGTGGCTCAGAAACAGAGAAACAGCAACCTGAGATTAGAAATCTGCAGGCTGCTGCAAATCCATTCACAGAAGATCGCTTGGAGACTGCCCGCGCATGCGCAGTCGCTGGTCTGGAGACAGGAATTCCCCAGTCTTTTCAACACCAGGTTCGTGCAGGCGCAGTTGCGCGCCTGAGGGGAGAGGTTTGCCAAGACCAGGCTCGCGCAGGCGCAGTCACAAACTTGGAACCCACAGCGGCTTCTGTTCATTGTGAGGCCGCGTGTGCAGGCGCAGTCGGCCGTTTAAAGGTCCCCACTTCCCAATCTATATGCGCAGGCGCAGTAGCCTGCTTGGAAGACCCAGCGGTTCTTCCTACCCTTTTCAGCCAAATTGAACGTGCAGGCGCAGTTGCCTGCGGGACCCCAGTGGCTCCTCTTCGGTTTTCCCGTGCAGGCACAGTCGCCTGTTTGAAGACAGAGGCTTCACAGCCCCTGCCGTGGGACGCCGGGGAGGAGATTCGCGCAGGCGCAGTTGCCTGCGGGACCACAGCGGCTCTTTTTCAGTTTTCCCGCACAGGCGCAATCGCCTGTTTGAAGACAGAGGCTTCACAGCTTCTGCCGAGGGACTCAGGGGAGAAGATTCATACAGGCGCAGTCGCCTGTTTAAAGGAACAAGCTTCCCAGCCCACTTCTAAAGTAGTCCCCCCCATGATGTGGGACCCTGGGGTGGCAGGGATAGCAATTCCTCTTGCAGGGGAGCTGGTACTAGGTTTTGGACCTGGAGAGGAAGTTTTTCAGCCATCAGCAGCGGGTGGTGAGGCAATACCTGCCCCCAGCACAGGAGTGGTTAGGGAAAGGGAGACAAACTCGGAGTACCGGCAGGCTGCCAGGTATATTATACAATCCGGGCTGTTTGCAGCAGGGGGAGAAGGTTCCCAGCCAGCTAGGGCTGTGACCCAGGCTCAGGGTCTGCCAGCCAAAGATTCCCCCACAGACACGCTCCTCAGAAGGTCTCAGCGGGTCCGCAAGCCCAAGAAAAGATGGTCAGCAGAGTACATGCCACAGAGAGCAATCTCCCGAGCCCGGGAGAAAACAGAACACAGGGGTCCCCAATCAGCAGCCATAAGCTGCAAGGGACCAGAAGCAGAAGGCAGTCCAGCTTCGCTGCAGGCAGCAGTAATCTGCGACAGTACCAGAGATTAGCTTGGCCGCCCTGAGACGGGTGGCATTTGTATTATAGCTTTGGTTTGAATATAGCGTGCTTTTAAGGTGAATTTTAAGTTTTGATATAACTAGTTTTGTAGTTTTAAGTTTATAGTTTAAGTTCATAAGTGTGCCAAATGTTTGCATTTTGGTCCAAGGTCGAGGGACCCGACCATGTCTCCACCTAAGGCAGCAGGTCAGTGAGAGACCTGGCTGCATGTCCTTTTAAGTTTTTCCAGGAGAATGAACCAAGGAGCAGCCCTGTTCACCCAGCCCGAGCTGGGCATCGAAGGAAGATATGGATACAGAATGTTGGGGATCACCTCGCCACTGGACAAATCCAGAAGGAAACCCCGCAGCCACCTTCGGGAGAAACCGGACAGGGTCCGGAGGAACTTGGCTACTCCTCCTATGCGGAAGAGATGGCCCCAGCTGGGTGGGGCACGGCCCCCAACCCAGCACTATCCTGACCGAAGTTCACTTGCGGGAGACCTCGCTGTTGAGGAGTCATTGTGGAGAAGCGCGGGCGCCTTGTCAAAGGGATGCATTCCCCGGGAGTGGGTGGTGATGGCCCGGGAAAGATTGTAAAGGGGAGGGGGAGACCCAAGAGTCACGTGGGTGCGTTCGGGGAAGGGAGGAACTCACCCGGGGGCCCACGGGCAAGGTTAGAGTGGAAGTGTGGCTGGGGAGGATGAGTGGGTGGCCGGATCTGGGATCCAAGGTTGAGTGGGTGGCCGGATCTGGGATCCAAGTTTGAGGGGCCAGTGAGAGCCGCCACACAGGCACCCATCATTTACTGCAGCCAGTCAAAGGAAGACGGGAGGGGGAGGGACTGAGAGTCGCGATCCCATACTCCCCGGTCTCGGTCTGTGCCAAGGTAAATCTAAACATGAGGGGTACCCCGCCTCCACAAAGGGACAAGGGAACGGCTCAGGGCTGGCGAAGCAGACTGTTCTGTAAAATCCATTCTGCATGTTTTAAAAGTTTAAGACCATTCAAAGGGGGGGTGGGGTGGAAGGAACATTTACTGCCCGGGTAGGAGGAGCAATACCCACTCAAATTTCGCAACCCATCATTGGCACGTGATGGTCGGGGTTTGTTTAAGCATGTTGTTCAAGATTTTTTTTTGTATTTTGTGTTACAGCCCCAAGTTGAGCAGAGGCGTAGGACCCTCTCTGTGCTTGGGATCATTTTGATTACATTGTATAACTAAGATTGCAACATTTTGTAATAAGTTGTAATGTAACAAGTGATTGTAAATTTTGATTGCATTGTATAATGTAACAAGTGATGCAGGGGTATGAGACCCTTATTGTAAACTGATGTATCTGTAAGATGCCTACCATACCACGGTTTTTTCTCGAATTTGAGGGAAATAGACAGGTCAGGCGATCAGTGGTAGGTAGCTATTAGGTAAATACAGGGGATGGTTGTTTGTCGGGGGTCAGAAAATTTTGCTCACTCCTTCGAGTGGATACTACAATCAAGTTGGAAGTATCCAAAGGAGGGACTGTAGTGGTTCGCAAAAATCCCATAAATCCCTGAAGATCGGAAAATATTGGTCCACATCGTGGATGAAGAATTGTGTAATTTGAATTGTCTCTGGGTTGGACAATGTTTTAAAAGCACACCCAGAACTCTTGGACAACATCAGGACTTTAAGATTAAAATGGTACCTCTGAGTTTCGAACTGTGTAAATTGCAGGAGGGGTCTGAAAATGGCCGTCAGAAAAGCATGGCCAAAAAGGACAAGAGAAGCAGCTCAAAGTGTCTGTGTAAGTAGGAGGATCAAGCAGTGGCAGTCAGACCTGTCAATCAAACCAGGGAGTTTCCCTTTTCTACAAGAAACTGCAGGATGTTGACATAAGGGATTAAACCACTTGAGACTGACTGCAGGACAAAGGGCTTCTGTTTACATAGAAATCCAGCCCCTTCAACACCACTTACACATAATGGGACACATCGAAACTACGGAAAGGACTTTGATAAGGAATGAATGGGTTTTTGAATCACCCATTAAACTCCGGATGTGGGCGGGAACATTTCAGCCCCAGAACATAGACACATTCAAACCACCCTGAATCAGCCAATCATAGCCTTTCTCTTGTGTATTTGAACTTTGGGTGCGAATTTTGCACACAGACCCTTTCAGCGCAAAACAGCAGGAGCTGGCAGGATATAAAGATAGCTCCTGAGAAGCTATCTCTCTCTTACTTCTTTGGACCGCAGGTGAGCAGGTTTCTGACTCCTCAGCAAGGCAATCTAGTAAGGAGTTAAAGGGGGCGGTAATTTAAGGGAAATCGCTAAGATTGTTTAATTAACATTGTAGCCATTTAGCCCTCATTTTCTTTGCCGTCTGTCCTCCTCTGTTAAGTAGTTTACTGTCACTACTGTGTTCGTGTGGTATAAAGATAGCTCCTGAGAAGCTATCTCGCTCTCTTACTTCCTTGGACCACAGGTGAGCAGGTTTCTGACTCCTCAGCAAGGCAATCTAGTAAGGAGTTAAAGGGGGTGGTAATTTAAGGGAAATCGCTAAGATTGTTCAATTAACATTGTAGCCATTTAGCCCTCATTTTGCCGTCTGTCTTCCCCCATTTAAGCAATTGTACAGTGATTACTAAAATCGTGTGGTGTAGCTTTCTTTAGTTTAATAAAAGTTGATTTCTCACATCCAGACCAGTTGTCTGTTTTAATATATCATTAATTATAAGTCCTCCAGTCAGAACTGGAAGGGTGGGTTTAGCGATTCGAAACCGCTGTTTGGTATTGGTCTCAGTCTGTGAAATGAAAAGGCTGCTTGGCCAGGTAAATTACCGTAAACCAGGTAAAGGAAGGTAAATTACCGTAAACCCCATAAAAGATACCCCTCCTACAAATGTGGGTAAATGCAATTGAGGTACAGATCTGCTATGATCTGATTAAGTGGCGGAACAGGCTCGAGGGACTGAATGATCTTCTCCTGTTCCTATGTTCATATGTTCCTAATGCCTTGTATGTAATATGTCACTTGCAAAACATAATTCATTCGTACCTGAAATTGGCACCATTAAAAGTACAAAAAATGTAATCCACCAAGTATCATTTCTAATTTTTAACTCATTACAGTGTGCAGATGCATGAATTCTACAACAGTGAATCCTGTCTATAGTGATTACATTTAAGTTGAGTTTTTCTTGTTTTCTGTTAACAGATGTTAAATTGTGAATCATCAATATGTTGTTAGAAATGTTACCGAAGACAGGTTTCAGCTGCAAGAATGCTGCTTGCCAGAAAATCCTGTGCCAACCTACCTTTTTTTATGCTTGTAAATGGCAATGTGTACTGACCAAGCAAATCATTCTCACTGAGAGGATTAATGTCTTTTACTGTAAATTGTACTAATGCGAGCTCTGGAACTTGAACACAAAAGACCAAACAATCATTTCATTTGGGATAGCATCCTAAAAAAAGAATAAAACATTTTAAGAATTCAGTTTGCTGCAATCAGAGTTAATTTGAGTGGAGAGTATGTCTGCTGGAGAGACCGCTATAAATACCCACAGTTATGCTTACTTAGGAACTCTGACCTATGGTGATGAATCCTGTACAAAGATTGCTTTACAGCCCTCTAGAGTCACCAAGGGATTGGAGTATAAGAGTAAAGAAGTCATACTACAATTATATAGAGCCTTGGTGAGACCACACCTGGAGTACTGTGTACAGTGTGTCGCTTTACCTAAGGAAGGATATACTTGCCTTAGAGAGGGTGCAAAAAAGGTTCACTAGACTGATTTCATGGGATGAGGGTGTTGCCCTATGAGGAGAGATTGAGTAAACTAGTAAACTAGACCTATATTCCCTAGAGTTTAGAAGAATAAGAGGCGATCTCATTGAAACATATAAAATTCTTAAAGGGCTTGACTGGGTAGATGCTGGGAGGATGTTTCCTCTGGCTGGGGAGTCCAGAACAGGGGTCACAATCTTAGAATAAGGGGTCAGCCATTTAGGACTGAGATGAGGAGAAATTTCTTCACTCAAAGGATTGTGAATCTTTGGAATTTTCTGCCCCAGAGAGCTGTCGTTGAGTATATTCAAGACAGAGAGTGGTAGATTTTTGGATACTAAAGGAATCAAGGGATATGGGATAGTGCGGGAAGGTGGAGTTGAGGTAGAAGATCAGCCATGATTTTATTGAATGGCAGAGCAGGCCCAAAGGACCAAATGGCCTACTCCTGCTCCTATTTCTTATCTTCTTATGTTCTGTGATAGCAGATGCATTCATGTGTTACCACCAAAGGGGCCTGTCAGCAAGTGTGGCTGCCTAACAGAAGAGAAGTTTTTATTCCTGGTTCCTGTTCTGTTGTCTTAATTCTTTTCCCAAACCAGGGTTACCTGAGTTTCACTATTGGTTAGTTATGAACACAGCACATCTTATACACCACTGCTTTAAGATGTGAACCATTGCCTCAAAACTACATTCATTAACCAGAAATACTTTGGTCTCCATTCTACCTGTTGGGACATGTTCATAGATGAGAACCATCAGTGATATCAGTTAAGCACATTTATTCCTGTAAAATGATGATGCATTTAGGGCAGCAGAGTAGTCTTTGTCAACAAGATTCATTCTCAGAGTTTATTTATAAATATAACTTGGCAAACGTAAGTCATTAAGCTCCCTATATTCCCAAGTACTTTCTCCTACAAGTATTTCAAGCACATATTGGAACATAACTGCTCATCAGAAAGTAACAAACATAAGGATTTTCATTGTTTATTGGTGTCAGTTCATGTGACATTGAACTCGATGCCTTACAACAGGATGAAGGATGAGGAACTATAATTACAGGGAGTGACTTGAGATATCGGGACTATTTTCAATGGAGAAAAGATGTCGAAGAAGATCTTTAATCTAAGAAGTTTCTTTTTAATTATCAAGGGATTTGATAGGGTAAATAGGGAAAGGTTAGGGGAGTCGTGAAAGAGGAATCTTCAATTTAAAACTGGTCACTGAGAGAGTGAGGAGAAAGGTTAGGAAAATTGTCTTTTTACACAGGTGTCGGAGCATGGAATGTTTTACCACGAGGTGTATTTGAGGCAGAAACCATGTTATTCTTTAAGGGAAATTTGGATAAATATTTGAAGTAGAGAAAGACCCAGGGCTGTGGGGAGAGAGTGGGCCAAAGTGATTGGTTTTGAATTGCTCCAGCAAACAGCCAGTCCAGACATGATGGGCCAAATGGCCTTGTTCTGTGTTGTCAACTTCTATAGTTCTAAGGGAGGAGTGTGATGTGCCCAGACATCTACAAATCATATATATATCCTACAACAGCATCCATGGAAATATGCTAGAAAAGTAGTGAAAAAATGACAAACCTTTCATCGTATAAAAGATTGTTTTTGTGTTTTGACTTTTTTTTTGTAAAGTGTTTATTTGCATACTCACTTTGGTGGAAATGAGACAACACCCAGCAGCTCAGTTTTAGAAATAATTTCCCCAATGTTTTAATGTAGCAACATGACATCTTTACTCACACAAAACTCATGCTTGAAACTTTCTCACTCCCTCACCTGCAGACGGTAAGACCTTGGTTTGTTGTACAGCACTGTCTGCGGCTGCACCATAAATCTCCACACGTACATAGGCATCAATGGATATTTTACTGTGTGTTCTGCAGATTGGTAGGTGCTGGCCACTGATAATCTATACAAAGAGAATATCGATCAGCCATACAGTCCAGACTGCATTCAGTATCATAAGTAACGTAAGTTCACGAGGGTTATTCGGTGATTCTGCACCCCCCAACCAGGGACCCTCCCTCAACAGGACCAGGCCAGAGAATTGGTGCAAACTATTGTAGCCCTATCTCTGATCTCTGCTCCTGTCTAGCAAGGCTCTGTACTGGGAGTGTGGAATAATTGGATTTGTCATTACATTTACAAAGGAAAACTAAACAATGGCATTTATATTTGCAGAAAAACAGACATTCTTCATCAAAATAAAGATGGGAAGTTTCTTCAATTCACCATTTCTAACTAGATCATCGATGTCATAGTTACAATCACATATACTTTTGGCTACAAATAGCAGAGGAAATCTTTCCCCCAAATTGAGCTTATTTCTCACTGCACACACAAATTCTTCAAGCAATAATGAAAAATTAGATGTGTATTAAGCTGATGATTAATGATTAGTTGTTATTACATAGAATTACATAGAATCTACAGCACAGAAACAGGCCATTCGGCCCAACTGGTCCTTTCAGTTTATGCTCCATACGAGCCTCCTCTCACCCTACTTCATCTCATCATTCTATCAGCATATTCCTTTCTCCCTCATATCTTCATCTAGCTTCCCCTTAAGTGCATCTATGCTATTCACCTCAACTACTCCTCGTGGTAGCAAGTACCACATTCTAACCACTTTCTGGGTGAAGCCATTTTTTCCTGAATTCCCTGTTGGATTTATTAATGACTATCTTATGTTTATGGCCTCTAGTTTTGGTCTGCCCCACAAGTTGAAATATTGGGCCAGAAATTCGGGTCCCCACAGGTGTGTACGCGCTGTGTACTCACGCGTAGGGCCAACGAAAGTGCCGGTTTCATGCATGCACTGTGCATACGCTGGAAACCGGAACTTCCGTTCCCTTGAAGGAAGGGGTTCGAGGGTCAAATGCGTGCACCGGAGAGGCAGCGCGTACGCTTGGAACTTCTGATTTTTTATAAAGGTTTCTCCGGGAGGGTAAGTCTCCAGGAGCTGCGTGTTTAAAAAGCAGTCGCAAGGCCTGCTTTTAACAAGGTAAGTGGTGAATTAAGTAAAATTAAAACATTTTTTCCACAGGTTTATTATTTTTAAATACTTTAAAGAAAAGTAAGTTTATTTTTAGCCCTGTTAAAAACTGTAATTAATTTTTTCAAAAATTCAAATTATTGTTTAAAATAGTTATTTTATGTAATTTATAGTTATTTTAAAAATGTGATTTAAAAAAAAATGTATTTGAAGTTTTAGTTAGGTTTTGGGGCCGATCTTTATTCATAGATTTGACAGGTCTTCCTGTCAAATTTATGAATAGAGATTTCCTGCTACGATTGGCTCTCCATGGCCCATGTGATCTCAGGGGACGCTTCGAACTAACTGCATCTCTGGGATACGCAAGCACTGCATGCCGGCAGCTGGAGGAAGCCCAGGATCGGAATCCCATGCGGGCCCACAACACAACGGCAGGCGTGCTAGGTAAGTGCAGGTCGGGGGCTTGCACCCGCGGGAAGCCTCCGACCCGAATTTCTGGACCATTTTCTCTACACCTACCCCCTTTCATAATCTTAAAGACCTCGATCAGATCACCCCCTCAGCCTTCTCTTTTCTAGTAACCATTTGGATAATTCAGAGCCTTGCTAGAGCAGCCTTAATTAGGTCCTTACTTTATACAATGCCAAGTAACAACAATCTTCACTTAATGTAGATGTTCACCGAGTTATTGGGTGAGATATACGGTCAAACCTTGGTCAAACCACATTCCCCTTTAATGGTCACACTCATCTGTTGCTTTATTGAATGTATTTTGTTAAGCTTCAAAAAGGTATTTCATTATGAATCGTCTTTGTTACTACATTATAAAAAAGATTAGCACTCTAGCAATACGTAGCTTTAACCAGTTAATCACACACATATGTAGAAAGGCAAGAGGGGAAGAAAAGGATATCCTCAATCCTTTGTCCTATCACTCATAACAGCCAGAGGCCTGGTACACGGCCCCCTAACCATCCTCCAAGCCACACAGACGGTAAGTGGGAAGAGAATAGCTAGACAAAAAGAGCATTATGTGCTCTCCCAACGCATACTGATAGTGCCTAAGCCCCCTCGTCACTGGCAATCTAAACTTAGTATGACTGAGTGAACTTGTTCCTATGTTTGATATGATTACCTAATACCAACCTGTATGGCAACAATCACTGGATCAAGGTTCAGTTTAGAAGCCAGTGGGTCAAATTTGGTGTCAATAGTCATGAAATTGGGTTTAAGAACATAGCCACATCCTCCATTGTCCTGAAACTTGCCTCTGTTGAGGTCCATGCTCAATCCAGGAACCTCATAATTTAAAGCAACTGCAGACACAAAAGAAAAGTTCAAGTAAGATTGAGATAAGTGTAAATTAAATAGTCTGGCTGCATTCACATAGTTCGTTTATGAAACATTATTTTAATTCCTCCACCGCCCCCCACCCCACTGAAAGGCTGATTCATCATGGGATCGTTCCATAATTACCAATGGTTCTCCAGTGCCTCACCCAAGTGGGCATCCTTCATGTGTGAGCTGAGACAGTGGACATTGGTGTGTTATTTGGCCATAGAAGGGGATATCACAGCCAATCGTAATGCTGCTGTTCATCCGACAGCTAGGTACATGCTTGTCCAGCAGGAATCACTGGAGGAGTGGGAGCCCTGACTGATCTATGCACTCCCTGGACTGGGGAACTGAGGCACATTGTAACACCTCTATTGCCCCTCCAGCTGAAACCAGTTAACTCAGCACACATTCAGCATCACACCTGGGACCTTCCTGTTCTGTGAGACTTAGTTTGGCTGTAAACAGTCCACTTACCAAACTGAGCTGTCAAGGAAGTTCCTCACAGATTTTCATTAAGGTGAGACTGAGTTATGAAGCCAGACTGGATGTCTAAGAGATGAGCTTGTAGGGGTGTATAAAATAAAAAAAAGACATATTTATATAGCGCCTTTCATGACCTCAGGACATCCCAAAGCGCTTTCCTGCCAATTAAGCACTTTTTTGAAGTGTAGTCAATTTGCACACAACAAGGTCCCACAAACAGCAATGCCATAATGACCAGATAATCCATTTTAGTGATGTTGGTTGAGGGATAAATATTGGCCTGGATACCGGGGAGAACTCCCCTGCTCTTCTTCAAATAGTGTCATGGGATCTTTTATGTTCACCTGACAGGGCAGACAGAACCTCGGTTTAAAGTTTCATCTGAAAGACGGCACCTCCGACAGTGCAGCACTTCCTCAACACTGCACTGGAGTGTCGGTCTACATTTGTGCTCAAGTCTCTGGTGTGGGACTTGAACCCACAACCTTCTGACTCAGAGGCGGGAGTGCTACCAACTAAGCCAAGGCTGACCCTTAAGACAGTTACGGGTCTATGCAAATTTTTGTACCCCATAAAAGTTGAGTACTGTACTTTAGTCTAGGCCGACCTCTCATTTTGTTTCCACAATTCTTGCTTGTTCCTTGTTGTCCCAAGTTATTTTTTTGTCCTGTGAAAGTCTTACAATTTCTGTGCCCATTTAATGTGGACTAGAGCTGCAATTTGGAGACATTTGTTTGGGAACTTGACTTCTTCACTCCAAAACATTCAATCACCTTGCCTGGCCAAGGCAACTTAGCCCATACCATCGGCATTCCACTGGCTCTTCAGATAGCAGATGAGGAGGAAATGGACCAGGAGTAACTAGTTAGTGACAGACTGTTTAATGGGCCTACCCAGCAACAATGAATAGGTTTCAGGCCATGGGTGTGTAAAGATAAGCGAGCAGTCCAGACAAGTATGCAGCTGATGAGGGATGACAGTGCACAGGGCTGATTCTCATCCCTATTTCTGGTGAAAGTGCTCAATGTTCATATGCCAGCATCCCACAGTGAAACTTCAAACCCAAAATACTATTGTTTTTTAACTTTAGGAAGACCCAGATGTAAATTCATAAAGTGACAACTGATTGCTTCATGTTTGAGCCATAACAGTCGTTCATGAAGTAAATATGTAGTCATATTATATGGAGGTGAAGCTCACCCATGTGACAGCCAATATTCCAGAACTTATGAGGTTTGTAGTTGGAAGGATTTTTTCTGACGCCTGCAGAGTAGGTTCTTGAAAGGAACTTTGAATTGTGTACGACAAATTCACAAGCTGAAAAAAAGGATATTTAACGTTATTTAAAACCAAAATATATGGTACAATTAAATACACACAAAGAAATGCATTATTTTTCTTTTTAATTTGCCGTATGATTTATTTTTTATTTTTACTCCTTTCTCCAGGAGTCCCGCCACATATCATTATCTAACTGAATTGACAAGCAAGGAACCGACACCCAGGCCTCTGCTGTTGTGCTGTGGGCCAGTTGTCAGATGATAAAGTATAACCCAGGCTGACTCACCCCATCTGATTCCCCCTCATCCACAAGGGCCCATCGAAGGCTGGGAAGTCAACAGCTGCAGAATTATTCTAGCACTAGTACCGCACTGTACCGCACTACCACATTACAAAAGTATGCTGCTAATACATGGCACTCTCTCCGAGTTCTCAATTAAATTACTGGATGTTTTCAAATATGTGCAGCTTCAGGAAAGCAACCTATTATAATAATTCACCGCTCCATTCCCACTCTGAGCTCACCGTCCTCGGCCTCTTGCATTGTTCCACGGAAGATCAGCGTAAGCTCGAGGAACAGCACCTCATCTTTCGATTAGGCACTCTACAGCCCTTTGGACTCAACATAGTGTTCAACAATTTCAGATCTTAACCTCGGCCCCTATCACATATACATATATATATAAATATATATATAATATATATATTTATTTTGTTTTTTATCCACACTTTTGTTTGTGCCTTTTTTCTTCCCTCCCACATGGCAGCTGTCTTTCATTCTGCCAGTGTACTTCACACTTCATCTAGAGCCATCCTTTATTCCTTAACCTGTCACATTACCACCTCCTCTCGCCTTGAATATCTCTTAATGTCTCTCAATGTCTCTTAATCTCTCCTGCTTTCTATCCTATCACTGACCTTCCCTTTTGTTCTTTCATCCCCTCCCCCTTTTCCCAAACCCTAACTTGCTTTAAAATCTATTCCTTTTCCTGCTTTTTTCCAGTTCTAACGAAAGGTTCTCGACCTGAAATGTTAACTCTGTTTCTCTCTCCACGGATACTGCCCTGGCCTGCTGAGTTTCTCCAGCGTTTTCTGTTGTTATTTCAACCTATTACAGGTATAATATTTTGGCCCATGGTAAGACTGATTACTGTGACAACGGACTCAACAACTATATTACAGTAATGGCTCTGAAACCCAACTGCTCTGCCACCCCCAATATAAAGAGAAAATATAGTAAATAGCAACCGGTGCTATAATAAGATGAGAGAGAAATTGAAAAAAAAAAGGTGCGCTCTATTTTTAACCATTCAGAATAAATTTCAGGGAAACTGAAAAAAAATCTGACGTTAATATACATGTACCTGATTGCTTTAGTAACTTCATAGCTCTGTGTTCTGAAAATGAATTACTTTCATAAAACAACTGATGGTCTTGTGAATGTTTGAAGTCATTGAATTCAACTGACTTTGTGTATATGCTGATGTTTGAGAACTCCATTGCGAGTCCAACCTTCCTTTTCTGCAGGAGGCAAAAAACAATGCCACAAGAGGATGAAATGGTTAGAATTACAAAACGTAACCTGGGGTGTGTCTAGAAATGAGACTGAGATAGGTGGCACGCGTGAGTAAGACTTTCCCAAGCACAATGAAGGCAGTTCCATTGCTCAACATTCACACAGTTGTCTTCTGCAGCCATTGCGACGTCTGCTACAGATCATGTGCACTCTGAGCTGCAATAAAGGCACCATTTGGCCTTTAATGAAAGGCGT
This sequence comes from Somniosus microcephalus, assembly GCF_052327205.1. Lineage (NCBI taxonomy): Eukaryota > Metazoa > Chordata > Chondrichthyes > Squaliformes > Somniosidae > Somniosus > Somniosus microcephalus. The sequence continues at coordinate 123,818,082 of NC_140996.1, forward strand.
CTTCCGGTACTGCTGACCTTCTGCAAGACTGGGAACAAGCAAATATAATACCTTTCATTTCAAAACAAGTGTGACACATCTGGCCCAGGCATCCACAAGCCAACCATTAAAAGCAGGTAAAATATTGAAAGGGAGGAGTACCCGTTTAGCAATATTCTAATGAACGGCAAGCATGATTTCAGAAGGGGGAGATCACAAGATAGATACAGGTAAAGAAAAGCATTCTCGGCTTATCCATTGAGAAAGAATTCCCTCATCATTGCATCCATGGCATCTTAAAAAAATTACATAATGGAACAGAAATTCCAGAACGGGGCTTGCAGCGCGTGCAAGCCCCGTATTTGCACTTACCCCGCGCTCCTGCCGATCAGCTTCTGGGATGCCTGAACTTGGAGAAATAGAAAGCACATTCCCGGGCAGCGTATGACGTCACGCCGCCCAGGAGTGCAGCCAGCGCGGACCCAGGAGCGTGCAGTGTAAGTGAGACACGCCCCTTGAGGTCTCAGTTTCACTGGACACGCCCCCAATGTTTCTGTCAAGCTGCTTTGCTTTTTTACATGCAAAGCAGCAGTTTAAATAGGTTTTTGGAAGTTTTTTGAAGATTTTGGTAACTTTTATAAACTTTTTAAAATGTTTACATTATTTTGAGTAATCTGAAGTAGTTTTAAAGAGAATTAAAGCAATTTAAAGACTTTTAAAAGCCCTAAAAGAATTTTTTTAATTCCATTTATTTATTTAGCAATGTCGTCGTCATACGTGTCTTCACACTGTTCCCTTTGGGGAACTGTATGAAGTGGTGGAAGGATTTATGGCCGTGATTAACGCTCATTCCGTGACCGTAACCATCTTTGAACCAGCCATTAGGGCGGTTAGTCCTATGGCAGGAGGGTTTTACGGGCTCCCACAAGCTATACAAGGAGGGGGGGCCACCCACACCCACGGACGCAAATATCCCACTGGATGTCAACCCAGAATTTAGAGCCCGAGCTCCGACTCCACTTGCCGGGACTGTCTGGAGCGGGGTTCGAAACCCTACCCTGATCTGGCCCAGCGGCGGGGATCCTACCGCTATGACAAAGGCCCAATCCGATTAGCAATGTGAAATGGCAGCATAGGGCTCCAGTCACGGGGAGGGAAAAGGCGCAGGAAACGTATGGGTGTCACCTTTTGTGCGGAGTGGGCCTTTTGCATAGCAGTAAGCATCCCCGCCGCTGGGCCAGAAGGAGTAGGGTTTTGAACCCCACTCCAGACAGTCCCGGCAAGTGGAGTCGGAGCTCCAACTTTAAATTCTGGGTGGACATCCAGCGGGATACTTGCGTCCGTGGGTGTTGGTGGCCCCCCCCCCTCAGATGGGTTGTGGGAGCCCGTAAAACCCTCCCGCCATAGGACTAACCACCCTAATGGCTGGTTCAAAGATGGTTACGGTCACGGAATGAGCGTTAATCACGGCCATAAATCCTTCCACCACTTCATACAGTTCCCCAAAGGGAACAGTGTGAGGATACGTCCGATGATGACCTCTTGCGCAATGCACCTCCTTGGACCCTCAGTCGCAGATGCGAGGGGGCAAGTCGTGCAAGTGTTAAATTTTTTATTTTATTGACATGTAAAATGTTGGCCCAATAATTCCCTTCCAAATGCGCTAGTACGGTCGGGGTACTTACACATCTGGCCGGATGAAATGCCGGTTTTCAGCATGCACAGTGCATGTGGGGAAAACCGGCATTTCCTGTCCTATGAACGAAGGGGTTCAGAGGCAGAACGCGTGCGACTGCACATGCAGCGCGTGCGCAGTATAATTCGCCGCTTTCATTAATGCTTTCAGTGAGGTCCAGTCATTACAACTTACACATGAAAAAAGCATGGGTACAGTTGCTACAGAGGCTGCGGAGGAAGATATTTCTTATCGTGGAGCTTCTGAAAGTATGTATGTCTGTATATATTCCTTTGCGTGTTATGTATATATTCCTTTACTTATGTGTATGAATGTATTATTTAATTATGACTTTCAGAGAAAGTAACTTATTGGAAAATCATAATTAAAAACATACATTCATAGTAAAGGAATATAAAACATACATACATATACGTAAAGGAATATATGTGGACATACATACATAACTCATTCTCACATTCCATTCACACAGCCACAATTGCTCCTTCTACCTACCGTTCTGAAAACCCTTTAAAAAAAAACTTTTAACTTTAAAACTTACTTAAAATTTCTTAAAATAACTTCCCTCCCTTTCCCAAACAAAAGCTCCACGATAAAATATATCTTCCTCCGCAGCCAATGAACCACTTTACACTTGCTTTTTTTCAGTGTAACTTCTAAGGACTTAACCTCACGGATTTGAACGAAATCCACGAAGTTCACTGCGCAAGCGCTGCCTGTGCAGTCGCACGCGCTCGAGGTCTGGAAATGCCGGCGTTCCCCGCATGCGCTGTTCATGCTGAACGCCGGCATTTCCAACGGCCAGAAGCGTGAGTAAGCCGACCGCACTCACGCTTCTGGCCTGGAATTTCTGGCCCATTAGGTGCAACCAAATGGAAAATTCTGAGCTGGGAGTCCCATTGTTTTCTACATAAGAACATAAGAACATAAGGAATAGGAGCAGGAGTAGGCCATTTGGCCCTTCGAGCCTGCTCCGCCATTCAATAAGATCATGGCTGATCTTCCACCTCATCTCCACTTTCCTGCACTATCCCCATATCCCTTGATTCTCTTAGTGTCCAAAAATCTATCGATCTCTGTCTTGAATATACTCAACGACCGAGCCTCCACAGCCCTCTGGGGTAGAGAATTCCAAAGTTACACCATCCTCTGAGTGAAGAAATTTCTCCTCATCTCAGTCCTAAATGGCCGACCCCTTATTCTGAGTCTGTGACCCCTGGTTCTAGACTCCCCAGCCAGGGAAACATCCTCCCGGCATCTACCCCGTCAAGCTCTGTAAGAATGTTGTATGTTTCAATGAGATCACCTCTCATTCTTCTAAACTCTAGAGAATATAGGCCTAGTTTACTCAATCTCTCCTCATAGGACAATCCCCCCATCCCAGGAACTAGCCTGGTGAACCTTCGTTGTGCTCCCTCTATGGCAAGTATATCCTTCCTTAGGTAAGGAGACCAAAACTGTACACAATACTCCAGGTGTGGTCTCACCAGGGCCCTATATAATTGCAGTAAGACATCTTTACTCTTATACTCAAATCCTCTTATAATAAAGGCCAACATACCATTTGCTTTCCTAATTGCTTGCTGTACCTGCATGTTAACTTTCAGTGATTCGTGTACAAGGACACCCAGGTCCCTCTGAACACCAACATTTCCCAATCTCTCACCATTTAAAAAATACTGACTCTGTTTTTCTATTTTTCCTAGCAAAGTGGATAACTTCACATTTCTCCACATTATATTCCATTTGCCATGTTTTTGCCCACTCACTTAGCTTGTCTATATCCCCCTTGAAGACTCTTTGTATCCTCCTCACAACTTACATTCCCACTCAGCTTTGTGTCATCAGCAAATTTGGATATATTACATTCGGTCCCCTCTTCCAAATCATTGATGTAGATTGTGAATAGCTGAGGCCCAAGCCCTGAAGAAAGCAGGAGACACCAGAATGGGGACATAAATAAATTTTGCCCTAGCTGACCACCGCTGCCTGTAAATAGCGCTCCCCAAGCGGCCAGCCGAGGTGACAATGCCTCCTGCAGCTGCCGTTGTTGACGCCCAGCGATGCTGCAGGGGGTGGGAGCGAATATCACTTCCGGGGCGGTCACGATCTTCGGGGCGCAAGAGAGCGAGGCGGTAAGTCTTAGCGCCAGCGCAAATCCAGCAGGGAAGTTCGGGGGCATCAGTGAATTCGCTGTGCCCAGTCAGTAACCCCATAGCGCCCCGTTACCGCCCCCCGCAGGCACTAATGGGAGGCGCAAACATGGGGAATTTCTCCCCCATAATTTCTAACGATTTCTTATCTCTGGCCCTCTCAACATTGTTTGAGTCCATCACCCTTCATTCTGTCACCCTTTGATACGAATCCACGTCTCGAATGCTCGAAAATGACACTAATTTCTTATCTCTGGCCCTTTCACCTTTGGATTTGGTCCCTATTGGAAGTGACCAGTCTCCCCTATTTTTCCTTCCATTGATCCCAGCAATGGGTTATGAACTCAAAGTGACAACATTTATTTGATATTCCCTGGTCGCGAGACAAGAAACATTCACACACACTCTCAGAAACCTTTTCCTTTCTTTAAAAGAAAAGCAAAACATGCTGAAGACACTTGTCCTATTTCTTCCTCACAGTGACACTATTTCTTCAACTTTGGCTGTGAGCTTTTTCTCTTCTTTCTTCTGGTCCGAACTCCTTTTGTTACACTTCAAGGCTGGAATTTTCTCAAGGGAGGCGGGTTGGGAGGCAGGGGGCCTCCGAGGTGGGTGGGAAACCCGGGAGGCCCGGTTTTCCGCAGGCCCTGCCACCTTTAACGCCAGGGCCTGATTTGAATGCGAGGCCTCGGATTCCCAGCTGCAGCCAGCCAGATTGAGAGGGGATCGGCAGGCGGCGGGGATCAGATGGGGGTTTGGCCAGGGATCAGGGGGTGGGGGGGGCGCGGTCGGCCAGAGATCATGGGGGAGGAGAGGGCATCTGGGCCGGCCTTGTCATCATCATTGTGGGGGGAAGGCCTGTGGCGGGGGGGGGTGGCGAGGCCAGGGTGCGGGATCGGAGGTCTCATGGGGGGATCTCTGATGGCGGGAGGTTGGTTAGGTAGGGACCCTGGATCCTGGAGGTAGGTATAAAGCCACTTACCTCCTGGATCCAGCAGTCCCCATCTGTTTAACTGCTGGTTTCACGAATTGTGTGAAACCCGTCCACAGGCAATTAAACACAAAATAGAGGGGAATAAAAGTGGCTTCCAGCCTCATTCTAATATTTAAATTGAGGTACCACCCCCAGGCCCGCACCCCCCACACCCCCCGCACTCCCGTCCCTCATCCAGCAAAACCGGAAGTGGGCAGGTTGGAGGCAGGATCAGGTTGGGAATCCCATTTTTAACACTTTAACCCCCACGCTCCAAACCCACCTTTTTTTTCAGAGGAAAATTCCAGCCAAGGATACTAATGAGAGATTTAAGGCCTAATTGTAATCCTGCCTGGGAGGAGGGCAGGCAGGTGTTTAAAATGGCGGTCGGGTGCTTCCCACTATGTTGCCACGTTCGCGCCCCCTGCCATTTTATCTGCCGGGTTTTAGGCAGTGGGGCCCCTTTAGTATTTAAATGTTAGGGTCCAATGATGTCATTCGGACCACAGCCTGACATTAACTGCTGATCGTAGTGCTGTCAGCCAGAGCCAGGGTTGCCAGTGAAAGCTGGCGGGGAGCAGGATCATGGTCAGAAGAGGCCCAGGTAAGTGGCATTTTTTCATTTTACGAAGACTTGCTTGTGGGCCAGGAGAAATTCAATGGGCTAAAAATACAAGGAGTTAGCGCGGCCACTACCGCCCGATTCAGGGGTAAAAATGGCAGCCACCGCACTATTGCCCACTGCCGGCGGGTCCCACGGTGGTCGCCATCTTTGGCAGGTCGACAGTGCTGCCGTTGCCTGCGCTCGCCGAGAGTACTGTAATGAGTCAGAGCGTGACGGCAATCGGTGTGCAAGGCCAGGTTGACGTCAGCTCATCCATTTTGGATTTCGCCGCTCCAACTGCCGCCTTCTCTAAAGCACACCTGTGCATGCAGTCGTTAAAAGCGCTTCAGCAGTGTTAACAGCCCATGAGGAGTCTGGCAGGACTTGGCAGATGTAGACAGATACTGCAGATGCCAGAACTTTGAACGCTTCCTTTGCCAAGGTTCTTCTTTTATACTTTCATTTTTTGCCCATCAGTGGGGGTGGCGGGTGGGGGTTGCATTTTCTGGTGGCTTTCCGGGAGGTCTACAGTGTTTGTGGGTCAGTAAATCAATGGGTGAAATCTTGTGGGACAAGTTTTTAGTTCAGAACTGAATACCTGCACAAAACTGCAAATCCCTCGGCGGATTCCCAGTTAAGTAAAAATAAAAAATTCCTAAAGAGCCTCAGATTGGCTGGAACTCCATTGCAACGTTTGAAGATCATCTCTGATAAGATCTTTTTTATCTTTATGATAGCATCGCCAGAACATTACCCCCCTAGCAAATCTGGACTCAACTGCTTAAGATTTTATGGAATTATAATTAATTTATTCAAAATTCCATAACCAATTATTTACCAAATAATTATTTAGTGTTGAGTATGCAAGACCCACTAAAATCTGGCATGATTGCTGCACATTTAAACACTTACAAGAGTAACCATTGGGGAAAGATTACTGCTACAGAGAATGCAGATGCATTAATTTCATGAACTATTAAAACATCATCAAACATCGGGTGGCAGGTAATATTGCTGCAGGAAGTACGGCAGCTGTTCCGTACCTGGCCTACAGGTTCGCTCCTTTCTTCCCCGTTCTCCTTCACTGCAAGCGGGATACAGACGGGACCTTCGGCCTCCTGCTGAGCTTAACGCTGGAAAGAGCGCGTTACACCACAAATTCTCCACACCGCTGATGTTAATTAGCAGGCAGGACCAAAATACCAGTGCTGCCTGCGCTCTCCCGGCGGGCAGCCTTTGCTGGCATTGTTACCGGCAGATTTTCAGCGTACTGAAATTTTTAGCCCATTGATTCTGTTAATTGTAAAAGGCTGAGGTTTTTTAACTTTAAGAAATTGGTGTCCTTTTTTTGTGTGTCTATGTTGAAAATGATATCGTGAAGGGGAGTAGATTGAACGTTATGAAACAACACGATTGTTTGGTTTCCTTCATTTTGCTTTGACATTTGGTTGTCCAGTGCTGCTTTTTCTTCTCACGCCAGATGTTCATTTAACATTTCATATAATAGAAACCTGTAACACATCACTCCTTGCCCTGCTCTCCATCACCACCCTCCCACCCCACTTCCACCACCCCCCACTCCGACCCCACCCCGACCCCACCTCCTCTCCCCCCGTCCGCTGCTTCCATGTGTAGTTTGTACAGTTTCTGCAACTTTTTTCTTATTGGTTTTTGCTCTCGTTAGTATAAACATTGACTTTGGATTGTGCCAGTTGAACCCTATAATTTATCTTCACTATGAAAAGGGAGCAATTGAAAACTTTTCCCAAAGTATCCACTTCAAGCATGGCAGTGATGCACATTCTAAACTGCAATACTGCAAAAGCTCAACTGCGAGCCTGAAGAGTTTCAAATATTTTAGAAAATGGCTGCGTTGTCCAAACGGATTGTACTCCCATCATCCAATTGGTTAAATTAGTGTTTCAGTTCAGTGCATTACATCCATACATCATTAGACAGGCCATGGCATTGAAAGCACTAAAAGTACTTTTGGCCATGCTCTGAATAATAGGGCTTATTGTTTTGTGGAGTTTAAGGACGATGAAAAACAAACACAGTGACATTGAGTAATGAAATATAAGGGCACCAACCAGAGCAAATATGTTTCAGCATAACAAAAATAGTAATTGTTGATTGAAAGTCTTTGCCCGAGGGTAATTTCAAAGGGTACTATCCTCATGTAAATCTGTTCAGCAAGTCATTTTAACATAAGAACATAAGAAGTAGAAGCAGGAGTAGGCCATACGGCCCTCAGGCCTGCTCCGCCATTCAATAGGATCGTGGCTGATCCGAACCTAGACTCACGTCCACTTCCCTGCCCTCTCCCCGTAACCCCTAATTCCCTTATCTGCTAGGAAACTGTCTATCTCCATTTTAAATTTATTTAATGTTGCAGCTTCCACAGCTCTCTGGGGTAGCAAATTCCATAGATTTACTACCCTCTGAGTGAAGAAGTTTCTCCTCATCTAAGTTTTGAAAGGGCAGCCCCTTATTCTTAGATTATGCCCCCTAGTTCTAGTCTCACCCACCAGTGGAAACATCCTCACCGCATCCACCCGATCAAGCCCCCTCACAATCTTATATGTTTCGATAAGATCGCCTCTCATTCTTCTGAACTCCAATGAGTAGAGTCCCAACCTACTCAACCTTTCCTCATATGTCAACCCCCTCATCTCTGGAATCAACCGAGTGAACCTTCTCTGAACCGCCTCGAGAGCAAGTATATCTTTTCTTAAATATGGAAACCAAAACTGCACGCAGTATTCCAGGTGTGGCCTCACCAATACCCTGTATAACTGCAGCAAGACTTCCCTGTTTTTATACTCCATCCCCCTTGCAATAAAAGCCAAGATTCCATTGGCCTTCCTGATCACCTGCTGCACCTGCATACTAACTTTTTGTGTTTCATGCACCAGGATCCCCAGATCTCTTTGTACTGTAGCACTTTGCAGTTTCTCTCCATTTAGATAATAACTTGCTCTTTGATTTTTTCTGCCAAAGTGCATAACCTCACACTTTCCAACATTATATTGCATCTGCCAAATCTCTGCCCACTCACTTAGCCTGTCTATGTCCTTTTGCAGGTTTTTTATGTCATCCTCACTCATTGCTTTCCCTCCCATCTTTGTATCGTCGGCAAACTTGGATATGTTGCACTCGGTCCCTTCCTCCAAATCGTTAATATAGATTGTAAAGAGTTGGGGTCTCAGCACTGACCCTTGCGGAACACCACTAGTTACTGATTGCCAGCCCGAGAATGAACCATTTATCCCAACTCTTTGTTTTCTGTTAGATAGCCAATCTTCCACCCATGCCAGTATATTACCCCCAATCCCATGATTTCTTATCTTGATCAGTAATCTTTTGTGTGGAACCTTGTCAAATGCCTTTTGGAAGTCCAAATACACTACATCCACTGGTTCCCCTTTATCCACCCTGTATGTTACATCCTCAAAGAATTTGAGCAAATTTGTCAAACATGACTTCCCCTTCATAAAACCATGCTGACTCTGTCCTATTAAATTATGTTTATCCAAATGCTCTGTTACTGTTTCCTTAATAATGGACTCCAACATTTTGCCAACCACAGATGTTAGGCTAACTGGTCTATAGTTTCCAGCTTTTTGTCTACTTCCCTTCTTAAATAAGGGTGTTACATTAGCAGTTTTCCAATCTGCCGGGACCTTTCCTGAGTCCAGGGAGTTCTGGAAAATAATCACCAATGCATCCTCTAAGGGACCAACGTTCACTTTAGCCACCCTTTTTCTTTTTATATAGCTGTAGAAACTCTTGCTACCTGTTTTTATATTTTTTGCTAGTTTACTTTGATAATCTATCTTCCCTTTCTTAATTAATCTTTTAGTTATTGTTTGCTGGCTTTTAAATGCTTCCCAATCTTCTATCCTCCCACTAGATTTGGCTACTTTATATGCCCTTGTTTTCAGTCGGATACTATCCTTTATTACTTTACTAAGCCACGGATGGCTGTCTTTTCTTTTACTCCCCTTTTTCCTCAGTGGAATATATTTATCTTGAAAGATGTGAAATATCTCCTTGAATGTAGACCACTGCTCTTGTACCGTCTTACACTTTAATCTGTTTTCCCAGTCCACTTTAGTCAATTCTACTCTCATACCTTCATAAGTCTCCTTTATTTAAGCTCAGTATGCTGGTTTGAGATCTAACTCTCTCACCCTCAAACTGAATTTGGAATTCAACCATATTATGGTCACTCATTCCAAAGGGATCCTTTACTAGGACATTTTTAATTAATCCTGTTTCATTACACAGGACCAGAGCTAAGATTGTCTGTCCCCTGGTTGGTTCAGTTACATACTGCTCAAGGAACTCGTCCTAATACACTCTATGAACTCTTCCTCAAGGCTGCCATGCCCAATTTGATTAGTCCAGTCAATATGAAATTTAAAATCCCCCATGATTATAGCTGTTCCCTTATTACAAGCCCCAACTATTTCCTGATTTATACTCCGACCAACAGAGTTACAACTGTTAGGAGGCCTATAGACTACGCCCACTAATGACTTTTTCCCCTTCTTATTCCTTATCTCCACCCAAACTATTTCACTATCCTGATCCTTTGACCCAATATCACTTCTGACTATTGCAGTGATTCCATCCTTGATTAACATAGCAACCCCACCTTCCTTTCCTTCCTGTCTGTCCTTCCTAATTGTCAAATACCCTTGTATGTTTAGTTCCCAGTCATGATTATCTTGCAGCCATGTTTCTGTAATGGCCACCAGATCATACCCATGTGTAGTTATTTGTACCGTCAACTCGTCAATTTTGTTACGAATGCTGCGTGCATTCAGATAAAGAACTTTCAAATATGTTTTCTGACAATTTATTCCTGCTTTTACCCCTTTTACTACTTTACCTTTATCATTATACATTCTGTCCCTTCCTGACATGCTCTGGTTTTTAATTCCCCCACTGCTACCTTGCTCTATTGCCTTCTCCGCTGTCATTTTTATTTTTTGCTCTCTTAAAACCTCCCCCCGACTAATTAGTTTAAAGCCCTCTCTACAGCCCTAGTTATTCGATTCGACAGGACTCTAGTCCCAGCACTGGCCACGTGAAGTCCGTCCCAACGGAACAACTCTCTCCTGTCCCAGTACTGATGCCAGTGTCCCAGGAAGCAAAACCCATTTCTCCCACACCAGGCTTTTTGTTTATTTGCCGAATACATCATGCACGATATCTCACTCATTGGGAAAAATGACACAGTGATATATATTATGAAGGAATGTAAAGAGAATATGTCGGTGAGGTGAAAAGGCAGGTTAACGTTTCGGCTGTAAACCTTCCTTCGAACTAAAATCTGAAAGTCAGCAAGCATTTTAATAAGGTTCAAAAATAATGGAGAGGCTTGTATTCCCTCGAGTATGGGAGATTAGGGGCGATTTAATTGAGATATTTAAGATGATTAAAGGATTTGATAGGGTAGATAGAGAGAAACTATTTCCTCTGGTGGGGGAATCCAGAACAAGAGGACATAATCTTAAAATTAGAGCTCAGCCATTCAGGGGCGATGTCAGGAAGCACTTCTTCACACAAAGGCCTAGAAATTCGGTTGGTAGCGCCGGCGTTGAGCGCCTAAAGAGACCTAGAATTGGGGCGATACCCTATGTTGGGGCAGTCGCTAGGAAGATAGCGACAACTCGCATATTGACTACACATTTAACGCCTGCGCTAAGTGTTTGCGCGCGCCCGCGAGCGCAAGCAGATCATGACGTCATTTCAGTGTGCAACGCCTTTTAGGAGCGCCTGAGCGCATATTGGGTAGTGCCCGGAGCCGTAACGCCTAGCGCTATTAGTGACAGTTCGAGGGAGCACTAGCAGGCCCTTCTCGGAGTAGGGGGGCGCTATTTAAAGGGGACAGCTCTAGTGCAGAAGCTTCAGCCACTTGGCCTGCTCATTGCGATCGTTGCTGGAGCGAGTTGGCGAGCTACTGTGGAGCAGAGTTTTGGGAATTTAGCTTTAGAGTACTTGGGACCTTCAAACCTGTCCGGAGCAGTTGGAGCACTACACTTAACAGCCTTTTGACCAACTGGCATCGGAATGGGAGCTGCTTTGGAGGGCGACGGCCTCATGGCCCAACACTGTGAAGGGGCAGAGAGACGGCGGGCGAGAGGGCCGGGATTGGCCAGAAGGAGGAGGGGCAATGGAGGTCGGCCAATCCGACGGTATGCTGCGAGGGTCTTTAGGCAGCAGGTGTCAAGCCTTGACATGTCGGAGGAGCAGTGTTTGCAAAGGCTCCGATTCTGGAGGGACATTGTTACTGATCTGTGCCACCTGCTTGCTGAGGATCTGCAGCCGCGTGAACGGTGCAGGACCTCTCTGTCCGTGTTCGCTAAACTTACTGATGGCCTCAATTTTTATGCCAACGGATCCTTTCAGTCAGCCATTGGGGACATTGCAACTATCGCTCAGGTTGCAGTCCACTGTTGCATCCGGCAAGTTACAGATGCCCTTTATAGGCGAAGGCGTCAATTCATGACCTTCCCTCTGACCCTGCACAAGCAGGCGGAGCGCGCGCAGGGTATCGCTTCTATTGCGGACTTCCCCATGGTGCAGGGGGCGACTGACAGCACACACGTGGCTTTGAGGGCGCCATGCCAGCATCCTTAGGACTTCCGCAACCGCAAGGGGTTCCACTCCCTCAACGTGCAGCTGGTCTGTGACCACCGCCAAATCATCATGGCAGTCAACGCGCATTTCCCAGGGTGCAGCCATGATGCCTTTATCCTGCGGTTGACCTCAGTTTGTTACATTTTTGAGGGGCTGGCTCGAACACGAGGCTGGCTTACTGGGGACAAGGGCTATCCTCTCTGCCCATGGCTGATGACAACACTCCGTGTGGCCGACACCCCAGCAGAAGAGCTGATCAACAGCGGCCATCAGGCGACCAGGCACAGTGAACAGCACACTATTGGTGTTCTCAAAAAGCGTTTCCGATGTCTGGAACATTCGGGGGGATCCCTGCAGTGCTCGCCGGAGCAAGTGGGACACATCGTCGTCGTCTGCTGCATGCTCCACAACTTGGCGAATCGACGCCCCCAGCCAATTCCACCTGTCCCTCAATGACCAGCAGAGCAGGCGGAGGAGGAGGAGGATGAGGAGGAGGAGGAGGAGGAAGAGCAGGTGGAGGAGGAGGAGGAGGAGGAAGAGCAGGCGGAGGAGGAGGATGAGGAGGAGGAGGAGGAAGAGCAGGTGGAGGAGGAGGAGGAGGAGGAGGAAGAGCAGGCGGAGGAGGAGGAGGGGGAGGAGGACGAAGAGCAGGTGGAGGAGGAGGATGAGGAGGAGGAGGAGGAGGAAGAGCAGGCGGAGGAGGAGGAGGAGGAGGGGGAGGAGGACGAAGAGCAGGCGGAGGAGGAGGATGAGGAGGAGGAGGAGGAGGAAGAGCAGGCGGAGGAGGATGAGGAGGAGGAGGAGGAGGAGGAGGAAGAGCAGGTGGAGGAGGAGGAGGAGGAGGGGGAGGAGGACGAAGAGCAGGCGGAGGAGGAGGATGAGGAGGAGGAGGAGGAGGAAGAGCAGGCGGAGGAGGATGAGGAGGAGGAGGAGGAGGAGGAGGAAGAGCAGGCGGAGGAGGAGGAGGAGGAGGAGGAAGTTGGAAGGGCTCCTGAAAGTGGAAGGGCCATACGTCAGAGGCTCATCAGGACTCATTTCGAGACCCCTCTGGCGGAATGATGAGAGTCTTAACTCCTGCGCACTTTGGATGTTTGACGGCCTCTGAATGCCAGCATCACTGAAAGTAGTCACGTGCACCATGCCACATTGAAACTTCTGTTTATTGTCACAAAAGTCTTTCATTACAGCCAAACAACGTAATGTCAACAGAAACCATAAGTAACAAAATAACCGTGAACTCTTCGGCAAAGCCGCAAAACTCAACAAACCTTCTGCAAATATAACAACAGGTGAGGGTGTCCTTGAATTTGGACAAAGAAACGTCTCAGCACCTCCCTCTACAACTGGCCCCTTGAGGGAGAATGACTTCTCTTTCACGGCCGGCCCCTTCCCTCCCTGCTGCTCCTACGTAATTGGACCCCAGTGGCGGGCTCAAGGCTGGGGGACACCTGCTGACTGTGTGGAAGCGCAGAAGCCCCTGAGGGACGGCCTGGCCGACCTCTGGGCTTGGAGGGTGCGGACGCAGGATGCTTGATGTGACCATGGCTGGAAGCAGTGTGCCCTGCAGGTGGTGGCAGCTGCACTGCAGACGTCCTAGCGCTGGCATGTGCAATGGTCTCCTGCCAAGAGAGGACACCTGTACCATGGTCGGGCGACACACTGGCTATCTGAGGGGACCGGCTCGGCTCATCCGCCACAATCGCATGCTCCACTGATTCCTGGCCTTGTATGGGACTGGAAGGGCCCAGGGTGATCCTAACTGATGTAGAGAGGGTGGCTGCAGTGGGAGATCGCGTTGCCTCAATCTGGGTGTGGAGGAGCCCAGCAAGTGACTGCGTGGCAACAGTGAGGACCTGTGTGCCAGGTGCCAGTGCTTCGGAGAAGCCCTGGACAGTTCATTCCATTGCTTCGGACAAGGCAGGTGCCGACCGCTCCACTGCCTCGGACAAGCCCTGGACAGACCTTTCCAGGGATTGTCCGAAGCCCTGAACAGTCCTTTCCATAGCGGCCTCAAAGCCCTGGACAGTCCTCTCCATTGTTGGCCAGAAGCCCTGGATAGACCTGTCCATTGTAGTCCCGAAGCCCCGGAGAGTCCTGTCCATTGTTGCTCCAAAGCCCTGGAGAGTCCTCTCCATTGTTGCCCCGAAGTCCAACATACTCTTAGCCAGTGAATCTATTGACTGAGGCATCTTCTCCACTGCAGCCATCAGCTCCGTGTGTCTAAGCCGGGCCTGTTTGCTCATTTCACCCAGGCGACGCGCCTCCTCTGCACTCTGAGCAGCAGTCATAACTACCTGCCTTGCCCTCCGGGGAGACGGTGCCGAACTTGCCTATCCCCCTTGCGTTGCTGCATGCCGCTTGTTCCGGCAACTGGTTCATCCTCAGAGCACCCCCCCTCCCCTCCAGGGGACTACTATCCCCAGTCTGTAGATGTGTCTGCTCCCCGGATTCTGCAACGGCTGGTCCGGATTTCTCCTGCTCCTCGCCTCCGGTGGCACTGGCACTGGCAGCTTCGGTGTGTTGAGCCCGAGTTGGTGCTGATTCATCTGAAAGCAGGGAGGTGGAAGAGTGGCTTTAGCAAAAGGACAGGTTTGCGGAAAGGCATGCCAGATTGCGGCAAGGCTCTGAGATGGCTGCACACTGAGGATGCATGCTGGCGGGGGGACCAAGTGGAAGGCAACAGGTGAAAAAGGTGAGAGTCTTACCCTCGCTGTCGGAAATGGGGTCGGCAGATGCAGTGGTCACAGGACCAGACAGACGTCCTCCAAGAATCTGGTGCACTCTCTCCTCCAGATCCGTGAGAGGGACCACTTGTGGAGGCCCGCCACCGGTTTGAAAGTGGTCCCTTCGCCTGGCCGCCAGCTTGGCCTGGAGGGGAAAGAGGGGGAAGTTGTGTTACATGAGGCCTTGAGACATCATCGCATGCCCCCATGGTGAAAGAGCCCTTACATGAGGCCTTGAGACATCATCGCATGCCCCCCATGGTGAAAGAGCCCTTACATGAGGCCTTGAGACATCATCGCATGCCCCCCATGGTGAAAGAGCCCTTACATGAGGCCTTGAGACATCTGTCCATGTGTGTGCCCAGAAAGGGCCATGGGTGCTTGCTGACAGATGGCTATTGGGGCATCATGGCAACAGGGTGCCCGAAGTCAGCTGCAGATGGAGGGAATCAGAAGTTTGCTAAACCATCACTCACCCTAACGATCCGTGTGAGGTCGTTGAATTTCTTCCTGCACTGAACAGGGGTCCTGGTCGCCATGCTGCTGGAGTTGACCCTCACAGCAACCTCCCTCCAAGATCGTCGGTAAGCCTTCTGATTCGGCCTCTTGCCATTGTCCGGATACAGGACATCTCGACGGCGCTCAACTGCAGCCACCAACTGGTCCAGAGCCTCAGTGCTGAAGCGCTCTGCTCTCTGTCTAACCTTCTCCATGATCAACAAGTTTCTAACGCCAGAGAAGGGCGAGCGCTGATTCTGAGGCCTACAGGGCGTTGGGTGTGGAAGCTCAGGCTGACTGACCCACTCCTTTAAGAGCCGGCCGGCGCCTGGAAGTCTCGTGGTTTCACGTAATTGAGATCACCTGCGCTGCGCCCGTCCGCGTCGATATTGAGTAGTGCCTGAACTTTTGCGCCTTAGGAGCACCGTGCAACGGCTGAATTAGCGCCTCAACCCCTTTGGGGGCGATGCAACCCAATATCTCGCCAGGCAGCGATAAGTTTCGTCTGGCTATAAACTTTGCGCACCGCCAGTTCTAGCGCCTCAAGCGGGGCTATACCCAATTTCTAGGCCAAAGGGTCATGGAAATCTGGAACTCTCTCCCCTGAAAAGCTGTTGAGGCTGGGGGTCAATTGAAAATTTCAAAACTGAGACTGATCCATTTTTGTTAGGTAAGGGTATTAAGGGTTATGGAATCAAGGCGGGTAAATTATGTTGACATACAGATCAGCCATGATCTAACTGAATGGTGGAGCAGGCTCAAGGGGCTGAATGGCCTACTGCTGTTCCTATGTGGTGAAGATACTCCCTCCATGCTGTTAGGGAGGGAGTTTGAGGATTTTAACCCAGTGACGCTGAAGTAGCGGCAGTAAATGTCCAAGTGGGGATGATGGGTGACTTAGAGGGGAACTTGGAGGTTAATGCGTTCCCATGCCCCTGTTGCACTTGTCCTTCCGGGTGGTGGAGGCCATGGATTTGGGAGTGCTGTCGAAGAAGCCTTGGCGAGTTGCGACAGTGCATCCTGTCAAAATCCTGGGGGTCACCATTAACCAGAAACTTAACTGGACCAGCCACATAAGTACTGTGGCAACAAGAGCAGGTCAGAGGCTAGGTATTCTGCGGCAAGTGTCTCATCTCCTGACTCCCCAAAGCCTTTCCACCATCTACAAGGCACAAGTAAGGAGTGAGATGGAATACTCTCCACTTGCCTGGATGAGTGCAGCTCCAACAACACTCAAGAAGCTCGACACCATCCAGGACAAAGCAGCCCGCTTGATTGGCACCCCATCCACCACCTTAAACATTCACTCCCTCCACCACCGGCGTACCGTGGCTGCAGTGTGTACCATCTACAAGATGCACTGTAGCAACTTGCCAAGGCTTCTTCAACAGCACCTCCCAAACCAGCGACCTCTTCCACCTAGAAGGACAAGGGCAGCAGGCGCATGGGAACACCACGACCTGCAAGTTCCCCTCCAAGTCACACACCATCCTGACTTAGAAGTATATCGCCGATCCTTCATCATCGCTGGATCAAAATCCTGGAACTCCCTCCCTATCAGCACTGTGGGAGTACCTTCACCACATGGACTGCAGCGGTTAAAGAAGGCAGCTCACCACCACCTTCTCAAGGGCAACTAGGGATGGGCAGTAAATGCTGGCATTGCCAGTGACGCCCTGATCCCATAAACTAATTTTTTAAAAAGTACACGCTGCAGCCATGGTGCGCCGGTGGTGGAAGGAGTGGATGTTTAAGGTGGTGGATGTGCTGCCGATCAAGCCGTTAAAGAACAAAACAAAACATGCAACACTTTAAGAATGTGAAAGGCATAGGACAGGTGCACACAAACAAAAAGGAGAGAAATTGGAAGTGGAAAAAGAAAACCAAACTGAAAACAGAAAATGCTGGCAAAACGTGTTAACTTGTCTTTTGTCTTTATCAGATGCTGGCTAACCTGCTGCACATTTCTAGGATTTGAAGGTTTTTTTTTGCTTTTTAAATGATTTAGGACTGATCAGAGTCTTCTAAACCCCTTGCAATAAAGACAGTCCCCTTTTTAATACATTTCCATTCACCAAATTCCACTGCACCACAATTTAACCTCTATGAATTTCACAGCTATAGCCCGCAATGCATGAGGTTCGACAGGTACTGCACATACAAAACATAGCGGGGGTGCAAGTGGTCTTCAGCAGTAGTGCTAAACAAGAGATAACAAATTGGCAGCTCATTTTACACCCTCGCTCCATTTTCTTTTCCAAAGACCAATTTCACCCCCAATGGGCGCAATATGCGACAAAGGTTCTTGGAAAATTGTTTCAAAATACATTCACTGGTCACAATGGCGGGATGTCATTTTGAGTCTGGGTTTAAATTAAAAGAACAAATTTGCATTTCTTTGCCTGTAATACCATTCATCGAATCATACAGCACAGGAGGCCATTCTGCCCATAGTGCCTGTGCCAGCTCTTTGAAAGAGCTCTCCAATTAGTCCCACACCCCTGCTCTTTCCCCATAGCTCTTCAAATTTGTCCCTATCCAATTTCCCTTTGAAAGTTACTATGAATCTGCTTCTACAACCTTTTCAGGCAGTGCATTCCAGGTGATAACAACACGGTGCGTAACAAATAATTCTCCTTGTCTCCCTTCTTGGTGTTTATCAAACCCAGAATAGGCATACAGGTAGACTACCCTTTATCCGAACTTCCGAAAACCGAAACCCTCTAAAAACGGAAGGTTTTTTCGGTCAGCGTAAGTCGTGCGCACGACATGACCAGAGTGGCGCACGACTTACGCTGAGCAGGGCAGAGTGTCACTGAGCTCCCTCCTGGGTAGGAGATTGCAGGCCTAGCCGGATAAGGGATAGTGTAGCATTTTTCTGCACTTCTGAAAACTGAAATCGTTCAGCGTAAGTCGTGCGCACGACCCCGACCCTCGCCGACCCCCACTCCCGACCCCCCGCCGACCCCGACCCCCGCCGACCGAACCCCCCGCCGACCCCGACCCCGACCCCCGCCCCCTTTCGGATAAGATATAGTGTACCAGCCTTTATCCGCACATCCGAAAACAGAAAACCTCTGAAAGCCGAAAGTGGCGCAAAACATGACCCGACGCTGCCGATGCTTGACCCACGCAGGTGTTATGCTGCTCTGTTTGATTGTTGTGCACGACCCCGACCCCCCACCGACCCCCACCCTTGCCGACCCCCGACCACGACCCCCCGCCGACCCCCACCACCGACCCCCCCGCCGACCCCGACCCCCCGCCGACCCCCACCCTTTCGGATAAGGGATAGTGTATCCTTTATCCGCACTCCCGAAAACCGAATTACTCTGAAAACCGAAGTGTTTTCGCTCACCTTCCGAAATCCGAAATTTTCCGAAAACCGAAACACGGCTGGTCCCGAGGTTTTCGGATAAAGGATAGTCTACCTGTATTAAAACCTCTTACAAAGCAGTAATTTGGTACAACTGAAGCACATTGTGCTTACGGCTTTACATATGGAAGCAATCTCATAAGAAAAAGGGAACCTGCAATTATATAATCTGTTGTCATTTCCTCAGGACATCCCAAAGTTCATTACGATCAGTGGATGACTTTTGAAATGTAGCCACTGCGGTTATGCAGGCAAAATGACAGCCAACTTGGTCACAGAAAGATATCAAAACAGATGAGATTTTTTTTTAAAACAGTTAATCTATTTTGGTGGTTGTGGCACAAATGTTGGTTCAGGACACCAGGAGAATTCCCTGCTCTTATTCGAATTGTGCCACAGGATCTCTTGCATCCACCGGAGCAGGCATACAGGGTTTCTGTTTACCATCCAAAAGATGGCAGCTCCAAAAGTGTAGCCCTCCCTCTGTTACTGCACTGCAATGGCAGCCTAGATGACGTGCTCAAGTCAGACTTGAAGCCACAACTTTGAGTCAGAAATTGGAAACTTATTGGGCCAGAAATTCCAGGCCAGAAGCGTGAGTACGGTCGGCTTACTCACGCTTCTGGCCGTTGGAAATGCCGGCGTTCAGCATGAACAGCGCATGCGGGGAACGCCGGCATTTCCAGACCTCGAGCGCGTGCGACTGCACAGGCAGCGCTTGCGCAGTGAACTTCGTGGATTTCAAAATCCGTGAGGTTAAGTCCTTAGAAGTTACACTGAAAAAAAGCAAGTGTAAAGTGGTTCATTGGCTGCGGAGGAAGATATATTTTATCGTGGAGCTTTTGAAATGCAATATTTTTGTTTGGGAAAGGGAGGGAAGTTATTTTAAGAAATTTTAAGTAAGTTTTAAAGTTAAAATGTTTTTTTTTAAAGGGTTTTCAGAACGGTAGGTAGAAGGAGCAATTGTGGCTGTGTGAATGGAATGTGAGAATGAGTTATGTATGTATGTCCACATATATTCCTTTACGTATATGTATGTATGTTTTATATTCCTTTACTATGAATGTATGTTTTTAATTATGATTTTCCAATAAGTTACTTTCTCTGAAAGTCATAATTAAATAATACATTCATACACATAAGTAAAGGAATATATACATAACACGCAAAGGAATATATACAGACATACATACTTTCAGAAGCTCCACGATAAGAAATATCTTCCTCCGCAGCCTCTGTAGCAACTGTACCCATGCTTTTTTCATGTGTAAGTTGTAATGACTGGACCTCACTGAAAGCATTAATGAAAGCGGCGAATTATACTGCGCACGCGCTGCATGTGCAGTCGCACGCGTTCTGCCTCTGAACCCCTTCGTTCATAGGACAGGAAATGTCGGTTTTCCCCACATGCACTGTGCATGCTGAAAACCGGCATTTCATCCGGCCAGATGCGTAAGTACCCCGACCGTACTAGCGCATTTGGAAGGGAATTATTGGGCCAACATTTTACATGTCAATAAAATAAAAAATTTAACACTTGCACGACTTGCCCCCTCGCATCTGCGACTGAGGGTCCAAGGAGGTGCATTGCGCAAGAGGTCATCATCGGACGTATCCTCACACTGTTCCCTTTGGGGAACTGTATGAAGTGGTGGAAGGATTTATGGCCGTGATTAACGCTCATTCCGTGACCGTAACCATCTTTGAACCAGCCATTAGGGTGGTTAGTCCTATGGCGGGAGGGTTTTACGGGCTCCCACAACCCATCTGAGGGGGGGGGGGGGCCACCAACACCCACGGACGCAAGTATCCCGCTGGATGTCCACCCAGAATTTAAAGTTGGAGCTCCGACTCCACTTGCCGGGACTGTCTGGAGTGGGGTTCAAAACCCTACTCCTTCTGGCCCAGCGGCAGGGATGCTTACTGCTACGCAAAAGGCCCACTCCGCACAAAAGGTGACACCCATACGTTTCCTGCGCCTTTTCCCTCCCCGTGACTGGAGCCCTATGCTGCCATTTCACGTTGCTAATCGGATTGGGCCTTTGTCATAGCGGTAGGATCCCCGCCGCTGGGCCAGATCAGGGTAGGGTTTCGAACCCCGCTCCAGACAGTCCCGGCAAGTGGAGTCGGAGCTCCGGCTCTAAATTCTGGGTTGACATCCAGTGGGATATTTGCGTCTGTGGGTGTGGGTGGCCCCCCCTCCTTGTATAGCTTGTGGGAGCCCGTAAAACCCTCCCGCCATGGGACTAACCGCCCTAATGGCTGGTTCAAAGATGGTTACGGTCACGGAATGAGCGTTAATCACGGCCATAAATCCTTCCACCACTTCATACAGTTCCCCAAAGGGAACAGTGTGAAGACACGTATGACGACGACATTGCTAAATAAATAAATGGAATTAAAAAAATTCTTTTAGGGCTTTTAAAAGTCTTTAAATTGCTTTAATTCTCTTTAAAACTACTTCAGATTACTCAAAATAATGTAAACATTTTAAAAAGTTTATAAAAGTTACCAAAATCTTCAAAAAACTTCCAAAAACCTATTTAAACTGCTGCTTTGCATGTAAAAAAGCAAAGCAGCTTGACAGAAACATTGGCGGCGTGTCCAGTGAAACTGAGACCTCAAGGGGCGTGTCTCACTTACACTGCACGCTCCTGGGTCCGCGCTGGCTGCACTCCTGGGCGGTGTGACGTCATACGCTGCCCGGGAATGTGCTTTCTATTTCTCCAAGTTCAGGCGTCCCAGAAGCTGATCGGCAGGAGCGCGGGGTAAGTGCAAATACGGGGCTTGCACGCGCTGCAAGCCCCGTTCTGGAATTTCTGGCCCATTCTATTGAGACAAAGTCTCAAATTCTGGGGTCAGTGTAGTATGACTATTTACACTCCACCTTGGGCTTTACCTTCTTCATCCTGAATGCCCGTATCCTAGCTGGTACCACACTCCTGACTTCAGATTCTGCCTCAGGGTTGAATTCTCCTCTGTACTCTCCAACCTCGCCGTCCACAAGTTGCCATTTTCCAGGGATTGTGCAACTTAGCATTCAAATGTTCTTACACTTGATCAATATCTTGGCCTAGAAATTCAGTTGGGCGCGCCAGCCGTTAGCGCCTTAGGAGGAGTAGATGTCGAGCGCTAGGCGCTTATCGCCCGGGCGCAGCGCGATCTGCGCCTCTCCCCAACTTCAGGACACATTTAGCGCCGGCGCAAAGTCTTAGCGCGCGCCCTGCTGCGCGCGCAGATCATGACGTCATTTAATAGTGCAACGCCCTTTGTGCGCCCCAAACCGGAACTTCACTCGCGCCGGCCCATTGTGCGCCGGGCGGCCCGAGCGACTGTGAAGTGGAACGGTACACAGGCCAGTCGGGCCGCGGGGAGCGCAAATTAAAGGGCACTTACCCAGCAGTATAAAGGCCAGCCATTTCGCAGCATTCACTCTTGTGCAACGGTTTTTTGGACAGAGACCAAGGAGGAGAGTTTACTGGTTTGGACCAACACTTGGACAGGTATTTTTGGCTCAGGCCAGAGCTTACCAATTTTCTTTGCCTTCATTCAGAGCTCAGTGTTTGCCAGCATATAATGGGGGCTGCATTGGGTGGCAACGCTGAATTTCAGCCTTATGCCAGAAGGGCTTACAGACGCCGTGAGAGAGTGGCAGCCCTGGCTAGACGCAGAGGGGGCAACAGGCGTCGCCAACTGAGGCCTTACCCACGCAGGGTATACCACCAGCAGACCTCCTATCTGACCATGTCTGCCGCGATGTGTGTTAGGAGGCTGCGATTCCGAAGGGAGGTGGTTGCAGACATCTGCCGGCTGCTTCAGAGAGATCTGCAGCCACAGCTGATGCGCAGGCCGTCTCTGTCGGTGGCAGTGAAGGTGACGGTGGCTCTCAACTTCTATGCCTCCGGCTCCTTCCAATCCGCTACTGGGGACATCGCTAACATCTCCCAGTTCGCCGTGCATTGCTGCATCCGCCAGGTGACCGAAGCCCTTTTCAGAAGGAGACATCAATTCATCTCCTTCCCCATGACCCTGGACAAGCAGCAGCAGCGTGCAGTGGGGTTTGCAAGAATAGCGGGCTTCCCCATGGTGCAGGGCGCCATTGACTGCACGCATGTGGCTTTGCGGGCACCTCTTGAGCATGCCGAGGAGTACCGCAACCGGAAGGGCTACCATTCCCTCAATGTACAGCTGGTGTGTGACCACAGGCAGCGCATCCTAGCTGTCAATGCCCGCTTTCCAGGCAGCAGCCACGATGCCTTTATCCTGCGACAGACAACTGTGGCTGACATGTTCCAGGCACAGCCTCCCCCAAGAGGATGGCTTATCGGGGACAAAGGCTATCCTTTGTGTACCTGGCTCATGACCCCGCTCCGCGCGCCCACGACCCCTGCTGAAGAGGCATACAATGAGAGCCATCAAGCGACGAGGAACCTCATAGAACAAACAATCGGCGTGCTCAAGCAATGGTTCCGCTGTCTCGATCGCTCCGGGGGAGCCCTCCAGTATTCGCAGGATCGAGTCTCCCAATTCGTCGTCGTTTGCTGCATGCTGCACAACCTGGCTATCCGCAGGACTCAGGCACTGCCACCTCACGTTGTACCACCACCTCAGGAGGAGGAGCAGGAGGAGCATGAGGACGACGAGGACGAGGAGTACCAGCCCAGGAGGGACGCACAAGGTCCAAGGGCCGCCCGTCGGCGGCTTATTGAACGTCACTTCTAGGCCCCCTGTCAGGGAATGGCTTGTGCCAATGATAGAACATGGTTGCAGCCGCTCCGCAAGCCCTCAGCCGGTTAAGGCAACAAACACTTCAAAGATCAAACATGGACAATCTGAATAAATAAAATGCTTTATTGTACAAACTCTGGGCCCTTCCCACATGAAAACCAAAAACAGACGAAACCCCCAAAAAACACTCAAACACATTACTCGCTCCCACAACCTGGAGAGGATTAACAAAATAGGGCAACTAAAATGGCCGTCATTCTCGGCCTTCGTCAAAAACAAACATCACATCATCAGCTTTCAAAAAACAGACATCCAATTCTCGGCCTCAAGAAACAAACACAAATGGCCACACATTCGACTATTTGGCCCGCTAGGGCGATGCCTTGGCCATCTTTGGGTGGCCCCTGCCCGCCCTGCTGCTCCGCCTCAAAGTAAGGCCATTGGCTGCTGCAAGGCTGAGGGCAGGCTCCTGAGGGGCACATGTCGTGACGGCAGATGCCCTTGGGGGTCGGCCTAGTCGAGGTCTGGCCGTCGAGCGGGCGGCTGTTGATTGCTGCAGCTGTGGCTGGCCAGCATCAGTCGCTGCAGCAGCTCCTGGCAGCTCCACTGGGGGAGTGGCAGTGGCGGCTGGAGGAATGGCAGCAAGCTGGCGGATGGCAGGCGCTCGCTGGTCGCCTGAGACACTGGCACTCGCCCGGGCCAGCACTGCAGCATGCGCACCAATCTGCCGAGGGACAGACCGCTGTGCTGCTGCAGCGCGCCGGGTGCCCTGGCGATGCCTGGCTGACACAGCGAGTGTGGCAGCAGTGAGTGCCCGTGTTGACCTGTTCACTGACCGCAGCAGAGCAGCCAGTGACTGGACGGCACCACTGATCACCTGGCCAGTCACTGACAGATCTGCCCGGTATTCCGCCCGACTGGTGGCCTCTAAGGGCCCGAACTCGGCCACACTCCGAGAGAGGGAATCGATGGACTCAGGCAACCGTGCCACTGCCGCCATGAGCTCCGTGTGCCGGCGCTCCGAGTCCGCGGACAAGTCTTCGAGGCGTTCCATCTCCTCGGCGAAGAGCATCTCCTGACTGGAGGCCGGACTCTCCCTCTGGGGAGAAGGCCGCCGAGCTGGCCGACCCTTCCTGCATTGCTGGAGGCCGCTGGGCCCAGCAATTGGACTCCCCTCCGATGCATCCCCCCTCTGGGGAGAAGGCCGCCGAGCTTCCACCCCCCTCCCGCCTTTCTGCAGCCTGCAGGTCCCAGGAGCTCCCCTCCCCTTCGACACTTCCGCCACGCTGCCCTCCAGGGAAGACGTGTCCCCTACATTGGCCTGGGTGGCCGCGGCTGAGGGTTCCCCTGATGGGCCGCCTTCCTCTTGCTCCTCCTCCTGCTCCTCTTCGGAGGGTCTGTCACTGGCAAGTTGAGGGACCTCCTCTTGACCATCTGAAAGCAGGAAGGCACAAGAGTAGCTTTAGAGTGAGGAGAGGGCGTCAGTGCGGGATGCATGAGTGGTGGCATTCAGCGCATTGGTCGGACAGTGGCAAAGGATGTAGATCTGATGCGCAAGTGGGACGAGAGAGGTGCAAAAGGTGATGTCCTTACCATTGCTGCCCAGAACAGGGTCGGCATCTCCACATGCAACGGGCCCAATCACCCGGCCACCCATGAGGCGCTCCACGCGATGTTGCAGGTCGGTGAGTGGCTGGATATGGGGTCGGCCTCCCCCGGTCGCAGTCCGGCTCTTGCGATTATTCGCCAGCTTGGCCTGCAAGAGAAAGGACGGCCTCTAAGTACAGTGTGTCGCCGTGATCTTGTGTGCACTGCCTCCCATGGTGGAATAGCCTGGCCAGAGTGTCGCCATGATCTGGTGTGCCCTGCCTCCCATGGTGGAATAGCCTGGCCAGTGTGTCGCCATGATCTGGTGTGCACAGCCTCCCATGGTGGAATAGCCTGGCCAGTGTGTCGCCATGATCTGGTGTGCACTGCCTCCCATGGTGGAATAGCCTGGCCAGTGTGTTAAGTGCAGAATGTGCAATTGATGCTCATGCCTGTGCCATAGCTGCTGGATGAAGGCTGGCCATTAGGGCTTTCAGGTCCCTTTGCCCATAATGTGAGGTGCACATGCAAGGATGAGGAGGTCACTGGAAAGGGTACTCACCCTGACAATGCGTGTGAGGTCATTTAACTTTTTGCGGCATTGGGCACCGGTCCTGGGGACGTCGCTGTTGGCTGACAGCTTGCTGGCAACATGCCTCCAGGCTCTCCTGTAGACGCGGACCGGCGCCTTCCTGCCATTGTCTGGGTACAAAACATGGCGCCTCTTCTCCACAGCAGCAAGCAGCACACTCAGATCACGCTCTGAGAAGCGCTGCGCACGTTCATGGGCCTTCTCCATGTCTTCAGGCACTATTTGGGTCCAGCAGCAGTGTTCAGGCCTAGCTGGAGGGCTCCACTATCCAGGGCGTGGCAGCAGACACAGTCGACCCTTCCCCCTTAAGAGCTGGCCGGCGCCAGGGTGTCTGCTGTCAATCACGAGATGGCCGCACCTGCGCTGCGCCCGGACTGGGCGCTATCGATCACCACCTCCGGCTTAGCGCCTAAAGAGAGGCGTCCAGCACCAGTTTTAGCGTTCGCCCGAACTAGTAGGGCGAAGCTAATGAATATCGGAGAAGTGGCATAGATTTGGCGGCGGCCGCAAACTTTAGCGGACGCCCCACTTTAGCGCCCCAAAAGTGGCGTCAATGAATTTCTAGGCCCTTGTGTTTTAACTCCTGCAAAGGGAAAAGGCCGTGGAAAATTAATAAGGAAATAAGCGTAACAAACAAATCAGTGAAGACAATCTTTTCTTCCTGTGTAGCATGAGTGAAGAGGCTACTTCCATTATAGCATCAGAACATTTGATGCGAGTTCCATTAAGTCTATAATGATATTTGTACGGTTATGAAGATTGCAGTTTGTTAAATAGGGTTGCCTCTGTTGTCTGTGCAGACCAAGCTGCGGGTCAGAATTCTGTTAAATTGGAACTAATGTTGGTGGCGTAGATCTTAAAACTCTTCAAAAGTTCCACTGTGTCTACTGTTGCCAGTGTCAGGGAGACGTGTATTCTCTGCAAATGAGTGATGTTATTCATTGGATAGTTATGAAAATGAGGACATTGGTATGTTTCACTGTAAGTTGGGCTTGAGTAGGTTTAGGTTCTCTTGCCCTAGGTCTCAGTACAATTACCAGAAGAGGATCTTTGAAGCTACAACATTTGCCCAGGATGCAATGCACGACTGCATCTGTGCCTAGCGTCCTTAGCAGTAGCCAGTTATAACATGACATTTAGACAAGAGGAGATACATTAAATCCCACCTGTTTGATCAGATGCCATGAAGTGAATTTTCTGTCAAGCTGCAATGTTATAATCATAATACTCAAGAGTGCCGCAGAGTCAGGCCTAGAAGTAGCTGGAGTAGAGCATCTCACATCGTGCCTCGTTAGTTAGACTTGCTGGACAATTTGCACATTAATAACGGTGCGCGCCATTAAACTCGCCATTATTTTGGCAGCAAATTCTGGCCCTCAGTATCAATAACTGATGACAAAACAATGGGGATGAATTTCCTTGTTGTTTCCAGAGATTACCGGCTTTTTTTCATTAACCAAGAAACCCGGGTGGAAACCGATTCTGCCCGACTTGCATCTTTAAATGGCTTCCCGCGAGTTTCCTCGTGATCCCGGATCTGTACAGCAATTCGACCGCCAAGCTGCCATTGGCCACATTTGCATACATCAAGGTGCGAGCCAATGGGGAAGGACCGCCCCCCCTCCCCCCCCAGACACTCTGGACTTCAGACAGGTGCTGCACTCAGGGGAACTCGAAGGGTTATAGGGCTGGAGGATGTTACAGAGATAGGGAGGGGTGAGGCCATGGAGTCCCTGACTGAGAAGAGGCTGAAGTCTTTTAGTTACAGATTTCTGCATGTAAGAAACAAATTTTTAAGCATTTTTTTTGTCATCCTGCCTACAGCCATCTGCAATTATTTCAGATCCCCCATACTCACCTCTACCCAAAGTCACGGGTGCTCTGGAGCGGGTATAGCATTCCCTATATAGTAATCTGGGATGTTATGATTAAGGTTATCCACCAGGTGGTGCTGTAGCCAATGCTGCTACTAAGGTCAGAGGTTTGCTTCCTGTTAAGGTCAGAGGTTTGCTTCCTGTATAGGTCAGCACAAGGTGGAATGCCAGGATGCTGATGCAGGCTGTCTGTAAACGTGTTTCCCAGTTGTTAATAAAGTACTCGTGCTAATTCTACGATATCACCTCTTTGTGTCCTTGTTCCACTTAATGGATTTATCACATTTGGCGACGAGGCAACTTAAGGACCCTGCATAAAGAAGAAAAGTCTGCCGGGATGTTTAAACAACAAAATCACGAGCTAAAGTTAGCTACAAGCTAGAAGAGAGCATGGCTGCCACGGTAGGAACGGTTTCCGCTTTTGATATTCAAGCACAAACCTGGGAAGAATACTGTGCAGTGTTGGGTTATTTTTTCGAAGCAAATGAAATAAATGATGCTGGAAAAAGGAAAGCCATTCTGCTTAGTTCAGTGGGAAGCCAAACCTACAGTTTGATGAAAAATCTGCTCAGTCCTGAAAAGCCTGGCGACAAATCATTTGTTGAATTAGTGGCTTTGCTAAAAGAACATTTCAACCCTAAGCCTAGTGAGATTGTACAGCGGTTCAAGTTTAATTCAAGGAACAGGAAAGAGGAAGAGAGCGTAATGGACTATGTAGCGGTGTTGCGTAAATTAGCACAAGATTGCAATTATGGGAACAACCTGAAGGAAATGCTGTGAGATAGGCTAGTTTGCAGAATTATGGACAACTGAATGCAGTGTAGATTATTATCCGAGACTGGGCTTACTTATGAAAAAGCATTGGAACTTGCTCAAGCCATAGAGACAGCGAACCGAGATGTAAAAGAAATACAGGGTTCAGACAGGGCTAATGCTACGCAAGTTGCAGGTCAGGTTGTTGTGCACAAGTTGAACATGCATCAGAAACCACAACGTGAGCATCTGAAGGCATGTTATAGATGCAAGGGCAATCACCTGGCGCGTGAATGCCAGTTTCTGGAGGAAAAGTGCTACAAGTGTGGGAAACAAGGACACGTAAAACGAGCTTGCAGGGTGAAATCACCTGTGGAGGAATCCAAACCAAAAGGGGGAGGACAGCAAAATCAAGGGAGAGAAGTGAAAAAACATGAAGTACACCACATCAGCAGGGAAGCTGAGGAAGAAGAGGATGGGCTTTGGAGCATTCATGATGCTGAGAGGGTCGTGGATAACACGTTTAGTGAGTTGGTCACACTGCAGGTAAAGGCTGCACAGGCAGAAGGGAAATGGGTGACCATCAGGCAGAGCAGTAGAGGCAGGCAGGTAGTGCAGGGGACCCCTGTGGCCATCCCCCTCTCAAACAGGTATACCGATTTGGATACTGTTGAGGGGGATGACTTACCAGAGGAAGGCAGCAGCAGCCAACTTCCTGGCACCAGGGGTGCTTCTGCTGCTCAGGAAGAGAGGAAAAATAGTGGGAGAGCAATAGTGGTAGGGGATTCCATCGTAAGGGGAACAGATAGGCGTTTCTGTGGCCGTAGACGTGGCTCCAGGATGGTTTGTTGCCTCCCTGGTGCCAGGGTCAAGGATGTCACTGAACGGCTGCAGGGCATTCTGAAGGGGGAGGGTGAACAGGCAGAGGTCGTGGTTCACATTGGGACCAATGACATGGGTAGGAAGAGGGATGAGGTCCTGCAGCAAGAATTTAGGGAGCTAGGTAGCAGATGAAAGAGCAGGACCTCAAAGGTTGTAATCTCTGGATTACTCCCGGTGCCACGTGCTAGTGAGTATAGGAATAGGAGGATAGAGCAGATGAATGCATGGCTAAAGAGTTGGTGCAGGAGGGAGGGCTTTCGTTTCCTGGATCGCTGGGCCTGCTTCTGGGGAAGGTGGGACTTGTACAAGTCGGACGGGTTGCACCTGAATCAGAACGGGACAAATATCCTTGCGGGGAGGTTTGCTAGCACTGTTCGAGGGGGTTTAAACTAAAATGGCAGGGGGTTGGGAACCTGAGCAGGGAGACAGAGGAAAGGGAAACAGGGTTAAAAGCAAAAGATAGGAAGGAGAAAAACAAAAGTGGCAGTCAGAGAAATCAATGGTTTAAATCAAACATGGCCACAGTAAATAATAATTCTAATAGGTCTAAGAGCGTTAAAAAAAACAAGCCTGAAGACTTTTTGTCTTAATGCGAGGAGCATCTGTAATAAGGTGGATGAATTGGCTGCGCAAATAGAGGTAAACAAATATGATTTGGTTGGGATTACGGAAACGTGGCTCAAGGATGGCCAAGACTGGGAACTCAACATCCAGGGGTATTCGATATTCAGGAAAGATAGGCAAAAAGGAAAGGGAGGTGGGGTAGCATTACTGGTTAAAGAAGGGATTAATACAATTGTAATGAAGGATATTAGCTCTGATGATGTGGAATCTGTATGGGTAGAATTGAGAAATACTAAGGGGAAAAAAACATTAGTGGGAGTGGTATATAGATCTCCCAAAAGTAAGGCGGAGGTTGGGGATGGCATTAAAAGGGAAATTAAAGAAGCGTGCAATAAGGGCACAGCAGTCATCATGGGTGACTTTAATCTACATATAGATCGGGCCAACCAAATTAGTAACAATACTGTGGAGGAGGATTTCCTGGAGTGTTTACGGGATGGTTTCCTGGACCAATATGTCGAGGAACCAACCAGAGATCAGGCCATCTTAGTCTGGGTATTATGTAACGAGAAAGGGTTAATTAGTAATCTTGTTGTACGAGGCCCCTTGGGTCGGAGCGATCATAATATGATCGAATTCTTCATTAGGATGGAGAATGAAGTAGTTGACTCAGAGACTAGGGTCGTCAATTTAAATAAAGGAAACTACGAAGGTCTGAGGAGCAAGTTGGGTAGGATTGATTGGGGAATGGCACTCAAAGGGTTGATGGTGGATAGGCAATGGCAATCATTCAAAGACCGAATGCATGAGCTACAGAATTTGTTCATCCCAGTTTGGCATAAAAATAAAACAAAAAAGGTGACTCAACCGTGGCTAACGAGGGAAATTAGGGATAGCATAAGATCCAAGGAGACGACATATAAATTGGCCAGAAAAGCAATAATCCTGAGGATTGGGAGCAGTTTAGGATTCAACAAAGGAGGACAAAGGGATTAATTAAGAAAGGGAAAATAGAATATGAGAGTAAGCTAGCAGGAATCATGAAAACTGACTGTAAAAGCTTTTATAGATATGTGAAGAGAAAAAGATTGGTGAAGTCAAGCGTAGGTCCCTTGCAGTCAGAATCAGGGGAATTTATAATGGGAAACAAAGAAATGGCAGACCAACTAAATTCATACTTTGGTTCTGTCTTCACAAAGGAGGACACAAATAACCTCCCAGAGATGCCGGGGAACATAGGGTCTGATGAAAGGGTGGAACTGAAAGAAATCAGTATTTGTAGGGAGATGGTGTTAGGAAAATTGATGGGACTGAAGGCCGAGAAGTCCCCAGGGCCTGATAATCTACATCCCAGGGTACTTAAGGAAGTGGCCCTAGAAATAGTAGATGGATTGCTGGTCATCTTCCAGAACTCGATAGACTCTGGAACAGTACCCATGGATTGGAGGGTAGCTAATGTTACCCCACTATTCAAAAAAGGTGTAGAGAAAAAGCAGGGAATTATAGACCGGTAAGCCTGACATCGGTAGTGGGGAAAATGCTAGAGTCTATTATAAAAGATGTAATAGCAGAGCACTTGGAAAGCAGTGACTGGATCGGACAAAGTAAACATGGATTTACAAAAGGTAAATCATGCTTGACTAATCTACTGGAATTTTTTGAGAATGTAACTGGTAAAATAGATAAGGGAGAACCAGTGGATGTGGTGTATTTGGACTTTCAGAAGGCTTTCGATAAGGTTCCACATAAGAGATTAGCGTGCAAAATTAAGGCACATGGGATTGGGGGCAAGGTATTGACTTGGATAGAACATAAGAACATAAGAACATAAGAAATAGGAGCAGGAGTAGGCCAATCGGCCCCTCGAGCCTGCTCCACCATTCAATAAGATCATGGCTGATCTGTTCCTAACTGCCAATCCACTATCACAGAACCATCTCCTGAATCTAACCGAATTAGACACATGAAATAGGAGCAGGATCAGGCTACACGGCCCCTGGGCCCGCTCCGCTACCCACAGGGCCATGACCGATCCGAACCTAGACTCATGTCCAAATTCCTGCCCGCTCCCCGTAACCCTTAATTCCCTTTACTTCTAGGAAACTGTCTATTTCTGTTTTAAATTTATGTAATGATGTAGCTTCTACAGCTTTTTGAGGCAGCATATTCCATGGACCTACCACCCTCTGAGTGAAGTAGTTCCTCCTCATCTCAGTTTTGAAAGAGCAGCCCCTTATTCTAAGATTATGCCCCCTAGTTCTAGTTCCACCCATCATCGGGAACATCTTCCCCGCATCCACCCGATCCGACCCCTTCACAATCTTATATGTTTCAATAAGATCGCCTCTCATTCTTCTGAACTCCAATGAATAGAGTCCCAATCTACTCAACCTCTCCTCATATGTCCATCCCCTCATCCCCGGGATTAACCGAGTGAACCTTCTTTGTACTGACTCGAGAGCAAGTATGTCCTTTCTTAAGTATGGACATCAAAACTGTACGCAGTATTCCAGGTGCGGCCTCACCAATACCTTGTACAACTGAAGCAATACCTCCCTATTTTTATATTCTATCCCCCTAGCAATGAAAGCCAACATTCCATTGGCCTTCTTAATCACTTGCTGCACCTGCATACTAACCTTTTGAGTTTCGTGCACCAGGACCCCCAAATCCCTTTGTACTTCAGTACTTTCCAGTTTCTTGCCATTAAGATAATAACTTGCTCTACGATTTTTCCTGCCAAAGTGCATAACCTCACACTTTCCAGTATTGTATTCCATCTGCCAAATCTCTGCCCACTTACTTAGCCTGTCGATGTCCCCTTGCAGGTTTTTTATGTCCTCCTCACTCACTACTTTCCCTCCCATCTTAGTATCATCTGCAAACTTTGATATGTTACACTCGGTCCCCTCTACAAATCATTAATATAGATTGTAAAGAGTTGGGAACCCAGCACTGACCCCTGCGGAACACCACTAGTTACTGATTGCCAGTCTGAGAATGAACCATTTATCCCAACTCTCTGCCTTCTGTTAGATAGCCAATCCTCTATCCATGCCAGAATATTACCCCCAATCCCGTGATTTTTTATCTTAAGCAATAATCTTTTGTGTGGCACCTTGTCAAATGCCTTTTGGAAGTCTAAATACACTACATCCACTGGTTCCCCTTTATCCACCCTATACGTTACTTCCTCAAAGAACTCCAGCAAATTTGTCAAACATGACTTCCCCTTCATAAAACCATGCTGACTTTGTCCTATTAAATTATGATTATCCAAATGTCCTGTTACTGTCTCCTTAATAATGGACTCCAAAATTTTACCTACCACAGATGTTAGGCTAACCGGTCTATAGTTTCCAGCCTTCTGTCTACTGCCCTTTTTAAATAAGGGTGTTACATTAGCAGTTTTCCAGTCTGCCGGGACCTTTGCCGAGTCCAGGGAGTTTTGGAAAATTATTACCAATGCATCCACAATCCCTACCGCCACTTCCCTCAAGACCCTAGGATGTAAGCCATCAGGTCCAGGTGATTTATCCGCCTTGAGTCCCATTATTTTACCGAGTACCACTTCCTTAGTGATTTTGATCGTGTTTAGCTCCTCCCCCCCTTTAGCCCCCTGTTTGTCCAGTGTTGGGATATTCTTAGTGTCTTCTACTGTAAAGACTGATGTAAAATATTCATTCAGTGTTTTTGCCATCTCCATATTTCCCACCATTAATTTCCCGGTCTCATCCTCTAAGGGACCAACATTTACTTTAGCCACCCTTTTTCTTTTTATATAACTATAAAAACTCTTACTATCTGTTTTTATATTTTTTGCTAATTTACTTTCATAATCTATCTTCCCTTTCTTAATCAATCTTTTTGTTATTTTTTGCTGTCTTTTAAAGTTTTCCCAATCCTCTATCCTCCCACTAGATTTGGCTACCTTATATGCCCTTGTTTCTAGTCGAATACTATCCTTAATTTCTTTACTTAGCCACGGATGGCTGTCTTTTCTTTTACACCCTTTTCTTCTCAGTGGAATATATTTTTTTGGAAGTTGTAAAATAACTCCTTGAATGTACACCACTGATCATGTATCGTCTTACCCTTTAATCTATTTTCCCAATCCACTCTACTCAATTCCGCTCTCATACCTTCATAGTCTCCTTTATTCAAGCTTAGCACGCTTGTTTGAGATCCAATCTTCTCACCCTCTAATTGAATATGGAATTCAACCATGTTATGGTCACTCATTCCAACTGGTTGGTGGACAGAAAGCAAAGAGTTGGAATAAACGGGTCGTTTTCCAACTGGCAGGCAGTGACTAGTGGGGTACCTCAAGGATCGGTCCTAGGACCCCAGCTGTTCACAATATATATTAATGGCCTGGCCGAGGGAATTGGATGTAATATCTCCAAATTTGCAGATGACACAAAGCTGGGTGGGAGGGTAAGCTGTGAGGAGGATGTTGTGAAACTCCAGTACGATTTGGACAGGTTGGGTGATTGGCAGAAAAATGGCAAATGCACTATAATGTGGATAAATGTGAGATTATCCACTTTGGTGGCAAAAACAGGAAGGCAGATTATTATTTGAATGGCAATAGGTTGGGAGAAGGGGAAGTGCAAAGAGACCTGGGTGTTCTTGTGCACCAGGCGCTGAAGGTAAGCATGCAGGTGCAGCAGGTGGTTAAGAAGGCAAATGGTATGTTGGCCTTCGTAGCAAGAGGGTTCGAGTACAGGAACAAGGATGTCTTGCTACAGTTGTACAGGGCCTTGGTGAGACTGCACCTTGAGTACTGTGTGCAGTTTTGGTCGCCTTACCTGAGGAAGGACGTTCTTGCCATGGAAGGAGTGCAGCGAAGATTCACCAGGCTGATACCTGGGATGGCAGGAATGACGTATGAGGAGAGATTGTGTCGATTGGGCTTATACTCACTGGACTTTAGAAGATTGAGAGGGGATCTCATCGAAACCTATAAAATTCTATCAGGCCTGGACAGACTAGATGCAGGAAGGATGTTTCTGATGGCCGGGGAGTCCAGAACCAGGGGTCATAGTCTAAGGATAAGGGGTAAGCCATTTAGGACTGAAATGAGGAGGAATTTCTTCACCCAGAGAGTGGTGAACCTGTGGAATTCTCTGCCACAGAGGGCGGTGGAGGCCAGTTCATTAAATATATTCAAGCAAGAGTTGGATATATTTCTTAAGGCTAAAGGGATCAAGGGATATGGGGAGAAGGCAGGGACAGGGTACTGAATTTGGATGATCAGCCATGATCTCATTGAATGGCGGAGCAGGCTCAAAGGGCCGAATGGCCTACTCCTGCTCCTATCTTCTATGTTCTATATTTTCTATGACATGTTCATAATGTATAGCATGTTAGAGAACATTCCAAAAGTGGCTCCTATCACATTGCAACTGACAGTAAATGACTCTAAGGTGAACTTTGAAGTGGATACAGGGTGCGGCGTGACCATAATGAACAAGGCAGAGTACTCAAAATTGTGGAACCGTGCAAAAGTTCCAGAGTAAAAGCCTTGCTCCCTGCATCTTAAAACATATACAGGTGAATGAGTAGCGACATTAGGTACAGCTAAGGTAACTGTGCAACACAGGGATACAGTGGAACAGCTACCTGTAGTTATAGTATCGGGTACCGGACCAAGCCTGTTAGGTCGGGGCTGGATAAAATAACTTAAATTAGACTGGGGAGCAGTACATCAAATAGATGCGGGCAAACAGTTGACTTTGCAAGAAGTGTTGAGTGAACATGAGAGTGTGTTCAAGGAGGAACTTGGCGCATTTAATGGCCCCCCAGCTAAGATTTATGTAGACAAGGAGGCACTGCCAAGGTTTTTTAAACAACGACCTGTGCCTTATGCCATGAAGCCAAAGGTAGAGGGTGAGCTTGACCGTCTATTGAGAGAGAACATACTGGAGCCAGTGAAATGTTCGGAATGGGCAGCTCCCATAGTACCTGTGTTAAAACCGGACAATTCGGTAAGACTCTGTGGAGACTATAAATTGACTGTCAATCGGGTGTCCAAACTACAGCAGTATCCTATTCCCAAAACAGACGATATCTTTGCAAACCTGGCTGGAGGAAAGAAATTCACAAAGTTGGATATGAGTCATGACTACTTGCAGATTACACTGGATGACGAATCAAAGAAGCATGTCACCATAAATACACACAAGGGCTTGTTTACATATAACCGCTTACCATTTGGTGTCTCATCTAGTCCAGCTATATTCCAGAGGACAATCGAAGGTGTACTGCAAGGGATTCCACATGTTTCCATCTATCTGGATGACATTCTGGTGACGGGAAGAACCGACCAGGAGCATCTGAGCACTCTGAGAGAGGTACTACAGAGATTGGAGAGGGCAGGGTTCCGGCTCAAGAGGAGTAAGTGCACTTTCCTGGGGAATGAGGCAGTGTTCCTGGGACACAGAGTGGATGCCACCGGGCTCCATCCACTCAAGGAGAAGGTACAAGCACTGCAGGACGCCCCTGCTCCTACAAATGTGGCCGAGTTAAAAGCTTACCTGGGACTGCTGAACTATTATAACAGGTTTTCACCAAACTTGTCAACTGTGTTAGCACCTCTTCACAAACTACTGCGCAAGGAGACACAGTGGCAGTGGGGAGAGGAGCAGGGGGTTTCATTTGAACAGTCCATGAAACTGATGCTGTCGTCGGATGTGCTGGTTCACTACAATGCAGAGAAAGACATCATTCTCTCTTGTGACACTTCACCTTACGGGGTGGGGGCAGTTCTTTCACACTGCATGGAAGATGGAACTGAAAGACCAATAGGGTTTATGTCCCGAACTCTAACACCAGCGGAAAAAAACTATTCCCAGTTAGACAAAGAGGGGTTAGCAGTAGTGTTTGGGTTACAGAGGTTCCACAAGTACATATATGGCAGGAAGTTTACCATATGCACCGATCATAAACCTCTTCTCTCTCTTTTCAACGAAATGAAAGCAGTTCCACAGATGGTGTCACCCCGGATCCAGAGGTGGGCAGTGACGTTGAGGGCATATGAGTATGTCATCGTCTACAAGGCGGGCAAGTACCATGGGAACGCAGGTGCCTTGAGCCATCTTCCGCTGCCAAGCACACCTATCCGTGCAGCTCCAGTGGACAGAGTTTTGATGTTGGAAGACACTGACACAGCACTTGTGACTGCAGAGCAAGTAAGAACATGGACAGGTAAAGATCCAGTACTGTCTAGAGTTTGAGAATATGTGGTGAGGGGATGGCCACAGCATCCGGAAGGGGCTGACTTCACACCCAACAGTGTCAGGAAAACAGAGCTGAGTGTGTAGGATGGTTGCGTGTTGTGGGGAGCACGAGTGATTATTCCACAGCCCGCACGACAGTCTATCCTAGAGCAACTACATCAGTGTCATCCTGGGGTCTCGCGTATGAAAGCCTTGGCTAGGAGTTACTTGTGGTGGCCAAAGCTAGATGAGGAGATAGAAAATCTAGTCAAGACATGCAGCACTTGTCAGGAACACCGGAAGGCACCAGCAGCGGCTCCTCTCCACCCCTGGGAGTGGCCGGATAAACCATGGAGAAGATTGCACTTAGATTATGCGGGTCCATTCATGGGGAAGATGTTACTCATAATCATTGATGCACATTCCAAATGGATGGATGTTTATCCTGTAAATTCTGCTTCCACCACTACTACTATAGACTGCCTGCGTTGGAGCTTCAGTAATCAAGGGCTACCGGAGATCGTGGTGAGTGACAATGCCACTTGTTTTGTGAGTACAGAGACAAAAGAGATCTTGAGAAAAAATGGCATAGTGCAGGTGACCTCGGCTCCATATCATCCGTCCTCGAATGGACTTGCAGAGAGAGCTGTACAAACATTCAAGGAGATGATGAAAAAACGTGCAGAAGGGAGTTTAGCAGCCACAGTGTCACGGGTTCTGTTCAGCTACAGAATAACACCTCAATCCACCACAGGACTCGCTCCTGCTGAGATGTTATTAGGTCGTAGACTACGCTCCACTATTGACCTTGTCCACCCAGACCTAAAACGGAAAATGGAAAACAGACAAAACAAACAGAAAGAGAACCATGACAAAAGAACAAAGAGCCGAAGTTTTGGAGAAGGTGATGCGATCCTTACCAGGAATTTCAGTTATGGACCAAAGTGGATTCCTGGCTTCATAGACTCAATGACAGGTCCAGTATCATACAAGGTCATGTTGGGAGATGGTAGAGTAGTACGCAGACATGTAGATCAGATAATTCCCAGACAAGGGGAAATTGAAATGAAGGTTCCAGATGCAATGACTGAAGACAGGGTTGGCCCCAGTTATCCAAGTGCATCTGTGGTGCCACTACCAAGGACAGAGATAATTCCACAGGAACCTATCCGTCAAGAGGAAACCATCGTTGCAGAGTCAGATACTCTGAGCACTGCTCAGGAGCAGCTGGTGGCTCCACCACAAACAAGCAGGGACTTTACTGTTAGACATTCACAAAGGGCTCGCAAGCCACCAGAGAGATTGATACTGAACTGTTAGATTCATCAAGTATGGAACATAATGAATGGAGACTGCTTATGTGACCCTCAGGAATGGTTGTTTGTTAAGAAATTCATACTGAAATCTTAAGGGGGAGGAATATAGTAATCTGGGATGTTATGATTAAAGTTATCCACCAGGTGGTGCTGTAGCCAATGCTGCTACTAAGGTCAGAGGTTTGCTTCCTGTTAAGGTCAGAGGTTTGCTTCCTGTACTGGTCAGCACAAGGTGGAATGCCAGGATGCTGATGCAGGCTGTCTGTAAACGTGTTTCCCAGTTGTTAATAAAGTACTCATGCTAATTCTACGATATCGCCTCTTTGAGTCCTTGTTCCACTTAATGGATTTATCACACCCTATGAACACCTATGCTTTTGCTTCAAGAAGGAGTTAAATATTTTTCTTAAGGCTAAAGGGATCAAGGGATATGGGGAGAAAGCAGGGACAGGGTACTGAATTTGGGTGATCAGCCATGATCTCATTAAATGGCGGAACAGGCTCGAGGGGCCGATAGGCCTACTCCTGCTCCTATCTTCTATGTTTCTATGTTTCTATGCTTATTCTAGGTGTCATCTGAGGTGCCAAGATTGCGGGACGTGGTTGGTGCCAAATACTGCCCAGATGCTGACCCTTGCCTCATGGCAGCTGGCTCCTGGCAAGGAACACTGCTGGCTGCATCTCTGGAGGGTGATCCAGGGCAGCCTGGTCTTGCCACCCACAAGGCAGCTGGGCCTAGAAATTCAGTATAGCCACTTTTGGGGCGGTAAAGTCGGGCGGGCGCTAAAGTTAGCGCCCGCCGGAAAGTGGAGGCCACTTCGCCAAAATTCAGTAGCTTTGGCCAAGGAGTTTGGGCGAGCGCTGAAACTGGCGTTGCACTCCTATCTTTAGGCACTAAGCCGGCGGTGCGGACTGATAACGCCGAGGCCGGGCGCAGCGCAGGTGCGGTCATGTTTTGATTGACAGCAGACACCCTGACGCCGGCCAGCTCTTAAAGGGGGAAGGGTCGACTTTGTCTGCAGCCACGCCCTGGATAGTGGAGCCCTGCAGCTAGGCCTGAACACTGCTGGTGGACCCAAATAGCGCCTGAAGCCATGCAGAAGGCCCGTGAACGAGCGCAGCGCTTCTCAGAGCATGCTTTGAGGGTGCTGCTTAGGGGGTTGGAAAAGAACAGAGAGATCTTGTGCCCCGACAGTGGTAAGAAGGCTCCCAGGAGGCAGTACAGGAGAGCCTGGAGGGAAATCGCCCAGAGGGTGTCAGCCAACAGCGACGTCCCCAGGACTGGTGACCAATGCCGCAAGAAGTACAACGACCTCAGTCGGTTGGTCAGGGTGAGTACCCTTTCCAGTGTCCTCCTCATCCTTGCATGTGCACCTCACATTATGGGCAAAGGGACCTCAAAGGCCTAATGGCCAGCCATCCTCCTGCAGCTATGGCACTGGCATGATCATCAATAGCACTCTCTGCACTTAACACACTGGCCAAGCTATTCGACCATGGGAGGCAGTGCACACAACAACAGGGCACCACACTGTACTTAGAGGCCGTCCTTTCTCTTGCAGGCCAAGCTGGCGCGGAATTTGAAGAGCCAGACTCTCACCGGGGGAGGCCGTGCCCAGTTCCAGGAGCTCAGTCAGCTGGAGGAGAGCGTGGCTCGACTCATGCGTGGCCGGGTGAC
The DNA here is from genome assembly GCF_052327205.1 of Somniosus microcephalus. NCBI lineage: Eukaryota > Metazoa > Chordata > Chondrichthyes > Squaliformes > Somniosidae > Somniosus > Somniosus microcephalus. The sequence goes on from NC_140996.1 coordinate 123,857,929, forward strand.
TGGCCCCGTTGCTATTGGAGATGCCGACCCTGTGCTGGGACCCAATGGTAAGGACATGACCGTTTGGACCTCTCTGGTTCCCCTTGCGCTTCAGATCTACATCCTTTGCCACTGTCCCACCAATGCGCATAATGGCACCACTCATGCCTCCCTCGCTGATGCCCTGTCCTCACTCTAAAGCTACTCTTGTGCCTTCCTGCTTTCAGCTGGTGAGGAGGAGGTCCCTGAAGCTGAGAGTGCCAGTCCCTCGGAAGAGGAGGACGACGAGGACCAAGAGGAAGGCGGCACATCGGGGGAACCCTCATCCGCGCCAGGGGATGGCAATGGAGGGGACACGTCTTGCCTGGAGGAGAGCCAGGGGGAAGTGTTGCAGGGGGGTGTAGCTCCTGGGCCCAGTGGCGTCCAGGCACGCGGGAAGGGTCGGGCAGCACGGCTGCCTTCTCCCCAGAGGGGGGAAGTGTTGCAGGGGAGGGCAGTTCCTGGGCCCAGTGGCGTCCAGGCACGCGGGAAGGGTCGGGCAGCACGGCTGCATTCTCCCCAGAGGGGGGAAGTGTTGCAGGGGAGGGCAGTTCCTGGGCCCAGTGGCGTCCAGGCACGCGGGAAGGGTCGGGCAGCTCGGCGGCCTTCTCCCCAGAGGGAGAGTCCGCCCTCCAGTCCGGAGACGGTCCTCGCCCAGGAGGTGCGCCTCCTTGGTGAAATGTCCGCGGCCTCGGAGCGGCGCCACAACGAGTTCATGGGGGTTGTGGGACAGTTGCCTCAGGCCATTGAGTCCCTGGCTCATAGTGTGGCCAATTTCGGGGACTCACAGGCCAGGGGTGTCGAGCAACTCGCGGCAGCACAGGCCAGGGGTGTCGACCAACTCGCGGCAGCACAGGACGCGAGTCGCGAGTCGCGAGTTCATGAGTGGTGCCGTCCAGACACTGGCTGATCTGATGCGGGCACAGACCAGGGCAGTTCGCGCACTCACTTCTGCCACACTCGCTGTGTCACGGAAGCAGCGCCAGGGCACCCGCCGCCCTGCTGCAGCACAGTGGTCTGGCCTTCACCAGATTGCTGCGCTTGCTGCAGTGCCAGGCCGGCCGACTGCCAGTGTCTCTGGCGACCAGCGAGCGCCTGGCATCAGCCAGCTTGCCCCCATTGCTGCAGCCGCCACTGCCACTCCCCTAGCCAAGGTGCGACGAGCTGCTGGAGAGACTGATGCTGGCCAGCCACAGCTGCAGCAGTCAGCAGCCGGCCCCTCCAGGGCCGGACCTCGTCTAGGCCGACCCCCAAGGGCATCTGCCGTCACGCATTGTGCCCCTCAGGAGCCTTCCCCCAGCCTTGCAACACCCACAGGGCCCAGGTTGAGGCAGAGCAACAGGTCGGGCAGGGGCCGGAGAAGCCTGCACAAGGTCTCGCCCTCTCGGCACACCAAGTAGAGTGTGTTGCCAACTGTTTTTTTAATATGGGGGTGTTTGTGTTCTGGAGGCGGGGGGCTTATTTTGGTAAGGCCGAAGATGAAGGCAAATGTTTTTTTATATGGGGGTGTTTGTGTTCTGGAGGGGGAAGCTTATTTTGGTAAGGCCGAGGATGAAGGCCAATTGGATGGACGATTTTTGTTATTCCTCCCCAGGTTGTGGGAGTGAGATATGTTTTTGACTGTCTTTTGGGGGTCTTGTCTGTTTTTCTGTTTCATGTGGGAAGGGCCCTGAGTTTGTTAAATAAAGCTTTTTATTTATTCAGCTTGTCCAGGTGTCATGTTTCAAGTGGTTGTTGCGTTAACCGGCTGAGGGCTTGCGGAGCGGCTGCATTCAGGTGCGTTCATTGCCACAAGCCATTCCCTGACAGGGGGCCTAGAAGTGTCGTTCAATAAGCCGCCGGCGGACGGCCCTTGGACCTTGTGGCTCCCCCCTGGGGTGGTACTCCTCCTCCTCCTCCTCCTCCTCATGGTCCTCCTGCTCGTCCTCCTGAGGTGGTGGTCCAACGCGAGGTGGCAGTGCCTGAGTCCTGCGGATAGCCAGGTTGTGCAGCATGCAGCAAACGACGACGAACTGGGAGACTCTATCCGGCGAATACTGTAGAGATCCGCCGGAACGATCCAGGCAGCGGAACCGTTGCTTGAGGACGCCAATCGTTTGCTCTATGATGTTCCTTGTGGCTTGATGGTTTTCGTTGTATGCCTCCTCCGCAGGGGTCCTGGGCGCGCGGAGCGGAGTCATGAGCCATGTACACAAAGGGTAGCCCTTGTCCCCAATAAGCCATCCCCTTGGTGGAGGCTGTGCCTCGAACATGTCAGCCACAGTAGTCTGGCGCAGGATAAATGCATCGTGGCTGCTTCCTGGAAAGCGGGCATTGACAGCTAGGATGCGCTGCCTGTGATCACACACCAGCTGTACATTGAGGGAATGGTAGCCCTTCCGGTTGCGGTAATCCTCGGCATTGTCGATAGGTGCCCGCATAGCCACATGCGTGCAGTCAATGGCGCCCTGCACCATGGGGAAGTCGGCGATCCTGGCAAATCCGACTGCACGCTGCTCCTGCCTCTCTAGGGTCATGGGGAAGGAGATGAATTGGTGTCTCCTTGCGAAAAGGGCATCGGTGACCTGCCGGATGCAGCGATGCACGGCGAACTGGGAGATGTTCGCTCTGTCCCCAGCAGCGGCTTGGAAGGAGCCGCTTGCATAAAAGTTCAGAGCCACCGTGACCTTCACTTCCACTGACAGAGACGTCCTGCACATCAGCTGTGGACGCAGATCTCTGTGAAGCAGCTGGCAGATCTCTGCAACCACCTCCCTTCGGAAGCGCAGCCTCTTAACACAATGCGCGGCAGTCATGGTGAGATAGGACACCTGCTGCCGGTATTCCCTGAGTGGGTAAGGCCTACGTTGCCGACGCCTGATGGCCCCTCTGCGTCTAGGCATGGCTGGCCCTCTCACACAGCGTCTGCGAGCCCTTCGCACATAATGCTGGAACTGAGGGTTGGAACCCCATGCAGCCCCCATAATAAACTTGCAAACAGTGAAATCACAATGAGTCAAATTTCAAAGCTCTGGCCAGAAGCCAAAAATACCTCTCCTATGTTGTCCCAAATCAGTAAGGTCTGTTCCTTGGTCTCTGTCCAGAAATCCAAAGCACTAAAGTCATTGCAGCAAAATGGCTGGCCTTTATACCTCAGTCTAAGTGCCCTTTAATTAGCGCTCCCCGAGGCCCGCAGGGCCTCTGCTGCATTCCACTTCACAGTTCTTAACAGCGCCACGCCCACATTGGGCGGGCGCCACTGAATTTCCGGTTTGGGGCGCACAAACAGCGTTGCACGACGAAATGACGTCATAAGCTGCGCGCGCAGCTGAGCGGGCGCAAACACTTTGCGCCGGCGCTAAATGTCAACTGAAGTTGGGCGTAGGCGCAGATCGGCCTGCGCCCGGGCGCTAAGTGCCTAGCGCTGGAAATCTACCCCTCTTATGGCGTTAATGGCTGGCGAACGCAACTGAATTTCTAGGCCCTGATGTCTGTGAGGGAAGATGTGCAGTCATAGTGCAGGTTTGGGAGACAGGCATGCCCTTAACCAGAGAGCATAGTGAAAGGTTAGTTGTAGAAGTGTTGCTTTAAGAGGGTGAAGCGTGTGCTGGTTGTGTAAGGGAGAGGTATGCAATGTGTTAGCTTGTCTGCCCTACTAAGAATGTAGGTCTTCTTCCGACACCGTTTTACATTCCTGGGGGCGAGTTGGTAATCAGTGCCAGTTCCATTTGCCTCCAGGTGGCATGAATGATAATGACCAAGTCAGAGTGACACACCCAGGAGTCTGTTTGTCCTCCCTTCAGTGCCCTCCAAAACATCAAGGCGGTCTGGACGGCTGAAGTTGTGTATTTTTCTTAGTGACTTGGTGCCATGCCCTCCTGCCCCCTGGGCACAGATGGCACCTGAATATTCATAATTCTGTCCAAGTGTAACAAAAAGATCAGTAAGACTTGCAGTGAAATAATTTGAGAGAGAAATGAAAGAGCCAAGCAGTGTTCTTGACTTATTTCTTGTTCCCCAGTGTGTTGCTGAATAATGCAGGAGCAGTGCATTTAGAAGGCTGCACAGGTGTTTCCTGCTGGTTCAGCTGCCAGCACCAGTTTCACACCAATGCATGCACCTATGTGTATGAAAATGATCATATACCCAATAAACTTTGGTGTTGTCTCCTCTAGAGACCAGTGTATGTAGCACTGTTTCTAAAGATGTAACAGCAGTGTATATCACATTGAAGAAATTCTGGGCCATAGTTCATTGAAACCATTTGTCTTATAGTTATTGGATTACATGTCCAGAATCCAATTATAAAGACTTGGATTAGAATGGACCAGAATCCTATTGAAATAAATGGTGGAAATGAGGGTCTTTAAAAAAATGTTTTTTATATTTTATGGTGTTGGCATATTTTATTGATTTCCAATAAAGACATACAACTAGATATCCATTAACTTATCCTGGTACAAGCTTCTCTTACATACTATGTTTTATCTTCAATAAATTGCTATGCCATTTTTCCAAATAACTAATTTATAAATTGATAACTCATTTAATAACTTCATATTTTACAAGGTAGGCTTGAATGAAGAAGGATCTTGTTATCTCCTCCTTCCAGAATACTAATGTCACCACCTCCCAATAACAGTATTTAGATTTCTCGTTATTAGAGTTCAGAGTCCTGGGCTCGACCACCCTTTCCTGGCAACCTATTCTATCTGTTAATCACCCCTATGGAAAGAAATAGTTCTTGACATCACTCTTAAACTTGTCCTTCACAACCCTGAAACTGTGCCCTCTTGTCCTGCTGCTGTGGCGTATTTGTGAGTATTGTTCCATGTTTATTTTCCCTATCCCTCTAATAGTCCTGTATGCCTCTTGAAGGTATCTTGTAGATGACCTTTTGAGGCTGAAGACCCTTAATTTATTAAGTTGTTCCTCATAGCTTTTCCCTCTGACACTGCAGATAAACCTAATTCTTTCCTCTGCATTGATTTTAGACCTAGATGTCCCCCCTTATGTTGTAGTGACCAGAACTCTCCACAATACTCCAGGTGAATCCCTACCAGGTCACTGTCAAGCTTCTGGTTGACCTCTGGCCCATTTAAAATTGCAGATTTGGCAATATAACCCAGCAGCCTATTTCCTTTGTATATTGTTGCTCACACAGTTGAGATATGGTGAGCGACAACTCAAATAAACACCCCTTGGACTCTTTAAACTTCCCCTTGGCAAGTTCCACCCTACCCATCGAGCACACATTTTTACTAGGAGGTGGAGCATTAGATGAGTTGAGAAGCACCTTCCTGGTGAAAAGTTTAATTGTTAATGTGCACATGGGGGAGGGAGGCCGGCCGACAGCATAAGAGCAAAGCTAAGCAGTGTGTTCAGGGAAGGAAGGCAGCAAAAAATAAAAGTGAATAGTTTCACTAGTCTGAAACATAAAAGTGAAATAAGAGAGCAGCCGACGAAGAAAGGGGAAATTAGCCATTGTCCTAAGCCGCACCCCTCTCACCGTCATTTAAATGTAGTGCAATAATCAAAGTGCTGGGAGGTGGAGGGGGAGATAGGGGAAGATGATGAGGAAGATATCCAAGAGCCAATTTAGAGTCAGGGATTTGGCAATAGACCTCCCTGCCCCGAATTCCCTACCATATCGCCCAAAATCAAGTAGTAATCCCAAGGATAATCTAGCTCTTGATGTCCCCATAATGTTCATTATAACATTATATAGTGTAGTTTCTTTAGCTTATTTTTTCGTCTATCAAACAGTAAACCAAATTCTGTCAGGCTTTACACTTCAAGCTCACACATATATATTTAATGAAATGTAAACTAAGACCAGTGGAGTTTCTGCAATAAGTCATCTTTAGCAGTAACTGTAAACCTTCCTACCAGCTGAGCTCAGGACAACTTAACGATTTGAAATAATATAAAAATGACATAATTAGAACACTGGACTGGACAATGCACCTACCTTCCAGCTATGAATAGAGGAACAAAGAATTCAAGATCTGGATAGGCTGGACAGTGAGGTGAATAATAATTGTGTACTGAAGTATATAATGTGAAAGATACATGTAGGGGTCCTCCCGCTGTGACACCGTTTTTCCAAAGTTTCCATGACTCTTCCGCCCATGTTATGGTAGACAAGGAGGAGCAACCCCACCTACCCCCACGGAAATTCAAGTCCTTACGATTGCACGTAATATGCTGGGCTTGCAGTGGATAGCTCTGGTCTCCAAGGAGCCAGAGGCATACAACGGGAGAATGGAGGACTGAAGTAAGGTTATTCTAGCTGCTAGGGAAATGGACACTGACCTGCATGGTCCTGTGCAGATGGTCAATGGCCTAGCTGCACGATAGAGTGGACATTTTCGTGATTCATAAAGACTGCACTATTGTGAATGGAAACACGCAGAGGCAATGTGTGCAATCTATCATTCCTTGGACTTTAGGAAATCCAGCAATCTGAACAAAAATCCAGGACCCTCGACTGCTGTTTCTGGTTGTCCATTAAGAAAGCGGTGACAATGTTTGCTCTGGTAAATGATGCATCAGTCACTTGCTTTCCATTTGTGTGGACGACAGATTAACTGTCGTTACTGACGTCCCTGGTGACAGTCTGGAAGGAGCCAGAAGGCAAAAAAAAGATCAGGGTTAAATTATCTTTATTGCACCAGACAGTGTGACATTCTTGTCCTGGAGACTGGATGTTGCCTTATAGCAGGCCACATGAGTCCGTCACTGCCTCTCCAGTGAAGCATTGCTTCCAAAAGCATTGTGTTTCTATCAATTGCAGGAATGCTAGTTGTGGCTTACGCGCCTAGCTGGAAGGTTAAGGGTGGGTATAAGCAATCTTTCTTTGATGTCCTTTACCTTGACCAGCATTCCTGCATTCTTCCTCCTCCTCTTTGTCCAAGTATGTCAATAAAGTGGGATTCCCAGATGGCCACTGACAGTGCAAGGGCGCTAGGGAGCTGGCAAAAATGGCAAACCCCCCTTGCATGCACATCCGTGCCTAAAATTTTTGATAGGAAGAGTTTCAAAAGATCTGCTTCCTTCTAGAACAAAAAAAAAGTGCCAATAACTGCCGGGAACTAGCTGTCCCTAAAGTAGCTCCTGCTTGAACTGGCCGCCTTCCTTCCTGACAAGATTCCTGGTTGCCATCATGAACGAAGGGTATCTGGGCAGACACTGTGTGGAATCGTGTCAATGCCCACATGGCACCACTTCCCGTAACTTCAATATGTTGATGAAGTTTTCACCTATCTTGGATGGGAACTTCCGCCACCTGTTCCACAGCCCAACAGGAAATTGGACGCCTCTAAGAACTGATCCCCATTCAATTTCTTGCTCCCAGATAGTCAGCACTCTCTACCTGAAATATATGTTTGTCACCTACTTTTTTGGTATTAGGAACATATAGGGGGAGAACTTCGGTGGGTTAGTGCCTCCCGTTAGCAACCCCGGGGGGCCAATAACGGGGTGCTAACGACTTAGCGGCCAGGCGCGGCGAGACTCCCGCAAACTTCGGTGAGAGATTTGCGGCGGCGGTAACACTTTGCACCACGATCTCCTTCACCCAGGGAGCGTGACATCACTGCCGTGCGTATCGTCCCAGTAGCGCCCCGGACCCGCACTTCGGTTCTGCCCCCTGCAGCATCGCCGGGCGAAAACACCGGCAGCTGCAGGAGGCGTTGGTTGGAAGTCCTGCCGCTTCGGGGGCGAAAGTTAAAGGGGAAGTTGCCGAGGTAAGTATCTAAATTTCTGAAATGTTTCTGTTCAATTTTTTTGACTTCTCCTGGGCCGTGATCGATCAGCCCGGCACTCAAGCCGGATCACGGCTGCCGTCGAGGACCAGCTAACTGGTCCCAATGCAGAGTCTGCAGAGATGGCCCTTCCCTTTAAGGGAGGGAAGGAGCTTCGGATCGCAGCAGCACTGCACGGGACATTGTGCAGCGCTGCAGCACTACCGCCCCGCCTGTTACCTTTAGCGCTCCAGGAAGGAAGTGGAGCGCTTGATTTAGCAATCCACTTTCTTCCTGGAGCGCTAAAACCCAATTTTTTAAAAGCTGGGATTCATTAGCGCCTGGTACTAAGTTTCCCAGCTTTCAAAAGTTACCACCCCCAAACAAGCCGATACCGAATTTCTCTCCCATGGTCTTTTTTTTTCATTTGATTCATCTTATTTAATGATATTGCCTTTGGATTTGATTAGGTATTTACGGAGAAACGATTTCCTCTGATGGGGAATCAAAAACATGGGGACATGGTATTAAAATTAGAGCTAGGCCATTCAAGAACGAAATCAGGAAGCACTTTTTCACAGAAACGGTAATAGAAATTTGGAAATCTCTTCCCCAGAAGGCTGTGGATCCTGCAACAATTGGAGCTTTCAATACTGAGATTGATAGATTTTTGTTAGGTAAGGGTATCAAGGGATACGGAGCATGGAGTTGAGGTGAATGTCGAGTTGAAGTCTGATTGAATGGCGGAGCAGACCCAAGGGGCTGAATAGCCTACTTCTGTTCCTATGTTCCTAGGCTTCATTTTCATCATACTTGCTGTTGTTAGTTCCTTCCATTCTGTAGTGTATGTACTTTGCAGAAGGAACTATATTCTGCAGCCCCTGTATACTGCAGTACCAGTAGTGACCACCCCTGTATATAAGCCTGTGTAGTAACTTTTGCATAGTAGTTCAAGTTTGTCTCCACTCAGTAAAGACCTGTTATAACCAACTCCTGCAGTCCATGTCTCAATTACACACGGACATAATACTGGCGACGAGCATATCCGAACTTACCTACAGTCTGCACCACCTCATGGGGATCCATCCCTGAAGCGAAGTTGTCAGAGGTCGAGGCCAGAAGGAAGAAAGAAAAAAAATAATAATAAAACAAACAGAAGAAATGGGCGTCGACCGTGGGCAACCGCCTACGATTCATCGGAGTTGAAGATTTGCAGGAGAGGCTGTCGAGAGCGGGGCTTGGTTATCCTGTCGATGGTGTTCCAGCTAATCAGGCTGGTGGCAGGTAGTACACTGATCCTTCCTGGGCTGCGGCGGGCTAGAGCTCGATCGGATGGCTTTTCAATGGGGCCGAGCAGCGTTGTCGGGAAGAGGAGAGAGAGAGAGAGGGTGGAGCACACAGGGCGCGGCCGGTGCTACGAAGCTGGGCAGCGTACAGACCCAAGAAGAGGGAGGAAAGTGTCCCACAGGGTTGCTCCGACGACGGGGAAATAAAAGAAATTAGAAGCGCAAAAAGCCGCGAGGAGCTGCAGTTTGCCACGGGAACCGCGGAGAGCGGTTTTAGCAGCAGCACGGGGGGAAGTGCGCGAAGACCATAGGGCGTCGCCATCAAGGCATAAAACGCCAGCAACAGCGCTAGCAGCAGCGGGGAAGACGGAAAGTGTGGGAGGCGCCACTTTGTTAAATCGGGGAAGAAAGCAAAGCGCGGGAGGCGCCATCTTAGATTTCCAAGATGCCGAAGACTGGCAATATCACTGCCTTCGATAATGCAATAGAAGACTGGACCACGTATGTGGAAAGAGTCGAAGTATATTGCGAGGCAAACGAAGTAGCCGATGAGAAAAAGGCATCGGTACTACTAAACTTAATGGGCGCAGGAACGTACGGCCTATTGCGGAACCTGATTACTCCAGCCAAACCGATGGCGAAGAGTTTTAACGAAATTGTTGATATCCTACAGGAACACCTAAATCCTACACCGCTGCTGATAGCAGAAAGATTTAAATTCCACAGGAGAAATCAGCATAAAGATGAGAGCAATGCTGATTACCTTACGGAACTACGCAAGCTATCAAAGCACTGCCAGTTCAGAGCAGGACTGGCAGATACCCTACGGGACAAATTTGTCTGTGGACTCCTGAGTGAAGGAACCCAGAAGAGGTTACTCTCAGAGAAAGAGCTGACGCTAGATAAGGCTTTCAGCGTGGCAGTATCGTACGAAGCAGCAGCAAGGGGAGCTGCGGAAATACAGCAAAAGCCACAGGAATACGGCACCCACGAAATGACACGGGGATTTGAAAAATGTTATCGCTGCGGCAGAACAACCCATGACCAGAAGGACTGCTGGTCCAAGGACAAAATATGCAGGCAATGCGGAAAGATGGGACACATTGCACGAGTTTGCAGGTCTGGGAAGAAGACTAACGACAACAAAAGGGCTACTAAGGAACAGTACAGGAAAGTACAAAAGATGATGGACAGTAGTTCCGAAGAGCAGATGAGCGATAGTGAATCAGGGAACAAGAGACTAAGCTGTCTCAAACTTCACAACGTAATCACAAAAGAGGATCACCGAACCATTTGGGTCACCCTCATGATAGCAGGGTCCCAAGTCAAAATGGAATTGGATACAGGATCAGCCCTGACCGTCATGAATCGACGAGACTACGAGCGGCTATTCTCACACATACCCTTGAAAGAGACATCCATTGTCTTGAAGACGTATACGGGGCAGAAAGTATACCCCAGAGGGAAAATAAGGGTGCCTGTCGAATACAACGGCAAGGAAATACAGAAATTGTATCTGTACATACTGCAAGATGGTGGACCACCGTTATTGGGACGTGAATGGATCAGAAAGATAAGTTTAGACTGGCACTCCATTCAGGCACTGACGGTGGCTGGTAAAAAGGATGACGACGTCACACCTGGACGATTGTCAAAAATCTTAGCTAACGCCAAAGAGGTATTTCAACAAGAACTGGGAACTCTTAAAGGCGTAACCGCCTCGATAAAAATAGAAGAGAATGCAATTCCCAAGTTTTTCAAAGCAAGACCGGTACCATATGCAATTCGCCCAGCCGTCGAGGCAGAGCTGGAGAATCTGGAGAATGCAGGCTTGTTATCTAAGGTAGACTGGAGCGAGTGGGTGACACCCATCGTTCTTGTCATGAAGAAAACGTTAAACAATAAGTCTGAGGAGCCAAGGAAGGTTCGCATCTCTGGGGACTTCAAGGTGACGGTGAACCCAGTCCTTCACACAGTACAATATCCTCTCCCGAGGATAGAAGATATTTTCGCCTCACTATCTGGAGGGAAGCGTTTTACAAAAATTGACCTAGCACAAGCATATTTGCAGATGGAGGTTGAAGAATCCTCTAGGAAGTATCTCACGATAAACACTCACAAAGGTCTTTACCAGTATAATCGATTGGTATTCGGAGTAGCATCAGCTCCGGCGATATGGCAAAGAGCGATGGAACAAGTCCTGCAAGGGATTCCGGGGACTCAGTGTTACTTGGACGACATCCTAGTGACAGGTGAAGATGACAGTGAACACCTTGCCAACCTAGAGCAGGTGCTCACTAGACTAAGAGAACATGGGCTACGAGCCAATCACCTCAAGTGCGAGTTTTTTAAGAAACAGATATCGTATTGTGGCCACGTGATGGATGAAGAGGGGTTACATAAGTCCCCTGACAAAATTGAAGCGGTAGTTAAGGCTCCAGCGCCTGAAAATGTGTCGCAACTGAGGTCATTCCTCGGATTGGTGAATTACTACCATAAGTTTTTGCCGAATTTGTCCACAATTCTGCACCCACTGAACGCCCTACTACAAACTGGAGTAGCATGGAAATGGAGCGATGAATGTAAGCGGGCCTTTCAGAAGAGTAAAGACCTAATCACTTCAAGAGATGTATTGGCTCACTACAACCCTCCACTCCGTTGACTGTGCTGTCACTTTTGCAGATTTACTCAGAGTTTGTTTTCTCTGCTCTGCTGCACTGCTGTTTAAATGCTTTGGTCCATTCCCGTGGTATTCTGCGCTCTCCCGACGTATAAATGCAAGCTCTTTCTGCGCTCAAATCCCTCAATCTTCTCACACAAAGCTCCCTGTTGGTTAATTTCAAATTGTGAAATTTACCTCTAGCGGTCATTCACAATCCGGAATACTTCAATATTTAGAATACAACGGGACCAGTTGCCATGGATAGATAAAGAAATTAAGATGTAATGGGAGGAGCTGCAGCTTAACTTTATGACAGCTCAATAAATACAGGGGTAGTGTTAGGTGACTGGAAAATAGATGAGGGCCTAGTTTTTGAAATAAGATCCTGGAAAATTTAGGCTACCGGATCTAGAGGGAAAAATGCTGGAATCTATTATAAAGGAACATTTTAGTCCCCTTCTCCTGCTCTCCTGAAGGCGGTGTCTTCTGTTGGGGTTCAGTTCCACAGGCACCAAATGATCCTGTGATCCCTCACCCAACTGACCGCTCTTGTGTGACCTTAATCAGTGAGTGCTGACCGGCTAGTCATTATGACAGAGCCCAGTCCAGTTCTCATTTGACGTCCTCACATGCTCACTTTCCAGCTGAATCTTCAGGAACAGGCATTGTGACTGATTTGCCGTCTTGAGTATTGTGTGCATCTTGAGTATTGTGTGCAGTTTTGGTCGCCGTATCTGAGGAAGGATGTTCTTGCCATGGAGGGAGTGCAGCGAAGATTCACCAGACTGATACCTGGGACTGTGGGAGGAAACCAGAGCACCCGGAGAAAACCCACGCAAACACGGGGAGAATGTGCAAACTCCACACAGACAGTCACCCGAGGCCGGATTTGAACCCGGGTCCCTGGCGCTGTGAGGCAACAGTGCTAATGGACAACCAGAAACAGCAGTCAAGGGTCCTGGATTTTTGTTCAGATTGCTGGATTTCCTAAAGTCCAAGGAATGATAGATTGCACACGTCTGGTGCAATAAAGATAATTTAACCCTGATCTTTTTTTTGCCTTCTGGCTCCTTCCAGACTGTCACCAGGGACGTCAGTAACGACAGTTAATCTGTCGTCCACACAAATGGAAAGCAAGTGACTGATGCATCATTTACCAGAGCAAACATTGTCACCGCTTTCTTAATGGACAACCAGAAACAGCAGTCGAGGGTCCTGGATTTTTGTTCAGATTGCTGGATTTCCTAAAGTCCAAGGAATGATAGATTGCACACATTGCCTCTGCGTGTTTCCATTCACAATAGTGCAGTCTTTATGAATCACGAAAATGTCCACTCTATCGTGCAGCTAGGCCATTGACCATCTGCACAGGACCATGCAGGTCAGTGTCCATTTCCCTAGCAGCTAGAATAACCTTACTTCAGTCCTCCATTCTCCCGTTGTATGCCTCTGGCTCCTTGGAGACCAGAGCTATCCACTGCAAGCCCAGCATATTACGTGCAATCGTAAGGACTTGAATTTCCGTGGGGGTAGGTGGGGTTGCTCCTCCTTGTCTACCATAACATGGGCGGAAGAGTCATGGAAACTTTGGAAAAACGGTGTCACAGCGGGAGGACCCCTACATGTATCTTTCACATTATATACTTCAGTACACAATTATTATTCACCTCACTGTCCAGCCTATCCAGATCTTGAATTCTTTGTTCCTCTATTCATAGCTGGAAGGTAGGTGCATTGTCCAGTCCAGTGTTCTAATTATGTCATTTTTATATTATTTCAAATCGTTAAGTTGTCCTGAGCTCAGCTGGTAGGAAGGTTTACAGTTACTGCTAAAGATGACTTATTGCAGAAACTCCACTGGTCTTAGTTTACATTTCATTAAATATATATGTGTGAGCTTGAAGTGTAAAGCCTGACAGAATTTGGTTTACTGTTTGATAGACGAAAAAATAAGCTAAAGAAACTACACTATATAATGTCATAATGAACATTATGGGGACATCAAGAGCTAGATTATCCTTGGGATTACTACTTGATTTTGGGCGATATGGTAGGGAATTCGGGGCAGGGAGGTCTATTGCCAAATCCCTGACTCTAAATTGGCTCTTGGATATCTTCCTCATCATCTTCCCCTATCTCCCCCTCCACCTCCCAGCACTTTGATTATTGCACTACATTTAAATGACGGTGAGAGGGGTGCGGCTTAGGACAATGGCTAATTTCCCCTTTCTTCGTCGGCTGCTCTCTTATTTCACTTTTATGTTTCAGACTAGTGAAACTATTCACTTTTATTTTTTGCTGCCTTCCTTCCCTGAACACACTGCTTAGCTTTGCACTTATGCTGTCGGCCGGCCTCCCTCCCCCATGTGCACATTAACAATTAAACTTTTCACCAGGAAGGTGCTTCTCAACTCATCTAATGCTCCACCTCCTAGTAAAAATGTGTGCTCGATGGGTAGGGTGGAACTTGCCAAGGGGAAGTTTAAAGAGTCCAAGGGATGTTTATTTGAGTTGTCGCTCACCATATCTCAACTGTGTGAGCAACAATATACAAAGGAAATAGGCTGCTGGGTTATATTGCCAAATCTGCAATTTTAAATGGGCCAGAGGTCAACCAGAAGCTTGACAGTGACCTGGTAGGGATTCACCTGGAGTATTGTGGAGAGTTCTGGTCACTACAACATAAGGGGGGACATCTAGGTCTAAAATCAATGCAGAGGAAAGAATTAGGTTTATCTGCAGTGTCAGAGGGAAAAGCTATGAGGAACAACTTAATAAATTAAGGGTCTTCAGCCTCAAAAGGTCATCTACAAGATACCTTCAAGAGGCATACAGGACTATTAGAGGGATAGGGAAAATAAACATGGAACAATACTCACAAATACGCCACAGCAGCAGGACAAGAGGGCACAGTTTCAGGGTTGTGAAGGACAAGTTTAAGAGTGATGTCAAGAACTATTTCTTTCCATAGGGGTGATTAACAGATAGAATAGGTTGCCAGGAAAGGGTGGTCGAGCCCAGGACTCTGAACTCTAATAACGAGAAATCTAAATACTGTTATTGGGAGATGGTGACATTAGTATTCTGGAAGGAGGAGATAACAAGATCCTTCTTCATTCAAGCCTACCTTGTAAAATATGAAGTTATTAAATGAGTTATCAATTTATAAATTAGTTATTTGGAAAAATGGCATAGCAATTTATTGAAGATAAAACATAGTATGTAAGAGAAGCTTGTACCAGGATAAGTTAATGGATATCTAGTTGTATGTCACGGCGAGCACGGAGGAAGCGCTCAGAGGGTGCATAAACAGTAAGGTTTTTTTTTAACAGAAGCAGGCTACCTAATTTTAATTCAGGCAACGATAAATAAATAAATAAAAAAGACTAGAGATGGCAGGGCAGGCTATGCGTCGGGCCTGCAATATGTGGGAGTTTGTGGACAGCGAGACTATCCTGGATTCCCACATCTGCATGAAATGCCTCTGCCTTGAGTCACTCTGGCTCAGAGTCATTGAGCTAGAGTGTAAGTTAGAGATACACTTAAACATAAGGGAAGGGGAGGAATTTCTGGATAGTTTTAACCTGAACATAGTCACACCCCAGAGGAAAGCACAGGTTCAGGAAGGGAAGGGTGTGACTGTTTCGGAGCCAGGCAGTGGGGACCTAGAAGAGGTTGAGAAAGAGGTCCCACAGACACTGGTCCTGTCCAACAGGTCCGATGTACTCGCTACCTGTGAGGACAAGGAGAAAGACTGTGGGGAGGACAATGGCTTATCAGAGGAAGGCAGCAGCAGCCAACTTCCTGGCACCAGGGGTGGCTCTGCTGCACAGGACGGGAGGAAAAAGAGGGGTAGAGCTATTGAAATAGGGGATTCTATTGTAAGGGGAATAGATAGGTGTTTCTGCGGCCTCAAATGAGACTCCAGGATGGTGTGTTGCCTCCCTGGTGCAAGGGTCAAGGATGTCTCAGAGCGGCTGCAGAACATCTTGGAAGGGGAGGGTGAACAGCCAGTTGTCATGGTGCATATAGGTACCAACGATATAGGTAAAAAATGGGATGAGGTCCTAAAAACTGAATATAGGGAGTTAGGAGGTAAATTAAAAAATAGGATCTCAAAGGTAGTAATCTCAGGATTGCTACCAGTGCCACGTGCTAGTCAGAGTAGAAATATGTTGTATCTATGCTTTAATGTGTTCAATCAAGCATGTAGATACGTCAAATTAAATCAGAGTCAGGCAAACAGGCTTATAACTGCGATGTTCACTTTATTGCGTAAAATGGCCGACTGCCGTTTTCCTGGGTAATTCCCATAATACAATGCACATTACATTACCGTATTGACTGGTGTCAAACTTGCAATCAATACACGACATCCCCCTTTTCCTTGGAAACAAACTTGCAGTTTACAAACAGTTGCTTACAATAACACTGCATAAGTTATTTGATTTATAAACTTTTTACAAACTTGTGTCTTACCACACAACTAAATAATTCCCAGGTTTAAACGTTTAACATCACCCATGCAGTTCTCGCACAGTTTATGTTGTGACATAATCAGGCAGTCTTTGGGGTTTTCTTTTAACCCTTTGAGGTCTGGCTGTATTGGGTATGTCTGACATGTTGGTGTCAGTGGGTATTGCCTGTGTCACAGTGGTATGTGTGTCAGGGTCTACTATACTGTCCTCAGTCCCTTGTGTTTCCTCCTGCTCATGGAGTGTCTCCTTTGGTCCATTGGTTCTGTATTTCTTCACAAACGTAGTGTTTCTCGAGTAGCGTGCTCTGTCTGGAGATGCTACTACTACTTGACTCCCTGTTTTACTCAAAACATTGGGGGGTGTGGCATTAAAAGGAGTGGTAAACTTGTCCACTTTGTCCTGCCGTACCAGCACCGTGTCGCCAACTTCCACCTCTGAGTATTGTGTTCTCCGCTGTTCACCTGCGTACAGTTTGGACTTGCCTTTTTGTTCTGCGTCCCGGTCACGTACTTCCATGTTTGCGCGCGACTGTGTGATGTCTGGCAGCTTTCCTCTCATTTTCCGTTTAAAGAGCAGCTCTGCCGTGCTCTTTCCTGTCGTGGCATGGTCAATGCTCCTGTACACAGTCACATATTTTCTAAGTTCACGTTTCCAATCTAGTCCTTCTGACTGAGCAATTCTGATTCTCTTCATCAGCGATGCATTCTGGCGCTCGACTTCTCCGTTAGCCTGAGCCCATTTTGCTGTCGTTTTCAGGTGTTTGATCCCGTTGTTTTCACAGTATTCTTTGAATAATTCAGATCTGCAGGTGATTGGCAAACCATGACGGCTGAAGATTGACTCTAAACTATCAATAACCTTCTCTGTTGTTGTAGAGGTCATGATGTCGTATTCATAGTAGCGACTATAATAATCAACTACCAGAAGAATGGAGTAGTTGGATGGCAAGGGTCCCAGTAAGTCTATAGCTACATCCTGCCAGGGGCCCTCCGGTAATGGTGTTGGTCTCAATGGTTCAGGTGGGTCGGGTCTGGCTACTATCTGACAGCCGTGGCACGCTTTACAGTGTTTTTCAGCTGCCTTGTCCATGCCAGGCCACCAAACCTTGGTTCTGAGATGTTGCTTTGTTCCAACTATTCCCAAGTGTCCTTCATGTGATAACACCAGGGCTCATGCATGTAACACTGTGGGTAGCAAGATGCATGTTCCCCGAAGAACTAGGTACCCCACTACGCACAGCTTGTTTGCAATTGCTGCATAAGCTTTACAGTTCTCAAAATGTCCGTTTGTGATTGCCTTCAGTACCTCAATCAGCTCTGGGTCAGTAGCAGAGGCTTCCTCCACCTCTCTAGTAGTGAGTGCTTTTGGTGTTGCACTCACAGCTACAAATCTCACGTATTCATCTGAGCCATGAGAATGTCTCTCCTGTTTTGCTGTCTCCCCCAGCAATCATGACAGTGGGTCTGCAATGTTTTGCTTGCCTGGAATGTGTATCACCTTAAAATTGTATGGCCGTAATCTAAGTACCCATCTCTCTATACGAGCACAGGGTTTAGAGTGTGGGCCGTATATCACTTGTAATGGCTTATGGTCAGTTACCAAGTTAAATTTTCGGCCATACACATATGGATGCAGCCCCTCACAAGCCCATACAAGAGCTAAGGCCTCTCTCTCTGTTTGAGAGTATTTCCTCTCACAGTCTGTTAAACTACGACTTACTTAGCATATTGGCACCTCTTGTACTGCGCCTAAACCTACAGGACTTCCATTTGCTATCACCTTGGTTGGTGCGTCCTTATCAAAATATGCTAAAGTGCCGGCTCTGGCCAACTCTTCCTTGAGTGCACTGAATGACTGTCTCTGTTGTGATCCAAATTTAAATGGTGTGTCTTTTCTCGTCAGGCGTCGCAGTGGCTCTGATAGCGTTGCAAACTGCGGGATGAATCTGCTACTGTACCCGAGTCCCAAGAAACTTCTCACCTCTGTAGCTTTCTCTGGTTCCCAAGCTTCTGCCACCGCTCGCACTCTCTCTGCTGTTGGTCCGATGCCCTTTTCAGACAACAGGATTCCCATGAAAATCAATCGGTCCATGTTGAATTGGCACTTCTCTGAGTTTAGTGTCAGTCCACTTTCCATTAGTCTGGTCATGACAGCGTGCAGGCGTCTGTCGTGCGTTTCCTGGTCATGTGCATGTACGATAATGTCGTCTGAGATGTTTTCAACACCCTCTATTCCAGCTAAGGCATTAGCTATCTCGTGCTGATATTGCTCACTAGCTGAAGATACACCGAATATCAGCCTCTTATACCTGTATACTCCGTTGTGTACTGCAAACGTTGTGATTTCTCGTGACTCAGGGGTCAGTTCTAGCTGGTGATAACCCCATTTCAGGTCTAGCTTACTAAACACCGTCGAGCCGTTCATACCTTGGCGTATCTCATCAACGGTGGGGATTGGATATCGTTCCCTCACTATTGCCTGGTTTGCTCATCTCATGTCTAGGCATAACCTTACATCCTTATCCGCTTTTGGTACAATAACCACAGGATTTACCCATGGGGTGGGACCAGTTACAGGTTCGATAATGTCCATGTCCCTCAATTGTTTTATTTTGGCCTCTACTGCCCCCCTTAAGTTGAATGGTATACGCCTGAGTGGCTGGGCCACAGGCTTCACTTGTGGGTCGATATACAAACTGATCTGTTTTGTGTTCAGCCTTCCTACTCCCTGGAACACCTTTGGATACCACTGTTCTAGTAGCTGTCTTACATCTACCACAGCTGAGACATCTGTGCCTATTTTTAAAACTCCCAGTTTCATGGCTGTCTCCCTTCCTAGCAACGGTTCTCCATGGCCTTTAACCACAATGAACTCCGCCTGCTCAGTTCTCTTACCTATTGTAATCCCACATGTGAATACACCTTTAACTGACAGTGGTCGGCTAGAAGCACAAGAGATTAACTTTCTCTCTGTCCTAGGGACATGTGACTGACACTTAATGTGTTCTGACTTTAATCCTTCCCATGTATTTTCATCTATCACATTACTAGTTGCACCCGAATCAATTAACATTCTCAGGTTTACTCCCCCCACACAAACGGTAAGTCTCTCTGTCACGTTATTTCCAGTAACAGCAAATGCAAAGTCATTTTGTTCCTCTCATTGTTCACACTGTGTTTCTTTGTACCCTTTGTGCGGCATACTTTGGAGAAATTATCCTTTCCCTTGCACTTATGACACGTTTGTCTGTGTGCTGGGCATTTCGGATCTCTGCCCATGTGGTCTGTGTGTCCACATCTGTAACATTTCCTTTCGTTCCTATCGCCATTTCCCTTTGGTTTTTCTGTCGAGCTTTTCGCAGAATACCCTCTTTTCTGTGTAACGCGACGAACAGTATCTGTCTCCGCCTTCTCTGTACATGACATGGCTGACATCTGCTCCTCGACCATTTCACATTGTGAGGCCAATTGTAACGTGCGGGCGAGCGTTAGACCTTGCCCTTCCTCTAGCAATTTCCTCCGCACATAGGCTGACGTGCACCTACTCAGGATAGCGTCTCTTATTTGATTATCCGCATCCCCCCCAAAAGCACAGTCTTTAGCAGACTGCCGCAAGCAAGTAGCAAATTGTTGCACAGTCTCACCTGTCTTCTGGGACAACTTATGAAAAGTCTATCTAGCAAATGCTGTGTTGACCTGGGGCACGAAGTAGTGATTCAAAGCAATAACTGCCACCGTGTAGTCTGCTGGCTCTCCTGTGTCCAGTAGAGTCGAAAAGATATCCTGGACATCTGGTCCTGCTAGGTGTAGAAGTAGAGCTCTTCTCTGCTTTGTGGCACCTGTAGAGGTATCGTCGATAATGAGTCCTTTGCCATCAGCATAAAGCTCAAAAGATGTTAACTACCTCATCCATCTTGGTCCCAACGAGGCTGGCTCGGCAAAGCATGCAAAATTTTGATTGCCGGTCTTCTCCATCCTAGCTAACTAACACTTGGGCAACTACCTATCTAAAATGATTCCGTTCGTTATCCTCGTCACCAATGTTGTATCTATGCTTTAATGCGTTCAATCAAGCATGTAGATACGTCGAATTAAATCAGTCAGGCAGACAGGCTTATAACCGCGATGTGCACTTTATTGCGTAAAATGGCCGACTGCTGTTTTCCCGGGTAATTCCCATAATACAATGCACATACATTACTGTATTGACTGGTATCAAACTCGCAATCAATACACGACAAAATAGAAGTATATTTCAGATGAATACATGGCCAGAGGAATGGTGCCGGGGGAGGGATTCAAATTCCGGGGACATTGGAACCGGTTCTGGGGGAGGTGGGACCAGTTCAAACCGGACGGTTTGCACCGGGGCAGAGCTGGGACCGATGTCCTAGGGGGAGTGTTTGCTAGTGCTCTGGGGGAGGGTTTAAACTAAAATGGCAAGGGGTTGGGAACCTGAGCAGGGGGACAGAGGAAAGGGAAACAAGGATAAAAGCAAAAGATAGGAAGGAGAAAAACAAAAGTGGCAGTCAGAGAAATCAACGGTTGAAATCAAACATGGTCACAGTAAATAATAATTCTGATAGGTCTAAGAGCGTTAAAAAAACAAGCTTGAAGGCTTCGTGTCCTAATGCAAGGAGCATTCATAATAAGGTGGATGAATTAGCTGCGCAAATAGAGGTAAATGAATATGATTTGATTGGGATTACGGAAACATGGCTCCAGGGTGGCCAAGGCTGGGAACTCAACATCCAGGGGTATTCAATATTCAGGAAAGATAGGCAAAAAGGAAAGGGAGGTGGGGTAGCATTGCTGGTTAAAGAAGGGATTACCACAATTGTAAGGAAGGATATTAGCTCTGATGATGTGGAATCTGTATGGGTAGAACTGAGAAATACCAAAGGGCAAAAAACGTTAGTGGGAGTGGTATATAGACCTCCAAACAGTAATGTGGAGGTTGGGGATGGCATTAAAAGGGAAATTAGAGAAGCGTGCAATAAGGGCACAGCAGTCATTATGGATGACTTTAATCTACATATAGATTGGGCTAACCAAATTGTAAACAATACTGTGGAGGAGGAATTCCTGGAGTGTTTACGGGATGGTTTCCTGGACCAATATGTCGAGGAACCAACCAGAGATCAGGCCATCTTAGACTAGGTATTATGTAATGAGAAAGGATTAATTAGCAATCTTGCTGTACGAGGCACCTTGGGTCGGAGCGATCATAATATTATCGAATTCTTCATTAAGATGGAGAATGAAGTAGTTGACTCAGAGACTAGGGTTCTGAATTTAAATAAAGGAAACTACGATGGTCTGAGGCGCGAGCTGGGTAGAATTGATTGGGGAATGTCACTCAAAGGGTTAACGGTGGATAGGCAATGGCAAACATTCAAAGACCGCATGGATGAACTACAGAATTTGTTCATCCCAGTTTGGCATAAAAATAAAACCAAAAAGGTGCCTCAACCATGGCTAACGAGGGAAATTAGGGATAGCATAACATCCAAGGAGAGGACATATAAATTGGCTAGAAAAAGCAGTAATCCAGAGGATTGGGAGCAGTTTAGGATTCAACAAAGGAGGACAAAGGGATTAATTAAGAAAGGGAAAATAGAATATGAGAGTAAGCTGGCATGGAACATAAAATACTGACTATAAAAGCTTTCATAGATATGTGAAGAGAAAAAGATTGGTGAAGTCAAGCGTAGGCCCCTTGCAGTCAGAATCACGGGAATTTATAATGGGGAACAAAGAAATGTCAGACCAATTAAATACATATTTTGGTTCTGTCTTCACAAAGGAGGACACAAATAACCTTCCAGAGATGTCGGGGAACATAGGGTCTGATGAAAGGGAGGAACTGAAAGAAATCAGTATTTGTAGGGAAATGGTGTTAGGGAAATTGATGGGATTGAAGGCCGATAAATCCCCAGGGCCTGATAATCTACATCCTAGGGTATTTAAGGAAGTGGCCCGAGAAATAGTAGATGCATTGCTGATCATCTTCCAACATTCGATGGAATCTGGAACAGTACCCATGGATTGGAGAGTAGCTAATGTTACCCCACTATTCAAAAAAGGCGGTAGAGAGAAAATGGGGAATTACAGACCGGTAAGCCTGACATCGGTAGTGGGGAAAATGCTAGAGTCCATTATAAAAGATGTAATAGCAGAGCACTTGGAAAACAGTGACCGGATCGGACAAAGTCAACATGGATTTACAAAAGGTAAATCGTGCTTGACTAATCTACTGGAATTTTTTGAGGATGTAACTAGTAAAATAGATAAGGGAGAACCAGTGGATGTGGTGTATTTGGACTTTTAGAAGGCTTTCGATAAGGTCCCACATAAGAGATTAGCGTGTAAAGTTAAGGTACATGGGATTGGGGGCAAGGTATTGATTGGATAGAGAACTGGTTGGCGGACAGAAAGCAAAGAGTTGGAATAAACGGGTCGTTTTCCGAGTGGCAGGCAGTGACTAGTCGGGTACCGCAAGGATCGGTCCTAGGACCCCAGCTGTTCACAATATATATTAATGATCTGGACGAGGGAATGGGATGTAATATCTCCAAATTTGCAGACGACGCAAAGCTGGGTGGGAGGGTATGCTGTGAGGAGGATGTCGTGAAACTCCAGTACGATTCGGACAGGTTGGGTGATTGGGCAGAAACATGGCAAATGCACTATAATGTGGATAAATGTGAGGTTATCCACTTTGGTGGCAAAAACAGGAAGGCAGATTATTATTTGAATGGCAATAGATTGGGAGAAGGGGAAGTGCAAAGAGACCTGGGTGTTCTTGTGCACCAGTCGCTGAAGGTAAGCATGCAGGTGCAGCAGGCGGTCAAGAAGGCAAATGGTATGTTGGCCTTCGTAGCAAGAGGGTTCGAGTACAAGAACAAGGATGTCTTGCTGCAGTTGTACAGGGCCTTGGTGAGACCGCACCTTGAGTATTGTGTGCAGTTTTGGTCGCCTTACCTGAGGAAGGACGTTCTTGCCATGGAAGGAGTGCAGCGAAGATTCACCAGGCTGATACCTGGGATGGCAGGAATGACGTATGAGGAGAGATTGTGTCGATTGGGCTTACACTCACTGGAGTTTAGAAGATTGAGAGGGGATCTCATCGAAACCTATAAAATTCTGTCAGGCCTGGACAGACTAGATGCAGGAAGGATGTTTCTGATGGTGGGGGAGTCCAGAACCAGGGGTCATATGCTAAGGGTAAGGGGTAAGCCATTTAGGATGAAAATAAGGAGGAATTTCTTCACCCAGAGAGTGGTGAACCTGTGGAATTATCTGCACAGAGGGCGGTGGAGGCCAGTTCATTAAGTATATTCAAGAAAGAATTGGTTATATTTCTTAAGGCTAAAGGGATCAAGGGATATGGGGAGAAGGCTGAGACAGGGTACTGAATTTGGATGATCAGCCATGATCTCATTGAATGGCGGAGCATGCTCGAGGGGCCGAATGGCCTACTCCTGCTCCTATCTTCTATGTTTCTATGTTTCTACATGGGATTGGGGGCAAGGTATTGACTTGGATAGAGAACTGGTTGGCAGATAGAAAGCTAAGAGTTGGAATAAACGGGTCCTTTCCGAGTGGCAGGCAGTGACTAGTGGGGTACCGCAGGGATCGGTCCTTGGACCCCAGCTATTCACAATATATATTAATGATCTAGACAAGGGAACTAGATGTAATATCTCCAAATTTGCAGACGACACAAAGCTGGGTGGGCGTGTGTGCTGTGCGGAGGATGCCGAGAAAATACAGGATGATTTGCACAGGTTGGGTGATTGGGCAGAAGCATGGCAGATGCAATATAACGTGGATAAATGTGAGGTTATCCACTTTGGTGGCAAAAACAGGAAGACAGATTATTATCTGAATGGCAATAGACTGGGAGAAGGGTGTTATATCCGTGTATCTTAATGTTGTGTCCTTCAATAATCAGACAACAGACTGCAGGGAACGATCAACAGGTGTTTACTGAATGAGGGTTCAAACTGCAACTGACTGCACAGATCACTACTCAGGGTTTTTATACAGGTGTGGTCACTGCCGGTACTACAGGATACAGGAGCTGTAAAAAGTAGTTCTCCCCCTTAAAGGTATATACATTACAATTCCTCCCCTTTTAGATTAACAGTACCATAACACTCATTTAACAATTAAATATCAAACTAATTACAATTAACACTTATAACATGCAACATTAACTGAAAATAGTTTATTTATAAATTCAGTCTTTGGGGAGGCTTCCTGATTCTTTCTGGATAACGCCTTTCCCGAGTGTCTCGCTCTTGGTGCAGAGGCGATTCTAACACCCTGTCGTCAGTTGATTCATCAGCTTCCAATGCTATTGTTTCTGAGGTAGATGCGACCTGTACGTCGGGTTCCTCACCAGGTACGTATGGCCGAGACATGGGGTTGACTCATTCCTGTGACTCTAGGATCTGGTCAGCATGGCATCTCACAATGTTCTTCCCAACATCCACTGTGTACATTAGTGGCCCCTGCCGTGTGCATATCGTTCCTGGTTGCCATTTCTCTGTTCGGTAGTCGCGGGCCAAGACTGGTTGCCCTACATTGAAGCTCCTTGTCGGCTTCTCATTGATGTGCTGGAATTGCTTACTCTCAACATCTCTTCGTACATTTGGTCTGAGCAAATCCAGACGAGATCTCAACCTTCGGTTAAAGAACATCATGGCCGGGGCCTGGTTGGTGACTGCATGTGTCGCATTTCTGTAGGCTAACAGGAAATTGTCCACCTTATGCTGCAGTGGAATGTCGTCATCGCACATGGCCTTTACTGCTTTTTTAAAGGTTTGTACGAACCTCTCAGCCAATCCATTTGTGGCTGGATGATACGGGGCGGATGTGTAATGCCTTACCCCATTCCTTTTCATAAATCTTCGAAACTCTTCGGACACAAACTGTGGTCCGTTATCAGAGCAAATCGGCTCTGGCAAGCCGTTCCTGGCAAAAATGGTCCGTAGGACTGCAATCGTTTTTTCCGTGGTGGTGGAGGACATTTTGATCACCTCAGGCCATTTCGAGTGCGCATCCACGGCTATTAAAAACATTGAGTCCATGAATGGACCAGCAAAATCAATATGCACTCGTTGCCATGGAGATGAGGGCCACTCCCATGGGTGTAGAGGGGCATGTGGTGGTGCATTTTGGACCTTCTGGCATCCTGAGCAGCTTTTTGTCAGGTCCTCGATTTGCTGATCGATCCCCGGCCACCACACATAAGCCCTAGCAAGGCTTTTCATTTTCACCCCTCCCAGATGACCTTCGTGAAGCTCATTGAGCACTCTCTCCCTTAACTTGGGTGGAATTACCACTGGGGATCCACACATCAAGGTCCCCTGGCATACTGACAGCTGTTCTCTTCTGGATGAGAATGCTGGCAACAGTGAGTCGCCATGTGCTGGCCATCCCTTCACCGTCAAATCATATAACCGAGACAGTGTCGGGTCATTTCGGGTCTCCTTCTCTATACCAGCGTTAGTTACTGGCAAGCATTCAATTATAGTCGAATGAAATATTTCGACAGGATCCACTGCTGGTGCTTCCTCCACAGTAGGCAGTGGCAGGCGTGATAGCCCATCAGCGTTTCCATGCTGTTTCGTGCCCTTATACTCTATTTCATATTGGTGCGCCCCTAGAAAAAGGGACCATCTTTGTAGTCGTTGCGCAGTCATCACCGGAACGCCCTTCTTTGGATTAAAGATGGAGACAAGTGGTTGGTGGTCAGTCAGCAAGGTGAACTTCTGCCCGTGCAGATAGTGATTGAACTTTTTCACTCCCCACACTAGGCTAAGGGCCTCCCTGTCAATCTTGGCGTAGTTACGCTCGGCTGAGGTTAGTGACCGAGACGCAAAGGCTTCTGGCCTCTCCGAGCCGTCCGGGAATTTGTGCGACAGCACCGCTCCATTGCCATAGGGTGATGCATCACACGCCAACCGAATTGGCAGTGCTGGGTTGAAATGAGCCAACACCTCTTTTGATGTGATAAATGCTTTGCTCTTCTGGAAAGCTCGTTTACGTTTGTTACTCCACTTCCATGGTACCCCCATTTGCAGTAGGGTGTTCAGTGGGTGTAGTACGGTAGACAAATTTGGCAAGAACTTATGGTAGTAGCTCACCAGCCCGAGGAACGACCTCAGTTGTGACACATTTTCCGGTGCTGGAGCCTTGACTACTGCCTCAATCTTTTCAAGGGACTTATGTAACCCCTCTTTATCAATAACGTGGCCACAATACGAGATCTGCTTCTGGAAAAACTCGCATTTGTGGCGATTAGCTCGGAGCCCATATTCCTTCAATCTAGTGAGCACCTGCTCCAGGTTGGCGAGGTGATCACTGTCATTTTGCCTATGACCAGGATGTCATCCAAATAACACTGGGTCCCTGGAATCCCTTGCAGGACTTGTTCCATTGCCCTTTGCCAAATAGCCGGAGCTGATGCTACCCCGAACACCAGCCGGTTGTATTGGTAGAGACCTTTATGAGTGTTGATCGTTAGGTACTGTTTCGAGGCTTCTTCTACCTCCATTTGCAGGTACGCCTGGGCCAGATCAATCTTAGTGAAGGGATTCCCTCCAGATAATGAGGCGAAAATATCTTCAATCCGCGGAAGCGGATATTGTACCGTGTGAAGGACTGGGTTCACTGTCACCTTAAAGTCCCCACAGATGCGAACCTTCTTTGGTTCCCCAGGCGTATTACACAAGGACCTCTTCATTACAGGAACGATGGGTGTAGCCCACTCGCTCCAGTCCACTTTGGACAGTACTCCTGAACGTTCCAAACCTTCCAGCTCTACTTCGACGGCTAGGCAGATCGCATAAGGTACCAGTCTGGCCTTAAAAAACTTAGGGCTTGCATTTTCCTCTATTTTGATCGTCGCTGTTATGCCTTTTAGTGTTCCGAGTCCCTGCTGGAACACTTCTTGTGTGTCAGTTAGCATTTTTGACAGTCGTCCACGTGTGACGTCGTCATCCTTTTTGGCATCTACAGTCAGTGCTTGTATGGAATGCCAATCTAGCTGTATCTTCCGGATCCATTCACGTCCTAGTAGTGGTGGTCCTCCATCTGGCAATATATATAGGTCCATTTTTGGTGTTTCCTTGCTGTTATATATCACGTTCACCCTTATTTTTCCTTCAGGGTAGACTTTTTGCCCCGTGTACATCTTCAAGACAATCTTTGTATCTCTCAAGGGTATATGTGAGAATAGCCGCTTGTAGTCCCTTCGGTTTATGACTGTTAGGGCTGGTCCTGTGTCCAATTCCATTTTCACTTGGACTCCTGCTATCTTGAGCGTGACCCAGATAGTTTGGTGATCCTCCGTTTTGATCACATTATGTCGTTTCAGACAACCCAGCTCCTTGCTTCCGGAGTCTGTATCACTCTTCTGTTCGTCTGAACTACTCTCCGTCACCTTATGTACCTTCTTGTACTTCTCCTGTGGAGATTTCTTGCTGCTGGTTTTCTTTCCCGACCTGCAGACTCTTGCTATGTGTCATACTTTTCCACACTGTCTGCACACTTTGTCCTTGAACCAGCAATCATTATGGTCATGTGTTGTTCTGCCGCAGCGATAGCACTTCACTGTTCCGTATGACATTTCATTTGTGCCATATTCTTGCGGTCTCCGTTGTATCTCTGCAGCGCCCCGTGCTGCTGCTTTGTGTGATACTGCAATGCTGAAAGCCTTGTCCAGCGTAAGATCCTTTTCTGATAGAAGCCGTTTCTGGGTTCCTTCACTTTGAAGCCCACACACAAACTTGTCCCTTAAAGTATCTGCTAGTCCCGTTCCAAACTGGCAGTGTTTCGATAGCTTGCGCAGTTCAGTTAAATACTCAGCATTACTTTCATCTTTGTGCTGGTTCCTTTTGTGAAACTTAAATCTTTCTGCTATCAGCAGCGGTGTGGGGTTTAAGTGGTCCTGTAGGATTGACACTATGTTTTCAAAATCCTTTTCTACTGGCTACTCTGGGGTTACTAGGTTTCGTAGTAAGCCATACATTTTTGCACCCATTGAATTCAACAATACCAGCGCTTTCTTGTCATCTGGCACTTCATTCGCCTTGCAGTATACTTCTATGCGTTCGACATATGCCGTCCAATCTTCAACTTCATTGTCGAACGCTGTGATACTGCCACTCTTCGGCATTTTTGGGTGTGGTTAGACTAGCTTAAAATGGCATCTCCCGCGCTTTCCTTTCTTCCCCGCTGCGGCTTAAAATGGCGTCTCCCGTGCTTTCCTTTCTTCCACGCTGCGGCTTAAAATGGCGTCTCCCGCGCTGCTGCCAACGCCGCTCTCGGTGGTCCTCGTGGCAAATGGCGACGCCCTGTGGGTTTCATGCGCTGCTCCTGCGCTGCTGCCAATGCCGCTCTCTGCGGTCCTCATGGCAATGGCAGCGCCTCGCGTTTTCCTGCGCGCCTCTCTCCCCCATTGACGCTGCTCGGCCCTTGAACACTGGCTGCGCTCTGCTCTCTCTCATCTCTCTCCCCGTTGACGCCGCTCGGTCCTGAACACCGGCTGTGCCCTGTGCACTCTGCCCTCTCTCTCTCCCCCGTCGACGCTGCTCGGCCTTTTTCTGTGCCGCTCGGTTGGCTCTAGCTGCCGCTGTCCGGGAAGGGTCTGCGCAGTACCTGTTGCCAGCCCATTTCGCTGGACCACCATGACTGGAAAGCCAAGCCTGGCTCTCGACAGCCTCCCCTGCGATGCTCAAATCTCCGCTGGATGATTGGGCGGTTGCCCGTGGTCGACGCCCGTGCTTCTGGACTTGACCTCCTTCCACTGTTCTCCAGGAGCAAATCCCTGGGAGGTGATGCAGAGTTGCAGGTAGGTTCAAATCTGCGTTGTCGCCAATGTTATATCCATGTATCTTAATGTTGTGCCCTTCAATAATCAGACAACAGACTGCAGGGAACGATCAACAGGTGTTTACTGAATGAGGGTTCAAACTGCAACTGACTGTACAGATCACCACTCAGGGTTTATATACAGGTGTGGTCACGGCCGGTACTACAGGATACAGGAGCTGTAAAAAGTAGTTCTCCCCCTTAAAGGTACATACATTACAAAGGGGAAGTGCAACGAGACCTGGGTGTCCTTGTGCACCAGTCGCTGAAGGTAAGCATGTAGGTGCAGCAGGCGGTTAAGAAGGCAAATGGTATGTTGGCCTTCGTAGCGAGAGGGTTTGAGTACAGGAACAAGGATGTCTTGCTGCAGTTGTACAGGGCCTTGGTGAGACCACATCTTGAGTATTGTGTGCAGTTTTGGTCGCCTTATCTGAGGAAGGATATTCTTGTCATGGAAGGAGTTCAGCGAAGATTCACCAGGCTGATATCTGGGATGGCAGGAATGACGTATGAGGAGAGATTGGGACGATTGGGCTTGTACTCGCTGGAGTTTACAAGAATGAGAGGGGATCTCATTGAAACTTATAAAATTCTGGCAGTACTGGACAGACTAGATGCAGGGAGGATGTTCCCGATGGTCGGGGAGTCCAGAACCAGGGGTCACAGTCTAAGGATAAGGGGTAGGCCTTTTAGGACAGAAATGAGGAGGAATTTCTTCACCCAGAGAGTGGTGAACCTGTGGCATTCTCTACCACAGAAGGCAGTAGAGGCCAATACATGGACCATGAAAACTGAATAAAATCACAGGCAGCGATAGTGAAATGGCAGATATATTAAATAATTACTTTGGTTCACTGTTTACCAGGGAACAGATCAAGTGAACATGACATCGGAAGATGAGATTAGAAATAATATAGCTGCATTTAAAATAAAAAGAGGAGAAATATTGGGGTCGATTTTAACTCAGTGCGGGGAATTGGCGGGTTCCCCAAATTTAGTGTTTCCCACACGAATCTAAATGGGTCTGTGAGATTGATGCAATTTTAACTCAATTGGCCAATTGATTTCCAACGTGTGGGAAGCCTTGGCAATTGAGTATTTCCAGTCAGAAAGTCGCAGAATATGACATCATCTTTGCTGCTGCTTTCAAGGTCCACAGCAAGCCTTGCTTCTTCTGCAGGCTTCCAAACTTCACCATTAAGATGGCACAGGAGCCTGCAGGAGCAACGGCCAGCGGGAGGGCAAGAGCTGACCCAAATTTGATGAGGCTTCACTCCAGGCATTGCTGGATGGTGCTAGGGCCCACAGGAAGGTCCTGTTCCCTTCTTCAGGGAGGAAGAGGCCTCCCAGTCAGACCAAGGCTGTGTGGCTACAGGTGGCTGGTCAAATCAACTCCTTGGGGCTCATAAGGCGCACCTGGATGCAGTGCAGGAAAAGATTCCATGGCTTTCATCGCACTGGAAAAGTAAGTACTGTATGAAGTTTCCATCACCCTCAATCTGATCCCCATTGCCTTTCCTCACCAGCACTCAGCTTTAGCAATCTCTTCCTCCACATCCCACTAGACACTCACATCCATGCACCCTTACCCATTCCCTCTCTCTCTATGCTCACATTCACATAACTATTCCACCATGCAGCCCTCACACTCCCTCTCACTCTGATGCTTTGAACACAACTGACAACACACAGGGCGGGCCTTTGGTCTTGCAACCTCTGTATTGATTTCTTTGTGGGTTCAATGACGAGACATTTATGAAAGAGAATGTCTTTTAATCTAAAGCTTTGTTCAACTCTTTATACAGCATTTACAGGAGACATCAAGCTAGTGATGCATCTAGAACGAAACTGAAACTAAAACTAACTGCCTTGCTTCTCTCGGTCACATGCCCTCTGCTGGTCAGGCACAAGCAATCAATACATGCAAACATGCTATTAAGGCATCATAATCGAACAGGCAAATACCATCTCTATTTGCTGATATCATTACATCTCCTTTTCTTAAAACAACAGTATTTTACTTTAACTAACAACACGTTTTCTTTGTATTAATCTGCATTTTAACTGTAACACTTAATGAACTTACATTATCATTATCATGATCAAGGTTTTTTAACCTTGCTTTGTGTGTTCACATGAAATATGTCAATACACTAGAACTTGAAGAAAGAATAAGATAACATTACTTCCTTCTATAACAATAGTCCTTAAATTTGCTCAATGAGTCTCTCAGGAGGCTTCACGTGTCTTGAGGATTTTCTGATTGATTGTCCTTGAATCTGAGTTGTTGCCTCAGATGACTGGTTCTCAGCTGTGTGATCAGGTTGTTCAACAGTATCAGTCTCTTGACCTGCTGTGGCTGGTCCCATGAGAAGATCTCGACGATTTCTTCTCAGAACAGCACCCTCCTCCGTCTGAATGGTGTATGATCTTGGTTGAACTTCACTCAGGATAGTTCCCTTCTGAGTCCATGTGTTTGTTTTGTCTTTCAACCTTACTTGGTCACCAGTGTGGAGTTCAGGTAGGTCTTGTGTTCCTCTGTCATAGTAGTACTTTTGCTTTTCTTTCTGTTGTTCTTTGAACTTCCTCACTTTCTCCCCCTCTTTTGTTTTCAGGAGGTTCTCCGGGATGGGTAGGTTTGACCTTAGCCGACGTCCCATCAGGAGTTGGGCTGCTGACTTACCACACTCGAGCGGCATTGTGCGGTATACAAGCATGCTTTGGTAGAAGTCAGTTCCACTGTCTTTTGCCTTGTACTTCAGTCTTTTCACTGTGTTTGCGGGCTCTCCTGGGTCAACAGCTCTGGACAACGTGTCTGCTGTATACCTCAGCTTACCCGGTGTGTACGCAACATTCAGTTCATCATAGACTGTCTCTCCTTCGCTTTCCACAACGAGGACTCTCTTTACCAGGTTCAGTCTCTCACAGGCTTTTAAACCTAGTATGGCTTGCACATCCTTTGGCACCACGATTAATGCTAACGTGTGCTCTCTGTCCTTGTGTGTCACTTTGACAATGCATCTTCCTTTCACTGGTATATCAGTACCTGAGTATCCTGTCACTTTCACTTTTATTCCATGTATCTTTGGTCTGGGTCTAATTTTCTTAAAATCAGTCTCTGATATCACATTAACTTGTGCTCCAGTATCCAATTTAAATGGAATGTGTATGTCATTCACTTTTAGTGTCAACATCCAGTCTCTTTCTTCTTTTTTGTTTTCAGACACAACATCTACATAGAACTCCTCTATGTCGCTTTCATCTACTGCATGGACCTTGCTTTGTTGCACTTGGTTCTTGCAGCAATGGGCATAATGGTTGTTTTTGTTGCAACTATTGCATGTTTTACCATATGCTGGGCATTTTTTGGTGGATGCTGTGTACCGCATCGACTACATGACTTTCGATTGTCCCTTTCATTTTCGTTCACTGGCCACGCCTCTTTTTTCACATTGGCGCTCTTTTTGTTAAACGGTTTGTGTCCGTTCTTACTCACTGCATCCACGTTGCAGCTACTGTCACTGAACAGCTCCTTTGCCTGCGACTTCACAGTCTCTGTAGCCCTACACAGTGCTATGGCTTTTCCCAGGTCTAGATCTTGCTCTCTTAGCAGTCTTTCCCTTAGACCATTATCTGGAATACCACACACCAGTCTGTCTTTTATCAGCGAGTCTGTCAGTCCCCCAAATTCACACGATTTGCTTCTGTTTCTCAGTTCAGTCACATACTGATCAATAGTCTCACCC
The DNA here is from genome assembly GCF_052327205.1 of Somniosus microcephalus. NCBI lineage: Eukaryota > Metazoa > Chordata > Chondrichthyes > Squaliformes > Somniosidae > Somniosus > Somniosus microcephalus. Next base: position 123,890,727 of record NC_140996.1, read on the forward strand.
GTTTTCTGTACACATGTGAAAAATCTGTGCCTCTCAAACGTCACGTTACGTTTAGGTATGCAGTAGGCCTCAAACTGTTCCATTATTTTATCTAACTTCATTTTGTCTCCATCAGCAGCGAATGTGAAGTTATTATACACCTCCAGCGCTTCATCACCCACGACATGTAAGAACAGTGATGATTTCTTTTTATTACTTTTCTCGTCAGCTCTGATTGCCGCTAAATACAACTCTAAACGTTGTTTGAATCTCCTCCAATTTTCAGCCACATTACCTGTCAACTGAAGCGTCGCCGGTGGGAGTAAACCTTCCATTTTTCACTTCGTTAGCTATTCTCTAATGGTAAGTAACGATGTTCTCTTTTGGCTTGCTAATCTGTGGAGAGCTGATTTAACTTCAGATTTTTCCTCTTCATCTCTTTCAGCCACTTCTGACACCATGTATTGATTTCTTTGTGGGTTCAATGACGAGACATTTATGAAAGAGAATGTCTTTTAATCTAAAGCTTTGTTCAACTCTTTATACAGCATTTACAGGAGACATCAAGCTAGTGATGCATCTAGAACAAAACTGAAACTAAAACTAACTGCCTTGCTTCTCTCGGTCACATGCCCTCTGCTGGTCAGGCACAAGCAATCAATACATGCAAACATGCGATTAAGGCATCATAATCGAACAGGCAAATACCATCTCTATTTGCTGATATCATTACAACCTCACTCCATCTTTGTCTCCTTCTAAGTATCTATGCTATGCAATCTCTGCACTCACTCCTTCATTCTCACTCAACCTCCACTTGTCTCCCTCATTGCAGGAAAAGAGAGCTCACAACAGGAGAGAGCGAGCCAGGACAGGAGGAGGGTCACCCACATTAGCCCAGCTCACCCCCTGGGAGGAAGGTGTCCTGGAGATTGTCAGGGCTGACAGAGATGCGGAAGTTGGGGAAGGACAGACAGGTGCATCCCCGCAAGCTGGTGACAGAATAGTTTTCCATCTCTCTCATTGGCATTGCATGAGTCGCTGATAATGATTCTGAAGCTACATCATATGGACTTATGATCATCTGCAAAATGCAATGTGCATGTAACCTTGGCATCACATCTCTAACTTTTTCCTTGACTCCCCCACAGGACCATCGAGAGCCCCCATCCCCAGTGTGCAGGAGGAAGAGCCCGAGATGCCAGACACCTCAGAGGAATCTGCAACCTCTGAGGGCGCAGCGTCAGCAGAAATAAGCGCACCCAGCACCAGCGCAGACACTCACACCTCGCTGGGACCTTCGGGACATAGAGTAGAGTTGTCACCTGGTGTATCACAGCTCACAAGTGAGCATCAGCAGATTGTGGAGACAGGGGAGCAGTGGAGAGTCCTTGCCGGAGGGCGCAGGACTCTGCCAGCTCGGCTCAGCTGCATGTCGAACCTCTGCCTCTGGGTCCATCCATAAGATCAGAGGTGATGGAACTCCATGCACAGATGCAGGAGTCTCTGGCAGGTTTTGGCTCCAGGGTGGCTGCGAGTGTGGAGCGAATGTAGGAGTCCATAGTGAACATGAGTAGAGCCTTTGTGGAGTCAGTGGCGCATGAACGCATCAACACGGAAAGGATGGCTACCTACGTGGAAATTATTGCTGCCTCCATGGTAAGGCTGGCTACCGTAGAGGAGAGGATGGCGACGGTAGAGGAGAGGAGGGCTACAGTTGAGGAGAGGAGGGCTATGGCCATGGAGGAGGTTAGTCGCCAGGGTATGGAAAACATGGTGAGTGTTCAGAATAGAATGACATCTCTTGAGGAGCGATGGGCATCTATTGAACAGAGAAACCAGACCTTCATGGAAGTCCTTCTGAGTAGGACTGTCATTGTTGATACGGGTCCCCATGGCCCCCTGATGTGCAGCAAGGTGCTCTCTAGCCACTTGCAGGCACTGAGGGGGACCTGACCCATGAGAGGGAGGTTGGTGGCAGACCTCAAGGAAGTGGGGGCTCCTCTCCAAGCGCTCACACTTCCATGCCACTGCAGAGCCCTCGGTCAGAGCCCCGCCGGAGTCCACACCCAACTGAGATTGACGTCTCAACTCCTGCACAGCTGCAGGAGCAGCAGACTGCTGACGAGCCCTCACAGGCTCGCCACCCCAGAGGACGCCCGCCAAAGGTGTTGAGACAGGAGTAGCAGGAAAGTGAGCAAGCGGCCTCCACATCTGCTGAAGCCACAGGGGAACCACTATGTAGGAGCATGCGTAAGAGGAAAATAAAGCATAAATAGTCACAAGGGTAGTCACTTAGGTGAAATGTTGTGTATTTTGTAAAAATGCCATCAGTTTGTTTTGCATAAAAATTCTGATGGCAACTTCTGCAATTGTGGCGTGTGTCATTTCGCGAATGGGGCTGGAGGTCCTCTAATGCCAAGAAGAGAAGGAAAAAAAGGCCTCCTATGCTTCTGGTAGATGCCTCAGTTGAGGAAGCGCTGAGTGAGGGTGGCGAGAGGGGTTTCGCAGGAGGTCACACTGGAGAAGTGTGTGAGGCTCCAACCTTCCACAGGTGTGGTTAAGCCTGGTAAAAGTTGCCCCAGTCCTGAAACAACAAAGTCCTGCCACCTGCAAATGATGGCTGATCAAATCTCCTCTTTAATGGTTGACCTGCAGCTGATAGTCAGCAAGCCAATAGTGCTCACGCCAGGTTTCACAGGCGTGATCCCCACCAGGTGTGTTTTACGTGGGAAAAGGGTTAAACAGGCAAGGGCCTGTTAAAATGGGATTATAAAGGCCAATGAGTGCTGTTTAAGGGCCTTAAAGACCAGTCCCGCCTGTTGGAGGCGGGACTGATTCAGGACCATCAGACACGCCTGGGTTAAAATGGCTAGGTGTCAGGAACCAGGCGGGGGGGTCCCGACCCCCAGGTTTTGCGATTTTAACCCCCCACATGCCTCAAAGCCCGCCTGACGGCTGAGTTAAAATCAAGCAAGTAAACTAATCAAACTCAAAGAGGATAAAACCCCTGGTCCAGACAGGTTGCATCTGTGCATTTTAAAAGAATCCAGAGAAGAGAGGCACTATTACACATATTTAATAATTCATTAGAAAAAGGTGTTGTGCCAGAGGACTGGTGGATAGCTAACTTAATACCTATAATTAAAAAGGGAGATAGAATATGTCCAGGGAACTATAGACCAGTCAGCTTAACATCGGAAAAATAAAACCAAAATAAACCAAAAATAGTCAGCATGGATTTCAAATGGGAAAGTCTTGCTTGACCAACCTCAATGAAATTTTTGAAGAGTTAACAGGGAGAGTAGACAAGGGTAATGCAGTAATTTATTTAGATTTCCAAAAGGCCTTCAATAAGGTGCCACATAATAGACTAATAAGCAAGGTCAGAGCAAGGGGAGTCAGGGGCAAGTAGCAGAATGGATAGCTAGCTGGCTACAAGACAGAAAGCAGAGAGTAAGGGTAAAGGGTAGCTATTCAGAGTGGCAGAAGGTGGAAAGTGGGGTCCCACAAGGATCAGCGCTGGGACCACTGTTGTTCACAATTTATATTAATGACTTAGACTTTGGAATCAAAAACCCAATTTCTAAATTTGCAGATGACACAAAATTGGGGGGAATAGTCAATACTGAGGAGGACTGCAACAAATTACAAGAAGACATTAATAAACTTGCAGAATGGTTATATAATTGGCAAATGAATTTCAACATAGATAAGGATTTTGGGAAGAAAAATAAGGAGGTCACATATTATTTGGAGAATAAGAATCTAAATGGGGTAGAGGAACAAAGGGATCTTGGAGTACAAATACACAAATCACTAAAAGTAGTGACACAGGTTAACAAGGCCATAAAAAAAGCAAAATAAGCACTGGGGTTTATTTCTAGAGGAATAGAATTGAAAAGTAGAGACGTTATGCTGAACTTGTAAAAAACCTTGGTGAGACCAGACAAGAAGTAAGGTGTACTGTTTTGGTCGCCTTATTATAAAAAGGATATGGAGGCACTGGAGAGGGTGCAAAAAAGATTTACAAGGATGATACCAGAAATGTGAGGTTATACCTATCAGGAAAGGATGAACAGGCTGAAAAGAAAAGGCTTAGGGGTGACCTAATAGAGGTCTTTAAAATTATGACAGGGTTTTGATAGAGTATACACAGAGAGAATGGCCTAGAAATTCAGTAGCGTCCACTTTTGGGCACCTTACCTGCAGAGTGCTAACAGCGCTCAAATGTGGAGGTCCGAGGAGCCCTGGATTTTGGGCCTCAGATCTCATTATCACGTAGATGGTGCAGCGGTAGGAGCCCGTACAGGTTCGTGCACCAATTGTCAGGTAAGTGATTGGGTTAGATCGCAGAGGTCTGGAGGAGGGCTGTTGAGGGTCGGGGAAGAATATCGTGGCAGTCTGAGTATTGTTGGTGGGCGAGAGTGCTGTCAGGGGGGCTAGGAGGTCGGGGCTGGGGCTGGGGGGGGGAGATCGGGAGGGCACCTGGATGTCAGAATCGGGAGTGAGGTTGGAGATCTCAGGATCAGGAGTGGCGGTGATTTTGGTAAGTAATTACCTTTTTATTAAATTCCATGCTGTTTAGCATTGGTTTTCCCAGAGGCAATCAGCTCTTGTGCTGACTGTTGCAAACGCAAACTAAAGTTGCAAGAAGGAGCAGAAGCAGGCGATAGGCCTCTTTTTGCTTATGTTAATGGCCTAACGCCTGCTTCAGACATGGGTAAAGGACACCTCTTGTTTGGCCTTTATCAAGATGGTGTCTGGCACAGAATTGTGCGCGCACGGTGCGTACGCCATTTTGGACACAAAACGGCACCTGTAGCACTGAAAAACCAGGCGCTACAAAGCCGACTTTCTAGCCCAGGTTTCCACTTATGGGGAAGAGCAAAACTAGAGGCCATCAATATAAGATAGTCACCAAGAAATCAAATAGGGAATTCATAAAAATCTTCTTTACCCAGAGAGTGGTGAGAATGTGGAACTCGCCACCACAGGGAGTGTTTGAAGTGAATAGTATTGCTGCATTTAAGGGGAGGCTAGACAAGCATATGAGGGAGGAGGGATTAGAGGGTTATGCTGATAGATATCGATGAGGAAAGACAGGAGGAGGCTCGAGTGGAGCATAAACACCGGCATGGACTGCTTGGGCTGAATGGCCTGTTTCTGTGCCGTATATCCTATGTAATTCTACACAGTGCATGTCATGACCTCGGGACATCCCAAAGTGCTTTACAGCCAATGAAATACTTTTTGAAATGGAGTCGCTGTTGTAATCTATGAAACATGGCAGCCAAATTGCGCACAGCAAGGTCTCACAAACAGCAATGAATTAAATGACCAGATAATATGATTTAGTGCTGTTGGTTGAGGGATAAATATTGGCCAGGACACCAGGAGCACTCCGCTACTCCAACTAGTGACATGGGATCTTTTACATCCTCCTGAGAGGGAAGATGGGGCCTCGCTTTAACGTCTCATCTGAAAGATGGCACCTCCGACAGTGCAGCACTCCCTTAGTATGAAACATAGAAACATAGAAAAATTCAATATGATCATGGCTGATCCTCTATCTCAGTACCATATTCCCACTCTCTCCCCATACCCCTTGATGCCTCTTGAGTCTAGAAATCTATCTATCTCCTTCTTAAATAGACTGAAGTGTCAGCCTAGATTGCAAGCTTAAGGGGGAAAAATTCAGTATCGCCCCGTTTGGGGCGCTAGTACTGGTGGTGCGCAAAGTTTAGCGCCAGGCGCGATTGATCGCCACCTCAAGCGATATTGGGTTGTAGCGCCCCTGAAGGTGATTGCAGCGCTAAATCAGGCGCTGCATGGTAATCTTAAGGTGCTAACCCGGCGGCGCAATGCAATTTCCCCACGGGCAGGCGCAACGCAGGTGCTGTCAATAATCGATTGGACCTAGACACGCTGGCGCCGGTCAGCCCTTAAAGGGGCGGATCAATTCTCATCTGCAGCCACACTCTGCGCCTTGTAGGCCTCAAACTCGACGGCAACCTACCTGTGGTGGCCAAAACTTCAAGGACATGGAGAGGGTCAGGGAGAGAGCGCAGCGCTTCAGCGAGGGGGCGTTGGATGCTCTGGTTGGAGGCCTAATCAGTCCGAATACTGCAGAGCTTGGAGGGAGGTTTCCCAAAGAGTCACCTCCAGCAGCATGGTGCCCAGGACTCCTGTGCAATGCAGGAAGAAGTTCAACGAGCTCACTCGGGTCGTTAGGGTGAGTGCCTTTTTCAGATTTATCTTCATCCCTCCATTTGCACCTCACTTTATGACCAGAGGGTGCGCAAAGCCCCAATAGCCAGCTGTCATCCAGCACCCATGGCCCTTTCTGGAAACACACACGCACATTCAGCTCAGTGCATAATGTAAGGGCTATTCCACCATGGGAGGCATGTGATGTCAGCTCAGGGCAGCATAATGTAAGGGCTATTCTACCATGGGAGGCATGTGATGTCAGCTCAGGGCAGCATAATGTATCATCACACCCCGTCCTTTCTCTTGCAGGCCAAGCTGGCGAGTAACCGCAGGCAAAAGCTTCGTACCGGAGGAGGCCAGCCTCACCTGCAGACCCTTACAGACCTGGAGGAGTGAGTCCACCAGATCGTTGCAAGCAGAATGAGTGGTCCCGTCACCTCTGGAGCTGCCGACCCCATTGTGCACAGCGATGGTAAGGTCATCACCTTTTTGAACTCTCTCCTTCCACTTGCTCCCCCCGCCAGCATGCTTTTTCACTCTGGACCCAAGTCAGAGCATTGCAGCACACATGCATCCCTTGCTGCCACCCTGTTCTTTCGCTAAAGCCACTCTTCAACCTCCCTGCTTTCAGATGCTGCATCACCAGCTCAGGAGCCGGGCCCTCAAGCTGCCACTGCGACTGACTCGGGAGGCAATGAGCAGGAGGAAGCCGGACCATCCGAACCACCCTCAGGTGAGCCAGCCCATCTGCAGACTGGGGAGACTACTTCCCTGGAGGGGAGCGGGGGGGAATGCTCTGAGGAGGATCCAGCTCCAGGAACTGTGAGGGTGCCAGTCAGTTCCTTCTGTAACCTCTAGATGGCACCTTCACTTGTTTGTGTCCTTTGTTAATTGTTTCTAGCCCTTTGTTAATGGTTCCTAGCCTCCTGTGTTAATTCTCAACGGCCTGTTAGCTGTTCATGGGTTTCACCTGGTTTTCTTGGTATATAAGTTCTGTGGTTGCTTCTCTCTGTGCTCAGTCCTAACCGGGGAACCGGGGACTAGCCTTCGCTCTGTGGCTGCTGGCTTTGACTAGCTGGCTGCCATGGTTCTTAAGCTCTGTATTTAAGATGTATCTAAGTCTGTGTTCTTGTTGTTCTTAGTCTTGATAAGGTGCTGGGCTGGACAAGCGTGTTGCTATGTGGAAGCTTGTCTTGAGCTCTGTATTGACAAGCCGATTACCCCTGTGGTAGCTTGTCTCGAGTCTCGTCTCGGCAAGCCGGTTGCCCTTGTGGTAGCTTGTCTCAGGCTCAGTATGGACAAGTGGGTGGCCTCATGGAAGCTGTCCTGAGTTCCTATCTTGACTAGCTGTTTTGTAACTTGTCTCGAGTTCTTATGTTTGTTGCTGTGTTCCTTGTGTGAATCTAGTTATGTGTGAATCTAGTAAAGTTCAAACAAAGTACTGTATATTTGCCTCTCGCCTCGTTTCTGCACTTGGGTCCAGAACCTACATTACCCGGAGAGCACGGCTCCGTATCTATATGGCCCCGTGGCTCCCCACCCCTGTTACAGGAACCAGTGGCCTGCAGCAACGCGAGGGGGGTAGGGAAGCTCGGGGGCCATCTCCCCGGAGGGTGAGTCGGGCCCCGAGTGCTGCTGCACAGAGCGCAGAAGAGGTGTGTGCCCTCACAGAAATGAGTGCCCAGGCTGGGCTGAGGCACACTGAACTCATGGCTGCAGTGGCAAGGATGCCTGAATCCATCGAGACACTGGCAACGAGTGCGCAGGACTTCGGCGCAGCACAGGCCAGGAGTGCGAAGGACTTCGGGACAGCACAGGCCAGGAGTGCGCAGGACTTTGGCGCAGCACAGGCCAGGAGTGCGAAGGACTTCGGGACAGCACTGGAAAGAGTGCACAGGACTTCGGGACAGCACTGGAAAGGATTGTCCAGGGCTTCACCGAAGCACTGGCACCTGCCACGCAAGTGCTGAGTGGTGCCACACAGTCACTCGCTGGTCTCATGCAGACGCAGATTGAGGCCACGCGAGCACTGACTGCTGCCACCCTCACTGGATCGGGCAGGATTACCCGGGGCCCTTGCAGCACCACAGCAGGCCAGCAATCTGTGGACCAGCCAATTGCTGCGCATGCTGCGGTGCTGCCCCGTCAGAGTGCCAGTGTGTCGGCCGACCAGGGAGCTGCTGTCCGCTCTCAGGATGACAGCATTCCTGATGCCACCACAGGCATGTCTCCACTGCAGCTGCCACCACCTGTAGGACAGACTGCTTCCACCCATGCAGAGTTGGAGCAGTCAGCAGCCGGGCCCTCCAAGCCCAGAGCTCGTCCAGGCCGTCCCTCAGGGACATCTGCGCTTTCGGACAGTCAGCAGGCCTCCCCCAGCCTTGCTGCAGCCACTGGGGTCCCATTACGGAGGAGCTACAGGGAGGGAAGGGGCCAATCTTGCAAGCGAAGCAGATCACCATCGAGGGGGAGAAAGTAGAAGGTGCTGCTCTTACCTGTTATTTGTAGAATTCAAGGCCGAGGATGCTGGTCTGAATGTTAGTGATATTTTGGACAGTCTCCCGGGTGTGTGAGTCACTTATGTGGCAGTCTGTTTGTTTAGCTTTTTGTTGCCATTGCTTTGTCATGCGGGAAGGAAGCACATTTTGTTAAATAAACAAATTTCTTTATTTACAATGGCCATGTCTGCTCTTTACATACATTTTGCCCTTCACAGGCTTTGGGGTATCAGAACGGTTCCATTCCTGTTCTTGGAATGGCAGCGATATGTGGGAACTCAGGGACACTTCCTGTGTCCCTGACAACTACGTGTGCAGGAAGTGCATCCAGCTGCAGCTACTGACAGACCGCATTGCGGCACTGGAGCTGCGATTGGATATATACTGGAGCATTCACGATGCTCAGGGCATCGTGAATAGTATATTTACGGAGTTGGACACACCGCAGGTAGAGGTTGGACAGGAAGAAAGGGAACGGGTGACCAACAGGCAGAGTACTAGGCACAGGCAGGTAGTGCAGGGGTCCCCTGTGGCCATCCGCCTCTCCAACAGATACACCACTTTGAGTACTGTTGGGGGGATGGCTTATCAGAGGAAGGCAGCTGCAGCCAACTTCCTGGCACCAGGGGTGGCTCTGCTGCACAGAATGGGAGGAAAAAGAGGGGTAGAGCTATAGTAATAGGGGATTCAATTGTAAGGGGAATAGATAGGCATTTCTGCGGCCGCAAACGAGACTCCAGGATGGTGTGTTGCCTCCCTGGTGCAAGGGTCAAGGACGTCTCCGAGCGGCTGCAGAACATCTTGGAAGGGGAGGGTGAACAGCCAGTTGTCATGGTGCATATAGGCACCAACGATATAGGTAAAAATCGGGATGAGGTCCTAAAAGCGGAATATAGTGAGTTAGGAGATAAATTAAAAAACAGGACCTCAAAGGTAGTAATCTCAGGATTGCTACCAGTGCCACGTGCTAGTCAGAGTAGAAATAGAAGGATACTTCAGATGAATACGTGGCTAGAGGAATGGTGCCAGGGGGAGGGATTCAAGTTCCAGGGACATTGGAACCGGTTCTGGGGGAGGTGGGACCAGTTCAAACCGGACGGTTTGCACCTGGGCAGGGCTGGAACCGATGTCCTAGGGGGAGTGTTTGCTAGTGCTGTAGGGGAGGGTTTAAACTAAAATGGCAGGGGGTTGGGAACCTGAGCAGGGAGACAGAGGAAAGGGAAACAAGGATAAAAGCAAAAGATAGTAAGGAGAAAAACAAAAGTGGCAGTCAGAGAAATCAACGGTTTAAATCAAACATGGCCACAGTAAATAATAATTCTAATAGGCCTAAGAGCATTAAAAAAGCAAGCCTGAAGGCTTTGTGTCTTAATGCGAGGAGCATTTGTAATAAGGTGGATGAATTGGCTGCGCAAATAGAAGTAAACAAATACGATTTGGTTGGGATTATGGAAACGTGGCTCAAGGAAGGCCAGGACTGGGAACTCAACATCCAAGGGTATTCGATATTCAGGAAAGATAGGCAAAAAGGAAAGGGAGGTGGGGTAGCATTACTGGTTAAAGAAGTGATTAACACAATTGTAATGAAGGATATTAGCTCTGATGAGGTGGAATCTGTATGGGTAGAATTGAGAAATACTAAGGGGAAAAAAACGTTAGTGGGTGTGGTTTATAGACCTCAAAACAGTAAGGCAGAGGTTGGGGATGGCATTAAAAGAGAAATTAAAGAAGCATGCAATAAGGGCACAGCAGTCATCATGGGTGACTTTAATCTACATATAGATTGGGCCAACCAAATTAGTAACAATACTGTGGAGGAGGAATTCCTGGAGTGTTTACGGGATGGTTTCCTGGACCAATATGTCGAGGAACCAACCAGAGATCAGGCCATCTTAGACTGGGTATTATGTAACGAGAAAGGATTAATTAGCAATTTTGTTGTACGAGGCCCCTTGGGTCGGAGCGATCATAATATGACCGAATTCTTCATTAAGATGGAGAATGAAATAGTTGAATCGGAGACTAGGGTCCTCAATTTAAATAAAGGAAACTACGATGGTCTGAGGAGCGAGTTGGGTAGGACTGATTGGGGAATGGCACTCAAAGGGTTGACGGTGGATAGGCAATGGCAAATGTACTGGCCGCGCTAGACGTGCTCCTATCTAGTTATCCAGCAAGTTAAACACTTATTCAAAAATAATTCTTCGTGAAGCCGTTTGCTGTTTTGAAGCTTTACTTGAACAAATTTTGTGAAACTGTAAACAAAGATAAAATATGTTTTGTACATAAACTGAGTACTATACATTTGATATTACATAAGATATAAACATATTTACAACAGTAGAATAGACTAATTGTATAACTAACTAACATTTGGACTAACTTCTATAACTATCAAATATTAACCTTTTATAAACATAGTGTTATCAAAATACTACTCTGACAACGTTGCTATTATGCTAAGAAACAAAGATACTCACAGATATTGCACTTGGCCTAATATATGAAATCAGATTTCATTGGATTGTGAAACCCTTATGGAATCCTCCATTACTGCCAGGTTCTTCCTGGAATTCTACTTCCTGTGTTACACAGGAAGAAAGGTACGAAGGTCAAATGACCTCTCACAGGAAGAAAGGAACAAAGGCCAAATGACCTCACACAGGAAGAAAGGAACGAAGGTCAAATGACCTCTGTTTCATACAAACACACTGCTAACACATAACCACCACCAGAGGGTGCTATCTACACACATAAAATAGTCCATCGGTCCAGAACACTCCCCGTCTGGGGTCGTTAACGACTCCACAAAGTCCGAACTCTACTTGTCACTGGAGTCCTCTGGCGACAAAAGAAGAACCACCTCAGAGACGGTCCGTCGGTGTCGATGATAGGATGCAGCTTCCGTAGACTGCTGTGAGGAGGTAGGTTGCGTTCTGCTACGCACAGTTCCAACCTGGGTATGGTGGGGTCTGGCTGGGGCGCCAACTTGCCTCTATCAAAAACGAAGCCGATTTTGCTTTGTCCTTCTTGAGTGGTGACCTTCAGATAAGCCACACTTGCAATGACCTTGGCGGATGTGTCTGCAAAGACACAAAGCTCTTTGAATTGGGCATTTAAAGGAGAGAAAGACGAAGAGCAGCGAGGTATTCGGATCTCCTGTAAGTCTTGGAGTGAGTCTCTCCATCTGTCCCACTCTGCTTCCATCTCTTCAGGGAGAGGTGAATCCCACTCTTCAGCGCGTGTGGAGAGTTCCCTGAGGAGCAGCCTGCCTTGTATGGTGACAGGGGCTAAGAAGCCGAGAGGGTCGTATAGGCTGTTGACTATAGAGAGCACTCCTCTACGTGTGAAGGGTTTCTTGACGTCTAAGACTTGGAACGTGAATGTGTCTGTTGCTATGTTCCACGACACCCCTAGGCTACGCTGTAGGGGGAGATCAGTGAAGAGGTCTAGGTCTTTGACGTCCTGAGCACGATCTTCAGGGGGGAATGCCTCCATCACTGCTGGTCTGTTAGAGGCTATCTTATGCAGCCTGAGGTTGGATAGTGCAAGTAGTTCCTGGGCTCGTCCGAGGGTACTGATGGCCTCTGCTTCGGTCGGGAATGACTTCAGTGCGTCATCGACATAGAACTCTCGTTCGATGAACCCTCTCACATCGCTGCCAAAGTCGTCGTCTTCTTCCTTGGCAGCCCTCCTCAGTCCGTATATGGCGACAGCAGGGGATGGGCTATTCCCAAAGACATGGACACGCATTCTGTAGTCCACAATGTCTCTATTGGGGTCATTGTCCCGATACCACAGGAAGCAGAGGAAGTCTCTGTGGTCTTCTCTCAACACGAAGCAATGAAACATGTGCTGGATATCGGCAGTGATGGCAACGGGCTCTTTCCTGAATCTCATGAGCACTCCCAAGAGGCTGTTGTTAAGATCGGGCCCTGTGAGGAGTACGTCGTTGAGAGAGACTCCCTGATATGGTGCACTGGAGTCAAACACCACGCGGATCTGTTCCGGCTTTTTGGGGTGATAGACTCCGAAGGAAGGGAGGTACCAACACTCTTGGCCTTCCTGGAGTGGAGGAGCTATCTCTGCATGATCGTTGACAAGCATTTTCTTGACAAATTCTAGGAAGTGTGCTTTCATCTTTTCAGATTCCTGGCGACATCCTACAGGGTACACATTAGCGAGGCATATCTTGGAGCATGCTCTTGCGCTCACTCCTTCTCCACACACCTCGGTGCACCTGGATGTAGTCTCCGGACCAGCAGCTCCCTCTCTCTCCCCGCCGTGCTCTGAAGCGGGAGGAGGCGTCTCTGACTTCCAAGGAGCTGTGCCTGGGTGTAATGCTGAAACGTGCCGATCACTTTCACATTCAGTGCATTTTGCATCTACCTTGCAGTTCTTGGCGAGATGGCTCGTGGAAGAGCAGCACTTGAAACATATAGAGTTCTCTTTAAGATATTGTTTCCGATCTTCCAGGGACATCTCCCTGAAGCCTCTGCACTGCTTTAAAGGATGGGGCTTGTTGTGGATAGGGCATTGTTTGCTCATATCCTCAGGTTTCTTCTGAATCTTTGTGTGCTCAGTTGAGGACACTTGCATTTTGTGGACAGATATTGGTGTCTTTCCATGTCTGTCGAACTTGTCTCTTCTGGCAAGTGCTGGGTGGGCGGAGAAGAAGTTGAAGCTGGGGTCGTTCCTGGCTTTGGCTTCTTTACAGATGAATTTAACGAACGCAGAGAATGGTGGGAACGCCACGTTGTGCTTTAGCTTGAACTTTGATCCAAACGTTATCCACTTCTCCTGCAGGTTAAATGGAAGCTTCTCAATGATGGGACTTACCCCTCTGGAAGTGTCTAAGTACGATAGACCGGGTAGGTAGCCGTCCTGCTTTGCGGCTTTGAGTTCCGACAGCAGATCTCCAAGGTTGCGGAGCTTCTGGGGTTCCTTACTCGTCAACCTCGGAAAGTTCTCCAACCTATCAAAGAGAGCCCTTTCAATGGCTTCAGGCAAGCTGTAGCTTTCTTCCAGCCTCACCCAAGCCTTCTTCAACCCCTCTGGCAGCTGTCCCACATTGGCCGCTTTCATCCACCAGGCCTGTCCGGCGGACTCTGGGCCGAGCCATTTGATAAGGAGGCCGAGCTCTTCTCCTGCCGACAGGTCTAAGCCCGATATGGCATCGTGGAAGCAGGACTTCCAAGCCAGATAATTCTCTGGCCTGTCATCAAACTTAATTAACCCCGAAGTCACCAGCTGGGTGCGTGCAAGGTATTTGGCGAGGTCGTAGGTGCTGGGACCTGTGCCAGGGTTGCCTTGGCTGGGGGCTCTGTTGGGGGTCTCAAGGAACCGAGAGGGGATTTGCCTCTGACTTTATCTATTCGGCGTCCTATTCCTCTGCACCGTGTCTTCCGTTCTGCTAGGGGAGACTCTGCGGCTTGAGGCACGCCGTCTGCTTTGACCTTGATTGGCAACTTGTGGCATGTTATACGAAGTGTTTGCATCTGTAGAGATGTGCGGGCCTCCATCCCTTTCTCCTGTAAACTGTATGTCGGCATGGTCGCTCACGTAATCTATGGTGCGCTGTCGTGGACTCTGCCACGGAACGGGAATTAAAGGTTTGTAAGCTGTCTCGGGAGCAGCTCCCTCCAAAATTGCCTCGAATACTTGTGTCTCAGCTAATGCAGCATCTATCTCTTTTTGTTGCTGCAGAGCGTCTAATGTGGCTTGGAGACGGGCCTGTTCAGCTTGCCGTCCAACCTGGTGACGGGCCAGGTCAGCTTGGTGTCGGGCCTGTTCGGCTTGTGATTCAGCTTGGAGACGGGCCTGTCTTACTTTTATTTCTATTTCACTGTCCGCATGCGCGGCTCTGGCTTGAGCTGCTACTAGCTTAGCCCGTGCTTTGGCGATGGCTATGCTTACTCTAGAACCATCCGATGACCGTGAACCAACTTGCGATCTGTAGTAACCGGAGCTTATAGACCGATTGTCACGTTCTACAGTTTCGCCTGCCTGTTTAAGGTCTTCTACTTGCTGCAAAGCATTTTCGTTATTATCTTCTGACATGTTGATGTGAGATAGATGTGCTGTACGAGGTTAAGGCTTACTCTGGGTTCCTCCTGCTCCGCTCTTCACAGCTAGCCGTATTGCTATCTTTTCACTGATATCTCTTCACTGATATCTTTTCACTGCTAGCCATATTGCTATCTTTTCACTGATATCTTTTCACTGATATCTTTTCACTGATATCTTTTCACTGTACTGGCCGCGCTAGACGTGCTCCTATCTAGTTATCCAGCAAGTTAAACACTTATTCAAAAATAATTCTTCGTGAAGCCGTTTGCTGTTTTGAAGCTTTACTTGAACAAATTTTGTGAAACTGTAAACAAAGATAAAGGCCTAGAAATTGGGTATAGCCCCGCTTGAGGCGCTAGAACTGGCGGTGCGCAAAGTTTATAGCCAGACGAAACTTATCGCTGCCTGGCGAGATATTGGGTTGCATCGCCCCCAAAGGGGATTGAGGCGCTAATTCAGCCATTGCACAGTGCTCCTAAGGCGCAAAAGTTCAGGCGCTACTCAATATCGACGCAGACGGGCGCAGCGCAGGTGATCTCAATTACGGGAAAGCACGAGACTTCCAGGCGCCGGCCGGCTCTTAAAGGGGTGGGTCAGTCAGCCTGAGCTTCCACACCCAACGCCCTGTAGGCCTCAGATTCGGCGCTCGCCCTTCTCTGCCATTAGAAACTTGTTGAGCATGGAGAAGGTTAGACAGAGAGCAGAGCACTTCAGCACTGAGGCTCTGGACCAGTTGGTGGCTGCAGTTGAGCGCCGTCGAGATGTCCTGTATCCGGACAATGGCAAGAGGCCGAATCAGAAGGCTTACCGACGATCTTGGAGGGAAGTTGCTGTGAGGGTCAACTCCAGCAGCATGGTGACCAGGACCCTTGTTCAGTGCAGGAAGAAATTCAACGACCTCACATGGATCGTTAGGGTGAGTGATGGTTAAGCAAACTTCTGATTCCCTCCATCTGCAGCTGACTTCGGGCACCCTGTTGCCATGATGCCCAATGGCCATCTGTCAGCAAGCACCCATGGCCCTTCCTGGGCACACACGTGGACAGATGTCTCAAGGCCTCATGTAAGGGCTCTTTCACCATGGGGGGCATGCGATGATCTCTCAAGGCCTCATGTAAGGGCTCTTGCACCATGGGGGGCATGCGATGATCTCTCAAGGCCTCATGTAAGGGCTCTTGCACCATGGGGGGCATGCGATGATCTCTCAAGGCATCATGTAAGGGCTCTTGCACCATGGGGGGCATGAGATGATCTCTCAAGGCATCATGTTACAGAACTTCCCCTTCTTTCCCCTGCAGTCCAAGCTGGCGACGATCCGAAAGCAGCAGCGTCGAACCGGTGGCGGACCTCCACAAGTGGTGACTCTCACGGATCTGGAGGAGAGAGTGCACCAGATTCTTGGAGGACATCTGTCTGGTCCTGTGACCACTGCATCTGCCGACCCCATTTCCGACAGCGAGAGTAAGACTCTCACCTTTTTCACCTGTTGCCTTCCACTTGGTCCCCCCGCCAGCATGCTTCCTCAGTGTGCAGCCATGTCAGAGCCTTGTCGCAATCTGGCATGCCTTTCCGCAAACCTGTCCTTTTGCTAAAGCCACTCTTCCACCTCCCTGCTTTCAGATGAATCAGCACCAACTCGGGCTCAACGCACTGAAGCTGCCAGTGCCAGTGCCACCGGAGGCGAGGAGCAGGAGGAATCTGAACCAGCCGTTGCAGAATCCGGGGAGCGGACACATCTACAGACTGGGGATCGCAGTCCCCTGGAGGGGAGGGGGGGGCTCTGAGGATGAACCAGTTGCCGGAACAAGCGGCATGCAGCAACGCAAGGGGGATAGGCAAGTTCGGCCACCGTCTCCCCGGAGGGCAAGGCAGGTAGTGATGACTGCTGCACAGAGTGCAGAGGAGGTGCGTCGCCTGGCTGAAATGAGCAAACAGGCCCGGCTCAGACACACGGAGCTGATGGCTGCAGTGGAGAAGATGCCTGAGTCAATAGATTCATTGGCTAAGAGTATGTTGGACTTCGGGGCAACAATGGAGAGGACTCTCCAGGGCTTTGGGGCAACAATGGACAGGACTCTCCAGGGCTTTGGGGCAACAATGGACAGGTCTATCCAGGGCTTCGGGGCAACAATGGACAGGACTATCCAGGGCTTCGGCCCAACAATGGAGAGGACTGTCCAGGGCTTTGAGGCCGCTATGGAAAGGACTGTTCACGGCTTCGGACAATCCCTGCCTTGTCCGAAGCAATGGGAAGAACTGTCCAGGGCTTCTCCGAAGCACTGGCACCTGGCACAAAGGTCCTCACTGTTGCCATGCAGTCAGTTGCTGGACTCCTCCACACCCAGATTGAGGCAACGCGATCTCTCACTGCAGCCACCCTCTCTGCATCAGTTAGGATCACCCCGGGCTCTTCCAGTCCCATACAAGGCCAGGAATCAGTGGAGCATGCGATTGTGGCGGATGAGCCGAGCCGCTCCCCTCAGATAGCCAGTGTGTCGTCCGACCATGGTGCAGTTGTCCTCTCTCGGCAGGAGACCATTGTACATGCCAGCGCTGGTACGTCTGCAGTGCAGCTGCCACCACCTGCAGGGCACACTGCTTCCAACCATGGTCACATCAAGCATCCTGCGTCCGCACCCTCCAAGCCCAGAGGTTGGCCAGGCCATCCCTCAGGGGCTTCTGCAGTCCCACACAGTCAGCAGGCGTCCCCCAGCCTTGAGCCCGCCACTGGGGTCCAATTACGTAGGAGCAGCAGGGAGGGTAGGGGCTGGGTGCGAAAGAGAAGTCGTTCTCCCTCAAGGGGCCAGTTGTAGAGGGAGGTGCTGAGATGTTTCTTTGTCCAAATTCAAGGACACCCTCACCTGTTGTTATATTTGCAGAAGGTTTGTTGAGTTTTGCGGCTTTGCCGAAGAGTTCACAATTATTTTGTTACTTATGGTTTCTGTTGACATTACGTTGTTTTGCTGTAATGAAAGATTTTTGTGACAATAAACAGAAGTTTCAATGTGGCATGGTGCACGTGACTACTTTCAGTAATGCTGGCATTCAGAGGCCGTCAAACATCCAAAGTGCGCAGGAGTTAAGACTCTCATCATTCCGCCACAGGGGTCTCGAAAGTAGTCCTGATGAGCCTCTGACGTATGGCCCTTCCACTTTCAGGAGCCCTTCCATCTTCCTCCTCCTCCTCCTCCTCCTCCGCCTGCTCTTCCTCCTCCTCCTCCTCCACCTGCTCTTCCTCCTCCTCCTCCTCCTCATCCTCCTCCTCCTCCGCCTGCTCTGCTGGTCGTTGAGGGACAGGTGGAATTGGCTGGGTGTGTCGATTCGCCAATTGTGGAGCATGCAGCAGACGACGACGATGTGTCCCACTTCCTGCGGCGAGTACTGCAGGGATCCCCCCGAATGTTCCAGACATCGGAAACGCTTTTTGAGAACACCAATAGTGTGCTGTTTACTGTGCCTGGTCGCCTGATGGCCGCTGCTGATCAGCTCTTCTGCTGGGGTGTCGGCCACACGGAGTGTTGTCATCAGCCATGGGCAGAGAGGATAGCCCTTGTCCCCAGTAAGCCAGCCTCGTGTTCAAGCCAGCCCCTCAAAAAGGTTACAAACTGAGGTCAACCGTAGGATAAAGGCATCGTGGCTGCACCCTGGGAAATGCGCGGTGACTGCCATGAAGATTTGGCGGTGGTCACAGACCAGCTGCACGTTGAGGGAGTGGAACCCCTTGCGGTTGCGGAAGTCCTAAGGATGCTGACATGGCGCCCTCAAAGCCATGTGTCTGCTGTCAGTCGCCCCCTGCACCATGGGGAAGTCCACAATAGAAGCGATCCCCTGCGCGCGCTCTGCCTGCTTGTGCAGGGTCAGAGGAAAGGTCATGAATTGACGCCTTCGCCTATAAAGGGCATCTGTAACTTGCCGGATGCAACAGTGGACTGCAACCTGAGCGATAGTCGCAATGTCCCCAATGGCTGACTGAAAGGATCCGTTGGCATAAAAATTGAGGCCATCAGTCAGTTTAGCGAACACGGACAGAGAGGTTCTGCACCGTTCACGCGGCTGCAGATCCTGACCAAACAGGTGGCACAGATCAGTAACAATGTCCCTCCAGAATCGGAGCCGTCGCAAACACTGCTCTTCCGACATGTCAAGGCTTGACACCTGCTGCCTAAAGACCCTCACACCATCCCGTCGGATTAGCCGACCTCCATTGCCCCTCCTCCTTCTGGCCAATCCCGGCCCTCTCTCCCGCCGTCTCTCTGCCCCTTCACAGTGTTGGGCCATGAGGCCGTCGCCCTCCAAAGCAGCTCCCATTCCGATGCCAGTTGGTCAAAAGGCTTTTAGGTTTAGTGCTGCAAGTGCTTCGGACAGGTTTGAAGGTCCCAAGTACTCTAAAGCTAAATTCCCAAAACTCTGCTCCACAGTAGCTCGCCAACTCGCTCCAGCAACGATCGCAATGAGCAGGCCAAGTGGCTGAAGCTTCTGCACTAGAGCTGTCCCCTTTAAATAGCGTCCCCCTACACCAAGAAGGGCCTGCTAGCCCTCCCTCGAACTGTCACTAATAGCACTAGGCATTAAGGCTCCGGGCGCCACCCAATATGCGCTCAGGCGCTCCTAAAAGGCGTTGCACACTGAAATGACGTCATGCTCTGCTTGCGCTCGCGGGCGCGCACAAACACTTAGCGCAGGCGTTAAATGTATAGTCAATATCTGAGTTGTCGCTATCTTCCTAGCGACCGCCCCAACATAGGGTATCGCCCCAATTCTAGGTCTCTTTAGGTGCTCAGCGCCGGCGCTACCAACCGAATTTATAGGCCAAAGTATGTTTTGTACATAAACTGAGTACTATACATTCGATATTACATAAAATATAAACATATTTACAACAGTAGAATAGACTAATTGTATAACTAACTAACATTTGGACTAACTTCTATAACTATCAAATATTAACCTTTTATAAACATAGTGTTATCAAAATACTACACTGACAACGTTGCTATTATGCTAAGAAACAAAGATACTCACAGATATTGCGCTTGGCCTAACATATGAAATCAGATTACATTGGATTGTGAAACCCTTATGGAATCCTCCATTACTGCCAGGTTCTTCCTGGAATTCTACTTCCTGTGTTACACAGGAAGAAAGGTACGAAGGTCAAATGACCTCTCACAGGAAGAAAGGAACAAAGGTCAAATGACCTCACACAGGAAGAAAGGAACGAAGGTTAAATGACCTCTGTTTCATACAAACACACTGCTAACACATAACCACCACCAGAGGGTGCTACCTGCACACATAAAATAGTCCATCGGTCCAGAACAGCAAACATTCAAAGACCGAACGGATGAACTACAGAATTTGTTCATCCCAGTTTGGCATAAAAATAAAACAAAAAAGGTGACCCAACCGTGGCTAACAAGGGAAATTAGGGATAGCATAAGGTTCAGGGAGAGGGCATATAAATTGGCCAGAAAAAGCAATAATCCTGAGGATTGGGAGCAGTTTAGGATTCAACAAAGGAGGACAAAGGGATTAATTAAGAAAGGGAACATAGAATATGAGAGTAAGCTTGTAGGGAACATAAAAACTGACTGTAAAAGCTTTTATAGATATGTGAAGAGAAAAAGATTGGTGAAGTCAAGCGTAGGTCCCTTGCAGTCAGAATCGGGGGAATTTATAATGGGGAACAAAGAAATGGCAGACCAACTAAATACATATTTTGGTTCTGTCTTCACAAAGGAGGACACAAATAACCTCCCAGAGATGCCGGGGAACATAGGGTCTGATGAAAGGGAGGAACTGAAAGAAATCAGTATTTGTAGGGAAATGGTGTTAGGAAAATTGATGGGACTGAAGGCCGATAAATCCCCAGGGCCTGATAATCTACATCCCAGGGTACTTAAGGAAGTGGCCCTAGAAATAGTAGATGCATTGCTGGTCATCTTCCAGAACTCGATAGACTCTGGAATGGTACCCATGGATTGGCGGGTAGCTAATGTTACCCCACTATTAAAAAAGGTGGTAGAGAAAAGGCGGGGAATTATAGACTGGTAAGCTTGACATCGGTAGTGGGGAAAATGCTAGAGTCCATTATAAAAGATGTAATAGCAGAGCACTTGGAAAGCAGTGACTGGATCGGACAAAGTCAACATGGATTTACAAAAGGTAAATCATGCTTGACTAATCTACTGGAATTTTTTGAGGATGTAACTGGTAAAATAGATAAGGGAGAACCAGTGGATGTGGTGTATTTGGACTTTCAGAAGGCTTTCGATAAGGTCCCGCATAAGAGATTAGCGTGCAAAATTAAGGCACATGGGATTGGGGGCAAGGTATTGACTTGAATAGAGAACTGGTTGGCGGACAGAAAGCAAAGAGTTAGAATAAACGGGTCGTTTTCCGAGTGGCAGGCAGTGACTAGTGGGGTACTGCAAGGATCGGTCCTAGGACCCCAGCTGTTCACAATATATATTAATGATCTGGACGAGGGAATTTGATGTAATATCTCCAAATTTGCAGATGACACAAAGTTGGGTGGGAGGGTATGCTGTGAGGAGGATGTCATGAAACTCCAGCACGATTTGGACAGGTTGGGTGATTGGGCAGAAACATGGCAAATGCACTATAATGTGGATAAATGTGAGGTTATCCACTTTGGTGGCAAAAACAGGAAGGCAGATTATTATTTGAATGGCAATAGATTGGGAGAAGGGGAAGGGCATAGAGACCTGGGTGTTCTTGTACACCAGTCGCTGAAGGTAAGCATGCAGGTGCAGCAGGCGGTTAAGAAGGCAAATGGTATGTTGGCCTTCATAGCAAGAGGGTTCAAGTACAAGAACAAGGATGTCTTGCTGCAATTGTACAGGGCCTTGGTGAGACCACACCTTGAGTATTGTGTGCAGTTTTGGTCGCCTTACCTGAGGAAGGACGTTCTTGCCATGGAAGGAGTGCAGCGAAGATTCACCAGGCTGATACCTGGGATGGCAGGAATGACGTATGAGGAGAGATTGTGTCGATTGGGCTTATACTCACTGGAGTTTAGAAGGTTGAGAGGGGATCTCATCGAAACCTATAAAATTCTGTCAGGCCTGGACAGACTAGATGCAGGAAGGATGTTTCTGATGGCGGGGGAGTCCAGAACCAGGGGTCATATGCTAAGGATAAGGGGTAAGCCATTTAGGACGGAAATAAGGAGGAATTTCTTCACCCAGAGAGTGGTGAACCTGTGGAATTCTCTGCCACAGAGGGCGGTGGAGGCCAGTTCATTAAGTATATTCAAGAAAGAGTTGGATATATTTCTTAAGGCTAAAGGGATCAAGGGATATGGGGAGAAGGCAGGGACAGGGTACTGAATTTGGAGGATCAGCCATGATCTCATTGAATGGCGGAGCAGGCTCGAAGGGCCGAATGGCCTACTCCTGCTCCTATCTTCTATGTTTCTATGTTTCTATGTTTCTATAAGCATTCCCTGAGAGGGGCCTAGAAGCGACTTCTGATAAGCCTCTGACGGACGGCCCTTGCTGTTTGTGTCTCCCTCCCCTCTTGGTCCTCCTCCTCCTCCTCCTCCTCCTCCTCCTCCTCCTCTGCTGGTGCTTCAATGTCTGGTGGCATTGGCTGGGTCCTCAGGATGGCGAGGTTATGTAGCATGCAACACACAACCACGAAGTGGGAGACTCGCTCAGGTGAGGACTGAAGCGCACCTCCGGAATGGTCCAGACAACGGAACCGTTGCTTCAGCACGCCGATTGTGTGCTCAATAATGTTCCTGGTCGCTTGATGGCTCGCATTGTAGCGTTCTTCAGCAGGGGTGCTGGGCGAACGGAGCGGGGTCATCAGCCACGGGCACAGAGCATAGCCCTTGTCCCCGAGAAGCCAGCCTCCTGGGTGAGCCGGGGCCTCGAAAAGGTCTGCCACAGAGGTCTGGTGCAAGATGAAGGCGTCGTGGCTGCTACCTGGAAACTGGGCATTCACAGTGAGGATCAGCTGTCGGTGGTCACAGACCAGCTGTACATTCAATGAATGGAACCCCTTGCGGTTGCGGAACTCCTCCGCATTCTCAACAGGCACCCGCAAAGCCACATGCGTGCAGTCAATGGCGCCCTGCACCATGGGGAAGTCCGCTATTCTTGCGAAGCCCTCTGCGCGCTCCCTCTCCTTGTCCGGGGTTATTGGGAAGGAGATGTATTGCCGCCTCCTTTTAAAGAGGGCATCAGTCACTTGTCGGATGCAGCAATGCACCGCGAACTGCGAGATGTTGGCTATGTCCCCAGTTGCGGCCTGAAAGGAGCCGCTTGCATAGAAGTTAAGAGCAACAGTGATCTTCACAGCCACTGACAGAGATGTCCTGCACCTTAGCTGAGGCTGCAGATCTGGCTGAAGCAGGTGGCACAGCTCAGTCACCACCTCCCTACTAAAGCGCAGCCTTCGGAAACACTGCTCCTCCGACATGTTCAAATATGAAAATTGCTGTCGGAAAACCCTGGCAGCATAAAGTCTCGTGTGGCGACGTCTGTTGGCCCTCCTCCGTCTGGCCATGCCTGCCCCTCTATCCCTGCGTCTCTGTGCCCTGTCAAGATGGTTCAGAAGCAGGATGTTCCCATCCAATGCAGCCCCCATATTAAGTGTGCACAGAAAGTTTTGCCGTTTCAGATGCTCACCAACAGAAAGGTAATGGTCAGAAGACTGAAGTTCTTCTGCCAGCGTTGGCTCAATGTTGAAATGCCTCGCCGTCTGCAGCTGAGCAACTCTCTGCATCTCTCTAAGAAGTTGTGGTCCAAAAATGGCTGCCGCTTTTAAACCACACCAGTCCCCTTTAAAGAACGCCCCCCCAGCCCGACAGCGACTGGGAAACGTTCCAGGTAAGCTGTCCTTATTAGCACCAGGCGGAACGGAGGGGGGCGCCACTGAATTTGTGGCCCGGGGCACCCCAAAGGCATTGCACACTGAAATGACGTCATGATCTGCATGCGCCGGCGAGCGGGCGCTACGGTTTAGCGTCGGCGCAAAATGTCCGCTCAATATGGGGAGAGGTGCAGGGTTCGCTGCGCCTGGGCGCTAGTTGGTTAGCGCCCCACTTGTCGGCCTCTTTAGGCGCTAACAGGCGGCGCAAACAACCAAATTTTTCCCCTAAGTCTTTAGAGTGTGTCTTCAACCCATGACCTTCTGACTCAGAGGTAAGAGGGCTACCACTGAGCCAAGGCTAACTCTTAGAAGTCAGCAATGTTCCCAATAATTTTTCTTTGTACTGGGCAGTCTACAAACTCCTCTGAGCACTACTTTTTTGTCCATGGGCAGTTTATATTTATATCACAGCTATCAACTGGCGAAGTTGTGAGGGGCCTATTTATTTCAATGCGCGGTACATTTTAGATTGCTGCGCGTTTGTGCGCACCTTCGAGGGAACATTGGAAGTCAGCGCACCTGATCTGCAGCACACACAATATTCCATCCATGTAAATGGACGGAAGATCATGCAGGCCGCAAACTGGACGCACCGACCTCTGTATCCGAATGGATGCTTCGGTCACAGGTAGCTGTTTGCTGAGAGGGCTGAATTGTATAATTTCCACACTAATTTTTGCCTCAACTTGGATTCATTCCCTACTCTTTGTCATGCAACCTATGGCCGGGAATTTTCTCAGAGCTGCTCCCACTTCACTACTATAACTCCGCTTACGTGTGTAAAAAATGGCCTTACCCCTGCACATCTGGCGAAGTTCAGCACGGGATCAACTCTGAGGAAAATCCGAGCCATTATCTAGCATGGAAACCATGCTGAACGTTATAGTTTAAAACACGTACACACTTCCCCCCCCCCCGCCCCCCCGCATTACCATCTCATCTCTCTAATCTTTAACAGGCCCCATTTTATACATATTCTTTTCATTCTCATTGATATCCTTTGACATTTGTGTTTTCCATTTGTTTGCTTTTCATCTAGATTATCTTTCTAGAAGTTTTAATTTAACTAAATATTGTCCAACTTCCCACCATCATTAAAGACATATTTTACACTTCCTTATTTAGCAACCTAGGTCTAGGATTTGACATTAAGGGGGCAATTTTAACTTCAACCGCCTGTCGGGAAACTGATGGGATCGGGTTTCACACCCTGCCCCAATTAATCTCCATCGAAGTTCCACCTGATCCCATGGATTCCCTGCCCAACGAGTTAGGTTAAAATTACCCCCTTAAACTTCTACTTCAATATAATATACAGTTAATTTAATTGCCCTTCTTATATTGTTAGATGCCTTTGCCCCTCAAATAATTTCCCCATGTCTCTATCTTATTTCTGGTTTAGGATATTGTTTTCCTGTAACCCCCCAGGGGTGTTCATTTCATTGTCTATGGTTTCTAATCCGCCCTCCCCCAACGTACTAAAGTGTTAATGCTCAAGTATTCCCTTCTCTAATCTTCCCATCTAACCACTTGCAGCTCACCATTAAACACTAATTCAAATATCCTTCCCAGGTTTCTGTTGCTCTGCTAAGAACCAGTCCTAAATTAGCTTCAGGGACTTGCCTCCTCCTTTTTGAATGATGCCTTTCTCCATTTATTTCATATAAGTATAATTAACGCTTTAGATAATTATAACTCTCCTGTACTCAGTGTGAATTATCTCTATCTGTTCAAATAATTCTCTACCACCCTATAGCTTCAACCTTCCTCCTGCCTCAGCAGTCTATAGCAATTCACGGTTATTCATTTTATTCCTTTTCCTATCAGATTTTGTATATCTCAAACTAAGATTCCTTTTCTGATGATTTTTGAGACATCCCTCGCAACCAAGTTATCTCTTCCTCAGCTTCTTCTGTTTTTTTTAAATACTATACACCTGGGGCGCGATTTTCCCATTGAAGGCGGGTTTCGGTTTGGGTGGGTTCCAAACCCGCCTCCACTGTGAGGTGGGAAAAATTTGCGATTTTCCCCTAATTGGCCAGTTAATTTCAGAGGTGTAGGTTTCCCTGGCCCAATTAGTGTTTTGGGACTGAAACTCGCCTCTGCTGACGTCACTTATCCAGTTTCATTTAAGGGCTGCTTGCTGCCTTGGCTCATTCCACTGGTTTTTGGTCGATGGTGCACCACCTCCAAACTTTTATCTCCTTGAAGAATGGCCAGCTCCAAGGCAAGGGCAACCCTGAGGCTCTCGGATGAGGCGCTGGGTATGCTGGTTGAGAGGGCGAGAGCTAGCAGGGAGGTGCTCTTCCCCTCATCTGGGAGAAAGAGGCCTCCCAAAGAAAACAAGGCTGTGTGGGTCCAGCTGGCAAGGGATATAACCTCCAGATCTGTGTGCAGATTGGGTGATTGTTTCTGTTTATTGATGAAATGCCATTCCTGTGTGAATGTATTAAAATTAGATGACGGCAAACTGTTGGCATGATGGCATCTATTATTTCGCTTAGCCAGCTCCACATTGCGGGCTCTGCGACACTTGCGTAATCAAGTTGGTGGTCAGAGTGAAAGGAGGCCAAAGAGTCATGTCCATTGTCTATCATGTGTTAAGAAGGAGCCAAGCACATGTGCCACAATGGGCAACCTATGCAAATCTGGCCAGGATGAATGCATCCCTTGCATCACAGGCAGCCATTTGCTCGCGTGCTGCCGCTGCTGCTGATCGATACGCCACCGCTCCGACCTCCTCCTCCTCCTCCTCCTCATCTGAGGAGGCTATGAACTGAGCCACTTGCTCATCAGGAAGCTGCAAGCCACGATGCTGTGCCATGTTGTGCAGTGCACAGCAGACCATGACCATTCTGGAGACCCTGGTTACTGAATACTGCAGGGCTCCACCTGATCTGTCAAGGCAGCGGAATCGCATCTTCAGCAAGCCAATGGTTTGCTCGATGATGGACCTGGTCAAAATGTGGCTGGTGTTGTAGCGCTCCTCAGCCTCATTAGCTGGCCTCCTGATTGGCGTCATTAGCCACTTCTTCAGGGGGTAGCCCTTGTCATCAAGGAGCCATCCGTTAAGTTGGTTTGGCGGATTGAAGAGCGGAGGAACACTAGACTGCCGCAAGATGAACGTGTTATGGCAACTACCACAGAACTTGGCGCAAACATGCAAAATCTCCTTCTTGTGGTTACACACCAGCTGTACATTGAGGGAGTGGAAGCCCTTGCAGTTGACAAAGATAGCTGGGTTGTGATGGGGTGCCCTAAGGGCCACATGTGTGCAGTCTATGATGCCATGCACCATTGGCAAGCCTGCCATATTTGCAAAGCCAACTGAACGTGCGGTTACACTTGCTTGATCCCTTGAGAAGTGGATGTAATTGTGGGCCTTTGCAAAAAGGGCATCGGTAACCTGCATGATGCAACTGTGGGTGGCCGACTGGGAGATGCCGCTGATGTCTGCTGATGATCCCTGAAAGGAGCCTGAGGCAAAAAAGTGAGTGCAGTGGTGACTTTGACAGCCACTGGTAAGGGGTGTCCACCCGCTCCTCTGGGCTCCAGGTGTTGGTGCAGCAGTGCGCAGATATCTCCGACAACCTGTCACGAATGTCTCAGCCTCCTTTGGCACTGCTGCTCACTCGTGTTGAGGTAGCTCGTCCTCTGTCTGTAAACCCCGAGAGGGGGGTATCTTCTGCGGTGACGTGTGTGATAATAACAATAACTTCCGGGAAGTTATGTCATCACTTCCTGTGAACTGTGAACTATGAACTATGAACTGTGTACATACCTCACTTCCTGTCAAATGTCACTTCCTGTTGGACTGGTATAAATACTGGACTGTTCAGTATTGTAAGAGGCTTCTACCAGAGGCATGGTAAAGACCTCTCTTGTATATAGTGTGTTTATAAGTTACTTAAAGCTTACCTTAAAGTTACTTGATGTGTAAGACTCCTTTTTCTTACATCAATTTAAGTAACTTAAATTTACACTCACAAATACTAGACCTTCGGACAAACTCGGAGTTAAGGATCCAGGGAACCACCCATCATGGAGAGAATCCTTGGACCTATTCGTCTGGACTTGGACCCAAATACACCAGCAGCTGGCAGGGTATGGAAGCATTGGTACCGTACTTTTGAGAATTTTCTGGATGAATGTGAAGCGGATGTTCCTACTAGATTGAGGATACTTATCAACTATATGACCCCACTTTAGCAGCCTCTTGGCAATCTAGGAAGGAATGCTTCTTCTGTGGAGATGCTTTTCACCCTAGGAAAACCTGCCCTGCTCGCAATGCAATCTGCAGTTATTGCAAAAAAAAAGGACACTTTGCTAAAGTTTGCCTATCAAGGGCCTCTACGAGGGCCAATCCAGCTAAGGCCTACCGAACTGCCCCAATTAGGGCCTATCAAGATGCTCCAGCTAGGACCTATCAAGCTTCCTCTCGAGCTCTCTCCCGAAGAAGCACACCGAGAGTTTTAGCCACTCTCTGTGCAACGACACCAATTACAGCTGCTTGCCCACAGAACCTGTCTCATGCAGCTACAAAAGTTTCAATTAAAGGGCATACCTTAGATGCCTTAATTGACTCAGGAAGTACTGATAGTTTCATTAAGGAACAGATTGTTGCAAAATTGAAACTACATGTCTTCCCATCGGACCAGGCAATTGCGATGGCTCAGTCATCACTGAATACCAGAATCTTCGGCTTTTGTATTGTTGATATGACACTTAATGGTCGCATGTATCCCTCCACCCGACTTTCGGTCCTCAAGGACTTATATAGTGATCTCCTCTCAGGGCTGGATTTCCAGAAACAGCATAAGAAACTCACTATTGAGTTCAGCGGATCCAAACCTGGTCTTACTATTTCTAATATACCGTCTAAATTACCGTTTTGTGCATTATCAGCAGCTTCACTGGATGAACCCTCATTATTTGCCAGTATTCCGCCTCGATGCAAACCAATAATAACGAAATCGCGGCGCTTTAATCAGGAAGACCAATCTTTTATTGAGGCTGAAATCTCTCGACTTCTAGCAGAGGATATCATCGAACCATGTTCATCGCCCTGGCGGGCTCAAGTCGTCATTGTCAAGAACCCTCTAAAACCTCACAAACAATGGCTATGCATTGATTATTCGCAAACCATCAATCAATATACCGACTTGGACGCCTACCCATTGCCACGCATTGATGATATGGTTAATAAACTGGCCGAATACAAAGTGTTCTCAACTTACGACTTAAAAAGTGCCTATCATCAGGTACCCTTGAAGGTCTCAGATAAGCAGTACACGGCCTTTGAGGCTAATGGACGGCTGTACCAATTTTGTCGCCTCCCATTCGGGGTTACTAATGGAGTGGCTGTCTTCCAACGGGCAATGGATGGCCTGGTTAAACAGGAAAACCTAAGGGACACTTTTCCCTATCTTGATAACATTACCATTGCAGGTCACGATCAACAGGAACACGACGCCAGCCTCCAAAAATTTCGGGATGCCCTCCATCGCCGTAATTTAACCCTGCATGAATCCAAATCTGTTGAGTCGCAACCGACCATCAACATCCTTGGCTACTGCGTAGGCAATGGTATCATTAAGCCAGACCCAGAAAGACTTCGCCCGCTCCAAGAGCTCCCGTCACCTAAGAATCCGGCTTCTTTACGTCGGGCTCTCGGTCTGTTTGCATACTACGCTAAATGGATTCCTCATTTTTCGGACAAAATCCAACCCTTGCTGCATGTTAGATCATTTCCACTGGGAACAGCGGCTGTTGCAGCCTTTAACCTTCTCAAAAAACAGTTGGAGAAAGCGGCTCTTCACTCCATCGATGAGAATCTCCCTTTCGTGGTTGAATGTGATGCCTCGGAGGTGGCGATCTCGGCTACTCTGAATCAGGAAGGTCGTCCTGTAGCATTTATGTCCAGGACCTTACAAGGTGCCGAGCTACATTATCCTCCGGTTGAGAAGGAAGCCACAGCCATCATAGAGGCAGTACGGAAGTGGAACCATTTTCTAGCTCGCCAGCACTTTACATTAATCACGGACCAATGATCAGTCGCCTTCATGCTCGATAATCGAAAACGAACTAAAATTAAGAATAATAAAATACAACTTTGGAGGATGGAACTGGCCTCTTTTGGTTATACCATTCTCTATCGGCCTGGCAAGGAGAATATGGCCCCGGACACCCTCACACGGGCATTCTGCTCCACTATGTCGTCCTCTACTCTCATGGATGTCCACAATGGATTGTGTCATCCTGGCGTTACGCGCATGCTACATTTCGTACGATCACGGAATCTCCCTTTTTCCACTGGAGATGTAAAGAAAATATGCTCAGAATGCCGGCTTTGTGCGGAATTAAAACCTCAGTTCTTCCGCCCCTCAGATGGTATACTCATACGTGCAACCCAACCGATGCAACGACTTAGCATCGATTTTAAGGGCCCAGTGCCCTCTTCAACTCGGAACACATATTTGCTCACCATGATCGACGAATATTCACGTTTTCCGTTTGCCTTCCCCTGCTCCAATATGCTGGCGTCCACAGTAATCTGCTGCCTTGAGCAGGTATTTTCTCTCTGTGGCATGCCGGCTTATATTCACGGGGTCCATCCTTTATGTCAAGGGAACTCAAAGACTACCTCTCAGAACGGGGAATTGCTACAAGCAAAACAACACCATACCATCCCATCGGAAATGGGCAGGTAGAGAGGTATAACGGTATCATCTGGAATTCCGTACGTCTCGCTTTAAGATCTCGGGGCCTACCAGACCAGCAATGGGAAACAGTGCTTCCGGATGCATTGCACTCTATATGGTCCCTGCTTTCTACAGCCACAAATACTACACCTCATGAGCGGTTCTTTGGATTCCAGCGTTGCTCATCTCATGGGACATCACTCCCGTCATGGCTAACTACTCCTGGACCTGTATTACTCCGAAGATACGTTCGGACGTGTAAAAATGACCCTCTCGTAGACGAGGTCGAACTAACCGATGCCAACCCCACCTATGCAAACATACGATATTCCGACGGCCGAGAATCTACCGTATCATTACGGGATCTGGCTCCCTGCCCACCAGGGCCTAGTGGGACATCGGGTGATGGCATTTCACCAGGAAACTCTTGGGACCTATCGGGTACCCCTCTCCAGGATCCTGATCGGACACCAACTAGTTTGGTGCCGGTAGAACCCCGTACTCAAAGTTGCGACCCTCCCAGTACCGCGCATGAAAGTACTGATCCGCCACAGGCCAGCTCTGCACCTCCCTCTGAACAGAGGCAGTCCAACTTTGAACCTATTGGGGCTCGTACACGGAGCCATGATCTCCCCGACCCTTCACAGGGTAATCCAGGCCACACAGACTCTGACCAATGGCCAACCGCATGTAAGCGGACCAGCGACCCTCTACGACGGGAACCCAAACGGGTGCGACTCTTCCTCGTTCGGCGGCTGCGGAACAAAAGGTAGACCACAGCCTCCTAATCCTGCAGGAGGGAAGAATGTGATAATAATAATAACTTCCGGGAAGTTATGTCATCACTTCCTGTGAACTGTGAACTATGAACTATGAACTGTGTACATACCTCACTTCCTGTCATATGTCACTTCCTGTTGCACTGGTATAAATACTGGACTGTTCAGTATTGTAAGAGGCTTCTACCAGAGGCATGGTAAAGGCCTCTCTTGTATATAGTGTGTTTATAAGTTACTTAAAGCTTACTTTAAAGTTACTTGATGTGTTAGAATCCTTTTTCTTACATCAACGTGCTTCCATGCGCTGGCACCTTCTGGCCTGTGCAGCATCAGATGGGTGAGCAGGAGGTTGGCGCTCCTGCTGCTGTTGCTGCTGAGCTGCCTGGTTCTGCTGCTGCCTTGGCTGCTTCTCATCCGAATCTGAGGACCATGGTGAAAGGAAATAAATGTTTCCCATGCTGCTGGCAGATACCTCCGTTGGGGAAGTGCTCAGTCCAAGCGGGGAGACGGTCTTCCAAGGAGGTCCCACAATTGAGAGATAGAAGCTGCAGCACATCCGACTTCGGTAGGCCTGCTAAAAGTGCTGAAAGACCTGTGGAACAAAAGTTCTGCCACCTGCAACTGCTCCCTGATGAAAGCTCTGTTTTAATGGTGGAGCTGCAGCTGTAAGGAGGCTACCCACTTGTCAACCCACCAGGATTAGCTGGCATGGTTTAGGGGAGTCGTGCAACACGCGCAAAATGTGGCAAAATAACAAAGGCCTGTCAAAATAGGATTATAAAGGCCCTTAACTACTATTTAAGGGTCTTAACTACCTCTCCCGACTGATGGAGGCGGGAACGAATCACACCCATCAAACCTGGCAAAATTGCGCGGAGGCGGGTTGGAGGCGGGTTCCGAACCCGCCCTCACTTTTTGCGATTTTGCCAACTGTCCTGCCTCCAAACCCGCCTCCTCGGGGCTGGGAAAATCACCCCCCTGGTTATTTGAAATTTGTCCTCCATTTTCAAATCAGTCCTCCCACTGGGCCATATTTTGATGCCACACTCAGTCTTCCAGCTCCAGTACCATGTACGCTATTGCTCCTTTTAGATTTGCGTAAAATTACTTTAATCAGTATTATACTGATCTCTATCCGTTTATCTCCTCTATTCACAGATCTAGTTGCTATGTTATCCAATTTAGCCCTTTTCATCTTTCTCCTTCCAGTTAAAATATTTGCAGATTTCTTTTCATATTTATCGAGGTCTGCCGCATTGACTTTGGAAGTAGTCCATCTTTGCCAAACCAGATCAAGCCTTCTCTGAAACCCACGCCAAATTTAAATGTACTCCATTGCCTCTTCTCCACGCATTGTTCTCTAACAGGCTAAAGCCTATTAATCTACTTATCCATGGCATAATCACTAATTGTTCTCCTGAATATATTGTTTGCACTCCTAAATACAGTGGAAAATGATTGTATCATCTTACTATCAGGAGAAACAATGATCAGATTATAATAGAGGATCACTGGTGCATATCATTGATTTTATATGTATCATACAGGCCTTATCTTGTAGTAATTATGTCATATACACCACCTTTGATCCTTTCCATATTTAATTCAACCCAGGTATACATCAGTTCTGATAGTTTCTTACCTCAGGAGAAGATAATGGAGTTGGGTCATCATCAGCATAGGTCATGGTGATCAACTTGTCTTCCAGGATATTGACCAGATAGTTGGCTATTACACGTTGTTGAACTGGGTTGCAATTAATCTCCAGGGAAAGTATCAAATGGTATTCGGATGTCTGTGACAAAAATAACAGCAGGAACTTTGGCACGGGATTAATTCAAGTTCATTGGTGCACAGTCCAAAGAGGATACATTCTACATCAGGATGTATACCACAAACTCCTGTCAACACTTCAGAATAATCCTTCCACATTTAGATACAACAGCTGTCATATATTTTATAGCTTTTTAAAAATACATTTGTGAGTCAACATCCCATGTTTTAAGAGACAAGTACAGAGGTTTAGAATCATAGAATCATAGAATGGTTACAGCACGGAAGGAGGCCATTCGGCCTGTCAAGCCCGTGCCGGCTCTCTGCAAGAGCACTTCAGCTAGTCCCACTCCCCCGCCCTTTCCCCGTAGCCCTGCAAATTGTTTTCCTTCAGGTACTTATCCAATTCCCTTTTGAAAGCCACGATTGAGTCTGCCTCTGCCACCCTCTCAGGTAGAAAAAGCCATAAAAAGGTAAGTGGGATTCTTGGTTTTATACATAGGGACATTGAATATAAAAGCAAGGAAGTCATCTTTCATTTGGACAAGACACAGCATCATAGAATGTATGAGCCTTGACAGTGACTGTCAGCAGGCTATTCAACTGGATGAAACCTCACCAAGGCAGATCCTATCCTCATCCAACAGCCACACACATACTTCTAACAAAGATTGTTAGATAGTGATCAAGAGGGAAAACCTTGGCCAGTTTTCTCCTCCCTAAACTAAGGGCAATCTGGCCAATTATAGCACCACCTGGCAGCTATCTCTTATCCTGCCAGAACACTTCACACCTAATCTCAGCTGTCTTTTGTCTTCACTGGCCTATTACCATCTCGTCTGGTTTCGAATACTTTTTATTGTCTCTTTTACTTCTTTTGTTCGATCGCAGCCCTGCCTTCGATCTATTTTATTTTCATTCCAGTTTTGAAGAAGGGTTTCGACCCGAAACGTCAACTCAAATTTATCTCCACGGATGTTGCCTGACCTGCTGAGTTTTTCCAGCATTTTCTGTTGTTATTATAGCACCACAACATCTGGCCTAGCTGAGAGTTAACTCGGGACAGAAAGGGTTTCAAACCTGGAACTTTGCTGATCTCTACACTCTAAATAAACTTATTGTGCCATCGTGGAACCCCTAAGTACGGCAATTCTTAAACTCACCTTTGATTATTTTTATCCCCTAGAAATCCGATGGCTGTCCTGCATATCCAGGTTACAAATTACATTGGTTTGCTGCACTGAGCCAGAACTCCCCAACTTCAGCAATGAGTTGCACTAACTTTATTGTAGTGTACCTATTTATAACACTTTTAGACTTTCCAGTGAGGGATCAAACTTGCAGGTTATAAAACTAAATAGTGCCCACCTCAAATGCATGCATATTAATAACTTCAATAACCTCCTTGACCAGAATCTTAGAAGTCAAGGCGTAGCTATGATAAACTCTGGGCTCATTTTCAGGTCCATCCCAGCAATCCAGTTCCAAACAGCGGCAGCCTTTTCTCAAAGCCCTTTCAAACCAAGGGAACAAAATAATGTTACAATGGATTCAACTGAATTATCAGTTTTGTTACTCCACGTGCAATTTTGCCCTGACCCCGATTCCCAGGCAACTTGTGATAAAATGATGGATACACAAAGGATCGTAATACTTACCTGGCCAATTTATAACACCATCACCTCCAAGTTCCCCTCCAAGTCACACAGCATCCTGACTTGGAAGTATATCGCCGTTCCTTCAACATCGCTGGGTCAAAATCCTGGAACTCCCTCCCTAACAGCACTGTGGGAGTACCTTCAGCACACGGACTGCAACGGTTCAAGAAGGCGGCTCACCACCACCTTCTCAAGGGTAATTAGGGATGGGCAATAAAGGCTGGCCTTGCCAGTGACGCCCAGATCCCAGGAACGAATATAAAAAAATATATATATATGTATAAATCAGCACCTTGGGACGTGTAATCTAAATCATTCCCTCACCCTTCCTGTAATGATCAATAACATGTCATTCTAGAGTGGTACACTAGATGGAGCTGTAGAGCTGTATTGCTGTGTATATAGTTGTATGTGTTTAAGACTACACTACCCACGATGCACTAGGCTACCCACAAGGCAGCAGTCAAGATGGAGGCCTCTACAGATACTGTACCTAGTCCACATGTGCTCAATAAAGTGTCTAGCAAAAGCTAGCTGTTCTTAATAAAAACAACTAGTTATTAATGAACATAACATGGTACCAGGATTGGTGAAGATCTGCTCAAAATTGTGAAATGCGACATGGAGAATTTGAAGCCACCGGAGTTTTTGAATCTCACGGGAAATGTCGACTACAATTGGCGGACTTTCAAACAACAATTTGAACTCTACATTGCTGCCATCGGGTTCGGTACGAATGATCTAAGAATATGCATGGATCCAAAGGACTTAGTTGTATGTGTTTAAGACTACACTACCCACGATGCACTAGGCTACCCAGAAGGCAGTAGTCAAGATGGCTGCCTGCACACAGAAGCACACATGCTGAATCTCTACAGATGCTGTACCTAGAGAACGTGTACTGAATAAATGTCTAGCTAGAAGCAAGCTGTTCATAATGCAAACGACTAGTTATTAATGAACATAACACTTCCTATGTTCAAAATATCCACTCTTGACAGGATGGCAGGGGTGCCACGTCGCTGCTAATTAACATTGTTAGTCATTCTACTATCAGTAGCGTCAATTAGAGCATACAAGGTTTAAAGTTACAGTCACTGAGGACAGTGGGTTAACACTTCCTTTAAAATGGCAAACCGAGGAATGTCATATGATTGTGTCCATCTGCTAATATCATGAACAGTAATTCCGGTTTTCTTTTGAGCAGCAGAATTATAGAATGATTTTAGCAGACACATTATGGCCTTTGTATCTGACATATAAAGGATAATGCTGCAGAATTTGAGTATGTAAGTACTGCAGATCAATGCAGTCAATGCAGCTTTTTGACAGGGCGATGTCTGCCATCCTCCTGGTGATCCTTTCTTCATAAAATGAGTCTGCTACAGAGATGAAAGTTTGGTTTAACACTCTATTCCATCTGAACTCGAGCAATTGTCAGATATAAACTGTAAAGCTATACTTGTTTTAGAATGGTTGGAGAGGCAGTGAACATGAATTTGCTTTCTAAGCTGCCCACTTTTCCCTATTTTTTTTCCAGGAAGAACAGTAACTTCTGCCATTTTAGATACATT
This sequence comes from Somniosus microcephalus, assembly GCF_052327205.1. Taxonomy (NCBI): domain Eukaryota; kingdom Metazoa; phylum Chordata; class Chondrichthyes; order Squaliformes; family Somniosidae; genus Somniosus; species Somniosus microcephalus. Next base: position 123,926,872 of record NC_140996.1, read on the forward strand.
CTGATTTTTGATCTAAGGATTTGACTCTGTCTCAATGGTTCACGTTGTGAGCTCCACGTGTGCTCAAAGGAAAAACTACCAGAGCAAAAGCATTGTAAAGGTTACAGCTCCGGCAGTGATTTCAGCTTGATCAATCTACCTCTACCCCTCCCAGGCGTGTATTTTTGGGGGAGAAATAACGTTTTCTTTTCAAAATAAAAAATATATAACGAAAGGAACTGTATTAGTCCCACTCCCCTGCTTTTTCCTTATCGTGTTGCGGGGAACGAGCAGGGGAAGGGGACGAATTGAATAGCTCTTTCAAAGAATGTAAGGATTACATTCTCCCCCAGCGATCTTGCACATCGCGTCAGGATCACTCTGAAGGCAGAAGTGCAATCATATGAAGGGAAATCTAGCTCAGGTTGCTATGAAATCTGGATGCACATAAACCTAAAGCAAAGCCATTAAGCCATAGCAATAAAGCAATGCTAAATACGCGTTGAGCTGGCTCTTCCTTATGCTTAAATCTCTAGGGCTATAAACTCTTGCTGCTACATTATGCCAGTAAAGTGTTCTGCACCAGCTGTCAACTGTGTACAAATTATCATGAGAAGTCTTTTCAGTGCACCCTTAATAGAATGAATACGAATGTAGTTGTGTGTCCCCGGTCCTCTTTACAATTTGCATACTCCCTTTTGTTACCCATAGCAACCAGGTAACGCAATAATTGCATTGTGTTTTTCAGCAGTCCCGGATATGATGCAGTCTGCCTGTGCAAATACTGCAACGTAATGAGACGGATCAAGGCTCCCAGGATAGACAAATCACACAGCAGCCTCAACTAGCTCCAGCCACCAGGCTCACCCCCCTTCATCTAAATTCTGCCAAAATGTTGGAAAAAGTCGCATTATATATTAAAGCTTTCGACACGCCTGGTAATGGAATCACAGACATACCAGCCTAGGTTTTCTTATCTTATCACCGACTCAATAAAATGAACGAGCTACTGTTTGTATTATGATTGGAAAACCTAGGCACAATTCTCATTCATTGTACACGAACAAGACTAGAGCGACTGATCAATGAAAGTGCGGAGCGGGTGCTGGAATGTGTTGGTTAAGAGGTTGTCATTGCATTCACTGCTGTCAAAAGCACAGTGTAGGTTTAAAAGATCAGGCCATTTACTGCTGCTATTGTACAGAACCTCGTGCTATTTGTATACTTGATTTATTTCTGTAAATAAATCTAGTTAGTTCATTTGGAATCTGAGCTGAGTTCAGGTGAGGTGTGCTAATACTGTCTTCCAGCGTGGCCTGGAAGGAAACAAAGTGCAATGGGAACAGGCAGACAACATGGGCCTTGGTGTAGCTGCCCATCTGAAAAATGGCACCTCCAATAATGCTGCGCTCCCTCAGTACTGCACTGAAATGTCAGCTTAGACTGAAGTTTGGAGGACGTGCATTCCAGCAAGCTGCTAAAATATTTAGGGCTGGTGGCCGAGTGTAAGGAGGCAGGACCTAAGTCTTGATGCATATGGTGAAGGTGGAGTATTGAGGATTTGTGGGAGCATGGATGGCGAGTTTCTGAAGAACCTGGAGATAGGAGGAACAAAGGCTGACAGTGTGATGAAGGTGACAAAGAGGACAGTGGAGAAGGCTGGTTCAAGGCCCACAATGATTGAGCATAGGCTGGTGGAGATGACACTCAATACCGCAGATGGTTGTCCAGGTTGAACGTAACGCTGTAGGTGATGATACTACAAAAATGTCTACCAATAACTGATGACCTGCACCGTTGGGATCCTACAGTTTGACGTCACTTCAATTTTACTGAAAATTAACTTCACAAATGTAAAGGACGCATCTGATTTAGATAGCGCTTTACTTCTATTTCAGATAGTAAAATAACGACATATGTGTGCACTACTATTCTGGCAGAAAAAATTGATATATTTTAAGGTTTGAAGTTTAATGAATGGTCGCAATACACTGAAGCACAATATGGGGGAGGTTTTGCAAGCTAGAACTTGGAAAATTAATTTGAATGGATGGAACATCATGGAGGCTGTGAACCTGGGGTGCTAACCACTGCGCCCAATTCCCACCATGCGAAGCTGTGTGCCAGGAGTGCCACCTCATAAAATGTGCCCCTATGTCTGTTACACAAATTGGAAAAAGTGGCAGTGTGTGAAAGAATCATTTGTATTGCTTCAAGATGAATTATAATGCATCGGGCATTTTAAAACAATTTATATTGGAAGCCCATCCCAGCTTTAAAAAATAAAAATATATTAAACATATTGGGGTAGAAATTAATCCTGGGCAGTAGCGCTAAACAGGTGATATCGCAATGACCTGTAATACGCCCTGCTTGATATTCAGTTCTATTCAAGTCAATGGAATTGAATATCGGGTGGGGAGTGTAATGGCTGGCCAGTTTCTACCATATTGATTTAACTATATTGGCAAACTTAATTAGTGGCAAAAGGAGTTGGAAATATTCATGGTTGGCAAATTTACTATATTAGATTCATTGTTTAATAATTAGCTGTACAGCGCAGGAATATAAAGAAAGACATGCATTTATATAGAGCCTTTCACGATCTCAGGACATCCCAAAGCGCTTTGTAGCCAATTAAGTACTTTTGAAGTGTAGTCACTGTTGTAATGGAGGAGACGCAGCAGCCAATTTGCGCTCAGCAAGGTCCGACAAACAGCAACGTTGTAGTGACCAGATAATCTGTTTTTGTGGTGTTGGTTAAGGGATAAATATTGGTCAGGACACCGGGGACAACTCCCCTGCTTGTCTTCAAAATAATGCCATGAGATATTTTATATCCACTTGCGAGGGCAGACGGGGCCCTCAGTTTAATACCTCATCCAAAAGACGGCACCTCCGACAATGTAGCACTCCCTCAGCACTGTCCTAGAGTGTCAGTTAGGATTATGTGCTCAAGTCTCTGGAGTGGGATAGACTTTACAAATTAATGGTCACAGCAAAGGAAATCATGCAATGGGAGTGCATATTGGGAACTTGGGTGTCAAGGTCAATACACCCTGCATGATTTCCCATCCATTATTCATGCATTGTATGAGGTGTTGCTCTCCATAGCCAAATTCCAGGTGCGTGTTCCTGCCACAAAGCTCCATGCTGGGAATGTTAATTGATAAAAACCGACCCCTGTATATTCAGCTACCAATTCTTCAGTAAGTCGAATGATCCGTGAATAGCTTACACTAAGATTATCTTTATCAATTAAAAAGTCTCTCTCCCAAAGCCACAGTGCACAATTAAAGTCTTACAAAGCTGCTCATAATAAAGAGATATATCCCTACTAATTAAATGCAGTATCAAGAAGAACTACTCAATCCACCTAAACTAATTCAAAAAAACTAATGAAATAATATCATAAAATGTTATAACCCATCATTCAAAAGGAGTCCTTCAACTTCCATAGTCCATAAAAAGTCTCTTTTTTCAGACCGGGTGCTCTAATCCTATTTGGCTTCTCAAACAACACCAATGAAGAGCATCGCATCTACCTGCTTGGTCATTCTGTTCTAATCGTCATAGAAAGAATCATAGAAAGTTACAGCATGGAAGGAGGCCATTTCGGCCGATTGTGTCCGCGGCGGCCAACAAAGAGCTATCCACCCTAATCCCACTTCCCAGCTCTTTGTCCATAGCCCTGCAGGTTAGAGCATCCCAAGTGCACATCCTAGTACTTTTTAAATGTGGTTAGGGTTCCTGCCTCTACCACCCTTTCAGGCAGTGAGTTCCAGACCCCCACAACCCTCTGGGTGAAGAAATTTCCCCTCAAATCCCCTCTAAACCTTCCACCAATTACTTTAAATCTGTGCCCCCTGGCTTTTGACCCCTCTGCTAAGGGAAATAGGTCCTTTCTATCCACTTTATCTATGCCCCTCATAATTTTATACACCTCAATAAGGTTTCCCCTCAGCCTCCTCTGTTCCAAGGAAAACAGACCCAGCCTATTCAGTCTTTCCTCATAGCTAAGATTCTCTACTCCCGGCAACATCCTTGTAAACCTCCTTTGCACCCTCTCTAGTGCAATCACATCTTTCCTGTAATGCAGTGACCAGAACTGCACGCAGTACTCTAGCTGAGGCCTAAGAAGTGTTTTTTACAGTTGAAGCATAATCCCCCCTGCGCTTGTATTCTATGCCACGGCTAATAAAGGCATGCATTCCATATGCCTGCATAACCACCTTATCTACCTGTCCTGCTACCTTCAGGGATCTGTGGACATGCACTCCAAGGTCCCTTTGTTCCTCTACACTATTCAGTGCCCTACCATTTAATGTGTAGTCCCTTTCCTTGTTAGCCGCTCACAAAACAGTCAGAGGCATAACTGACTGGGCGCACGCATGCGCCAGGTGACACCAGGCGCCACCGCCGCCACCCCCTACAGAAATGGCAACCGCGGCAGGACACCGGCAACAAGGTTGCGATACAGTAGACAGTGGTTCGGATGAGCGAACCGTGATGGAGGAAAGGATTTCTGATTATGTGTTTAGCAAGGTGAATATCACTAAGAAGTGGATCACCACTCTGTTAAGGGCTGGGCTTTCGATAGATGCAGCAGCTAAGTGGACAGAGGGAAAGGAACACAAGAAGTCCTTAGAGAAGGCAGTTTGGCTGATGTGCTTTAAAAAGCAGGTCCAGCTCTTGCACGGGCTCGTTGCAGCACAGGCAGTTGAATTAAGGGAGTCAGCCCGCTGTCGAGTTAAGGGAGTCAGCTCTGGACATCCAGGATAAGGCTCTCACAGGGGAAAAGTTATTGGTAGCTTTGCAGGCTTTAAACCAAGAGAGAGTACAGGAAACTTTGTGCTATCCGGCACTGACGGGACCGAGCTGTTGCCGTTCCCTCAAAACTGCCGGACACACCAGCATTAATGTTGAAGTATACGGAGCTTTTCATCTCCGTATCTGACAACAAACACTGTTGCTTAGCAACAGCTTCTAAACAGTCGGCCCGTACCTTGGAAGCGTCTCTGTAGCTTAGCAACAGCTTCAGAGAGACTTTCCAGAGCCTGACTGTTGAAAAAAAAGCCACGAGAACCACGAGAAGAAAAAAAACCTAACAAAACGGCTCCTGATTTTTGCCGGTGGCTCGAGCTTGCCAGACACTTAGTGTAGTGTATGTATCTGTCTACCTTTAAGAAAACCATTGTATGTAACCGTTCACCTTTAAGAGAACTATTTTAGGTGTGGCACTACTTTGTTGGCTTCTGTATACTGTAATACCGACGGTGACCACACCGGTATATAAGTGCTGTGTCAGGATTTATTTGGCAGATTCGCCCTGACCTTCGAATAGTAAAGTCCTGTTTTAAGTTACTCTGGTAGTCTGTGTATTAATTAACTAAACAACCCACAGACTTTACAGTGGCGACGAGTCCGATCGTACCCTGCGGCAACAATACTTCCGAAGCAGTTAACGAGCGTCGAGAAGAGGCAACTGCCCTCGTCATTCTGCTGGGAGAAAACTCGAGTCTGCAGAGCTGGAAAGGAGGAAGAATTCAGAGACAAAGACTTCCATCAGCAACAGGCACTGACTGTCCCTTCTGCCACGGTGAGGAGTGAGCCGATCAGCACGAGAAGCAAGCCGGCCACGGTGACTGTGAGTAAGGGAAAAGTAAAAAGAATAACCGGAGGATAACGGCGGTGCACTCGACCACGGTTGAGGGGGAAAGGAGCCGGACAGAAGTCGGGCCCAGAGGCGCTGAGACTGTGGCAGCGTGGAGCAAGGAAGCCGCGGTACAGACAGGCTGGGGACGCAACGGCGTCGTGAGACAGCTAGACCACGACCGGCGAAAAAGGCCGGGCAGCGACCGAAGCCACGAAGCGCTGCGACCGGGAGCGTAGGCGCGGGAAGATATAAAAACTCAGCCGCAGCCGGGGAGGGAAGCACCGGACTGCGAGAGGGCTGGGAGGCGCGATTGGGAGCCGAGCGAGCGAGAGAGGCAGAGCCGACCAAGGGAGACTGAGCGAGAGCCAGTCCAGCGGCTGAAACTGTTCGCCGTCAACGGAGTGTACCCAGCGCCGGTAGAGCCAAGCGAGCGGGAGAGAGACAGAGCCCGAGCAAGGGGAACTGAGCGAGAGCCAGCCCAGCGGCTGAAACTGTTCGCCGTCAACGGGGTGTACCCAGCGCCGGTTGCCCTGCCGAGAAAAGGGAAAGCACTGAAGCCGACGCGTAGGCTGTGAACCTGAAAGCCAGCGGCCGTCGCCCGTGGGGAAAGTGTACCCCTCCCGCTAGGGAAGAAACGCGGGAAGCCGCCATTAGGCGGGGAAGAAGATAGAAGCGGGAAACCGCCATTGAAGTGGGCGGGGAGAGAAGATAAGCGCGGGAAACCGCCATTTTCGCGGGAACCGCCATCTTGGAAAAAAAAGAAAAGAAAATTTAAAGAAATAATTCGTGGTGTTATCAGGAAGAGAGGAAGATGCCTAAGCGTGGTAACATCAACGATTTTAATTCCGAGGTAGAAGACTGGGCCACATATGTGGAACGCATTGAGATCTATTGTGAGGCCAATAAAATAGAAGAAGATGACAAAGCTATAACCTTGCTAAACTCGATGGGCGCGAAGACATACGGGCTCTTGAAGCATCTACTAGCACCAGCTAAACCGGCGGATCAGACTTTCGATGATATTGTGACTGTTCTGAAGGATCACTTGAACCCCACACCGTTGATGTTGGCGGAACGATTCAAATTCTATGCGAGAACGCAAAGGAAAGATGAAAGCAACGCAGAATACTTGGTCGAACTGCATAGACTAGCGAAACACTGCCAGTTTGGAGGGAATCTGACAGAGGCATTGCGAGACAAGTTCGTGTGCGGGTTGTCAAAGGAAGGAACGCAAAAGCGACTATTCGAAGAGTACGACCTTACACTTGACAGGGCTGTCCTTATTGCAGCATCGCACGAAGCCGCAGCGAAGGGAACTGCGGAAATGCAGCTAAAGGCAGCGGCACTCAGTGTGGATCAAATTACCTCGAGTACAACAAAATGCTATCGTTGTGGGAAGACAACGCACGACCAGAACCAATGCTGGTTTAAGAACCAGGAATGTAGGAAATGTGGCAAACTGGGTCACATAGCTAAGGTATGCTGGTCAGGGAAGAAGACCAACAACCAAAGGAAGCCATCACAGGAAAAGTACAACAAGGTACACAAGGTGGCTGAGAAGAGTTCAGACGAACAGAATTCGGACTCAGACCCAAACGGCCAGGAGCTGGGCAGTCTGAGAATTCACAATGTGAGTAAGGAAGCTGACCTACAAACTATCTGGGTCATGCTAAAAATAGCTGGAGTCCAAGTGAAAATGGAGTTGGACACTGGATCAGCTCTATCAGTCATAAATCGAAGGGATTACCACCGGCTATTCTCACATATACCCTTAAGAGATACCAAGTTCGTATTGCAGACATACACGGGGCATAAAGTATACCCCATGGGGAAGATAAGAGTCAAGGTGAGAGATGGGGGTAAAGAACACCCAAGAATGAACTTATACGTACTACCTGAGGGAGGACCACCACTTCTGGGACAGGAGTGGATCAAGAAAATAGACATGGAATGGCACTATCTAAAAGCCATAACGAGTGAGGACTCGGTGCAGACAATCAGCTCAGATTCTGAAACGGATGACGATAAGACCAACCCAAATATGAAAGACAAGGCTAAAATGGACTTGCCGACTAAGGTTGGAAGAACGAAGGCATGCATAAAGGCTTATGCTCCAGAGAAGAACAAAGTTTCAGAACAGAACTCCACCGAACAACGACAACATAGTTTGACAGAGAATTCTGAGTCTGTTCAGTTTACGGACATATCCATGACTGACGAACACCAAGCTCGGACTCAACTTTATTTCAAATTACGACAGCAAGTAGAACAAGTGAGTTACCATCTCGAACAAGAGATGAAAACAATGAAAAAGTTCTATGACACCGAATGGGAGAATCTGGAAAGACAACAGAAGCAGCTAGCTCAAGCAGAGAGCGACCATAGAGCCATTGTGACCAATTACCGATCACATCTCCCTTATGCTGTTCAGGAGTTAGAATATTTGCAGGAAAGAGCAAATGAAGAGGAATCTTCAGGAAGCCAGGATTTTATTCCCGTTCTTCTCTACGACTCCTTACAAGCAGAGTTTGAGAAGTTGAAGGAACAGTATGAACAGGCCCAGGCTACAATCCTGGAGGGGATTAACTCGGCAACCTCCGAAAAGCTAGTTTCAGTAGAAGCATATGAGCAACTAAAGGTTGAACATGAGCAAGAAGTCCAAAGGCTGCAGGAAATTCTTGATGAGCTCAAGGCCAAGACAGACTCATCGGTAGAAGTTCCATCCATAGATGAGAAATTAGAGGTGAAAGACATGGCAGAACATGAAAGACAAGATGTCCAAGAACTCATAAAAATATTGAAGGAAACCCAAGACAAATATGAGGCGGCAATGACCGAGGTTCAACAACTTGAAGAACAGATTCAACTGGGAATCCTTTCAGTGGAAGAAAAGGAAACTGTAAGAAACACAGAGACTGTAAGAATGGCCCCTGAACATGAGCTAGAGAGCATCAAGGCGCAACTTCTCCGAGCGCTGAAAGCCAAAGTACAAGAGGAAAAGAAGGTGAAAGCATTGGAGGAAAAGGTGGATGAAATGGAGAAGACTCTGATCCACAGTGTTCCCGTGGAAGAGTTAACGGTCAGCCAACTCCTTCATATGCTGAGGGACAAGACTGCAATGGGAACAATCTGAACACGAGCTTCAATCTTCAAAGGGAAGGAGTTCGGAGCTCTCAAAAGTTATGGAAATAGCTGAGGTTGCAACACAGATTTTACTGGGATGCCAAAAGTACGCTGAATCACGTCTATGTGAACAATAGAATGTTGAAACAGCTGCTCCAGTAGAAGGATTGAATAGCCCGATCAATCAATCCCCGATGGAAGGGGAAGTATTGAAATCACAAATGAGGTCATTAGTGAAGGATTTGCAGGAAACCCAGGAAGAGCGGGATGAATATGAACGCATGAAGAAGTCTCTTCAGGAAAGATGTCTAGGGAGGGAACAACAGTCGGCTAACATCCAGTTGGGTAAGGAAGAAGTAGCAGGCCCTCTCGCTAGACTAGTTCAGGACGACACCGAATATTACCATGACCTGTTGAGTGACACGGAATATTACGAGGACTTGGTCTGCCCAGCTTGTGATGAAAACTCCCAAAGTGCAGAAATCAGGATGAAGCACTTAAAGTCTAAGGAACATAGGGAGATGGTGGCGCTACAGCTGGCAGCTGATAAGGGAGCCCCGAGAGTCTCCAAGAAGCAGAAAAGAAAAAGACGAAGCAGAAGGTGATAACCATCTAAATCATTATCACTTCTACCAGATCATGTACGTGGGCCCCACGAAGGGAGCCAAATCAGTTGGCAAGTAGGAAAAATTACCAAGGCAGTCCAGCTGTTTGTAAAAGTCAGCACTGCTGGTTCAGCAGGACGGAAGTTCAAGCTGTTAAGTCAAGGGAAAGACTATTGGATGAGTCACGCTAGCAATGTGAACCGGCTACACCACAGAGATGTTGTTCGGACCGAGTCAAGACCAGAGACTGAATCTGTGAACTGTTCCCGCAGAGACTGAATCTGTAAACTGTTTCCCGCATAGATTATACCTGTGAATTGTTTTACATGAAGTTGAATATATGTTGGCCTAGAAATTCGGTATGGCCCCGCCAGGTCTTTTGCGCCCGAAATTTAGCGCTCGCCAGGATTCCCATAGCGCCCGCCTAAAATTCAGTTGCGACGGGCCAAGACGGCGGCGGGCGCTATTGCAGGGTTTGGCCGCCTCGCTAGGGGCGTTAAATGTCACTTTCAGGCGTTCAGCTCCCGCTGCGGCACCCGATGCGGTGCGGCAGGCTGGGGTACTGCAGGCCTCCTCCTTCTCTTAAGGAGGAGCTGCCTGCAGTCGTCAGATCACCGGTGGATTCCCCCGGCAAATGAGCCCGGCACCACGGAGGAGTGCCGGGCTCACGGGACACAGACATCAGTGCCACGGGGGGGTGGTGCAGGAATCCGGGGAGGGAGGTGCGGGCAGGCGGCCGCCGGGAAAGCGGCCGGCCGCCGCTCCACCTTTATGCGCCGGCCTTTCGGAGCTGCAAGACCCCGTTTCACAAACGCTGTTTGCGGCTGCCACAGGCGAGGCGGCCGCAACTGAATTTGGCCATCGGGCCGGAATAGCATTGCAACCGGGGCACTGCGCACACCGATGACGTCATCGGTGCCGGCGCAACGCTACCGGCTAACGCCGATGTTAGGGTCCATCTGAATTTCGGGCAGTAAAAAACTTTAGGCGCAAACCACTTTATAGCCAATAAGTGGGTGCAAACGCAACTGAATTTCTAGGCCGTTATGTTTAATGGGGGACTAAGTATGTTGTAAGCTAAAAAGGGAGGATTGTAGTGTATGTATCTGTCTACCTTTAAGAAAACCATTGTATGTAACCGTTCACCTTTAAGAGAACTATTTTAGGTGTGGCACTACTTTGTTGGCTTCTGTATACTGTAATACTGACGGTGACCACACCGGTATATAAGTGCTGTGTCAGGATTTATTTGGCAGATTCGCCCTGACCTTCGAATAGTAAAGTCCTGTTTTAAGTTACTCTGGTAGTCTGTGTATTAATTAACTAAACAACCCACAGACTTTACACTTAGCCTCCGGATAACACAAAGTTTCCTGTACATTTAGTAGGAGAACACAAGGCCCAGTTGGAATACCTACGGTGCCAAGTCACCGAGGCCAAGGGAAATGAGTTAAGGTTGCGGGAGAAAAACGCCCGATTGGCAAGACAGATCAGGGAACAGGAAGAGAGAGTACAGGAGGTAAAAGTCGCTTATAAGCTAACTAATGAACAGGGGTTTGAGGGGGCAGACCACGGCCCCTGTAAAGAGAGGATAGAAAATCTGAGCCGGGCCCTCCGGAGGGCAAAAGACATGGTATGCCTCATAAGCCCAAAGGCAGGCCAGGCAGATTTTATGGGGAATGAGGGGAGGACAGTTCCAACGTCACCGGTGGTGCCTAGGGATGACCCGGTTGAGAGAGAGGAGACCTCACGGCCACCACCCGTAGCGCCAAGTTTCAGCGAGGTTTGGCAGCAAGGGGGGGTGGAACCAGTGGTGGAACCCGAAGCGGAGCCAGAGGTGGAGGCGGAGGTAGAGCAAACCCCGCCCGAGAGGCCAGAGCCAGGACCGATGTGCCCAGCATGGCATCGGAGGTTCGGCCCACCCGCCGATGGCGACAATGAGGGACCCCTCCAAAACCAGTTCGTATTACCCTTTAACACCCAACAGCTCAGGGTTATGGTCAACCATATCCCGAAGCTTTCCGCCAAGGGAGACCCCTCGATCCACTTCAGGGAAATACAGCAGACCGCCAGCGTCAACGACTGTGATGACGCTGAGAAGGCCAAAATGCTGCTATTTTCCCTGGAGAGTAATCTCCTCCAATCCCTCTCTGATGAGTGTAAAAGGGGGCAGAGCAGGTATGAGGAGCTTAGAGATGGAGTTCTAGAGGCCATGGGGATGGATGAGGAAAGTCCCTTCTCCTGCGTGGAGAAGACGATCCAGCTTTCTGGGGAAACCCCGCAGGCTTTTGCGGACCGGCTGTGGCTGGTGTACCGGAAGGCTTGCCCGGGGATGCCCGGCCAGACGTTCCTGAACAGGGACTCCCTGCCACAGGTCCGAGCCAAGGCAGAAGCCTGGTTCGACCCCAAAGATCCCCAGACCACGGAGCTCACGGTAATCAGGCAGCTAACCCTAGCCTACAAAAATGTCAGGGGTACCGATGCACACCCACCCAAGGGGAAGGTGCATGAGATAAAACCAGGAGTGCAGAATAGAAAGGAATGGCACCAGGAAGGGAGTAATCCCCCCAACACTAAGACCGATTGTTACGGGTGTGGGAAGGATGGTCACTGGCGGAAGGAGTGTAAGAACCCCTGGAAGGATAACAAGGGAAAGCATCCCACAGCCCCAGCCCAAAAGGCGGGGGTAGCGACCCCTTCCGCAGAGGTCAAGTCACTTCTGGACGCCATGAGGTCTTTACTGACTGGCCAGGGGAGAGTAGCAGCCACCACCGGTGCTCTCACCCCATCAGCCCCATCCAACCCACAACCGTGACTAGAGCCGGCGCAGCCTGTGTATCTGTGTTCGCTCCGATATGATGAGTGGAGGAGACCCCTTTTGGAGATGGAGGTGGAAAAGGTGACAGGGACCTTGTGGTGATTATTCTCTATGTTTAGTAAGAAGTATTGTGATTGGTTGTTTGTTTCCTGCCTTGGGATATATGCTGTAATCTCATTGGTAGTTGATGTCATGTGATTTGTGGTGGCCATCTTAAATTCAGTTCTTTCCAGCCTTTAGTTGGGACTGGGTGTTGAAGATGTGCTACAGGATTTTTAAGTTAACAAAGCCTAGATTAGAAAGGCAAATCTATTCTTTATTTCAATTTATTAACTTTATGTCAGAATGGAGCGATATCTTCAACCAGAACGATTCAATGCTGACCCTAATTCTGCAGGAGTGGATGATAAATGGAAACATTGGTATTGTACATTTTAAAACGTTTTGGGTGTGTTGGATCAAGAGTCTCTAAATAAGCTGAATATGCTGATCAACTACATTGCTCCGGATGTGTATAAGTATATTTTGGACTGTAAAACTTACAAAGTGGCTATTTCTACATTGGAAAAGGTTTTTGTTAAACCAAAGAATGAGGTATTTGCACGTCACCTTCTATCTGCCCGTAGGCAGCAGGTGGGAGAATCTTTGGATACTTATTTACAAGCACTTCGGTGCCCTAGTGTTAACTGTAATTATAAGGCCGTGACAGCTGAAGAATATAAGGAAGAATCGGTACGGGATGCTTTTATTAATGGATTACTGTCTAGATCAATTCGTCAGCGGTTGTTAGAAAATAAGACTTTGGATCTTAAGAGTGCTTTTGAGCAAGCTTCTACATTGGATGTGGCTCAGAGAAGTTCGGATTCTTATGCTCTTTTTAATCGGCCTGTGACTGTGGTTTCAGCAGTTCCGGATGAAAAGGAATTATGTGGACTTAATAGGAGTGGTTTACTAGATTCTGAAACAGTTTCTACTTCAGCGGCTGTTGCTTCTAGGATTCAGAAGTGTTATTTTTGTGGGAACGTCCGGCACCCTCGTCTGAAGTGTCCTGCTCGGGAGGCTGTGTGTAGTAAATGCGGCAAGAGAGGTCATTACACACGTGTGTGTAAATCATCAGGTTCAATTACCTCCTCTGTGACTATTCAGCCTTTAGATAGGGCGTTTATTGCATCAATTTCTGCTGCATTTGCTCATGGCCTAAACAAAGCTATAGTTACGGCCCAAGTTAATGGGTTGGAAGTGAAGGCCCTTATAGATACGGGCAGTACCGAGAGTTTTATAAGTCTTCAGTTTGCAAAGGAGAAGCATTTGAAAATTTCGCCTGTTTCCTATCAGGTGTGTATGGCTCAGACGACTCTCACTTCACAAGTAGCTGGTTGTTGCCGTGTGAAATTGATTCTTCTAGGTAATATGTATACTGATATACGCCTATCTGTTTTGCCTAATCTCTGTGCGGATATTTTGATTGGTCATGATGTGCTTCAGTTACACGAGTCTCTTAGTCTTTCATTTGGAGGTACTAAGCCACCTTTATCTATTTGTGGATTAACCTCTTTATCCATTTCTCCATTATCACTTTTTTCCAATTTGATGCCGGATTGTAAGCCAATTGCTACCAAGTCAAGAAGGTATAGCAGTCAGGATAGAGAATTTATTAATTCTGAAGTTCAACGTCTCTTATTGGAAGGAATCATTGAACCTAGTTGTTCGCCTTGGCGGGCACAGGTAGTTGTCACGACTAACGAGAGACATAAGAAACGAATGGTGATAGACTATTCCCAAACTATTAATAGGTATACTCAATTAGATGCGTACCCTTTGCCTAAGATTGGTGAGCGTATCAATAAAGTATCTCAGTATAAGGTTTTTAGCACTATTGACCTAAAGAGTGCTTATCATCAGATTCCTATTGTTAAGAAGGATCAACCATATACGGCCTTTGAGGCTGGTGGAAAGCTGTATCAGTTTTGCCGAATACCATTTAGTGTTACTAATGGTGTTGCTTGTTTTCAACGGGCAATGGATGCTTTTATAAGTGATAACTCTCTCTCTAACACCTTTTCATACTTAGATGACATCACGGTGTGTGGCAAATCAAGGGTGGAGCATGATTCTAATTTAGAAAGATTCCTTCAAGCTGCGGAAAAAGTTGGTTTAACTTTCAATAAAGAGAAGTGTACCTTTTCGACCACTGAGGTAAATCTACTGGGGTACATTATCTCGGGAAACAAGATTAAACCAGACCCAGAACGTCTGCGACCATTGATTGATTTACCTTGTCCTACTAATTCTAAGGCTTTGCAACAAGTTGTTGGACTGTTTTCTTACTATTCTAATTGGATTGCAAATTTTTCACAGAAGATCCGGCCTCTTATTCGGGTTACGACATATCCTCTATCATGGGAGGCCAGGACGTGTTTTGATAATTTTAAAAAGGATATCCTTGGAGCAGTTGTGCATTCTATTGATGAGCAGGTTCCTTTTGTGATTGAGACGGACGCTTCTGTGGCCTTTTTCTCACGTACCTTGAACAATAGTGAAAAAAGGCATTCTTCAATAGAGAAAGAGGCGCATGCAATAGTAGAAGCACTGCGTAAATGGAGACATTATTTATCGGGGCGACATTTTACGTTGGTAACTGATCAAAAGTCTGTGTCCTTTATGTTTGATGTCAAACATTTTGGAAAGATTAAGAATGATAAAATAATGAGGTGGAGGATTGAGTTGGCATGTTACCATTTTGATATAGTTTATCGTCCGGGGAAGGATAACGTTGCTGCTGATGCGCTGTCGAGGGGCTTATTGTTCTGTGATTCACGGAGATACGCTTATTAATCTTCACAATGCCTTATGCCATCCTAGGGTTATGAGGATGATACACTTCGTACGCAGTAAGAATTTGCCCTTTTCAGTTGAAGACGTCAAGCGGATGACTTCATCATGTTCTATCTGTGCTCGGTGTAAACCGAATTTCTTTAAGCCTCAACGAGCTCATCTTATAAAGGCTACTTCTCCTTTTGAACGTTTGAGTGTTGATTTTAAGGGGCCTCTTCCTTCAACTACTCAAAACCGATATATATTTACTGTTGTGGATGAGTTTTCAAGGTTCCCTTTTGCTTTTCCTTGCGCAGATGTATCAGCTGCTACAGTTATCAAATGTCTGACTCAACTTTTTGTCATCTTTGGGATGCCTGCGTATATCCATTCGGATCAGGGAAGTTCTTTTATGTCTTCCCAGTTGAAGGAATACCTTCAGAGTCGGGGAATTTCTACTAGCAGAACTACCCCGTATAATCCCCAGGGTAATGGACAGTGCGAACGATACAATGGGGTGATCTGGAAGGCAGTTATGTTGGCTTTGACATCCCGGAACCTTAAGAATACACAGTGGGAAATGGTACTGCCTGATGCCCTGCATTCCATTAGATCATTGCTTTCAACGGCTACTAATGTGACCCCCCATGAAAGGCTCTTTAACTATCCACGGAGATCTACTATGGGATATTCGGTACCTTCATGGCTTACTATGCAGGGACCTGTGCTGCTTCGACGCCATGTTAGATTGTCAAAATATGATCCTTTAGTGGAGGAGGTGGAGCTGTTGGAGGCAAATTCCCAATATGCTCATATTCGATTCCAAGATGGGAAAGAAAGTACCGTTTCAATTAAAGACTTGGCTCCTTGTGGTGGCCAGCCCTCTTCTGAGGATATTAACAATAGTCATGATTCAGATAATGTGGATGCTGTTACAGATACTATGAATATTTCCAATCCGACTGCAGATAATTATACTTCTATTAGTCAGCCCTCGATGGATGTTCATGACCGTCCCAGTTTACCTCCTGATGGGATTTCTAATCCAGAAACCGTTGAAAATTGGGATATGGATAGCCTTCCTGCAGAAGATACTTCTGTGTCTCCTGGTGTGGGAGGGCAAGGAATTTCACCAAGGTTAAGAAGGTCGACACGAACAAGATATCCGGTCGACCGATTGAAAATGGACTTTTAAATTGATAGTAATGTTTTAAAATTGTTGAAATATTATATTATATTGTTTTAGTTGAGAGATACTTAATACTTATGTGCAATGTTACTATTTGTTGTTGCTCACTTAGTATTGTGTCATGTTGAATAGTTTTATTTTGTCTGTGCATAGTTTTAGCTGTAAATAATTAATTATAAATTGTAAAGGTTATTTAGGTTGGAGTATATTTTAAAAGGAGGGGTGAATGTGGTGATTATTCTCTATGTTTAGCAAGAAGTATTGTGATTGGTTGTTTGTTTCCTGCCTTGGGATATATGCTGTAATCTCATTGGTAGTTGATGTCATGTGATTTGTGGTGGCCATCTTAAATTCAGTTCTTTCCAGCCTTTAGTTGGGACTGGGTGTTGAAGATGTGCTACAGGATTTTTAAGTTAATAAAGCCTAGATTAGAAAGGCAAATCTATTCTTTATTTCAGACCTATCTGTTGGACACGGGGGCATCACGCACCGTGATCTACTCAGCTAATCCCATCGCCTCACCGCTCTCCAGCGGGGTCCCATACAGTCTATCGGGGTTCATGGGTAGGGAACAGGCTGGCTCGGTCTCCATCCCGCTCGCCATTCAGATAGGACCGCTCCGCTCCAAGTGGACGTGTGTCCTGCTGAAATGGGATGTGGAGGATGGGAGAGGGGTCCTGGGGGCCAACTTTATTGTAGGTCACGGGATCCTAGTGGATTTGAGGAATCACTGCCTTTCGGGGGCAGGAAAAGTAAAGGATGGTGAGATCGTAGTTATCCCGGGTAAGGAAGGGAAGGGGACCCTCTGCACCATGAAGCCCAAAGAGGATTATAACCTTGGGCTAATGGTCAGCAACACCCCACCAGAGTTCCAGGCATTTGTGCAGGCCCACCTGGCCACATTTGCCACTCACAAACACGACTGCGGGAGGGTCACAGGGTTTCAGTCCAGCGTATACGGGGACCCCATGGCCCAACCACAGAAACAGTATAACCTCCCCAGGGAAGCAGAGCCTGACATGGAAGCAGCCATGTCCTCGTTAGTGCAGCAGGGAGTTCTGAGACCGATAGCTACCCACGTGAATTCTCCGTTATGGCCGGTCAGAAAGCCGGACAATTCCTGGAGGGCCACGGTGGACTATCGGGTGCTCAATAGCAACATCCCAGCCTGCGCACCCACAGTAGCAGCAGTTGCCGACCTCATCGGGAGTATTCTAGCATCCGCGACCACTTTCACGGTGCTGGATATTTCAAATGGGTTTGGTCCATCCCTGTAAGAAGGGAGGACCAGTACAAGTTTGCCTTTACGTTTAAAGGGCAACAGTACACGTGGAACTGTTTGCCACAGGGCTTCCACAACAGCCCCAGCATTTTCCATCAGTGCATGGCCGACAGTTTGAAGGAATTTAGCCAGCCCAGACAGTTGTCCCAATATGTGGATGACCTGCTCCTGTTCACTGATTCGAAAGAGGAGCATGGCCCACTATTGGCCGAACTGCTGGAGCTGTTAGGACAGAAGGGTTTCAAGGTAAATCCCAAGAAGGCGCAGATCGGCCAGCAGGAGGTGAAATTCCTAGGCCTGACCGTGCGCGCTGGAGAAAGGGCCATAGGTAAGGCTGGGAAAGGAGAGTCCCAGGACCCCTATCGGGCAGGTCCGGAAGCCGCAGTCCGGGACAAAGGAGGCAGACAGGGGGTAGTTTTGGCCCTGGACCCAAAGCGGGCCCGTACCCAAGATCCCATCTGTAAGACCGTCCCGGTGAGGAAGGAGAAAAGACAGCACCCTGAAGATCCGCTCGGGGCAGCGGGCGCGCCTTCAGCACAGGTTTTAAAGCAAGCCGCTGGTTAGATCAACCAGTGTAAGCTGTTTCAGCCTGAAAGGGGAAAACAGCCAGTTAGAAAAAGGTCTGAGGATAAAGATCCTCAGCCCGCAGCAGGAGCGAGTTCACAGACTGCACAGGCAGGCGCTGTGGCTTGCCTGAAGGGAGGGACCATCCCGCCCATCGGTTGGGACACTCCCCCACTCTTTTAGGATCCAGACGAGGGGGAGGGACCTGAGGGCGAAAACCCCGCCCCTAACCCAGGTGTAGAGAGGGAGGGACCTGAGGTCGAAAACCCCGCCCCGGACCCAGCCATGGGACCTGGGGGCGGAGACTCTCAGCTCGCAGCAGCAGGCTGTGAAAAGTTACCTGCCCCCAGCCCAGGTTCGGGAGGGGTCAAGCCTGGGGGAGCAGCGGTCCAGGTAAAAGGCCCAGCGGCCAAGACAGCCCCACCCGCCAAAGCCCCCAGAAGATCCCCACGGACGCCCCAGCCGAGAAAGCCATGGTCACCAGCCCTCCAGTTACCAAGGGCCACCCCTCGAGCCAGGGAGAGGTCCAAGGACAGAGGTCCTCAGCCAGCAGCCACGGGCTGCGGGGGACCAACAGTCAAGGGCGGTGCGGTCACGCCAGGGGTAGCGGCGAGCCGCAGTCTGACCAGGGATTAGCCTGGCCGCCCGGAGACCGGTGGCGGATGTACATAGTTTGTTTAAGTTTAAGTTTTAAGGTGTAATTATTTAGCTTAGGTTTGAGGGTTTATAATTTAAGTTAAATAAGGTGATGGGTAGTCTTATGTAAGTAATCTGTTAAGAGTGTGTTTTTGGGTCGAGGTCGCGGGACCCGACCATGCTTCACCAAGCCAGAGAGTCTCTTGGGGACCTGGCTGCGTGTTTTTACATCTTTTTGCAGAAAGATTTTCAGGGTGGAATGGATCGTGATCCTATTCGCCCTGATCGGGATGAGTAAGGAGAGGAGGGGCGACGTCCAGGACTCCCACATCTACGGGTGTTCGGGAGACACGGCGCCCCTGGCGATCGATGGGAGCGGTGAATGGGATGCAGAGGAGACCGCCATTTACTTCCACGAGGGAAGGTGGCCAGGATGGTTGGGGTCCAATTCGTCTCAGTACTCCAGCCAAACCGGATTCACGTACGGGGAAGCCTCCCTCCTGTGCCCCCGGGTGCGAGTCGTTACCACGAGGGTCAGCATTACCGTTGGAAAGCGAATATGTTTGACGTGTAAAGGACACATTCCACTGGATAGATGGTGGTGGCTCAGGAAGTTGAGCAAGGACACGAGGAACCCTGAAGTCAAATGGGAACGTTTGGGTAACAACACCCATCGGGCAATTACTGGGACTCATGGAGGACTAAGCGTGTGTTGGGACAAATGGTGGGAGCCGGATCAAGGGATTTACATCTGTATATGGGGGTCAGAGAAGGTCTGTCTCGCAGGCATATCCATTGTTTTCCACCGACAGTGGCAAGACGCCGGGGAGGGGATAAGGTGGGATACCAGCCTGAAGGTGTGTGCAGTCCCATACACCCAGATCCCAGTTAATGCCACTGAACTTGTGCCCCGCCCATAGCGCAGGCAGCGAGGTTATCCAAGGAAGATTGCCCCACCGCCACCAAGGGACCAGGGAATGGTTTGGTACTCGTCCCCACCGATCAGATGCTGTGCCAGGGGTACACTACGCGGTGGCCCCCGTGATTTTAAACCTCACGGAGGTACATTTACCAGAGTGGTGCCCCACAGAAACAGAGCAGTTATACCAGGCCCTATTAAAGGACATGTTCAGAAAGTTTTACGAGTTTGATTTTGCCCACGTGGACAAGACCGAACTCTACACCACACACCGAGAATTTTTGGGTAACCCAGGGAGACAAAGAAGGGGTGTATGGAATGATGTTTTTACTGCGTTTAATACTGGGTCCTCTGTCATCAACAGCTTGGATGACATAGAGCTGCAGACCCAGATAAACGGTTTAAAAACACAGTTAAAGAGGATATTGCTGGATGAGAACAAGTTAGTGGGCTCGGAGTTGCATGAGGACCAGGCCATGACGGTCCATTTAAGGGAGATCATAGCCGGGTTGGAAAAGCATGCAAAGATGGTAAATGCTCTCATAAGGGAGGACAGAAATGCTTCTGACCAGGCTGCGCAGAATGAGGTGTGCGTGTTATACGGGGCATGGTAACTGGGCGAGGGCTGCTGTAATCTGGAGGATTTAAAACAAGGTTTGGTCCCCTCCTGGATTAGCAACAAGCACCTCGCAGCCCTCCACCCTTTTGAGAATGCATTGAGCCCATGCCAACTCTGGCTAGCCTCCGAAGCCTATCCAGTCCCCGTGGATTGTGGGCGGTCCAACCACACAATCATGGGAGTAGTAGTTAGGATGCCGGTCATGGGTAGGACAGCCCGACCCGCCCCGGTATACAGGGTTGAGAACATTGGAGTCATTAAAGGGGGTGCACACATTCGTTTCACAGTGGTCCCGCCTTACGTCATTAAGTGGGAGCACGCTATGACAGGTACTGACCTCTCAGGGTGCCGGAGCTGGGGAGCACACATAATCCTGTGTCCCCAGCACTTGAATGCCTTTTCAAAACCGCAGTGTGGGTTCAGAGCTGCTGACGCGAAGCCTATAAATTGTACCATGGAGGCAATGGCACAAGGTCATGTTCCCCCGCAGGTAGCATATATAGGGGGTGGGACATATTGTGTCACCACCGGCGCGTCCCACTACCAGCATGGACAGCATAGCTGGTGTCTGGTTAGTGACAGCAGTTTCTGTTTCAAACCCAAGGCAAAAGTTCAAGTGGCCAGGTGCGAATTGTCCCCATTCCTGAACCCTCCACTTTTCACCTCACTGTGAAGGAGAATTTTACGAACTTGCAAAAGTACGTAGCGCACTTTGGCTATGAAATTCCCCCTCTCCCTGAACATCTGACCAAAATACTCAAAGCCGTTATAGTTTCGCAGAAACATTTTTATACACTCGAACAGAAAACAGTAGAGATAGGAAAGAAGATAGTGGATATTGTGACTCCACCCTGGTGGAACATTTTCAGTAATATAGAGGTCCCTTCGTGGATCAGACTGGCTTCCCACATTCTCGTGGTGTGCCAGTTAGGGATAGTGTTGTATTTAGTTTGTGTTCAGTGTAAGGGAAAAGGTCAGTGGTCAGAATTCTGAAACCAGAAGTTTTGGAAAGAACACTATGTAAAGGTGGAGGAAGATATGTCGGTTTAAGTCTTTTTCCCTGTATTTTGATTAAAGAATTGTTGTTTCTTTGTGTTTGTTATTTTTAATTAAAGGTTTTCCTTTTGCTGTTTTTGTTGCGACGCGGTTTAATAAAGATATGTGTACCAAGTGGTGCAGGGGTGTTAGATCCCCTCCATGCTTGGATGTGTGTGTAAAGTCTGTAATTTTACTCTCTGTATGCTGATGTACGCTACATTTTCGCAGAATGGGAGGTGCATGTGTCATGGGTGTATTAGATAGATAATTACAGGGGAAGGTTGACTATGGAGGGCCAGAAAATTTTTGCTCACTTTGGATGTATGATACTTCAAGCAAATTTTAGTATCACAGGGGGAATGTAAGATTCACAAAATTTCTGCATTTCCCCGAAGGCTGTTATTAATAAACGGGACTCTGCATGGACATTTTAAATTAAAAAGGGTACCCAAGATGGCGTCCATGCCTCGTGGCAGAAAGCTGGTGGGATTCCAAAATGGATTCTGCAACGCAGACAGCTTGGGAGAAATCGAAACTAAGGCTGCAGGCTTTTCTGTGAAAAGAAGCATTTGTGTTTTGGAACCAGACAGGACTCTGAATTATGCATTAGACCGAATTGGAGACAAAATCTAAATTCAGTTAGGCCTATAGTGAAGGCCATCAACAGTTTGCATATATTATTGGAAACAGATTAACACAGCCATCGAGGCTGGACAGGCCCATCGAGGAACTTTCAGGACAATACAAGTCAATTATCGGGCCGGTAGATGTGATTACCGGCCATCTAAAAACCAGTTAGTATGAATTGCTACCATTATTTTAAACTAGCCCGCCAAAATTAAAACAAAGAACTAACCTGATTTGGCGCGCAGATAAGGGTTTTCGACAAAGGTATAATTGAAGGCCCCCAGGTAGCAATCTCGCTCTCTGTCGCTGTGTGTGCTGGTGCTCTTCTCCCTCTGCCCGCCCTCGTGGCTGCCGCTCTTTCCCCGTCCCGCGCTTACCCCCTGGCCTTTGCCCGTGCCTGTTGCCATTCCATCGGCCCCGGCGTTACAGCGAGCGGACACGGACAAATTCTGGCCAGGCGAGGCGGGACGCGACGAGGGGAGGAGGGAAGACCAACCGAGGAAGACCAACTGAGGGTAGGCTTCGAATCATCGGGCCTTCAGCCTCAGCCAACCTGTGAGTATCTTCATGCAAACTCAAGGTGTCGGCTGTCGACGAAGGACCATCCCTGCAAGGTAAAGTACCCAAGCAGAGACTTTAACTTTGGGGTACTCGAACCTGGACAACGCCCTTGCAGCGCCCGGAGCCCACGTGACGATGGCAGGCTCTAGAGAGCACCAAGAGCGAACCCCGAACCCAACCGCTGTTTTGAGTCTAACAAACCCTTTTGATTGGTGAGCATGAATTCTGACCCCTCATAGCTTAACCTAATTAGGTATAGGGGGTGGGATAAGGATAAGGGGATTGTTAAGATAGTTGTTTTCTCTTGATGTGCTGTGTGTTCCCCATTCCCTGTATAAGTATAAGTATTATTATGATTCTCTTGTAATTTTTGCCTGTAGAAATGTACACTCGTAATTTTTCCATAAGATTGTATCAAGTTTTCCTCTTCAATAAAATCTTGGTTTTGCTTTACATCCAACCACCTGTCTACTCGAGTCTTCTCTGTACCACCGTCTTGTACCTAAGTCCAGTGTCTAGAACCCAGGGGTGTGGGAGTGATTCGAACCGCTCACAAAACAGTCAGAGGCATAACTGACTGGGCGCACGCACGCACCAGGCGACAACAGGCGGCACCGCCGCCACCCCCTACACTTCCAAAGGTACACACAAATCTGTCCAAGAACGCAAAATGTTGCAAATAAAGATTTCAATGTTTGACAGCACATTAACAGAAACTTCACATGAACATTGGCGAAACCACCCAAATGCCTACCCTTGTGTGTTGTTAGTTGGTATGCTTGCAGTAGGATGAGGGTGAATGTGAGGAGTGGCCAGTGAGATGGGGAAGTGATAATGTAGATAGGGAGGGATGGGTGGAGGTGCAAGGTAAGTTGGTGTGAGTAAAGATGTGCAGGAGTAGGGTAGGGAGGGCAGATTGATAGGGATGTGATGAGTGGCACAGCAGGATGAGGTTGAGTGTGGCTTGGCAGTAACGTTTCATGATCTACTGAGATCATTGAAAGGTTTGCGCCACTGCAGCCTGGTCCTCCTGATGACATCCCTGCTTGTGCCCTCCTGTGCAATGTACAACCAGGCTGCATTGGTCTCCTGGAGAGGTGTCGTCCACCCATTGGAAGGGAAGAAAACCTCCCTGTGTGTTGTCACTCCCTTCATAAACATATGGAGGGAGTCATGGGAGAGCCTGGCTGCAGCCGTGCACCTTTGTGCAGTGCTTGTCAGTGTTTGCAGCACCTCAATGCTGTAGCACACTGACAGCACAACTGTCAAAATCAATTTGGACATGGCCCCTTTAACGAAATTGGCTGATGACGCGTCATCAAATGACGTCATCAGACCCGCTTCCTTTTAATTGGCCGGGAACCTCGCTGGGTGGGCTTAACAAGTACAATCAATGGAAAGTTCTTCTCACACAGCGGGATGGAACCGGGAACGGGGTCGCCGTCCAGCACCTACCTCAATCACACATAGCCCGCCTTAGTAGGCGATATCACGGCCAAAGTGTGAGCACAACTCATGTAGGCCCCTTCTTTAAATTTTAATTAGGCCTGCTCCCTACAATACATCTGGAGATACAAACTGACAGTGCAAGGGAGGGTTTGCAAAAATGTTTTAAATTTTTACTTGGTGGGACCGCGGGCCTAACCTTCCACTAAAGTCATGCAACTTGCCTCCTGCATGACCGTTTGTCCTCAAACACCCTGCTGTTCTTCAGTACCCATGCTCCTTCCTTCTCTGATCTAGGCAGCAGCAGGTGTTTACATCCTGTGACCTAAGTGCACTCACAGTGCATACTGAGCAAAATAATAGGAGCAAAATTTAAATGTTATAATGAACTAACCTTGCATTATGGGACAAGGTAAGGTCATTTGTGAGTATGCACACAGACACCTCTGCAGGCACAATCCTAATACTGCACATTCAGAATCACATTATCAACAACAACAACTTGTATTTATATAGCACCTTTAACGTAGTAAAACATCTCAAGGCGCTTCACAGGAGCAGTATAAGACAAAAAATTGACACCGAGCCGCATAAGAAATCAGGGCAGGTGACCAAAAGCTCGGTCAAAGAGGTAGGTTTTAAGGAGTGTCTTAAATGAGGAAAGAGAAGTAGAGAGGCGAGGAGAGGTTTAGGGAGGGAGTTCCAGACCTTCAGGCTTAGGCAGTTGAAGGCACAGCCACCGATGGTTGAACGATTATAATCAAGGATGCACAAGAGGGCAGAATTAGTGGAGCGGAAATATCTTGGGGGGATGTGGGGCTGAAGTGGGATGATGCAGAGGGGATCCCTAACAGGGAACCCCCACCCAATGAGGCGCCCTTGCCTGAAGGGGTGCCTCCATAGTTACAGTATGGTCCAAATGAAAGTGGGCAGGACACGGGAGGAGCTGTAGAAACCTCCCTGGCCCCAGATCCAGAACTAACCCCTGTCCACAGACGAGTCCAACAGGCCCCTCCTACCCCATGGTGGACACCCCTGAAATATCGTAAGTGGTAGGAGTGGGAAAATTGCCTAATGCAGGAAAAAGAAATGTAGGAAGGCTGACCCAATCCCGAGCAGCGGGAGACACTCTGTTATGTTGGCCCCGATGGTGGAAAATTCATGAGGGAATTTACGGATGTGTAGGCCCAAGGTTGCAGTCGGATGATTCGGACGGCTTGTCCACGATTGAAAGGGATGTGACCAGTTGTACAATGTTTGCCTACAATAGAGCTAAGGAACTATATCAATGGTATAGCAATGATGCTAGCATTTGCACCTATCACGTAAGGGGATGTGGTGATGGATGTGCGGTTATACATGCAGTAGAATTAAAAGTTCGACCAAAAACCTCTCCCCCTATGAATAAAGCACAATCACGGGAAGGGCAACATACAACCCAGGTCACTTGCCCTAAACACACCCCGGGACCGACAAATGGGTTGGTGGTGATCCCAACTTGGATGATATTGTACCATGATGTGCATCATGAGGTGGTGCCGGTAATATTGAATCTGACTGAGGCGGGACTACCAAACTGGTGCAAACCAGAGACAGTGCGGTTATATGGGAGGAAGATGCAGGAATTAAGGGAGGGATTTTGGGAAAGGGCCAGCACAACACTGGTGTAATCGGAATTAAAGCCGTTATATCGCAAGGGCTCAGGGGATGGTAATGGATTTAACAATAACTTTGGGGAAAATAGTACTGAGATCATTGAAGAAAACAATGTTGGTTACGGGATTAAAAGGAACCATATCAGAAGGCGACGGGGTCTGATAAATGATGCAGCAACTGTTTTTAATACCGGAACCTCCCTCGTTAATAGCCTTGATTTGGCTAATTTGGATCAATCTGTAAAGGCAGTTAGAAATCATCTAAAGGAAATTTTGAACAAAATGAATGGTCTAGAAAAGGAAGAATTGGAAGAGGACCAAATCTGCAGGATGTGGTTAAATATTTAGAATCCCATGCTAAAAAGGTAAATCAAATTTTAAAGGAGGATCGAAATGCCTCTAGTGAGGCCGCGCAAAATGATGTGTGTGTAATATATGGATTTTGGTTAGTGGAACAAGCCTGTGAAAACCTGCAGAGCATTGCTGAGGGGAAGCTACCCTCCTGGGTGACTGACCAACATCTGAGGGCAATGTCCACCTACCAATTTACCATGAATATTTGTAAAGTCAGGGGGTTGGTACAGGTGTACCCGGTGAAACATGGATGCCATTTGCAGGAACAGAACAACATCACCCTGTTAGGAATGGTATTGCATTATATTATTCCATTTTACCAAAAAAGGCGACCCCAAATCCACTATTCCACATGGAGGATATAGGAGTATGTCAGAGAGATCACTTAATAAGGTATGACGAACCCCCGAAGTACGTGACCTGAGTGGATGGGCCCACATGGGTGGCCCCAGATCATACCGGTTGTGCTCAAACTAGGGACACATTCATCTGCCCTTATGACGTGGTAGAACATGCAACCCCTGCACGTGGGTTTGATTGGGATGGGATAGAATGGAACTGCACCATGAAAGTGATTGCGGGACAGCATTTCCCCGTATGATCTGTGTATCGAGGGAAGGGTGAATATTGTGTCACTGCAATGCCAGTACGGTAACAACCTGACTTGTCCTGTTGCGGCAGGAACTTTTTGTTTTACCCCAGTCCGACCTGTGAGACTTGGAGCATGGGTTTTATTAAGTATATTTTCACATAGGCAAGTAGATATCGCTGTAGAAGATGAGCTAAAAGAGCAATTACACTAGTATGTAACTCGATTCAGCTATGACAGTCCACCTCTGCCAGAATACTTGGTAGAGTTAATGAAACACGTTAGTCAGTCCCAAAAGCACTATTATACCCTGGCCCAGAAAAATCGTGAACTGCATAAAGCAATCCTTAAGGTCGGGAACGATTCGTCCTGGTGGGGTATCAATATGAGTATTGAGGTTCATCCCTGGATAAGAATTATCTCCCACATTTTGGTCATTGTTCAGTTAGTAATTGTGGTATACTTACTAACAATAACTTGTCAAGTCAACAGGAGACGCATGTCAGGAATGACCCAGGTTCTGCCTCGCCTCGCCACCAGAGGGCACCATGAACTCTTAATTGTTTCCTTCTTTCTTCCTAATCGTACTCACCTGTGCATGGTTATATGCCTGCTATTTAAGTGGTGCTTAGCTTTATGTCCGGTGCTCAGTCTTGAGTTTCACACTGCCTTGTGATCCTCTTGCCGGCCTGCTAGCTTGTATCTGTACTGTTGTTATTTTGTTTGTTTCTAGTAAAGTCTATCTTTGTGTTTGCAACCTATCCTCTGCCTGAGTTTGCCTTCCTGCAGTTGGGTTCACCCAGTGCCACTCATCACAGCAAGACTGCGCCAACATGGACCCAGCAGAGAGGGACCAATGGCTACGACGAGTCTTTGAACATCTACAACTGATCTTGGATGAACTGCGATGCTTCGCCACGTCGTTCTCCCAAAGCCAGAAACAGCTGGAGGCCCTCATCATTGCTTTCCATCAGAGCCAGAGTCAGGCGACCCAAGCTACTCCAGCACCGTTACCCGCTCATTCGGTTTCGCTTCCCCCTCTGAAAGAACCCCGATTACCTGCACCCGAGCGCTATGACGGTAACCCGGGAGAATGTCGAGGCTTTCTAACTCAGTTTTCCCTGGCTTTCGAGCTGCAAGATTCATTGTTTCCCATTGACCGTTCCCGAGTAGCCTACATTGTTTCGCTACTCACCGGCAAAGCACTTACCTGGGCTATGGCCGTCTGGGAACAGCAGACTCCGGCATGTTCAAACTACCAACTTTTCACTGAGGAAATGAGAAAGGTCTTTGATCATCCTGTCAGTGGGAGAGAGGCATCTAACAAACTGCTTCGGCTTCGCCAGGGGGCTCGTAGCATTGCGGACTTCGCCATTGAGTTTCGCACTCTCGCGGCGGAGAGCCAATGGAATTCGGAGGCGCTCATCACCACTTTTCGCCACGGTCTCACGGATGAAATCAAGGACGAACTGGCTTCCAGAGATTCGGTGAGTGATTTGGAGTCTCTCTTTGATATGTCCATTCGAGTGGATAATCGTCTCCGTGAGAAGCGGAGAGAACGCCGCTCCTTTTTCACCCCACTTCCGGAAACAAAAGCCTTCCCTGCTTCGAAGCCATCCGAGAGCCTCCGAGCCATCCCGAGTCCATCTTTGACTGCTCCAGAGGAACCCATGCAGTTGGAAGTAGCTCGCCTCTCGCAGCATGAACATAATCGCCGAATGAGAGAGGGATCTTACCTCTATTGTGGGGAACCGGGCCACTTTCGCTCTTCTTGTCCAGAGTTGGTGGGAAAAGCCAGGGCTCATCCAGGACGGAGGGCCCTGAGATGAGCGTAACCGTCCCTCCCGGCCCCACTGTTTCTAGGGTCCTGCTGGCATCTTCCCTTTTCTGGGGCAATCAACAACATGATCTTAAGGCCCTGGTGGATTCTGGGGCCGATGGTAACTTCATGGATCTGGGTTTAGCTAAACAGCTCAAGATTCCCCATACCCATCCAGATCACCCCCTCACTGTTATCGCCCTGGATGGAAGACCCCTGGGCTCCGGAACTATTCACCATCTTACTGCCCCCCTGTGTTTGGGCGTGGAAGGACAACATTTCGAGACCATTCAATTCTCCCTTATCCACTCTCCCGAGTTTCCATTAGTTCTGGGTTACCCTTGCTTGGCCTGCCATAATCCACACATGGATTGGGCCGCCGGCCGGCTTACGGAATGGGGCTCCGCCTGCCACACCAGCTGTCTTCACTCCAAGCCTCCTTCCCAGCCCCAGGAGCCCCCATCTCACTCTGAATTGTCCCGAGTGCCTCCCGAAAATGAGGATTTAAGAGAGGTTTTTTAGTAAGGTTCGAGCCACATCACTTCCCCCTCATAGGCCATATGACTGTGCCATTGACCTCCTGCCTGGGACATGCCCACCTAGGTGTAGGATCGTCTCTCTTTCTGCTCCAGAGACCGCCGCCATGGAGGATTACATAGAAACATACATAGAAACATAGAAGATAGGAGCAGGAGTAGGCCATTCGGCCCTTCAAGTCTGCTCCGCCATTCAACGAGATCATGGCTGATCATCCAAACCCTAGCACCCAGTCCCTACACCGACAGCCATCCCACCCAAGCCCTATCCCCGTAACCCCGTAACCCCACGTATTTAATCCCCCCTAACACTAAGGGTCAATTTTTTTTATCATGGCCAATCAACCTAACCCGCACATCTTTGGACATCCGTGACACCCTCGCCGCTGGCTTCATCCGTCCGTCCACCTCTCCTGCTGGTGCCGGTTTTTTCTTCGTGAGTAAGAAAGATGGAGGTCTCCGCCCCTGCATCGACTACCGTGGTCTTAACAAGATTACTATAAAGAACCGTTATCCTCTTCCGCTCATGTCGACGGCCTTCGAGCTACTGCAGGGAGCCACAGTCTTCACAAAATTGGATCTCCGCATCGCCTACAACCTCATCCGTGTCCGCGAAGGGGACGAGTGGAAGACGGCATTCAACACGCCTACTGGGCACTATGAGAACCTGGTCATGCCCTTTGGATTGACCAACGCCCCTGCTGTGTTCCAGGCGCTCACCAATGACGTCCTCCGAGACATGCTGAATCGCTTTGTCTTTGTCTACCTGGATGACATTCTCATTTTCTCCAAAACTCTTCACGATCATGTCCAGCATGTAAGGCAAGTCCTGCAACGTCTGCTTAACAACCTCTTGTTTGTCAAGGCTGAGAAGTGTGAGTTTCACGTTTCCACGGTTTCATTCCTGGGCTTCATCATCTCCAGCGGCAATATCCAAATGGACCCTGGCAAGACCCAAGCTGTCCGAGATTGGCCACCACCCACCTCTCTCAAACAGGTGCAACGCTTCTTGGGGTTTGCTAATTTCTATCGGAAATTCATCAGGAACTTCGGCACCATTGCTGCCCCTCTCAACGCCCTCACCAAAACCGCTTCCACCCGGTTCAGTTGGCCCGCTGAGGCTGCGCAGGCTTTCGAGGATCTCAAGCGGTGCTTCACGTCTGCTCCTGTCCTTGTGATTCCGGATCCCTCATTCCCCTTCATTGTCGAGGTGGATGCCTCTGATATAGGAGTGGGTGCCGTTTTGTCCCAGCGGTCTAACGACAACAAACTGCACCCTTGCGCCTTCTTTTCTCGCCGACTCACTCCTGCAGAGCAAAACTATGGTATTGGAAACAGGGAACTACTAGCAGTTAAGTTGGCACTAGAGGAGTGGAGACATTGGTTGGAGGGGTCTAAACACCCATTCATTGTCTGGACAGACCATAAGAATCTGGCCTATATCCAGGAGGCCAAACGGCTTAACTCCGGTCAAGCTCGCTGGGCACTGTTTTTCAATCATTTCGACTTTGTCCTGTCATATTGTCCAGGATCCAAGAATCTCAAGCCTGATGCTCTCTCCAGGCAATTTGATCCACCTGAGCGGGAGAGACAACCAGAACCTATTCTTCCAACGTCTCGAATTGTAGCACCGGTTCGCTGGGGGATCGAGACGCTGGTCAGAAAGGCGCAACAGAGGGAGGCAGACCCTGGCAACGGCCCACCAGGTCGCCTTTTTATTCCCAACACGGCACGCTCACAAGTTCTGCAGTGGGGGCATTCGTCTCGACTCACCGGTCATCCAGGCACATCCAGGACGCTGGAGTTTCTTTGCAGAAGGTTCTGGTGGCCCACCATGGAGAGGGACGTAAAGGCGTTCGTGGCAGCTTGTGCTACTTGTGCATGAAACAAGAACCCTCGATCCCGCCCCCAGGGTTTGCTGGATCCTCTCCCCATTCCCACCCGCCCCTGGTCACACCTCTCTGTGGATTTCATCACAGGCCTTCCAACATCTCAAGGCAACACTGTCATTCTGGTCATTGTGGATCGCTTCTCCAAAGCCTGTCGCTTTCTGCCCTTGCCCAAGCTTCCCTCAGCCCAAGAGACAGCCGAGCTCATGGTCCAGCATGTTTTCAGGTTGTTCGGTTTGCCTCTTGACATCGTCTCTGACCGTGGTCCACAATTCGCCTCCCGGCTTTGGAGAGCTTTCTATAAGCTCATTGGAGCTACTGTCAGCCTTTCCTCAGGTTTCCACCCTCAGTCTAATGGTCAAACGGAACAGATCAATCAAAACCTGGAGACGACCCTGAGGTGTCTCGTGTCCACTAACCCTGCGACCTGGAGCAGTCACATCGTCTGGGCTGAGTACGCGCACAACACGTTGCGCTGCTCCCCCACAGGAATATCGCCATTCGAGTGCCAGTTCGGGTTTCAGCCTCCACTATTCCAGGAGCAGGAGCTCGAGGTGGTGGTTCCCTCCGCGGAGAAGTTTGTCCAGCGCTGCCGACGGACCTGGAGGAGAGCGCAGCTGGTTTTACAATGAGCTTCTCGGCAATGACAGATCCAGGCCAAAAAGCGGCGCAGACCGGCTCCTTCATTCCATCCTGGTCAGAGGGTCTGGCTTTCTACTCAGGATCTCCCGCTGCGGGTGGAGTCCCGCAAGCTGGCACCCCGTTTTATCAGTCCCTTCACGGTGTTGAGGAAGGTCAACCCGGTGTCCTACCGTCTCCAGCTGCCTCACTCCATGCGAATTCATCCCACCTTCCACGTCTCTCGGCTCCGGCCAGTGGCCATCAGCTCCCTGGCCTCCCCCTGCTCCCCTCATCATCGACAGCCAGCCTGCCTACACGGTCCATCGTCTGATGGACTCTCGTCGGGTTCGTGGGGGCCTCCAATTCCTGGTGGACTGGGAGGGATATGGTCCGGAGGAACGCTCCTGGGTCCCGGACCGGAACATCCTGGATCGCGACTTGATGCAGGACTTTCTTCGTCGCCATGGACCTTCTGGGGGCACGTCAGGGGCTGTTCCTGGGGGGGGGGTCCTGTCAGGAATGACCCAGGTTCTGCCTCGCCTCACCACCAGAGGGCACCATGAACTCTTAATTGTTTCCTTCTTTCTTCCTAATCGTACTCACCTGTGCATGGTTATATGCCTGCTATTTAAGTGGTGCTTAGTTTTATGTCCGGTGCTCAGTCTTGAGTTTCACACTGCCTTGTGATCCTCTTGCCGGCCTGTTAGCCTGTATCTGTGCTGTTGTTATTTTGTTTGTTTCTAGTAAAGTCTATCTTTGTGTTTGCAACCTATTCTCTGCCTGAGTTTGCCTTCCTGCAGTTGGGTTCACCCAGTGCCACTCGTCACAACGCAAGCAACAAGAGTGGGTTAAGCTGTTGCAGAAGACGCCGAAGGAAGAAAACAATGCCTACATGTTGTAAGTGCCAGTGATCCTTGATTCGGGTACACCGCCACTTGAAGGTGGACCTGTAAGAACACACGATTTGCTATAACTTTTGCTGTAACTTGATCAAACTTAAAAGTTGACCACATTTTATGTACCAGTGTAAGCTGCAGGGTTCTCAAAATTCCCTCACTCCCCAAATTATGGATCAAGAGACCCTGCTTTGGACAAGTAATTAAAACCAGGGTACCCAAAATGACTTCTGTAACCTCGTGATCAAAACTGACAGGATTTTTAAAAGCAAGGCTCTGCAGACAAGCAGGCCCGGAGACGAAACTTAAAATGCAGGAATCTGTGAAAAGGGACTCTCTGGAGCCAGCCAGACAAAGTAAACACAGAATACGCATTCATTCGACTTGAATTAAATCAAGCCAGAATGGGCCTAGATTCGAGGCCATTAGATTTCCGCATATTTAATCGGTAACAGCTCACAGTAGTCATCAAGTCAGGATGGGGACAATTAAGTCTTATCCATGACAAAACAACCAGGACATCGGGACCATTAGACCCGGAGACAACCACTCAACATGTCGTTAAAATAAATGGCTGTAATCATTTAAACAAGCCTGCCAAATGTTAAACAATGGACTGACCTGATTTGGCGCGCAGATAAGGAGTGGAAGAACGGGTATAATTGTAGGCCCATCAGTAGCAATCACTCTCTTGACTCTGACCTCTTGCCAGTGGCCTTGGCCTGCTGCCTCTCGTACTCGTGCCCTGGCCTCGTGGCGGGCTCTCTTCTCGCTCCCCGCACCGCTCAACAACCAAGGATGCCCATTACACTGGGGCCAAACATGGGAGGAGAACGAGACCCGAGTTCAATACCACACAGGACACACAGGCCACAAAGGGGCGGACGAGACGAGATGAGATGAGGCGAAGAAGAAGGTAAACCGATAAAAGCAGAGAAGGGCAGCGAAAGACACATTGGTAAAAACCAAATGCCTTGTTATAAGCTGGCGTTTGGTGAAGAAAGTGATAGTGCATGTATGGACAGTGAGAATAAGTTGGCATTTGAACATTGCGAATAAGCTGGCGTTAAACGTGGGTGGCAGTGCCCGCGATGAATAAACCAGCGCGCGAAGCTTGGGTAGTGAAATCATCTAAGCGGTAAAAACCGCCAACCGACCCCTGAACGCGACATTACCGCCGCCAACCGCCCGAGGGAGAAGAACAACAAAACCCATCGTGACGAGACAACGACGGCAGCTGAGGAAAAGAAGGGTGCTTCGCATCAACAATATCAGCGCCGCGCCCTGAGACCATGTGGTGACGGGGTACCCCAAAGGACAGGGAGAACAGACCTCAAAACTCACAACCGTTAAAGCAACAGGTTTTGGATTGGTGAGCATGAATTCCTGGCCCTTCATAGCTTAATCTAGTTAGGCATAGGGGGTGGGATAAGGATAAGGGGATTGTTAATGTAGTTGTTTTTCCCTCGATGTACCGTGTGTTCCCCATTCCCATATAAGTACAATTGTTTCATGCCTTTATTTTTCATACCAGAAATTACCCGGGTTCGAATCCGGCCTCGGGCGACTGTCTGTGTGGAGTTTGCACATTCTCCCCGTGTTTGCGTGGGTTTCCTCCGGGTGCTCCGGTTTCCTCCCACAGTCCAAAGATGTGCGGGTTAGGTTGATTGGCTATGATAAATTGACCCTTAGTGTTAGGGGGATTAAATACATGGGGTTACGGGGATAGGGTGGGATATGTGTTGGTGTAGGGGTTACGGTGATCGGGTGGGATATGTGTTGGTGCAGGCTCGATGGGCCGAAATGGCCTCTATCTGCACTGTGGGGTTTCTGTGATTCTGTGATTGTTGTATTCTGCTTTTAATAAAATCTTGCTTTTCTTATAACCAAACCACTGGTCTACTCGATTTTCTGTATCACCGCCTGTACCTAAGTCCGGTGTCTAGAACCCAGGGGTGTGGGAGCGATTCGAACCGCTCAGAGAACAGTCAGAGGTGAAGCTGACTGGGCGCACACGCCACCCCCTACAGAAATGGCGACCATGCAGGACACCGGCAACAGGGGTGCGATACAGTAGACAATGGTTCGGATGAGCAAACCATGATGGAGGAAAGGATTTCTGATTATGTGTTTAGTAAGGTGAATATCACAAAGAAGTGGATCACCACTCTGTTAAGGGCTGGGCGTCCGGTAGATGCAGCAGCCAATTGGACAGAGGGAAAGGAACACAAGAAGTCCTTAGAGAAGGCAGTCTGGCTGATGTGTTTCAAAAAGCAAGTCCAGCTTTTGAACGGGCTCGCTGCAGCACAGGCAGCCGAGTTAAAGGAGTCAGCCCTGGAGATCCAGGATAAGGCTCTAGCAGGGGAGAAGTTAGTGGTAGCATTGCAGGCCGTGAATCAGGAGAGGTTGTATTTAATGGGAGAACACAAGGCCCAGTTGGAATACCTACAGTGCCAAGTCACCGAAGCCAAGGGTAATGAGTTAAGGTTGCGGGAAAAGAATGCCCGCCTAGCAAGGCAAGTTAGGGAACAGGAAGAGAAAGTGAAAGAGGTAAAGGCAGATTACAAGCTAGCAAGCAAACAGGGGTTTGAAGAGGCAGATCACGGCCCCTGCAAAGAGCAGATAGAAAATCTGAGCCTGGCCCTGAGGAAGGCAAAAGGCATGGTGTGCCTCATAAGCCC
The DNA here is from genome assembly GCF_052327205.1 of Somniosus microcephalus. NCBI lineage: Eukaryota > Metazoa > Chordata > Chondrichthyes > Squaliformes > Somniosidae > Somniosus > Somniosus microcephalus. The sequence continues at coordinate 123,961,788 of NC_140996.1, forward strand.
AAAGGCAGGCCAGGCGGATTTTATAGGGAATGAGGGGAGGACAGTTCAAACATCACTGGTAGTGCCCAGGGACGACCCGGTTGAGGAACAGGAGGTCTCATGACCACCACCCGTAGCACCAGGTTTCAGCGAGGTCTGGCAGCAAGGAGGGGTGGAGTCAGGGGTGGGAGCGGAGGTGGAACAACCCCCGCCAGAGAGGTCAGAGCCGGGACCGATGTGCGCAGCCCGGCAACGGAGGTTCGGCCCACCCATCAATGGCGACGATGAGGGACCCCTCCAAAACCAGTTCATATTACCCTATAGCACACAACAGCTTAGGGCTATAGTGAGCCATATCCCAAAGCTCTCCGAAAAAGGGGATCCCTCGATCCACTTCAGGGAATTAGAGCAGGCAGCCAGCGTCAACGACTGCGACGGCGCTGAGCAGGCCAAAATGCTGCTATTCTCCCTGGAGAGTAGGCTCCTCCAATCCTTCCCTGACGAGTGTAAGAAGGGGCAGAGCGGGTATGAGGCGCTCAGGGATGAAGTTCTGGAGGCCATGGGGATGAATGAGGGAAGTCCTTTCTCCCGTGTGGAGAAGACGGTCCAGCTCACAGGGGAAACCACGCAGGCTTTCGCGGACCGGTTATGGCCGGTGTGCCAAAGTACCAGCCCGGGGACACCTAACCAGGCATTCCTGAACGGGGATCCACTGGCCCACTGGCTCCGTTGCCTGGTGGCGAATAGCTTGCCACAGGTCCGGGCCAAGGCGGAAGTCTGGTTTGACCCCAAGAATCCCCAGACCACCGAACTTACGGTGATCAGACAGTTGACCCTAGCCTATAAGACCGGTAGGGGAACCGATGCACACCCACCTAAGGGGAAGGTGCATGAGGTAAAACCCGGACAGGGTAGGAAGGAGTGGCATCAGGAAGGGAACAACCCCCCCAACACAAAGACGAATTGTTACGGGTGTGGGAAGGACGGTCACTGGCGGAAGGAGTGCAAAAACCCTCGGAAAGATAACAAGGGAAAGAATACCACAGCCCCAGCCCAAAAGGCAGAGGCAGGAATCCCTCCCGCTGCGGTCGACTCATTTTTGGACACAATGAGGTCCTTATTGACTGGCCAGGGGAGAGTAGCAGCCGCTACCGGTGCTCTGACCCCGTCGGCCCCATCCAACCCACAGCCCTGAGCAGAGCCAGCGCAGCCTGTTTACCTGTGTTCTCTCCGTTACGATGAATGGAAAAGACCCCTCGTGGAGATGGAGTTTGAAAAGATGAAGGGGACCTATCTGTTGGACATGGGGGCATCATGCACCGTGGTCCATTCAGCTAACCCCACCACCTTGCCTCTATCTAACGGGGTCCCATACAGACTGTCGGGATTCACAGGCAAAGAACAGGCCGGCTTGTTTTCCATCCCGCTCGCCATTCGTTTAGGACCACTCCGCTCTAAGTGGACCTGTGTCCTGATGAAGTGGGAAGTGGAGGGTGGAAGGGGGGTCCTGGGAGCCGTCTTTATTGTAGGCCACGGGATCCTAGTAGATATAAGAAATCATTGCCTATGGGGAGCAAGTAAAGGAAAGGACAGTGAGGTAGTAGTGATCCCAGGGAAAGAAGGGAAGGGGACCCTATGCATCATGAAGCCCAAGGAGGATTATAACCTCGAGCTCGTGGTCAGTAACACTCCACAGGAGTTCCAGGCATTTGTGCAGGCCCACCTGGCCACATTTGCCGCACACAAATACGACTGCAGGAGGGTCAACGGGTTTGAGGTCAGCGTAGACGGGGACCCCATGGCCCGACCACAGAAACAGTATAACTTCCCCAGGGAAGCGGAGCCAGACATGGAAGCAGCCATGTCCTCTTTAGTACAGCAGGGAGTTCTGAGACCAATAGCCACCCACGTGAACTCTCCATTGTGGCCGGTTAGAAAGCCGGACAATTCCTGGAGGGCCACGGTGGACTATTGGGTGCTCAATAGTAACATCCCAGCCTGTGCACCCACGGTGGCAGCACTTGCCGACCTGATAGGAAGTATCCCAGCATCCCCGACCACTTTCACGGTGCTGGATATTTCCAACGGGTTTTGGTCCATCCCTTTAAGGAGGGAGGATCAGTACAAGTTTGCCTTTATGTTTAAAGGGCAACAGTACACGTGGAACTGCTTGCCTCAGGGCTTCCACAACAGCCCCAGCATTTTCCATCAGTGCATGGCAAACAGTTTAAAGGATTTCAGTCAGCCCAGACAGTTGGTACAATATGTGGATGACCTGCTTCTCTTCACCGATTCGAGAGAGGAGCATGGCCCACTATTGGCCGAACTGCTGGAGCTGCTCGGGCAAAAGGGTTTTAAGGTAAACCCCAAGAAAGCGCAGATCGGCCAGCAGGAGGTGAAATTCCTAGGCCTGACCGTACGCGCTGGCGAAAGGGCCATAGATAAGGCTAGGAGAGGAGCAGTCCCCAACACAGTGACGGGTGTGAGGTCGTTTCTAGGGCTAACCGGGTACTGCAGAGACTTTATTGAAGACTGCAGCCACAGCAGCCCCTCTGCTCCGACTCCTACACAAGGGAGTGGAATGGGCTTGGGATGAGGGTTGCCAGGCAGCATTTGTCAGGCTCAAGAAGGACTTGCAGACCGCACCAGCTCTAGGGGCCATAGATTGGGGGAAAGCATTTTTCCTGGAGGTAGCAGCCAGCGGGGACAGCCTGAGTGCTGTGCTGCTCCAAGAGCGGCACGGCCGGCTGAGGCCGGTGGTCTGCTCCTCCAGGATACTCATGGATGTGGAGAGGAGCTACTCCAACTGTGAGCGGCACCTCTTGGCCACACATTGGGCTGTGAAAAGATCACTGATCTTCACAGGCACCTCTCCCATCACCCTCCTCACCCATTACACACCCACCCAGATGCTTCTGGATGGGAGGATCAAGGATGGAACAGTGAGCAGTGTCTGCATTGCCCGCTGGACCCTGCTCCTCTCACAGATGGATCTTAAGGTGAAGGGTCTCTTTGAGCCAAAGCTCACAGCCAACCTGGTATATCCTGGAACAGCCCACCGGTGTTCCAAAGGGGTTTGGGAAGTGGACATAGGTTTACGGGCCGGGATACATCCCATGGGCCGCGAGATCTATGTAGACGTCTCCAGCACGGTATCTGCTGGCGAGCGACTCACGGGGTGTGGAGTTTATGACCCAGCGGCAGACATTGCCCTGGCGATTAAGCTCCCCAGCACCATGAGCACCCAGCAGGCTGAGCTGTCCGCGGTAGTGTACGTCGTTACACACCCCGAAATCTTCCCCACCCCATACACGATTTGCTCGGACAGCATGTTCACGTGCAATTCGTATACGGAGTACCTGGCCATCTGGTCCCAGCGCGGATACACCTCCGCCGACAGGAGACCCCTCACAGTGAAACCCCTGCTGGAAAAGATCCTAGCAGCAGTGGGGGAGGAAGGGGAGGTTTTCATCCACAAGGTGAAAGCCCATTCCTCCACAGAACCCCGCAGTCAAGGCAACCAGCAGGCTGACATGCTCGCCAAGGAGGGTGCCCGCACAGGCACTTTCTGGGACCCATATGGGTCCAGACCCATGGCGGCAGTCAGAGGTAGGGATGGGACCCAAGGGAGTGCAGGGGTAGCTTTAGCCCTGGACCTTAAGACGGTCCAAGCCCAAGAACCCGTCCTCAAGGCAGTCCTCAGTGCAGTGACTGAGGGAAAAAGGGTAGAGGGTCCGTACGGCACAGCAGCCCTCTCCGCGAAAGAAGGAATGCTGTTCTGGGGGGAACAGTGGGTTGTGCAGCAGCAACACCAGAGGTAATTCCTTCAACTGGCCCATGAGGGTCAAGGAGCGGGACACCCCGGTCCTGAGACCACCTGGCAATGGGTGGAACGGCGGGATGGTGGCCAGGACTCAGGGAAGATGTCCGCGAGTTCTGTGCCAGCTGTCTTGTGTGCGCTGCTAATAATCCTGACCCCCTCAAAAGGAAGGTACCTATGGGACACATCAGGAGGGTAGAGGGACCATGGCAGTCGATACAGGTCGACTACATCGGGCCCCTGCCCACCGCCCAGGGAGGCTATAAGTACTGTCTAGTCCTGGTGGATGTGTTCACGAAATGGGTAGAGGCCTTCCCCTGCAGAACAGCCACTCTGGGTACTGCCAGGATCCTGGTCCGGGAAGTGTTCTCGCGGTGGGGGCTACCACAGTATGTGGAGTCCGACCAAGGGAGTCACTTCACCGGACAGGTGATGCAGAATACCCTTATGCTGCTAGGCATTGAGGGGAAGTGGCATGTGGCCCACAACCCACAGTCATCAGGGATTGTGGAGAGAATGAATAGGACCCTAAAAGAAAGGTTGAGGAAGGAGATGGTGGACTCGCCCCGTAAATGGGCCGAGGTCCTACCGTTGGTTCTGATGGGGATCCGGGCCAGCCAGTCAAAAAGCATGGGGTACTCACCGTATGAGCTGATGACTGGCTGGGTTATGCGGACCCCCGCCCATGTACTAGCCCCGGTGCTCACGGAGGGTCAGCTCAGAGAGGTAAACCGGGACAGGTTCGCCCGAAACCTCTTTGAGCACCTTAAACAGGTCCACGAGCAGGCGGCTGGGAACATGGGAAAGCAGCATCGGAGTAACCGATTGCTGTTGGAACCCCGAAAGCACCACGAGTGGGAGGTAGGAGATCAGCTCATGGTGAGGAACTATGCCTGAGTATGGAGTCTGGAACCATTGTACATGGAGCCTTACAGCATTGTAGACAAGGCCAGCCCCATGGTATACGCCGTTAAGATGCCTTGGCGCACCAAATGGTTCCATATTAATCAGTGTAAACTGTTTAAGCCCGAAAGGAGAAAACAGACAGTTGGGGTAGGGCCTGAGGATAGAAATCCTCAGCCTGCAGCAGGAGCGAGTTCACAGACTGCACAGGCAGGCGCTGTGGCTTGCTTAAGGGGAGGGGCCATCCCGCCCACCGATTGGGACACTCCCCCACTCTTCTGGGCTCCAGATGAGGAGGGACCCGAGGGTGAAAACCACGCCCCTAACCCAGGTTTAGAGGAGGAGGAACCTGAGGTCGAAGACCCCGCCACAGACCCAGGTTTGGGACCAGGGGGCGGAGACTCTCAGCCTGCAGCAACAGGCTGCGAAGAGTTACCTGCCCCTAGCCCAGGTTCGGGAGAGGTAAAGCCTGAGGAAAAAGATCCCCAGCCAGCGGCAGTGGTAAGCCCACAGGCCGCGCCGGAGAGGACAGCGGTTCGGGTTAAAGGCCCACCAGCCAAGAAAACCCCACCCGCCAAAGTCCTCAGAAGGTCCCCATGGACGCCCCGGCCAAGGAAACCATGGTCACCAGCTCCCGAGTCAGGGGGAAGTCCAAGGACAGAGGTCCCCAGCCAGCAGCCACGGGCGGCGAGGGACCGACAGTGCAGGAGAGTGCGGCCACGCCGAAGGGAGCGGTGTGCCGCAGCCCAAACAGGAATTAGGCTGGCCGCCCGCAGACGGGCGGCGGATGTACATAGTCTAGGTAATTTAAGTTTAGGTATTTCGCTCAAGTTTGGGTGTTTTAGCTTAAGTTAAGTAAGGTGACGGGTAGTTTTAATTAAGTAGTAATCTGTTAAAGAGTGTGTGTATTGGAGTCGAGGTCACGAGACCCGACTGTGCTTCACCAAAGCCAGAGAATCTCTTGGGGACCTGGCTGTATGTTTTTGTATCTGTTGCAGAAAGACTTTCAGGATGAAGGGGAGCGTAATCCTACTCGCCCTGCTAGGGATGAGCATTGGAAAGCGAGGTGACGTAGAGGACGCTCACATCTACGGGTGCTCAGGAGAAAAGGCTCCAGTGGTGACCGCTGGGAGCAGCGAACAAGGCATGGAGGGCCCTGCCGTCTACGCCCATGAGGGAAGATGGCCCGGGTGGTTGGGATCCAACTCCACCCGGTACTCCAGCCAGACCGGGTTCACCTACGGGGAGGCCTCCCTCCCCTGCCCCAGCGTACAGGTTGTGGCCTCACGGGTCGGAGTCACTGAGGGGAAACACGTGTGCCTGACTTGCGAAGGACAGATTCCCCTGGGAAGATAGTGGTGGCTCAGGAAGCTGAGCACAGACATGGGGGATCATACAGCTGACTGGGAATGAATGGGGAACGACACCCACCGTACGGTCACCGGGACCCAAGAAGGGACTAGCGTATGTTGGGATAAGTGGTGGGAGTCGGAACAGGGAATCTATGTCTGTATGTGGGGGTCAAAAAGGGCCTGCCCCACAGGCATATCCATCATCTTCTCCGCATCATGGCAGGATAAGGGGAAGGGGGTGGAATGGGATTCCCACCTGCACACCTGCATAGTCCCACGTTACCCAGCCCCAGTTAAAGCCACTGAGCTAGTGGCGCGTGCCCGGAAGCCCTTGCCCACGACTCAGGCAGCAAGGACACACAGGGAAGGGTGCCCCACCACCACCAAGGGACCAGGGAATGGGCTGGTACTAGTGCCTACAGAACAGGTGCTATACCAAGGGGTACACTACGCAGTAGCCTCCGTGATTTTAAACCTCACCGAGGTACACTTACCGGAGTGGTGTCTCAAAGAGACAGAGCAGCTATACCAGGCCCTGTTAAAGGACATGTTGAAGAAGTTTTATGAGTTTGATTTCGCCAATGTCAACAAAACCGAACTGTACACAACACACCGCGAGTTTTTGGGTAATGCAGGGAGACAAAGAAGGGGAGTATGGAATTATGTTTTTACTGCGTTTAATACAGGGTCCTCTGTCATTAACAGTCTGGATGACATAGAGCTGCAGACCCAGATAAACGGTTTAAAAACACAGTTAAGGAAGATATTGATGGATGAGAACAAAGTAGTGGGCTCGGAGTTACATGAGGACCAGGCCATGACGGTCCATTTGAAAGAAATTATAGCTGAGCTGGAGAAGCACACAAAGACTGTAAATGCCCTCATAAGGGAGGACAGAAATGCTTCTGACCAGGCTGCGCAGAACGAGGTGTGCGTGCTATATGGGGCATGGTTGCTGGGAAGGGCCGCAGTAATCTGGAGGATTTAAAACAGGGTTTATCCCCTCCTGGATCAGCAACAAACACCTCGCAGAATGCATTAAGCCCGTGCCAACTCCGGCTAGCTTCCGAAGCCTACCCAGTCCCAGTGGATTGTGGGCGGTCCAACCACACCATCATGGGAATAGTAGTTAGGATGCCGGTCATGGGTAGGACAGCCCGACCTGCACCGGTATACAGGGTTGAGAACATTGGAGTCATTCAAGGGGGTGCACACATTCGTTTCACAGCGGTCCTGCCTTACGTCATAAAGTGGGAGCACGCTATGACAGGTACTGACCTCTCAGGGTGCCGGAGCCGGGGAGCACACATAATCCTGTGTCCCCAGCACTTGAACGCCTATTCAAAACCACAGTGCGGGTTTAAAGCTGTGGGCGCGAAGCCTATAAATTGCACCATGGAGGCAATGGCACAAGGCCATGTTCCCCCACAGGTAGCATATATAGGAGGTGGAACATATTGTGTCACCGTAGGTGCGCCCCACCACCAGTATGGACAGCATAGCTGGTGTCCGGTAAGTGACAGCAGTTTCTGCTTTAAACCCGAGGCAGAAGTTCAAGTGGCCCAGGAACGAATTGTCCCCATCCCTGAACCCGCCACTATTCACCTCACTGTAAAGGTTAATTTTACCAACTTGCAAAAGTACGTAGCGCATTTAGGCTACGAAATTCCCCCTCTCCCAGAACACCTTGCCAAGATACTCAAAGCCGTTATAGTTTCACAGAAACATTTTTACACTCTGGAGCAGAAAACAGTAGAGATAGGGGCTAAGATATTGGACATTGTGATTCCACCCTGGTGGGACATTTTCAATAACATAGAGGTCCCTTCATGGATCAGGCTGGCTTCCCACATCCTCATAGTGTGCCAGCTGGGGATAGTATTGTACCTAGTCTGCACCCAGTGCAAGGGAAAAGGTCAAATGCTAGAATTCCGAAACCAGAGGACCTGGAAGGAACATTATGTTAAGGTGGAGGGAGATACACCTGTTTGAGGTTGTATTTCTGATTAAAGATTGTTTTTTTTGTGTTTGTTGTTTTTAATCAAGATTTTCAAATGTGTTGTTAATAAAGATGTATGTGTACCACGTGGTGGAGGGGTGTTGGACCCCCTCCATGCTTGGATGTGTGTAAACGACTGTAATTTATTCTATGTATATTTATGTACACCACATTTTTGCAGAATGGGAAATGCATGTGTCGTGGGTATCTTAGATAGGTAATTACAGGGGAAGGTTGACTATGGAGGGTCGGAAATTTTGCTCACCTCATCAGGATGATACTTAAAGCAAGTTTAGTATCAACAGGGGGGAGTGTAAGCTGCAGGGTTCTCAAAATTCCCGCACTCTCCAAATTATGGATCAAGGGACCCTGTTTTGGACAAGTTATTAAAACCAGGGTACCCAAAATGGCTTCTGTAACCTCGTGATCAAAACTGACAGGATTTTTAAAAGCAAGGCTCTGCAGACAAGCAGGCATGGAGACGAAACTTAAAATGCAGGAATCTGTGAAAAGGGACTCTCTGGAACCAGCCAGACAAAGTAAACACAAAATACGCATTCATTCGACTTGAATTAAATCAAGCCAGAATGGGCCTAGATTCGAGGCCATTAGGTTTCCGCATATTTAATCAGTAACAGCTCACAGTAGCCATCAAGTCAGGATGGGGACAATTAAGTCTTATCCATGATAAAACAACCAGGACATCGGGAGCATTAGACCCGGAGACAACCACGCTAGATGTAGTTAAAATAAATGGCTATAATCATTTAAACAAGCCCGCCAAATGTTAAACAATGGGCTGACCTGATTTGGCGCACAGATAAGGAGTGGAAGAATGGGTATAATTGTAGGCCCATCAATAGCAATCGCTCTCTTGACTCTGACCTCTTGCCGGTGGCCTTGGCCTGCTGCCTCTCGTACTCGTGCCCTGGCCTCGTGGCGGGCTCTCTTCTCACTCCCCACACCGCTCAACAACCAAGGACGCCCATTACACCAGGGCCAAACGCGGGAGGAGAACGAGACCCGAGTTCAATACCACACAGGACACACAGGCCACAAAGGGGCGGACGAGACGAAACGAGACGAGGTGAAGGAGAAGGTAAACCGATAAAAGCAGAGAAGGGCAGCAAAAGACACATTGGTAAAAACCAAACGCCTAGTTATAAGCTGTCGTTTGTTGAAGAAAGTGGTAGTGCATGTATGGACAGTGAGAATAAGTTGGCGTTTGAACATTGCGAATAAGCTGGCGTTAAACGTGGGTGGCAGTGCCCGTGACGAATAAGCCGCCGCTCGAAGCTTGGGTAGTGAAATCATCTAAGTGGTAAAAACCGCCAACCGACCCCTGAACGCGACATTACCGCCGCCAACCGCCCGAGGGAGAAGAAGAACAAAACCCATCGCGACGAGACAACGACGGTAGCTGAGGAAAAGAAGGGTGCTTCGTATCAACAACTTCAGCGCCGCGCCCTGAGACCATGTGGCGACGGGGTACCCCAAAGGACAGGGAGAACAGACCTCAAAACTCACAACCGTTAAAGCAAAAGGTTTTGGATTGGTGAGCATGAATTCCTGGCCCCTCATAGCTTAATCTAGTTAGGTATAGGGGGTGGGATAAGGATAAGGGGATTGTTAATGTAATTGTTTTTCCCTCGATGTGCCATGTGTTCCCCATTCCCATATAAGTATAATTGTTTCATGCCTGTATTTTTCATACCAGAAATTTTTCATAAGATTGTTTTATTCTGCTTTTAATAAAAGCTTGGTTTTCTTATTACCAAACCACTTGTCTGCTCGATTTTCTGTATCACTGCCTGTACCTAAGTCCGGTGTCTAGAACCCAGGGGTGTGGGAGCGATTCGAACCGCTCAGAGAACAGTCAGAGGTGAAGCTGACTGGGCGCACACGCCACCCCCTACACCATCATGCTTCGCGAGGACAAAAGACTGGTTGCTGTGAGAACTTGGCAAAATAAGACGTTGTGGTTGTAAGCTGTGAAAGCTGCCAATTGTCCTTCAACAGATAAGGAAAACAGACTTTGAAAGTTCCGTGCGAACAGACTATTGAGCTGTGGAATCAGTGCAAATTTTCAGACTATGGAATGTAACCTGCCCTGAAGCCCACGGATGCTTAATGGGCTATTGATAAGAGGAACTGAAAAACAACTAATGCCGTATATTTAGGGACACGTACACAATGGGAGGATTGCCAAGTTTTGGCTATAAAAGATGCTGTAAATTGACCACTCGTTGCTGCAGCCGGACAACCGGGTCAGTTGCCAGATATCATACGTTTAGTCACTGACGGATTGACCACTTGCTGGCGTTAGTACGTATGTGGTGTTTTGCTTGAGCTTAAAGTAAAGGGATAGCTCTGTGTATGCTGAGGTATAATTGGGAATTATTATACTGTAGGAATCAACGGATTCCTATCTAAATCACTGAGGTCGAGTCAGTTCAGTAAATTAACTGAATTTAATTAAACTGGTGCGCAAAACAAAAAACATGCAGGAGCAACAGCAAACAGGTCTACACAGTAGCTTGTTCCACGAGGTCTGAACTCAGAACCTCCCACCTCTGACGTCATGACGTCATGACGTTTCCCGCCACTCGGGGCACCACGTGACCAACGTGATGACGTCATCGCGTTGTTTCAGGGTTTTTACAGAAAGCTTGTATACACTTAGCAAACAGACATAGGTGCTGTAACATTGCTTTAAAGACAGTTATTCATTTGTACAGGAGTTCATTGGTGGTTTTACCACATGGGCCCCCCCAGAAGTGTCTTTAATCATCAAAGTCAATCGCAGAGGAGGTCGGACAATCCTGTTGGAGCGGCTCCGATATTCCCGGAGAGGAATGGATGATGCAGGAGAGGAGCTGGGCTGCGGGGCCGATGGGCCAGGCGTAGCGGCCGCGGGCGGTTGCCCACGATGTGGCGGCTGCGCTGTTTTGACTGGCTGGCCGAGGTCCAGGTGTGCAGCCTTGAGGCGGTCCACGGAAATGTAGTCAGGCGTCCCGCCGACGTCTACCAGAAAACTCTTGGCGCCCGCCTTCAGTACCCGGAAGTGGCCCGTGTATGGAGGCATGAGGGGGCTACGGTGGGCATCGTGCCGTACAAAAACGAATTTAGCCCTCATGAGCATTGGCGGAACATGTGACGCAGGCAGTCCATGCTGTGAAGTCGGAATGGGCCGGAAAGCGTGCGCCGCGGCTCAGTGAGCCTCCAGTTGTTCAGTGGCAGACCACGGACGCGTCGGCGACGGGAGAAACTCGCCGAGGACCCTGAGCGGCTGGCCGTAGACCTGTTCGGCAGCCGACGCCTGCAGGTCCTCTTTAGGCGCCGTGCACAACCCGAGCATTACCCATGGCAACTTATCCATCCACGCAGTCCCTTGGAGGGTAGCCCGCAGCGATGCCTTCGCATAACCCATTGGCCTGCGGGTGGTAAGCCGTGGTGCGATGGAGCTTGGCACCCAATTCTGAAGCCACGGCGTTCCACAAAGCAGAGGAGAACTGCGGCCCGCGGTCCGATGAAATGTCCGACGGCACGCCAAAACGGGCAACCCAGGACGAAAGAAAAGCCCGGGTGACATCCGCGGAGGTGGCGGACGTCAATGGAATGGCCTCCGGCCATCTGGTGGTACGGTAGACATTCGTCAGCAGATGCGTGAACCCTTGTGATGGTGGTAGTGGGCCCACGAGGTCGATATGAACATGATCGAATTGCCGCTCCGGTACCTCGAAAACGGCGACAGGAGCTTTAACATGGCGCTGCACCTTCACTCTCTGGCACACGACACAGGTGTTGGCCCAGTCGCGCACATCTTTTTGCATTCCCCTCCAGACAAACTTGGATGCTAACAACTTCTGTGAAGCCCGCACACCCGTGTGGGCGAGGTTGTGCATGATATCGAAGACTTTCCTGCGCCAGGCTGACGGAACGATCGGACGTGGGTCTCCCAGGGAGACATCGCAGTGCAAGGATGTGCCATCTGAGTGGAAAAGTACGTCCACTGGCCGCAGGCTGGACGAATCGGAACGGAAAGCGTGCGTCTCCGGGTCAGCCGCTTGGTCGACCGCCATTAGTGAATAGTCGAGACCCAGTTGGACGGCCTGGACGGCCGCACGCGAAAGGCAGTCGGCAACCACGTTGTCCTTGCCGGCCACATGACGGATGTCGGTGGTAAACTCGGAGATGAAAGTGAGTTGCCGTTGCTGTTGGGCCGACCACGGCTCAGTCGTCTTGGCCATGGCAAACGTCAGGGGCTTGTGATCCACGAAAGCGACGAATTGGCGTCCTTCCAATAAAAAACGAAAGTGGCAGATGGCCAGGAACAACGCCAACAGCTCTCGGTCAAATGTGCTATAGCTACGTTCGTTACTACGTAACTGGCGGCTAAAAAACGCCAGCGGTTGCCATGCCCCCTCGACCCATTGCTCTTGCACGGCGCCGACGGCGTAGCCCGACACATCTGTCATGAGCGTGATGGTGGCGCCGGGCAGCGGGTGCGCTAACATCGTCGCATTGGCGAGGGCCTCCTTCGTGTCCCAAATGCGCGGTCCATGACCGATGACCAGATCACCGGTTCTTTCCCTGGTGTCCCTCGGAGTGCCTCGTAGAGCAGCCGCATGAGCTGGGCGGCCCGGGGGACAAAGCGATGGTAAAAGTTTACCATGCCGAGGATTTCTTGGAGCGCCTTGACGGATTGCGGCCGTGGGAACGCAGCGACGGCTGCCACTTTCGCCCTGAGTGGCAGTGCCCCTTCCGCGGTGATGCGGTGGCCCAGAAAATCGATCTGCCTCAGTCCAAATTGGCACATGTTTGGGTTAACTATAAGGCCATGCTCCTGGAGATGGTGGAAAAGGACGCGCAAGTGACGTAGGTGTTCTTCCTTTGACGCGCTGGCGACGAGGATGTCATCGAGGTATACGAAAAGGAATTTGAGATCCCGGAGCACCAAATCCATGAGGCGTTGGAACGCCTGCACCGCATTTTTAAGCCCGAAAGGCATCCGTAAAAATTCAAAAAGGCCAAATGGGGTAATGACCACCGTTTTCTGGACGTCCTGAGGGTGGACGGGCACCTGGTGGTATCCGCGGACGAGGTCGATCTTGGAGACCGGGAAACTAGTGGTGGGGAACATGGAGATGGCAAAGACGCTGAACAAATATTTTGTATCAGTCTTTACAGTAGAGGACACTAAAAATATCCCAACACTGGACAAACAGGGGGCAATGGGGGGGAGGAGCTAAAGATGATTAAAATCACTAAGGAGATGGTACTCAGTAAAATAATGGGACTTAAGGCGGATAAATCCCCCGGACCTGATGACCTACATCCTAGGGTCTTGAGAGAAGTGGCGGTAGGGATTGTGGATGCATTGGTGATTATTTTCCAGAACTCCCTGGACTCAGGAAAGGTCCCGGCAGATTGGAAAACTGCTAATGTAACACCCTTATTTAAGAAGGGAAGTCGACAAAAAGCTGGAAACTATAGACCAGTTAGCCTAACATCTGCGGTTGGCAAAATGTTGGAGTCCATTATTAAGGAAACAATAACAGAGCATTTGGATAAACATAATTTAATAGAACAGAGTCAGCATGGTTTTATGAAGGGGAAGTCATGTTTGACAAATTTGCTCGAATTCTTTGATGATGTAACATACAGGGTGGATAAAGGGGAACCAGTGGATGTGGTGTATTTGGACTTCCAAAAGGCATTTGACAAGGTTCCACGCAAAAGATTACTGATCAAGATAAGAAATCACGGGATTGGGGGAAAAATACTGGCATGGGTGGAAGATTGGCTATCTAACAGAAAACAAAGAGTTGGGATAAATGGTTCATTCTCGGGCTGGCAATCAGTAAGTAGTGGTGTTCCGCAGGGGTCAGTGCTGGGACCCCAACTCTTTACAATCTATATTAACGATTTGGAGGAAGGGACCGAGTGCAACATATCCAAGTTTGCCGACGATACAAAGATGGGAGGGAAAGCAATGAGTGAGGATGGCATAAAAAACTTGCAAAAGGACATAGACAGGCTAAGTGAGTGGGCAGAGATTTGGCAGATGCAATATATTGGAAAGTGTGAGGTTATGCACTTTGGCAGAAAAAATCAAAGAGCAAGTTATTATCTAAATGGAGAGAAACTGCAAAGTGCTACAGCACAAAGGGATCTGGGGGTCCTGGTGCATGAAACACAAAAAGTTAGTATGCAGGTGCAGCAGGTGATCAGGAAGGCCAATTGAATCTTGGTTTTTATTGCAAGGGGGCTGGAGTATTAAAACAGGGAAGTCTTGCTGCAGTTATACAGGGTATTGGTGAGGCCACACCTGGAATACTGCGTGCAGTTTTGGTTTCCATATTTAAGAAAAGATATACTTGCTCTCGAGGCGGTTCAGAGAAGGTTCACTCGGTTGATTCCGGAGATGAGGGGGTTGACGTATGAGGAAAGGTTGAGTAGGTTGGGACTCTACTCATTGGAGTTCAGAAGAATGAGAGGCGATCTTATCGAAACATATAAGATTGTGAGGGGGCTTGATCGGGTGGATGCGGGGAGGATGTTTCCACTGATGGGTGAGACTAGAACTAGGGGGCATAATCTAAGAATAAGGGGCTGCCCTTTCAAAACTGAGATGAGGAGAAACTTCTTCACTCAGAGGGTAGTAAATCTATGGAATTTGCTACTCCACAGAGCTGTGGAAGCTGCAACATTAAATAAATTTAAAATGGAGATAGACAGTTTCCTAGCAGATAAGGGAATTAGGGGTTACGGGGAAAGAGCAGGGAAGTGGACATGAGTCTAGATTCGGATCAGCCATGATCCTATTGAATGGCGGAGCAGGCCCGAGGGGCCGTATGGCCTACTCCTGTTCCTACTTCTTATGTTCTTATGTGCCGGCCAAATGGGCAGAAAAATCTTGAATATACAGTATCGGGTACCAGTCTGGAGTTGTGACCTCGTTGAGGCGCCGATAATCACCACAGGGCCGCCACCCACCGCCGGGCTTTGGCACGATGTGTAGCAGAGACGACCAGGGACTATCAGATCGGCGAACGATGCCCAACCACTCCATAGTGGCGAATTCCGCCTTCGCGGCCTTGAGTTTACTGGCCTCTAATCGCCGAGGCCGGGTGTAAACCGGGGGGCCGGTCATCGCGATGTGGTGTTCAACACCGTGTTTGGCGGTCGTCGCAGAGAAAGTGGGTCGAGCGAGCTCCGGAAATTCCTTGAGCAGGCGGGCGAACTCGTCGGGCGGTGACTCGGTGCGGGCAACCGCGTGGGTCGCGCCGGAGCCCCGAAAACAGGGGATGGGGGCTCGTGAGGTGGCATGGATCAGGCGGCGATTCCGTACGTCGACCAGTAGGTCATGCGTGCAGAAAAAATCGGCACCGAGGATTGCCAGTGGTATCGTGGCGGTGATAAACTCCCAGTGGAAGAGTTGGCCGCCGAGACACAATCGGATACGCCGCTTCCCATACGTACGGATGGTGCTGCCATTGGCAGCCTGTAGCGGAGAACCGCGCCGCCCAGATCGGATGTTTAGAACCGAAGCGGGGAGGATGCTGCACTGAGCGCCCGTGTCGCATAAGAAACGCCGGCCCGAAATGGAGTCGGTGATGTACAACAATTTCCCGGAATCACCAACTGTCATTGTGGAGGCGAAACCGACCTCGGGGCTTCCCTTCCGGTCACGCAATCGGTGTTGCTGCTTTCTCAGTGCCGGCGGCATGAATTTACACGGGGGTCGGCAGCATCTGGCTTTCTGACCGAAACGGGCGTGGTAGTAGCAAAGGCCGGTCTGTGGAGGTGCCGAGGCGGGGTTCTTGGAGGCGGGGTGCGTCGAGGTGGCACAATACTGTTGCATCACCACGTAAATGGTGTCGGCTTCGGCCACGAGCGCCACACCGTCCGTAGCCGTTGACTGGGCCAGGGCTGCTTGTACCTGCTCAGGGAGCTGGCTCAGGAACAGTTCACGAAATATAAAACACTGCGGCTCAGACCCAAGGAGGGTGAGCATGTGGCTCATCAACTCGGAAGGCTTAGCATTGCCTAACCCGGGGAGTGCGAGCAAGCGTCGTGCGCGCTCTGCCTTTGTGAGACCGAATACTTGCATGAGGCGCGCCTTGAGCATTTCGTACTTGTTCTCCACGGGCGGGGTCTCCAGCAGGCTGATAATGCGTGAAGCCGTCGAGCTGTCCAGTGCAGAGACCACATAAAGGTAACGGGTCTGATCCAGCACTATGTTTCGCAGTTGGAACTGAGCCTCCGCTTGAATGAACCAGGAGGCTGCCTGTTGTTCCCAAAATTGAGGGAGCTTCAAACTCGCTGCATTTACATCCATCTTGTTCTCGAGCTTGCCTCCGCGAAAATCGTCCGTGACGCTTCGGGGTCACCAATGTAGGAATCAACGGATTCCTATCTAAATCACTGAGGTCGAGTCAGTTCAGTAAATTAACCGAATTTAATTAAACTGGTGAACAAAACAAAAACATGCAGGAGCAACAGCAAACAGGTCTATACAGTAGCTTGTTCCACGAGGTCTGAACTCAGAACCTCCCACCTCTGACGTCATGACATCATGACGTTTCCCGCCACTCGGGGCACCACATTGTTATGTTCATTAATAAATAGACATTCTTATTATGAACACAGATAGCTTTTGCTAGCTATTTTTATTGAGCACATGTGGACTTGTACAGCATCTTGTAGAGGCTTCCATCTTGACTGCTGCCTTGTGGGTAGCCTAGCCTCATGGGTAATGTAGTCTTAATATAATATATAGCTGGGTAGTGTAGTCTTATACATACAGCTATATACAGCTCTCCGGCTCCATCTAGTGTCCACTATAGAATGACATGCTATTGATCACTACATCACCCTTTCTTTGAGGTTTAACAAAATCAATATCAATCAACTTTCAAGAAAGCAATAAAGATAGTATCAGTAACACTTTTGTTAGCGCTCTATAAACATAAACATTTTCAAAACAGTCAACACATTTTCAAAGCTTTACATTGTACTCAAAGATTAAGTCTATCAGGCTTTTTTACTTCACGTGTGGATCTTCCCAACACGGGTAAGTCTGATGTGTCTTCATGAGATTGTTCTGGCAGTGAATGACAAGATGCAGTTGCGGCATTGTCATCAATCTGCTCTTGTATAGATCGAGGTCTCCTTGCGATCTTTGCTTGGAGAGGGTTTCAGTGTTTCCTTCACTCTTCATGCCATAACTCTCAATGTAGTCAATGCACTCTCGAAAAACTGCTGGCAGCTGGATCCCATCATACAGCATAGTCCTCTCAGCAGCCTCGGCTAATGGAACACCAAAGATTGGCCTGAGGGAAGAAGGAGTATCCACCGGAACTGCTTCCTGCTCTGGTGCAGACTTCTTCTTTTTCTTTTTCTCTTTCCACTGCTTAACAACATCTGCTGCAGTTATATCTTTGGACTTTTTCTCCTTGTGTTTTTCCTCTTTGTGCTTTTCTTCCTTTGGCTTCTCTTTGACCTTGAAGTCTTTTTCTTTCTTCTTGGAGAAACTAGGCTTTTTGAAGACATGGATACCCTTTGGCCTTTTCATCCTTGATGGGCTCTCTGCTTCATCACCTGAGTCATCTGGTCTGCTTATGGCACAGTTTATACGGTAGACTCTCTTGACCAGTTCTAAGTCTTCACAAGCTTTGTCACCTAGTATCGAATCAAGTCTTTCAGCCACAACAGAAAACATGAGATGATGCACTTTGTCTTTGACTGTCACTTTAAGTCTGCATACACCTAAGCTAGCTATTTTCTGTCCATTATAGTCCTTCAGTAGTACTGACTTTTTCTGTATTTTGGGCTTTTCTTTCATATTGTTAATGTCACTCATACTGATTAAGTTTGCTTTTGCCCCAGTGTCCAGTTTCAATGTAACTAATACTCCATTTATCTGCAGTGGGATGATCCATTTGTCCTCTTTTACTGCATTAACTTTATGTTCAGCATTGTCTATTTCTGAGGGCTGCACATTTTCTGTATCTTTTTTGATATCGTCACATGACACCATTCCTACAAAAAATGTCTCACTTAAATCAGTGTCCTCAATCACATTAACTCGTTGCCCTTTCGTCGTTTTTACTTTTGAAAAGCATTGTTTGGCAAAGTGATTCTTTCCATTACACTTTGTGCACATTTTTCCAAACGCTGGGCATTGTCTTAACTGGTGTTTGTAACCACAGTGTTTACAATTTAAAATGTCATCCTCCGATTGCTTTTCATTTCTGTTCTGCCCACGTTTCTTCCCCTTGTAGGACACAGCACCGACAGCAGCATTATCACTCATTACATTCGCATCATTATTGATTTCACAGAAAGTCTTCGCATGATTTCAAGCTAGCTCGCTGGCTTGGCATATTTTCACCGCATTTTCCAAATTTAGTTCGGTTTCTCTCAACAGACGTTCCCTGACTTTTTTATCATGAATACCAAACACAATCTGGTCACGAATCATGGATGCTTTGAGCTCAGAGAAATTACATGTCTGTGCTTTCAGTTTCAGATCAGTTATAAAGCTATCAAAAGTCTCATTTTGTTGCTGTGTCCGAGAACGGAAGATGTATCTTTCATACGTCTCATTCTTTTTAGGAGAGCAATGTGCATCAAATTTTTTTAGCACATCTTCTAATTTTCCTCTGTTCTCCTCTGGATTAAATACAAATGTATTAAATACCTCTATCGCCTGTGGGCCTGCAACCGTAAGCAGCAACGCTATCTTCCTTGCGTCTGGCTTCGTACTGAATCCGATGGCTGCAATGTAGAGTTCGAATTGTTGTTTAAAAGTCTGCCAATTGTAGTCGATTTTTTCTGTGAGATTCAAACGCTCTGGTGGCTTCAAATTCTCCATGTCGCTTTTCACAATTTTCAGCAGATCTTCACCACCCTGGTACCATGTTATGTTCATTAATAAATAGACATTCTTATTATGAACACAGCTAGCTTTTGCTAGCTACTTTTATTGAGCACATGTGGACTTGTACAGCATCTTGTAGAGGCTTCCATCTTGACTGCTGCCTTGTTGGTAGCCTAGCCTCATGGGTAATGTAGTCTTAATATAATATATAGCTGGGTAGTGTAGTCTTATACATACAGCTGTATACAGCTCTCCAGCTCCACCTAGTGTCCACTATAGAATGACATGCTATTGATCACTACACACATGACCAACGTGATGACATCATCGCGTTGTTTCAGGGTTTTTACAGAAAGCTTGTTTACACTCAGCAAACGGACATAGGTGCTGTAACATTGCTTTAAAGACAGTTATTCATTTGTATAGGAGTTCATTGGTGGTTTTACCACAATACACTACATAATTGTCGGCTGCTTACTTGTAATCTCTTGCTGATTTTTAAGTAAAAGAAATTTCACAGATTCATTGGGTTTTGTGTTGTCTGTTCGACGGGTCTGAACTTTGGAAATTGTTTGATGGGGCGAGGGGCGATTTCTGCACATCTTACAAAGAGGCACACCTGTGGAACCCACCATGATGCAGCATCTCATGGCCAATGTCACAGCTTCCATTGCAGCACAGACAGCTTCCATCAAAGGTCTAAGTGCTGCAGTGGAAACTCAGACTGCTGCCATCATGGCTCTGGTCAAAAGGGCTTCTAGGGCATCACAGCAGTCCATCAATCTGTTCTCCAACAGATCAGTGGGATTGCTCAGGCACTGCCCCAGGAGAGTGGCAGTGGCTCCACGAAGCACAAACCTGCTGTCCTCTCTCAGGATGATAGCATTGCTGTCCCACCCCTACCAATCTGCCAGTGCCCTTGATGTTGCCTGTCAGCCATCTAGCCCAGACTGCTGCAACCCAGGCCAAGATTGTGCAGTCTGAAGCCAGCCCTTCTAGGCCCAGAGCTGCTTGAGGTCGGCCTCCAAGGCCATCTGCAGTGTAAGGGGTGGTGTGTGTGGTCAGATTTGCCTCTGACTCCCTGAGCGGTTCGAATCGCTCCCACTCCCTTGGTTCTAGACTTTGGACTTATTTGGGGGTTGTAATGAACTTGCAACAGACACCTGAGTTGGTCAAAAGAATTGAGATTTTTATTTTGAGACAGGAAAATATACAATACAATAAAACTTATACTCTAAAAGGGGGAAACACTTCGGAATATGCGAGGGAGAATGACACTAGACAAAAATACCTTACCCTCCCTATCCCACTACGCTAACTAGGTTGAATTCCAGAGGACCAGGAAATGCTCACCAAACGACTTTCTTGACAGATTGTAGAGGTTCGCGATTTCGGGGTTCTCTTTAGTTGTGGTGGTTGGGGCCTGCCGTACCCCGGACGTAGTGGAAGACTGCACCTGTGTTGGGTTTTCAGTCTTCGCCTGTCCGCTGATGCGGTCGGATGCGTAGTTGGATTTATCGGGTAAGTACCCAATTTCCTTTGGTTAGGTATAGTTTTTAGAGTCTTTTGTGTCAAATCTTACCCAGGGGTAAGTCAGGCTAGCTTGTAGAGTGGAAACAAACTTGCAAATTTTTGACTTCTTGTTGGTTGGTTTCTTGTTGGTCGCGGTGGCCCAATATTACCTAGTTGGTGGTAATATTGTTAGTTGTTGGTTTCTTGAGGCCTTTGGTTGCCGCGATTTTCTTTTTCTTTCATTTTGTTCTTCTTTCCTCAAGTCTCCAATCCTCCAACTATGTACGGTGATGATGATAATGAGTAGTACTCTTTCTGAACCATACTTTCTCTCTCCTGTCCTGAACTTGAACTTTCTCTTGAGCTCTGTCCTCAACTGACTCTCTCAACTCGAACTGTACTGTCAACTGTGTGAACTGAACAAGCAGGCCACAATTATACTGTGTTGAGGCCTGGCTTATCTGACCGCCAAATCTCCTCTGGTCCATTGTTAATTTTGGCGGGCTCGTTAATTTTAATAGGTTTAAATTCTCATCGAGTTTCGGGGCTGGTCCCATCTATTTTTAATTGGCTTTTAACTGGTTTCGGGATTGCTTCGAAATCAGTTTTAAATGTGCAAAGTGGTTTTGGAAATCTTTCTGAGTGGTTAATCTGTTGTTTGATTGTCTTCTCCTGCTAGGGCCAGGGTCTCTTTTGTTGGTTGTTGGCATGTATTGTATTATTCATGTACTTGATGGTCCTGTGGGTTTTCTGCAGGAACTGTCCTTCTGTGGGCCTATTGTCTTTATGTAGAATGACTGGGACAGTCCAGAACATTCTCAGACAATCTGGCCTTTTCCAATACTCAAACTGTCTGTCCCACAGTGTCCAACCCATTCCCTTTGTTGCAGCTTTTCTACAGGCCTGAACATGCCTTTTAAACTAGCAGAAATCCTGGGGTTTTGATTTTAAGTCCCTTTTGGCCCAATATTTCCTTAAACAGTCCAAAATCTCTTCTTTTCTTAATTTGGGGGAATCTGTAGAATTTTGCGAGCCTTACAGCAGTCACCTCAATTGAAGTTCAGCAGCCTTCCACCACCCATGCTGTAGCCACTGGGGAAGCACCTCATAGGAGCGCTAGGATAGGCAAAGGCACACAGAAGAGGCACTAAGGGAATGCAGAAGGGTGATTAGGTTATTTTGTATGTTTTATGTCATGATTGAATTTGTAAAATTGGATTGGAATGTGCATTTTCCGCTGGTTTTTATTTATGCTGTCGGAAAAAGGACGATGTGCTAGTCAGTGATAGAAGAAAGGTAAGGCATGTGGGACTGCTGGTGAATGGGGAGGTGTAGTTGAGGTTCCTCATATCACTCATAAATTATTGGATCACGTAGAGTATGGACAGAAAGCAGCTGTCTATGTTGCAACACCACCACCACCCACCCGCCTCCCACCAGATAGGTGGTGGCAAGTGCTGTTCCCTCATAATGGCCAGGCTCTGCGGCACAACCACAAACTTGATACCCACTCACCTGAGAACTGCAGGGCTCCTCCAGTGCGGTCCAGGCAGCGGAAGCATTGCTTTAGCACACCGATGGTGTGCTCTATAACGTTCCTTGTACCAACATGACTCTCATTGTAGGCCTGCTGTACACGTGTGCGTGGGTTCTGGACCGGAGTTATGAACCATGTCATGAGTGGATAACCCTCATCACCCAGTAGCCATCCTTTAACTTGCTATGATGGGTCAATTACTGGTAGCATAGAGGACTGCTGCAGAATGAAGGAATCATGACTACTGCCCGAACAACGGGCATTCACCTGCATGATGCGCTGCCTGTGGTCGCATACCAGCTGCACATTGAGAGAGTGGAATCACATTCGATTCATGAAAATAGCCGAATTCACATCAGGCACACGCAAGGCAAAGTGCACACAGTCAAAGGCACCCTGCACCATGGGGAAGTCTGCAATCCATGCAAACCTTCATGCTCACTCCACTTGCTTGTGTCTGGCAAGAGGAAATGAGATTAAACTATCTCTCTGTGCATAGAAAGCCTCAGTGATCTCCCTTATGCAGCAGTGCACTGCAAACTGCGAGATGTTGCTTATATCTCCAGTAGCAGTCTGGAAGGAGCCAGATGCTTAAAAGTTAAGAGCCACGGTCACCTTGACAGCCACAGGCGATGCTGTTCTTGCCCTACTTTGAGGTTGCAGTTGTGGCTGCTGCAGTTGTCAGATTTCTGTCACTACCTCTTCTCTGAAGCAAAGGTGTCTCATGCATTGTTCCTCGCTGAAGTTGAGGTAAGAGAATTGCTCCCTAAAGATCATCTGCAGCTATGGCCTCCTGCTGAGATCCCTTCATACCCCTCCTCCTCACTCTTCTAGTAGCTTGTACAGCTCTGCGGGGCCTCTCTTCATTCTCCCAGTCACGCTCAATTACCAGGCCACCCATGTCTGGAAGCAGCTTGTTTCAACACAAACTTTTAAATCAACAAGAAAGTACTTCAGCGCCAGCCCGATCACTCCCTGTGGACTATTCAAACTTTAGTCAAGTATAGGAAAGCTCCAAAAACGTGTACAATTGCATCAGCAGCCACAAGAAATAATCCAGCAACTTACCTGTAAATAGTTCATGATTGCTTTAAATAGCACTGGTGGGGGGCCCCTTCATTTTGTTTAGCGTCATGTTCAGCTTGCGAAGTTAAGACAGGGCGTAGGCTGGAGTGTGTTCAAAAATGACAGCACTGGCTTCAAATCAGAGTTTCATACTGATTGACATCATAATCTGCCTGCTCTGCATGATGCTGACGGTTGTTAGGCATGCACACGTACGCACGCAAACCCCTTTGCCAAGATGGCATCCAGTGCACTTCCCGTCGAAAGTGTGCGCGCGCATCTCGGACCCCATTTTCAAGCATTAGGAGGCTAAAAAATGGGCACTACACTGCAAAACCTCTCCCCCTTGTTCTTCAGAACTGACCATGAATGCATAAAGCCCAGTAATTAAGGTCTGTGGTTCATAGATGGTAAATGTGAAATGTTATTCTAAACCAGGCCATTGTTAGTAGCCATGGGGCCTACCATGTTCATGAGAGTATTAGCTTTCATGCATTTGGATGGACGGGTTAAATGTAAACTGATGAGTCAGACAAGACAGCTGTAGGCTAATTCTCACTTACTTCTTCTATATGATGAAATATGGTGAATTTTCCCTCCCCTAATTGAAGGGAAAATTGACCATGTTTACAATGGCCTAATCCAGAGATTAAATTTAGGAACTTCCTGACTGGGACGACAGAAGTATTCACTGACTTAACCAACTGAGCCATCAGAGGTGCTGAGAATTAATTTATTTCTATGGTTAGAAGTAGGGGACTTATTCTGAAACAGCTAGATAAAAGTGGGTGAATCAAGCCAATTGATAGGGAGAACTGGCATTTAATGTAAATGAATCCTCTCCCTTTATCTCCCATGCTTTGCCCAACAGCAAGCTAAATCAGTAGAAACAAGAGCTTTTGCCATGTCAGCCAGAAGAGAGGGAGTTTCGCATGCAGTTTGCCTTGAGCTTGAATGGCAGGAGACAGAATGCTAAATCCAGCTACCAATAGAATTTGTGTACTGACGGATGAGGCTATTTCAACTGGAGAAGATAGGATATTTACAAGGAACAAAATAACAAAAACTTAATGCACATTTGTATGTTCATAATTATTGCTTTTCAAAACAATGTTTTGAACCCGTTTTTCAAATTTTTGCAAAATCATCTGCAGTCCATCCATAAGTAAGTGGAAAGTTTCTAAAGTGTGTAATCTCAGAAAGTGTGAACTCACTATTGCTATTTGGTTAATTTACACAGCCATGTAGGAACAGAGTTTTCTTACTGCTGTGGTGGCCGTATTAGAATCGGTCAAGTGAAAAGTTTGATGTTGGATGGAGTGTAAAACATATGTAAAAACTTTCACTTCATTGTAAGGAAAAAAGACCAGGTCAGGTATATATTGAATTGGCACTGTTAGGTAGATTCTGCTCAATTACGTTACTCCTTAGCAAGATCTCCCAAGTAAATCTTTATAGGTAGACAGCGTATCATTGAGAGGGTGTTAAAGCTCTCCTGCTGCAGCAATTTCCTCATTTATTGTAAAACTGACAGAAATATGAAATTGCATAGCATCTTGTGGGATTACTTTGCAAAATCTCTGTATTGAAGCAACATGGCCAATAAAATCCTAATATGACTGACATCATAAAATCTCATCATGTCCTGTCACAGGTCGGACTCATTTCTACAGCATCTTTATTTGTAAAAAGCTACAATTTCACCCTTTGGGGAAAGCAGAGTGATGGATAGTTGGAAATTAATTCACAAATCTAAGCTTGCAGCCCTGAGATACCAGAGTCTTGTACTTCTTGCAATCTAGTATACTGTATTCACTGCTCACGATGTGGTCTCCTCTACATTGGGGAGACCAAACGCAGTTTGGGTGACCACTTTGCGGAACACCTCCGTTCAGTCCGTAAGGGGGACCCCGAGCTCCCAGTGGCCTATCACTTTAATTCACCGCCCCATTCCCACTCAGACCTCACTGTCCTCGGCCTCTTGCACTGTTCCATGGAAGCTCAGCGTAAGCTCGAGGAACAGCACCTTATCTTTCGATTAGGTACTCTACAGTCCTCTGGACTCAACATAGAGTTCAACAATTTCAGATCATAACCTCGGCCCATATCACATATATATATTTTCTTTTCTTTATCCACACTTTTTGTTTGGCCTTTTTTTCTTCCCTCCCACATGGCAACTGTCCTTCATTCTGCCAGCGCAATTCACACTTCATCTAGAGCCATCCTTTGTTCCTTAACCTGTCCCATTACCACCTCCTCTTGCCTTGAATATCTCTTAATGTCTCTCAATGTCTCTTAATCTCTCCTGCTTTCTATCCTATCATTGACCTTCCCTTTTGTTCGGGAAATCGCGGGGGGGGGGGCGAGCCTCGGGAAATCGCGGGGGGCTCGCGCCGCCCGCACTGACCGCGCATGCGCCGCCCGCCCGCCCACAGCGGCCGTCCATCAGCCGCGCGATACACGGGGGACCTCAGCTCCGGACCTCAGGCGCTAGGCAGGGGGAGGGGCCGGAGAGAGGGACAGAGGGGAGTGGGGGAGCGGGGGAGGGGAGGGGGTGGGCGAGGGGAGGGGAGGGGGTGGGCGAGGGGGTGGGGGAGGGTAGGTGTGGGGGTGGGGGAGGGAGGGAGGGAGACGGGAGGGAGAGGAGCGGAGGGGAGGGAGAGGAGGGGAGGGAGAGAGGGGAGGGGAGGGAGGGATAGGACAGGGAGAGGACATGACAGGGAGAGGGGGGACACACAGGGGTAGGGAAACCAAGCGCCCCAAAATTGCCCTCGCAACACGGGGCTCCCCAGCTAGTAAATGCATAAAGCGGGCGACTGATGGATTGTTTGCCAGGGCTGCGAGCTATGTAAACTTCCCCTCTGATGACAATAGCCAGAATGAGTGGGCTCTCGTATTCGCCTCCCTGGCTGGCTTCCCACAGGTACCGGGTGCCATCGATTGCACAAAAGTGGCAATGTGAGCACCACTATAGTAGCCAGGAGTGTTTATAAACCACAGGGGATATTATTCCATCAATGTGCAGCTGATGTGCAACCAGAAGAAGAGGTTCTTGCAGATATGTGCCAGATTTCCTGGGAGCTGTCAGCATGCTTTCATACAGTGACAATTTAACATTCCAGACCTTTTTGTTCCAGGAAGCTGGCTCATAGAAGACATGGATACCCAATTCAAACTTGACTCATGACATCTGTGAGGAACCCCACCAATGAGGCGCAGGAGCGCTACAACGAGAGCCACATGACCACCAAGTGTGTCATCGAGCAAGCCATCGGAATGTTGAAGATGCGCTTCAGGTGCCTAGATAGATCTGAAGGTGCCATTCAGTACTCGCCAGTGAGGGTGTCCAGAATCTTAGTGTTGTGCTGCATCCTGCACAGCAGAGAGGATTGCAGGTGGAGGAGGATGAAGGGGCTCACTCATCTTCGGATGAGGAGAACATTGAAGAGGAGGAGGAGGAATATCAAGATGGGGCACCCATCGCCAAACCAGTTGCTTACATTGCTGCCTGTGATGCCCTAATAGCTCATAGGTTCAGCTAGTGGTGACTCACACAGGAAAACATCACAAATGAAATCCTACTGTCTGCTTCCACCACCAACACCGCCCCCCATTTTGCACTAAATAGTCCTTCAACCATGCATCCACCCACTGCACGTCCACCCAATGGGTCCTGTCATGTATTGACATTTATCTTAAAACAAGTGAAATAGTGTGTCCTGTCCAGAAAAAGCAGGACAAATCCAATCCGGCCAATTACCGTCCCATCAGTCTATCTCAATCATCAGCAAAGTGATGGAAGGTGTCATCGACAGTGCTATCAAGCGGCACTTACTCACCGATAACCTGCTCATTGATGCTCAGTTTGGGTTCCGCCAAGACCACTCGGCTGCCGACCTCATTACAGCCTTGGTCCAAACATGGACAAAGGAACTGAATTCCAGAGGTGAGGTGAGAGTGACTGCCCTTGACATCAAGGCAGCATTTGACTGTGTGTGGCATGAAGGAGCCCTAGTAAAACTGAAGTCAATGGGAATCGGGGGGAAAACTCTCCACTGGCTGGAGTCATACCTAACACAAAGGAAGATGGTTGTGGTGATTGAAGGTCAATCATCACAGCCCCAGGACATTGCTGCAGGAGTTCCTCATGGCAGTGTCCTAGGCCCAACCATCTTCAGCTGCTTCATCAATGACCTTCCCTCCAACATAAGGTCAGATATGGGGATGTTTGCTGCAAAATGACTGCACAGTGTTCAGTGCCATTCACAATTCCTTAGATAATGAAGCAGTCCATGCCTGCATGCAACAAAACCTGGACGATGTTCAGGCATGGGCTGATAAGTGGCAGGTAACATTCACGCCACAGAAGTGCCAGGCAATGACTATCTCCAACAAGCAATGACTATCTCCAACTAACCACCGCCCCTTGACATTCAATGGCATTACCATCACCGAATCCCCCACCATCAATATCGTGGGGGTCACCATTGACCAGAAACTTAACTGGACCAGCCACATAAATACTGTGGCAACAAGAGCAAGTCAGGGGGCGAGGTATTCTGCGACGACTGTCTCACCTCCTGACTCCCCAAAGCCTTTCTACCATCTACAAGGCACAAGTAAGGAGTGTGATGGAATACTCTCTACACGCCTGGATGAGTGCAACTCCAATAACACTCAAGAAGCTCGACACCAACCAGACTTCCCCTCTACCACCTTAAACATCCACTCCCTCCACCACCGGCATACCGTGGCTGTAGTGTGTATCATCTACAAGATGCACTGCAGCAACTCGCCAAGACTTCTTCGGCAGCACCTCACAAACCCGCGACCTCTTCCACCTAGAAGGACAAGGGCAGCAGATGCATGGGAACACCACCACCTCCAATTCTCCTCCATGTCATACATCATCCTGACTTAGAAGTATATCGCCGATCCTTCATCGTCGCTGGGTCAAAATCGTGGAACTCCCTCCCAACAGCACTGTGGGAGTACCTTCACCACACGGACTGCAGCGGTTCAAGGAAGGCGGCTCACCACCACCTTCTCAAGGGTAATTAGGGATGGGCAACGCCCAATGCCAGCAACGCCCACATCCCATAAAAACAAATTTTAAAAAAAGTTGACACTTGGGACGCAGATGTGGGAGTGGTGCTAAGCAATAAACTTTGTGTGTTGTTTTAAGAAAAGGAAACTTAACATTTTGTCAAACACCCATGTCCATACCCTTGGTGAATTACAATAGCTTTCTCTAATGCTTCCTACCACTTCTACATGGTGCATTCTGCGTGGCTTCTGCAGAGATAGATGCAGACTGTTCAGATACCTGCCCTGACTGCTGAGATACTTTTGGCCTATGCCCTTTGGATTTTGGAGCCTGGGGGTCCCGCCAAAGACTGCTCCACCTGCACCTGTGCAGGGGCAGACTCGACCAGTGGGAGACGAGGCAGCATATGGGGCTCTGACTGAGTGGGGAGGTGGTGGGCAGAGGGTGAGAAGTGGGAGCACTTTGAGTGGAGTTCCCACTTCCATGTCCCCCTTCGCCATCACCCCTCTCCTGTGACAGCGCCACTTCACTCCTACCATTCTGCTGCAGACCAGCTTGGTGAAGATCAGCGACACGTTGTAAGGCCACAGGTAAGGTATCTGTCATCCTGTTTAAGGCAGCAGACATTTTGGCATTCAAAGTCTGCACGGCCATAGTCAAGACCTGCATAGACTCATTTTAGAGCTGGGCTTGAAACTCCATGGAGGTGGCCACTCCATGGCAGACATTCTGGCAATTACTTGCACCACTAATCCACTAGTGATCGCATTGGACTCCTCCACCTTCTCTGCTATTGTGGAGTGTGCGCATGGCACATCTATCAGTACCTGGCTAAATTGCTGATGCACCTCTACCATGCTCCTTCTCAACAACAGCCCCCGGGCTACAGCATCCATATCCAGCTGAGCAGGGCCTGGAGAGGTTTGTGCCCCCAACATGAACTTTCCACAGCTGTCCCTGACACCAGTCTCTGCTCGTGTACACTTGTGAGAAGTGAATCACCAGGTGAAAACCCAACTAATGCTCTAACTGGACCCACCGAAGTGCGAGTATTTGTACTGGTGTATGGCTGCACTGTGAAGGTGCACCCTCAGAAGGAATGAAGTCTTCATTGTCCTCATGCATGTCCAGCGACACTTGTTGTACATGTGAAGGCCCTGGAAGACAAAAGAAAGGGATATGAATTAGTTGTGGCATAGTAACTATCTTGACAATCACCATATTCAGTCTTCTCATAGTTCAGTATTGGATGAAATAAAATCAGCATATGTGTGTCATAGATATTTGGAATTCCGACACTAGCTATCTGCGAGCTCCCTGCCTCTCTGACTGAGAGGGACGCAGATGTGCCACTTATCTCCAGGGCATCTCCCTCTGCATCTACGAGCTGCACAATTTGTGACAGGCCACCTCCAGTCTTGTCCCTCTCCCTTGCGTTTTGTGCTCTCTTCTCCTACAAGGGGCGAAAAAATCAGACCTGTGAGTGACTGAAGGTTGGGTATTGACCCAATGGATGCAGTGCATTTGGTGAGGGTGAGTATGAGATAGATGGATCACATTGCGTAAGGATTGGAGTGAGTGGCAGCAGCAGATGGATACATGGGAAAGTGAGGAGGTGCGTAGAAAGTGAAGGCTGGATGCTGCTGAAAATCAAATTTGTGTGATAAGTGATGTGATGGAGTACGCTTGGCAAGATAGCGCGAAAGAGAGGGGGCTTAAACAGTATGTAGGTGAATCAGCAAATGTACTCACTTTTCCTGACGTGGTTGGGACATTAAATCGCTTTCTACATTGCATCCAAGACTGAGGCACAATTCCCCTGCTGCTCACTATTATGTCCGTGTATAATTGAGACACGGACTGCAGGAGTTGATTATAACAAGTCTTTACTGAATGGAGACAACCTGGAAATTGAAACTACAGAAGCCTGCTAGGGCCTTTTATACAGGGGTGGTCACTGCCGGTACTGCAGCCTGAGACCAGTTATTCCCTTAAAGGTACATACACAACACTCACCTTCTCAGCAACCTCCAACCGGGCCTCCTTGGTGAAAGCCGCAGGTTTCCTCCTCCCATTGCTGTGGAAAGGTGTGTCCCTCAGGCTCCTGACCGCACCCAGCAGTAATTCAAGGGAAGCATCATTAAATCTCAGTGCAACCCTTGCTCTCTGTGCATCCATCCTAATCAGTTCCTGACTTCTCCGAATTCCATTTCAACATTGTCCCTTTAAAGCTGAGATCATGTCACGTGGGTGCGCATCACGCCCGCTACGCAGCTTGGAAGCATGAAACCCGGAAGTCAAAATTTATAGCTTCAATCAAGCTGAAATCGGAGAATCCAACACGCTGACTTGACTTCCGGGTTTGGCGCACACAATTCCAACCCCTGCTCGTAACTCTCTTCATATTGAGTCGTTGAGTATATTCAAGGCTGAGATAGATAGAGTTTTGTATTCCAGGGGAATCAAGGGATATGGGGATAGAAACATAGAAGGTAGGAGCAGGAGTAGGCCATTCGGCCCCTCGAGCCTGCTCCGCCATTCAATGCGATCATGGCTGAACATCCAAATTCAGTACCCTGTCCCTGCTTTCTCCCCATATCCCTTGATCCCTTTAGCCTTAAGAAATATATCCAACTCCTTCTTGAATATATTTAATGAATTGGCCACTACTGTCTTCTGTGGTAGAGAATTCCACAGGTTCACTACTCTCTGGGTAAAGAAATTCCTCCTAATTTCTGTCCTAAATGGCTTACCCCTTATCCTTAGACTGTGACCCCTGGTTCTGGACTCCCCGACCATCGGGAACATCCTTCCTGCAACTTGTCTGTCCAGTCCTGTCAGAATTTTATAAGTTTCAATGAGATCCCCTCTCATTCTTCTAAACTCCAGCGAGTATAAGCCCAATCGACCCAATCTCTCCTCATAAGTCATTCCTGCCATCCCAGGTATCAGCCTGGTGAATCTTCGCTGAACTCCTTCCATGGCAAGAACATCCTTCCTCAGATAAGGCAACCAAAACTGCACACAATACTCAAGATGTGGTCTCACAAAGGCCCTGTACAACTGCAGCAAGACATCCTTGTTCTTGTACTCAAACCCTCTCGCTACGAAGGCCAACATACTAGTTGCCTTCTTAACCGCCTGCTGCACCTGCATGCTTACCTTCAGCGACTGGTGCACAATGACACCCAGGTCTCATTGCAATTCCCCTTCTCCCAATCTATTGCCATTCAGATAATAATCTGCCGTCCTGTTTTTGACACCAAAGTGGATAATCTCGCATTTATCCACGTTATATTGCATCTGCCATGCTTCTGCCCAATCACCCAACCTGTCCAAATCATCCTGGAGTTTCTCGGCATCCTCCTCACAGCACACACGCCAACCCAGCTTTGTGTCGTCTGCAAACTTGGAGATATTTCATCTAGTTCCCTTGTCTAGATCATTAATATATATTGTGAATAGCTGGGGTCCAAGGACCGATCCCTGCGGTACCCCACTAGTCACTGCCTGCCACTCGGAAAAAGAGCCATTTATTCCAACTCTTTGCTTTCTGTCTGCCAGCCAGTTCTCTATCCAAATCAATACCTTGCCCCCAATCCCATGTGCCTTAACTTTACACGCTAATCTCTTATGCAGGACATTATCGAAAGCCTTTTGAAAGTCCAAATACACCACATCCACTGGTTCTCCCTTATCTATTTTACTAGTTACATCCTCAAAAAATTCCAGTAGATTAATCAAGCACGATTGACCTTTTGTAAATCCATGTTGACTTTGTCCGATCCTGTCACTTTTTTCCAAGTGCTCTGCTATTACATCTTTTATAATGGACTCTAGCATTTTCCCCACTACCGTTGTCAGGCTTACCGGTCTGTAATTCCCCGTTTTCTCTCTACCACCTTTTTTGAATAGTGGGGTAACATTAGCTACCCTCCAATCCATGGGTACTGTTCCAGATTCCATCGAATGTTGGAAGATGATCAGCAATGCATCTACTATTTCTAGGGCCACTTCCTTAAGTACCCTAGGATGTAGATTATAAGGCCCTGGGGGTTTATCGGCCTTCAATTCCGTCAATTTCCCTAACACCATTTCCCTACAAATACTGATTTCTTTCAGTTCCTCCCTTTCATCAGACCCTATGCAGGTGCAGCAGGCGGTTAAGAAGGCAAATGGTATGTTGGCCTTCATAGCGAGAGGGTTTGAGTACAGGAACTAGGATGTCTTGCTGCAGTTGTACAGGGCCTTGGTGAGACCACATCTTGAGTATTGTGTGCAGTTTTGGTCGCCTTATCTGAGGAAGGATATTCTTGCCATGGAAGCAGTTCAGAGAAGATTCACCAGGCTGATATCTGGGATGGCAGGAATGACGTATGAGGAGAGATTGGGTCGATTGGGCTTGTACTCGCTGGAGTTTAGAAGAATGAGAGGGGATCTCATTGAAACTTATAAAATACTGGCAGGACTGGACAGACTAGATGCAGGGAGGATGTTCCCGATGGTCGGGGAATCCAGAACCAGGGGTCACAGTCTAAGGATAAGGGGTAGGCCTTTTAGAACAGAAATTAGGAGGAATTTCTTCGCCCAGAGAGTGGTGAACCTGTGGAATTCTCTACCACAGAAGGCAGTAGAGGCCAATTCATTAAATATATTCAAGAAGGAGTTGGATATATTTCTTAAGGCTAAAGGGATCGAGGGGTATGGGGAGAAAGCAGGGACCGGGTACTGAACTTGGATGATCAGTCATGATCGCATTGAATGGCGGAGCAGGCTCGAGGGGCCGAATGGCCTACTCCTGCTCCTATCTGCTATGTTTCTATGTTCCCCGACATCTCTGGGAGGTTATTTGTGTCCTCCTTTGTGAAGACAGAACCAAAATATGTATTTAATTGGACTGCCATTTCTTTGTTCCCCATTATAAATTCCCCTGATTCTGACTGCAAGGGACCTATGCTTGACTTCACCAATCTTTTTCTCTTCACATATCTATAAAAGCTTTTACAGTGAATTTTTATGTTCCCTGCATGCTTAGTCTCATATTCTATTTTCCCCTTCTTAATTAATCCCTTTGTCCTCCTTTGTTGAATCCTAAACTGCTCCCAATCCTCAGGTTTACTGCTTTTTCTTGCCAATTTATATGTCGTCTCCTTGGATCTTATGCTATCCCTAATTTCCCTTGTTAGCCACGGTTGATTCACCTTTTTTGTTTTAGTTTCATGCCAAACTGGGATGAACAAATTCTGTAGTTCATCCATGCGGTCTTTGAATGTTTGCCATTGCCTATCCACCGTCAACCCTTTGAGTGACATTCCCCAATCAATCCTACCCAACTCGCGCCTCATACCATCGTAGTTTCCTTTATTTAAATTCAGGACCCTAGTCTCTGAGTCAACTACTTCACTCTCCATCTTAATGAAGAATTCTATCATATTATGATCGCTCCGTCCCAAGGGGCCTGGTACAAGATTGCTAATTAATCCTTTCTCATTACATAATACCCAGTCTAAGATGGCCTGATCTCTAGTTGGTTCCTCGACATATTAGTCCAGGAAACCATCCCGTAAACACTCTAGGAATTCCTCCTCCACAGTATTGTTACTAATTTGGTTAGCCCAATCTATATGTAGATTAATGACACCCATGATGACTGCTGTGCCTTATTGCACGCTTCTCTAATTTCCCTTTTAATGCCATCCCCAACCTCCGCATTACTGTTTGGAGGTCTATATACCACTCCCACTAATGTTTTCTGCCCCTTGGTATTTCTGAGTTCTACCCATACAGATTCCACATCATCAGAGCTAATATCCTTCCTTACAATTGTGTTAATCCCCTCTTTAACCAGCAATGCTACCCCACCTCCCTTTCCTTTTTGCCTATCTTTCCTGAATATTGAATACCCCTGGATGTTGATTTCCCAGCCTTGGCCACCCTGGGGCTATGTTTCTGTAATCCCAATCAAATCATATTTGTTTACCTCTATTTGCACAGCAAATTCATCCACCTTATTACGAATGCTCCTCGCAGTAAGACACAAAGCCTTCAGGCTTGTTTTTTTAATGCTCTTAGACCTATTAGAATTATAAGTTACTGTGGCCATGTTTGATTTAAACCGTTGATTTCTCTGACTGCCACTTTTGTTTTTCTCCTTCCTATCTTTTGCTTTCATCCTTGTTTCCCTTTCCTCTGTCTCCATGCTCATGTTCCCAAACCCCTGCCATTTTAGTTTAAACCCTCCCCCAGAGCACTAGCAAACACTCCCGGCACTGCCCAGGTGCAAACCGTCTGGTTTGTACTGGTCCCACCTCCCCCAGAACCGATTTCAATGTCCCAGGAATTTGAATCCCTCCCCCTTGCACCTTTCCTCTAGCCATGTATTCAGCTGAAATATCCTTCTATTTCTACTCTGACTAGCATGTGGCACTGGTAGCAATCCTGAGATTACTACCTTTGAGGTCCTATTTTTTAATTTACCTCCTAACTCCCTATATTCAGCTTTTAGGACCTCATCCCGTTTTTTCCCTATATCGTTGGTACCTATATGCACCACGACAACTGGCTGTTCACCCTCCCCTTCCGAAATGTTCTGCAGCCGCTCTGAGACATCCTTGACCCTTGCACCAGGGAGGCAACACGCCATCCTGGAGTCTCGTTTGCGGCTGCAGAAACGCCTATCTATTCCCCTTACAATAGAATCCCCTATTAGTATAGCTCTACCCCTCTTTTTCCTCCGGTCCTGTGCAGCAGAGCCACCCCTGCTGCCAGGAAGTTGGCTGCTGCTGCCTTCCTCTGATAAGCCATCCCCCTCAACAGTATTCAAATTGGTATATCTGTTTGAGAGGGGGATGGTCACAGGGGACCCCTGCACTACCTGCCTGCGCCTACTACTCTGCCTGTTGGTCACCCATTCCCTTTCTGCCTGTGCAACCTTTGCCTGCAGTGTGACCAGCTGCTTAAACGTGATATCCACGGCGTCCTCAGCATTGCGAATGGTCCAGTATCTATCCAATCGCAGCTCCAGCGCCGCAATGCGGTCTGCCAGTAGCTGCAGCTGGACACACTTCCTGCACACATGGTTGTCAGGGACACAGGAAGTGTCCCTGAGTTCTCACATAGCGCAAGAGGAGCATACCACGGGGCCGAGCTCTCCTGTCATGACTTACCCTTTAATTAATTGAAATTAAATTAAATCAAATCAATCCCACCAATTACACTACAGTTAAATGATATACTTAAGGGACCTGGTTTACCAACAGTCCCCGCTACACCACAGAGAGCTTAGAAACTATAAACCACAGAGTTTAAGTTTAAAAAGAGGGAAATACTCACCAACCAATCACTTACCTGCTTTCTGGTGATGTCACACTTCGATTACTTTTTACTTCTCTCCCTCCCTCTGAGCTTGGGGATTGGAGATTGGTAAAGCTACCTGAGCCTCGCCGCTGCTTTTAACACCGCCGCCGCCTCGTTTCCCGCAGGTCCGCCGCCGCTCTGAGGCCTACCTTAGCCTTGCCGCCGCTTTTAACACCGCTGCCATCTCGTTTCCCGCAGGTCCGCCGCCGCCGCCGCTCTGAGGCCTACCTGAGCCTCACCACCGCTTTTAACACCAGCGCCGCCTCGTTTCACGCAGGTCCGCCGCCGGGCGGGAAAGTGGAGTTGAGGTCGAAGATCAGCCATGATCTTAATGAATGGCAGAGCAGGCTTGAAGGATCATATGGCCTACTCCTGCTCCTAATTTTTATGTTCTTATGCTTTTAAAACCTGTGATTTGTAAATGTTTAGAATGACTTCCTTGTTTTTGTATTCAATGCACCCATTTACAAAGCCAAGTACCCTGTATGCTTTCTTAACCGCCTTGCCAACTTGCCCTGTTGCCTTCGGGGATTTGTCCCTCTGCTCTTGCACACCCCTTAAGATTGTACAATTTAGATTATACTGCCTCTCCATGTTGCTCCTCCCAAAATGCATCACCACACACTTATCTACATTAAATTGCATCTGCCATGTGTCTGCCCATTTCACCAGTCTGTTTATGTCCTCCTGAAGTCTACTACTATCCTCCTCACTGTTTACTAAGTTGCCAAGTTTTATATCATCTGCTACTTCAAAATTGTACTCCCTATACCCAAGTCCAGGTCAGAAAACATCCGGTCACCACTGTAATGATCAAAAGCATGTCATTCTATAGTGGACACTAGGTGGAGCCGTAGAGCTGTATATAGCTGTATGTATAAGACTACACTACCCAGCTGTATATATATTAAGACTACATTACCCATGAGGCACTAGGCTACCCACAAGGCAACAGTCAAGATGGCAGCCTGCACACAGGAGCACACATGCTGCATCTCTACAGATACTGTACCTAGAGAACGTGTACTGAATAAATGACTAGCTAGAAGCTAGCTGTGTTCATAATAAGAATGTCTAGTTATTAATGAACATAACAACCACTACTCGCTGCCTCCTATTGCTTAGCCAATTACGTACCCAAGTTACTGCCATCCCTTTTAATCCCATGTGCTTCTATTCTTCCAAGTAAATCTGTTATTTGTTACTTTATCAAATGCCTTATTAAAGTCCATGTATTGGATGATTTAGACTTCAATGTAGGGGGCATGATTAAGAAGTTTGCAGGTGATACAAAAATTGGCTGTGCAGTTGATAGTGAGGAAGAAAGCTGTAGACTGCAGAAAGATATCGATGGACTGGGCAGGTGGGCAGAAAAGTGGCAAATGGAATTTGGTCTGGTGAAGTGTGGGGTGATGTATTTGGGGAGGGCTAACAAGGCAAGGGAATACATAATAAATGGTAGGATACTGAGAAGTGTAAAAGAGCAGAGGGATCTTTGAGTGCGTGTCCGCGGATCCCTGAAGGTGGCAGGACGTGTGGATAGGGTGGTTGGGAGGGCATACAGGATACTTTCCTTTATCAGCCGAGTCATAGAATATAAGAGCAAGGAGGTTACGCTTGAACTGTATAAAACACTAGTTGGGCCACAGCTGGAGTACTGCATACGGTTCTGGTCACTACATTACAGGGGGGATGTGATTGAACTGGGGAGGGTACAGGGGAGGTTTACGGGGATGTTACCAGGACTCGAGAATTTTAGTTATGGGGAAAGATTGGATAGGCTGGGGTTGTTTACTTTGGAGTGGAGGAGGTTGAGGGGAGACTTGATTCAGGTGTATAAAATTATGAGGGGCCTAGATGAAGTGGATGGGAAGGACCTGTTTCCCTTGGCGGAGAGATTGGTAACTGGGGGCATGAATTTGGAGTGGTTGGTGGAAGGATTGGAGGGGAGTTGAGGAGAACATTTTTCACCCAGAGGATGGTGAGGGTCTGGAACTCACTGCCTGAAAAGGTGGCGGAGGCAGAAACCCTCATCACATTAAAGAAGTACTTGGATATGCACTCGAAGTACCGTAACCTACAAAGCAACGGACCAAAAGCTGGAAAGTGGGATTAGGCTGGCATTATTTCGGCCGGCACAGACACGATGGGCTGAATGGCTTCCTTCTGTGCCATATATTTCTATGATTAATATTGAGGCCCTGGAGTCTGCTCAGCAAGAAATTTTCCACAATCTGATGAGGAGGTCCCCCACGATGGCGAGAATGGAGCAGAAGTGGGAGGGGGTCAGCAACAGCCTGCAGCCAGAGCTCTTCAGTTGATGCATTAATATACACCGTCCTTAATTAAAAACTAAACAACTGTAATTAATCTTGAAGATAATAAACTTCCATAAAGCACAACAACAGATCACACTCAAAATGTTTCTTTGAGGTACACTACAAGTTTTAAAAAACTACATTTTGGCAGTTTATTGATCAGTTTTAGTAATAAAACACTAAATGAACACACTTAAAACCACGCTGAGTTTGTGTGGAACCAAAGAAATGAAACAAAGCAATGTTGCCAAGTAGAGTCTGACTGATTGCTTCTGATAGCTTCCAATCTCACCTTGCAACCAATCTGATTGGCTGATACAATCACCAATTTCATAAGAACATAAGAAATAGGAGCAGGAGTAGGCCATTTGGCCCTTCGAGCCTGCTCCGCCATTCAATAAGATCATGGCTGATCTTCTACCTCATCTCCACTTTCCTGCAATATCCCCATATCCCTTGATTCCCTTAATATTCAAAATTCTATCAATCTCTATCTTGAATATACTCAACGATTGAGCCTCCACAGCCCTCTGGGGTAGAGAATTCCAAAGATTCACCACCCTCTGAGTGAAGAAATTTCTCCTCATCTCAGTCCTAAATGGCCGACCCCTTATTCTGAGACTGTGACCCCTAGTTCTAGACTCCCCAGCTAGGGGAAACATCCTCCCTGCATCTACCCTGTCAAGCCCTATAAGAATTTTGTACATTTCAATGAGATCACTTCTCATTCTTCGAAACTCTAGAGAATATAGGCCTAGTCTACTCAATCTGTCCTCATAGGACAATCCCCCCATCCCAGGAACCAATCTGGTGAACCTTCGTTGTGCTCCCTCTATGGCAAGTATATCCTTCCTTAGGTAAGGAGACCAAAACTGTACACAATACTCCAGGTGTGGTCTCACCAGGACCCTATATAATTGCAGTAAGATGTCTTTACTCTTCTACTCAAATCCTCTTGTAATAAAGACCAACATACCATTTGCTTTCCTAATTGCTTGCTGTACCTGCGTGTTAACTTTCAGTGATTCAT
This sequence comes from Somniosus microcephalus, assembly GCF_052327205.1. Classification (NCBI taxonomy): domain Eukaryota; kingdom Metazoa; phylum Chordata; class Chondrichthyes; order Squaliformes; family Somniosidae; genus Somniosus; species Somniosus microcephalus. Next base: position 124,000,597 of record NC_140996.1, read on the forward strand.
GTATAAGGACACCCAGGTCCCTCTGAACACCAACATTTCCCAATCTCTCACCATTTAAAAAATACTCTGCTTTTCTATTTTTCCTATCAAAGTGGATAATTTCACATTTCTCCACATTATATTCCATTTGCCATGTTCTTGCCCACTCACTTAGCCTGTCTATATCCCCTTGAAGCCTCCCTGCATCCTCCTCACAACTTACATTCCCACCCAGCTTTGTATCATCAGCAAACTTGGATATATTACATTTGGTCCCCTCATCCAAATCATCGATGTAGATTGTGAATAGCTGAGGCTCAAGTACTGATCCTTACGGTACCCCACTAGTTGCAGCCTGCCAACCCGAAAATGACCCGTTTATTCCTACTCTCTGTTTTCTGTCCATTAACCAATCCTCAATCCATGCTAGTATATTATCCCCAAGCCCATGAGCCCTAATTTTGTTCAATAACCTCTTGTGTGGCACCTTATCGAATGCCTTCTGAAAATCCAAATACACCACATCCACTGGTTCCCCCTCATCTATTCTGCTAGTTACAACCTCAAAAAATTCTAACAGATTTGTCAAACATGATTTCCCTTTCATAAATCTGTGTTGACTCTGCCCAATCCTATTATGATTTTCTAAGTATCCTGTTACCACGTCCTTAATAATAGATTCTAGCATATTCCCTACTACTGATGTCAGGCTAACTGATTTGTAGTTCCCCGTTTTCTCTCTCCCTCCTTTCTTAAATAATGGGGTTACATTTGCTACCTTCTAATCCACGGGAACCGTTCTAAAATCTACGGAATTTTGGAAAATGACAACCAATGCAACCACTATCTCTATAGCCACCTCTTTCAAAACCCTAGGATGTAGGCCAGCAGGTCCAGGGGATTTATTGGCTTTCAGTCCCATTAATTTCTCCAGTATTATTTTTTTACTAATACTAATTTCTTTCAGTTCCTCATTCTCGCTAGACCCTTGGTTCTCTACTTTTTCCGGGAAGTTTTTTGGATCTTCTTCCGTGAAGACAGACACAAAGGGCTGGATTTTGATATTGGGGTGGGCTGGGGTCATGTAATCTGCATTTTGTGTTAGCCACCCGATTCTAAATCGATGTGGGAAAATGATGCCATTTTAACTTAATTGGCCAATTGAGTTCCAACGTGTGGGAACCCATGGCTAATGAGTTTTTCCAGTCTGAAAGTCGCCTCCGATGGCGTCATCATTGCTGCTGCATTTAAGGTCTGCAACAAGCCTTGCTTCTTCTGCAGACTGCCAAGCTTTTGCCCTTGTATGTTTGATGCACCTGCAGGAAGAATGGCCAGCCAGAGACCTAGGTCTGCACCCCGCTTTGATGACGTTGCCCTGCAGGCTTTAGTAGAGGGAGCAAGAGCAAATAAAGAGGTGCTCTTCCCTTCTTCAGGGAGGAAGAAGCCTCCCCAGCAAACCAAGGCTGTGTGGATCCAGGTGGCAGAGGAGGTCAACTCTTTGTCAATAACCCGCAGAACCTGGCTTCAGTGCAGGAAGAGGTTTCATGACCTTCTGCGCACTGGAAGAGTGAGCATGAATTTCCCATCACCCTCAATCTGATCCCCATTGCCTCTCCTCACCAGCACTCAGCTTTAGCAATCTCTTCCTCCACATCCCACTTGACACTGACTTCCATGCACCCTTACCCATTCCCTCTCTCTCTATGGTCACACTCACTTAACTATTCGACTATGCAGCCCTCACACTCCCTATCACTGTGATGCAATTACAACTTACAACACACAGGGAGGGCCCTTGGTCTTGTCACCTCACTCCATCTTTGTCTCCTTCTAAGCATCTATGCTATGGATTCTCTACACTCACTCCTTCATTCTCACTCAAACTCTACTTGTCTCCCTCATTGCAGGAAAAGAGAGCTCACAATAAGAGGGAAAGAGCGAGGACAGGAGGAGGGAAACCCTCAGTAGCCCAGCTCACCACCTGGAAGGAGGCGGTCCTGGAGATCGTGGGAGTGGAGGAAGATTCACAAGTTGGGTACGGACAGATGGGCGCATCACAGCAAGCTGGTGACAGAATAGTTTTCCATCTCTCTCAATGACATTGCATGAGTCGCTGATAATGATTCTGAAGCTCTAACAGATGGACTTATGATCATCTGCAATATGCAATGTGCATGTAACCTTGGTCTCACATCTCTGACTCTTTCCTTTACTCCCCCACAGGGCCATCGCAAGCACCCGTCCCCACTATCCAGGAGGAAGAGCATGAGCCTCAAGCCTCCTCAGAGGAAGCTGCAACCTCTGAGGGTGCAGCGTCAGCAGAATTCAGCGCACCCAGCACCAGCGCAGACATTCACACCTCGGAGGAAACATCGCGAGATAGAGTAGTGTTGTCACCTGGTGTATCACAGCTCACAATTGAGCAGCAGCAGATTGTGGAGACAGGGACAGCAGTGGAGAGTCCTAGTCGGAGGGCGCAGGACTCTGCCAGCTCGGCTCAGCTGCATGTCGACCTTCTGCCTCTGGGTCCATCCATAAGATCAGCGGTGCTGGAACTCCAGGAACAGATGCAAGAGTCTCTGGCAGGTTTTGTCTCCAGGGTCGCTGCGAGTGTGGAGCGAATGTAGGAGTCCATTGCGAACATGAGCAGGGCCTTTGTGGAGTCATTGGCGCATGAATGCATTACCATGGAAAGGATGGCAACCTCCATGGAGGTGATAAGTCGCCAGAGTGCAGAAAACATGGTGAGTGTTCTGAATAGAATGACATCTCTGGAGGAGCGATGGTCATCTATTGAACAGAGAAACCAGACCTTCATGGAAGTCCTTCTGAGTAGGACTGCCAGTGCAGATACGGGTCCCCATGGCCCCCCTGATGTGCAGCAAGGTGCTCTCAAGCCACTTGCAAGCGCTGAGGGGGACCTGACCCATGAGAGGGAAGTTGATGGCAGACATCAAGGAAGTGGGGGCTCCTCTCCAAGCGCTCACACTTCCATGCCACTGCAGAGCCCTCGGTCAGAGCCCCACCAGAGTCCACACCCAACTGAGATCGGCGTCTCCACCCCTGCACAGCCGCAGGAGCAGCAGACTGTTGGCGAGCCCTCACAGGTTCGCAACCCCAGAGGACACCCGCCAAAGGTGTCAAGACAGGAGCAGCAAGAAAGTGAGCAAGGGGCTTCCACATCTGCTGAAGCCACAGGGGAAGCACCACATAGGAGCACACGTAAGAGAAAGATACTGCACAAATAGTTACAAGGGCAGTCGCTTGGGTGAAATTTGATGTTTTATGTTAAAAAGCCATCAGATGATTACTGTAAATAAAAAATCTGATGGCTACTGCTGTAGTTGTGGCGTGTGTCATTTTGCGAATGGGACTTCCAAATTGAGGGCTTAGGATTACTTGCAATTGTCAGTATGGTGGTCAAATTGCTAGGAATCCGCTGGTTCTTGGCCATTGTCAATGCTCAGGTAAGAAGCTGCGAGGCAAAAGTGCTTGATTGGCTAGGCTAAGCAAATCTGGCTAAGCTGAGTGCGTTCCTTGCATCCCAGGCAGCAATGTTCTCGCGTACTGCTGCCGCTGGTTGATGGGCCTCTGCAAGATGTTTGTTTTCGCTCTCCTCCTCCTCTTCCTCCTCCTTATCTGAGGAGGATATGTGATGAGCCACTTGGTCCTCAGGAATCTGCAAGCCACGATGCTGTGCCATGTTGTGAAGTGCACAGCAAACCATGATGATTCTGGAGACCCTGGCTGCTGAGTACTGCAGTGCTCCACCTGATCTATCCAGGCATCTGAAGCGCATCTTCAGGAAACCGATGGTTTGCTCAATTATGGCTCTGGTGGACATGTGGCTGGAGTTGTAGCTCTCCTCAGCTTCGTTGGTTGGGCTCCTCAACGGCGTCATTAGCCACATCTTCAGGGGATAGATAGCCCTTGTCTCCAAGTAGCCATCCATTAAGTTGGTCTGGCGGACTGAATAGCGGAGGCACACTAGACTGGCATAGTATGAAGGAGTCATGGCAACTGCCAGGGTGCTTGGCACAAACATGCAAAATGTCCTTCTTGTGGTCACACACCAGCTGAACGTTAAGGGAGTGGAAGCCCTTGCGGTTGACAAAAATACCTGGATTGCGATGGGGTGCCTTAAGGGCCACGTGTGTGCAGTCAACAACACCCTGCACCCTTGGAAAGCCTGCCAGATTAGCTAATCTAACCACACGCGCCGTGACACTTGCTGGATCCTTGGAATGGATGTGATTGTGCGCGATGGCAAAGAGGGTATCGGTTACCTGCGTGATGCAAGTGTGTGCGGCCGCCTGGGAGATGCCGCTGATGTCTGCTGCTGATCCCTGGAACGAGCCTGAGGCAAAAAAGTTGAGTGCGGTGGTGACTTTGACGGCCACTGGTAAGGGTTGTCCACCTGGTCCTCTGGGTTCCAGGTCTTGTTGCAGCATTGCGCAGATGTCGCCCACTACCTCTCGCGAAAGTCGGAGCCGCCTTTAGCACTGCTGCTCAGACATGTTGAGGTATCACAGAATCACAGAAACCCCACAGTGCAGAAAGAGGCCATTTCGGCCCATCAAGCCTGCACCGACACATATCCCACCCGATCCCTGTAACCCCTACACCAACACATATCCCACCCTATCCCCGTAACCCCACGTATTTAATCCCCCTAACACTAAGGGTCAATTTATCATAGCCAATCATCCTAACCTGCACATCTTTAGCTGACCCTGTGTCTCCTGCGCTGGCGGGCTTCCATACGCTGGCCCCTTCTGGCCTGTGCAGCTTCAGGTGGGTGAGCAGCAGCTTGGCGCTCCTGTTGTTGCTGCTGCTGCTGTTGGTGCTGCTGTTGTTCATGGTTCTGCTGGTGCCGCGGCTGGTCTTCGTCCTCATCTGATGTCCAGAAGGGAAGGAAATAAATGCCTCCCATGCTTCTGGTATATGCCTCAGTTAAGGAAGCGCTCAGTCAAGGTGGCGAGAGTGGTTTCCCAGGAGGTCACACTGGAGATGGGTGTCAGGCTCCAAACTTTCACAGCTGTGGTTATGCCTTCTAAAAGTTCCCCCAGACCTGAGACAACAAAGTCTTGCCACCTGCAAATGATGGCTGATCAAATCTCCTATTTAATGGTTGAGCTGCAGCTGATAATCAGCAATCCAATTGTGCTACCGCCAGGTTTCACTGTCGTGTTTCAGAACAGGCGTGCTTCACGTGGGAAAAGGGTTAAAATCACAAAGGCCTATCAAAATGGCATTATAGAGGCAATTTAGTGCTTGTTAAGGGCCTTAACAGCCTATCCCGTCTCTTGGAGGTGGGATGGAGACGGGACCAGTAGACACGATTTAATGAAAATTGCTTGGAGGTGGGATGGAAGCGGGGTTGCGCCCGCCCGCCAGTTTTTGCAATTTTAACCACCCACACACCTCCAATCCCACCTCCAACGGCCCGATGAAATTCGAGCCCAAAGTATTTGTTTAATTTCTCAGCCATTTTCTTATTCCCCATTATAATTTCTCCTGTCTCAGCCTGTAAGGGGCCCACATTTACTTTTGCTCATCTTTTCCTTTTTACATACCTATAGAAGCTTTAGTCTGTTTTTATGTCTCTCGCTAGTTTACTCTCATTCTATATTCCCTTTTTTTAATCAATTTCTTGGTCCTCCTTTGCTGAATTCTAATATCCTCCCAGTCCCCAGGCTTACTACTCTTTTTGGCAGCATTATAAGCCTCTTCCTTTGATCTAATACTATCTTTAGCTTCTCTTGCTAGCCACGGTTGGACCACTTTTCCTGTGGGGTTTTGTGTGCCTTAAAGGAATGTATATTTGTGGTCGGTGATCATAGATTGGTGGGAGTGGGATTGGCTGCGAATGGCTGAAGGGAGGGAGAGGCTATCAGGGCTGGAGGGAGGGAGGTCGGTGATCGTGGAAGGGAGAGAGAGAGGCTGCGAACAGCAAAGGTGATGCCAAATGCATCCTTGAGGGGCTGGGGGGAGCATTCCTGCTCCTCCTGGCCCACAAGGATTGCTGGAAAAGATATTTACCTTGTGGCGCCGGCAGCTCCCACCTCCCTTTCACCATCGGGTTTTCAGAGCCCTGGGAAACCCACATCCATAAAATTTTAAATTGAGCTCCCAATTGCACTGTGGGAGCCCGATTTAAATACATTAATGAAGTGCCCCGCCTCTCCACGGTGAGACACTCGAATGCCACAAAAGCCACAGCCGTAAAAACAGTTTGGGTTCGCATTCCCCTGTTTCATTTTTAATACATGAGCCTCCTACTTACCTACTGCATTTAACCTTTTCAGCATATCTTTCTATTCCTTTCTCCCTCATGTACTTATGTAGTTTCTGTCTTTCATCTTTTGGATGAGTCATTAAACCGAGGCCCTGTCTGCCCTCTCAGGTGGATGTAAAAGATCCCATGGCAGTATTTCAAAAAACAGCAGGGGAGTTCTCCCCGGTATCCTAGCCAATCCCTCAATCAACATCACAAAAACAGATTATCTGGTCATCATCACATTGCTGTTTGTGGGAGCTTGCTGTGCACAAATTGGCTGCCGCATTTCCTACTTTACAATAGTGACTGCACTTCAAAAGTACTTAATTGGCTGTAAAGCACTTTGGGACATCCTGAGATTGCGAAAGATGCTATATAAATGCAAGTCTTTCTTTCCCCTTAAAGGCATCAATGCTACCTGTCTCAACTATTCAATGTGGTAGCAAGTTCCACGTTCTTGGATGAAGCCGTCCAGGCATTCATTGCGTCAATAATGTAGAATAGAAGTGACATTTTTGACACGCAACTTTCTTTGTTAAAACAACACAGATCACTTGGTAATATGATGGAAGTGTTTAAAATTATGAAAGGATGGAAGTATATTTCTTCCATTATTGGAAAAGTCCGAAACAAGGGGCCATAAATGCAAGATTAAATGGAAGAGATTTGGATCAGAGGCCAAGAGAAACTTCTTTACACAGAGTTGTGAGGCTATGGAATTCACTCCAGTGGTTGAGGCAAAAACTATGTCAAAATTCAAGATTGGCTAGGTCGATGAAGGAAAAAGTTTTGAAGGTATCTGTGGATGGGGTGGGTAAATGTGATTAGAACTATTTGCTTGTATGGATGGTAAATGCCGACATGGACTGGTTGGGCTGAATGGTCTATTGTAGCCTTATCTGAGGAAACATAGAAACATAGAAGATAGGAGCAGGAGTAGGCCATTCGGCCCCTTGAGCCTGCTCCGCCATTCAATGAGATCATGGCTGATATATATCTAACACCTTCTTGAATATATTTAATGAATTGGCCTCAACTGCCCTCTGTGGTAGAGAATTCCACAGGTTCACCACTCTCTGGGTGAAGAAATTCCTCCTCATCTCTGTCCTAAATGGCTTACCCCTTATCTTTAGACTGTGACCCCTGGTTCTGGACTCCCCGACCATCGGGAACATCCTTCCAGCATCTAGTCTGTCTAGTCCTGTTAGAATTTTATAAGTTTCGATGAGATCCCCTCTCATTCTTCTAAACTCCAGCGAGTACAAGCCCAATCGACCCAATCTCTCCTCATAGGTCATTCCTGCCATCCCAGGTATCAGCCTGGTGAATCTTCGCTGCATTCCTTCCATGGCAAGAACATCCTTCCTCAGATAAGGCGACCAAACCTGCATACAATACTCAAGATATGGCCTCACCAAGGCCCTGTACAGCTGCAGCAAGATATCCTTGTTCCTGTACTCAAACCCTCTCGCTACGAAGGCCAACATACCATTTGCCTTCTTAACCGCCTGCTGCACCTGCATGCTTACTTTCAGCGACTGGTGCACAAGGACACCCAGGTCTCGTTGCACTTCCCCTTCTCCCAATCTATTGCCATTTAGATAATAATCTGCCTTCCTGTTTTTGACACCAAAGTGGATAATCTCGCATTTATCCACGTTATATTGCATCTGCCATGCTTCTGCCCAATCACCCAACCTGTCCAAATCATACTGGAGTTTCTCGGCATCCTCCTCACAGCACACACGCCCACCCAGCTTTGTGTCGTCTGCAAACTTGGAGATATTACATCTAGTTCCCTCGTCCAGATCATTAATATATATTGTGAATAGCTGGGGTCCAAGGACCGATCCCTACGGTACCCCACTAGTCACTGCCTGCCACTCGGAAAAAGAGCCGTTTATTTCAACTCTTTGCTTTCTGTCTGCCAACCAGTTCTCTATCCAAGTCAATGCCTTGCCCCCAATCCCATGTGCCTTAATTTTACACACTAATCTCTTATGCGGGACCTTATCGAAAGCCTTTTGAAAATCCAAATACACCACATCCACTGGTTCTCCCTTATCTATTTTACCAGTTACATCCTCAAAAAATTCCAGTAGATTAGTCAAGCACGATTTACCTTTTGTAAAGCCATGTTGACTTTGTCCGATCCGGTCACTTTTTTCCAAGTGCTCTGCTATTACATCCTTTATAATGGACTCTAGCATTTTCCCCACTACCGATGTCAGGCTTACCGGCTTGTAATTCCCTGTTTTCTCTCTACCACCCTTTTTGAACAGTGGGGTTACATTAGCTACCCGCCAATCCATGGGTACTGTTCCAGAGTCTATCGAATTTTGGAAGATAACCAGCAATGCATCTACTATTTCTAGGGCCACTTCCTTAAGTACCCTAGGATGTAGATTATCAGGCCCTGGGGATTTATCGACCCTCAATACCATTTCCCTACAAATTCTGATTTCTATCAGTTCCTCCCTTTCATTAGACCCTATGTTCCCCAACATCTTTGGGAGGTTATTTGTGTCCTCATTGGTCTGCCATTTCTTTGTTCCCCATTATAAAGGAAGGATGTTCTTGCCATGGAGGGAGTGCAGCGAATATTCACCAGACTGATACCTGGGATAGCAGGAATGACATATGAAGAGATTGACTCGATTAGGCTTATATTCGCTAGAGTTTAGAAGAATGAGAGGGGATCTCATTGAAAGTTATAAAATTCTGACAGGACTGGACAGACTAGATGCAGGAAGGATGTTCCCGATGGCGGGGGAGTCCAGAACCAGGGGTCACAGTCTAAGGATAAGGGGTAAGACATTTAGGACTGAGATGAGGAGGAATTTCTTCACCCAGAGAGTGGTGAATCTGTGGAATTCTCTACCACAGAGGGCAGTTGAGGCCAATTCATTAAATATATTCAAGAAGGAGTTAGATATATTTCTTAAGGCTAAAGGGATCAAGGGATATGGGGAGAAGGCAGGGACAGGGTACTGAATTTGGATGATCTGCCATGATCTCATTGAATGGCAGAGCAGGCTCGAAGGGCCGAATGGCCTACTCCTGCTCCTATCTTCTATGTTTCTATGTTTTCCCTCTAAGGTGCATGGCTGCACGGCCACGCATTGATCCCTGAGCTCGCACGCACTTCAATTCAAAGGCCGCGCAGAAAGCTGAACTGCTGGAGCAGGGGAGGGGTCCAATACACAATGGTCCGGTAAACCAGACAGAGAGTCGTTTGTGAGACTTGCGACCTCAGAGCCTAACCCAATTGGAAATTAACAAGAGTTGGGGCAATGGCCACATGATAAAGGGAGTGGGTGATGTGTTGCCCTCTGAGAAGTGGCACATGCTGCAGGCAACAGCTGTAGATGAGCCGAGCTCAGCCGGTTCCCAGCAGCCATGGTGGCCGAGTGGTAAAGGTGTTGGATTGGAAATCCTAACTCACCACGCAGGTTTGGACCCTACCCGCGCCGGATCAACTTATTCTTTCATATAGTTCACCTTGGAGATCCCTGGCCCCGAAACTGCTCAGCCGGCTCCCATGTTGATGAGGGCAGCATGACCCTCCTTCTCCTTTGGCACCACGGTTCCGGGGGCCTATGTACAGAAACTCCGCGGTCACTGCGGAGCAAATTGGAGCGTGCCAGCTCAGTGCAGCCGGCCACCACGATGGGGCAGGAAGAAGCTTTAAAAATCGGTGGAAGAGATTGGTAGATAACCACGTGTACCTCATCTTCTTATTAAACCTGCTAGAGGTGAGTGAGTTGCCGAGTTTTACCCGCAACAGGGGAGTAAGAAAGTACTTTGTTGCTGTCAGGTAGCAGTGACATGTTTTAGGAGAAGAAATGAGAAACGAGTTTACGAGAAATGGCCATCAGTGGTGGAGCGATTAAAATCGGGAAAGCGCAAGAGGCCTGAATTGGAGGAGTGCAGAGATTTCCGACGCTTCAACAAAAAACTTTTTTTCTTCCTTTCCGATGTCAAGGATCGCAAGCTTCATCAACTCTTGGACACCAACGCCCTTTCGGAACCTTCTTCCCCTTCACTTTCCTCTGACCCCCCTTCTCCCAATCTCACTCCCTGCCGTGTTTTCACTATCCCCTCTGACCTTCCCCTCTGTGGCCCCAAACGATCAGTCCTCAGCAAAGGCCTGAGCTTCATCCCCTTATGCCCCCACCTCAATGAATTTCGAGCTCGGCACGATGTTGAGCTCTTTTTCCGCTGCCTTCGTCTCCGTGCCCACTTCTCTGGCCAGGAGTCTTCCCCCCGCACGACTGACCCTTTCTCCCGCTTTCAGAATTCCCGTTCTACCTGGACCCCTCCCCCTGGCCTCTTACCCGCTCTAGATCTTTTCATCGCTAACTGCCACCGTGACATCGGCCATCTCCATTTCTCTGCTCCCCTCACTCACTCCAATCTACCTCCCTCTGAACTTGCAGCATTCCATTCTCTTAGATCCAACCCTGACATTGTCATTAAACCTGCTGACAAGGGTGGTGCTGTTGTTGTTTGGCGAACTGACCTCTACCTAGCGGAAGCTGAACGCCAACTCTCCGACACCTCCTCCTACCTCCCCCTGGACCATGACCCCACTACCGAACATCAAACCATCGTTTCCAAGACTGTCACTGACCTCATCTCCTCTGGAGATCTTCCCCCCGCGGCCACCAACCTCATAGTTCCCCAACCCCGCACAGCCGACTTCTACCTCCTTCCCAAGATCCACAAACAGGACTGCCCTGGTAGACCCATCATTTCAGCCTGTTCTTGCCCCACGGAACTTATCTCTTCCTATCTCGACTCTATCTTTTCTCCCCTTGTCCAGTCTCTTCCCACCTACATCCGCGACTCTTTGGACGCCCTCCGCCACTTTAACAGTTTCCTGGCCCCAACCGCTTCCTTTTCACCATGGATGTACAATCCCTCTACACCTCCATCCCCCACCAGGATGGCCTGAGGGCGCTCCGCTTCTTCCTTGAACAGAGGTCCAACCGGTCCCCATCCACCACTACCCTCCTCCGCCTGGCTGAACTTGTTCTCACATTGAACAACTTCTCCTTTAGCTCCACTCATTTCCTCCAAATCAAAGGTGTTGCTATGGGTACCTGCATGGCTCCTAGCTATGCCTGCCTTTTCGTGGGATATGTGGAATACTCTTTGTTCCAGTCCTACTCAGGTCCCCTCCCTCACCTCTTTTTCCGATACATTGATGACTGTATTGGTGCCGTTTCCTGCTCTCACCCTGAACTAGGCAATTTCATTCACTTTGCATCCAATTTCCACCCTTCTCTCAGCTTCACATGGTCCATCTCTGACTCTTCCCTTCCCTTCCTCGACTTCTCCATCTCCATCTCTGGGGATAGGTTATTGACCAATATTCACTACAAGCCCACTGACTCCCACAGCTACCTGGACTACACTTCCTCCCACCCCGCCTCCTGTAAGGACTCTATTCCATTCTCCCAGTTTCTCCGTCACATCTGCTCCGACGATGCCACCTTCCACACCAGTGCTTCCGACATGTCTTCCTTTTTCCTCAACTGAGGATTCCCCTCTACTGTGGTTGACACGGCCCTCGACCGTGTCCATTCTATCTCCCGCACTTCTGCCCTCACCCCTGCCCCTCCCTCCGGAACCACGATAGGATTCCCCTTGTCCTCACCTTTCACCCCACCAGCCTCCACATTTAACGGATCATCCTCCACCATTTCCACCACCTCCAAAGTGATCCCACCACCAAACGCATCTTCCCCTCCCCTCCCCTTTCAGCATTCCGTAGGGACCGCTCCCTCCGAGACACCCTAGTCCACTCCTCTATCACCCCCAGCACCCCTTCCCCTTCGCCTGGCACCTTCCCGTTCAAGCACAGGAGATGTAACAGCTGCCCTTATTCCTCCCCCTTTCCCACTGTCCAGGGCCCCAAACACCCCTTCCAGGTGAAACAGCGATTTACTTGTACTTCTTGCAATCTAGTATACTGTATTCGCTGCTCACGATGCGGTCTCCTCTACATTGGGGAGACCAAACGCAGATTGGGTGACCGCTTTGCGGAACACCTCCATTCAGTACGTAAGGGTGACCCCGAGTTTCCGGTCGCCTGTCATTTTAATTCACTGCCCCATTCCTCACCGTCCTTGGCCTCTTGCATTGTTCCACGGAAGCGCAATGTAAACTTGAGGAACAGCACCTCATCTTCCGATTAGGTACTTTACAGCCTTCCGGACTCAATATTGAGTTCAACAATTTCAGATCATAACCTCGGCCCCTATTTCATTTTCACTTATTTTTTTATCCACACCTTTGTTTTGGTTTTTCCCCCTTTCCTTTTTTTCTCTCTCCCACATGGCAGCTGTCTCCCATTCTGCCAGCGCATTTCACACCTAATCTAGAGCTGTCTTTTGTCTCCACTAGTCCTATCACCATCTCGTCTCATTTTGAATACCTCTTAACGTCTCTTCTCTTTTGTTCTCTCCCAGCCCGGCCTCTTAATCTATTTCATTCCCTGTGCCTCTTTAGTCTTGGTAAAGGGTTTTGACCCGAAACGTTGACTCTAATTTCTCTCCACGGATGTTGCCTGGCCTGCTGAGTTTTTCCAGCATTTTCTGTTGTTATTTCGGATTTCAGAGGGTTGTTGCACTGAGCTGGAAAGCTGGAGTGGGGGAAGGGGGCCAATACACAATAGCCCGGGAATCCTCACAGAAAGTCATTTGTGACCTCGGAGCCGATCCGAATTGGAACAGCATTTGCTAAGAGGAGCCCTGGAACCCGGCGAGCGTTGTCTCTGGATTCTGTCAGTACTTTTTTCTGTGGAGACACGGGGACTGAGCAGCAGCTGCACTTTGGAACAATACAGGTGGAGACGCAGCACATGTACAATGGCCGCTGGAAGGAGGATAAAGCAAACAATTTCTGGGCCCCGGTGAAACAAAAATATGAGAATTTTTTTTTTTAATTCGCAAAATTGTTTAAAGACAGAAAAAAATACAGGAAAGTGATGTTGAATGTCTTGCGGTAAGTTCCAGTTAAATTTTGCCATGTGTTGTCCCCTTTTTGAAAGAGTTTATCAGGGTTATTTAAATCATATTGTGAGAGGGAAAAATGTTTGTGCCCCCGTTTGTACCTCAGAGTCTGTGAGAGATGGAGGGAATGGCAGCAGAAGAAGAGGAAACAACTTCTCCAAAACTGATCCCAACTCATCGCCAAGGCTGGGGATAGATAACCTCACCGCCCTCTTAGGAATGGGGAGTTTAACCACTTTATTCACTTTCTTATTTGAGCTCCATTTGGAATTAGAGTTTATTTTTTTTGTTGTTGAAGAGGGACAGAGAAATTTGGAGCAACTTTTTCTGTCAAAGCTGCAACAAGACTTGAACGAATTTAAAGATTTTTAAATGAACTTTTCACAAAAAATGAGAGTTAAAAACGCTTTTTTCCCCCTAAGTTTCAAATATGATTTTGGAAGAAACAAGCAAAAATTAATTTTCTCCTTATCTAAACAAGTTTCAACCAGACCTTGAAGGCTCTAAAATGCTTCAAATATTTTAAAATGGAAATTTCTCAATATTTGATTTTGAGTGATCGTGTGAAGTGTGTAGCTTTTACACAAACATGCAAACATGCTGTTGAGGAGGGGGGGGGTAGGGGAGGATTTGTAGCAGTTACATATTACTTTTTATTGACTTTTTAAAAATATATCATTAAGACATTTAGGAAGAGAACCAAAAAAGGGGAAAAACAGAAACCATTTTATTTTGTCTGTTGTTCTATAGTCTTAACAAGTCCCAGGAATAATGAAAATATAGATTTCCTTTTAAACGCTTAGTGAAGTGTTAATACAAACAAGAGTTATGAAATGATGTATAAAAATTGCATGAAGCTACTTTAGAAGAAACCATTATTTGTTTATTGAGAAAGACACAGAAAATACTTGATTAAACCAATAATGTACAATTTCAGATTTCCAGCATCTGCAGTATTTTCTTTTTGTATTAATGTACAATTTCCATTTGGTATAAATGTTTGAAATAGGAAATTAAAAATTGAGAGTACAATGAAGTTTGTTTCCCGCTATTTAATTGCGAAGAATCTAAAATAATGCGACACTTCTCGTGATAAGAGCAGGGATTAATATTGTGGAGAATGTTTGAGAGAAAAACATTAGAAGTGAAATTTGTAAATTAACATCTTTACGCTAACATATTAGTAAACATTTCCAAGTCAGTCTGATTGGTTTTCCTGACCAGGATGAAAGATGAATGTTTATTTCTGTTAAATCATAGCTTTTCCTGCTTTATGTTTTTAATTCAGATATGCAATGTGTTTTTCTGCACTTGTGAATAAGTGCTGTATGTCTGACATGTTACATGGGGGTGTGCTGGTTCAAGAAGACTGCGGGCCATATATTCTGATGCCTACGGGTGTGTACGAGCTGTGTGCACACCCGCAGGGTCACCGGAAATGCCGGTTTCAGGCATGCGAAGCGCATGTGCTGAAAACCGGTATTTCCGATCTGTCAAGAATGCTCTTGACAGATCAGACGCCTGCCCTAGAGAAGGGCCTCTGCGGGCGGATAGTTCTGCTTTCTGGAGAATCTCCGCCCGCAGAAAACCCTTAGGATCATAGAAACATAGAAGATAGGAGCAGGAGTAGGCCATTCGGCCCCTCGAGCCTGCTCTGCCATTCAATGCGATCATGGCTGATCATCCAAATTCAGAACTCGGTCCTGTTAAGTCTGTGTGTTCCAATTGTATTAAGATTAATTACTGACACAGACTACAAGAATAAAGTTTCAACAGGTCTTTACTAGTTGGAGGTCAGGACTATACTAAATACAATATCACTACACAGTACTTATATACCGGTGGTCACCACCGGTATTACGTATACAGCAGCCAGAGAAAGTAGTACATCTCTTAAGGTGGAACAGGCTTAAGTTCTCTTAAGGTGGAACAGGTTACATACACCACAATCCTCCCTTTTTAGCTTAACAGTCATATCCCCATTTAACATAACATAATAACATATATACATATATAACTTCAGGTATAAACAGTTCAAAGGTTCAGTCTCTCAGGAGGCCTTCTGATTCGGTTTGGATAACGCCTTTCAGTGGTCTCTGATTCTTGTTGCTGAGGTGACTCTTCTTGTTGGTTTCCTATGTATTGGACGTCATCATCAGATACAGTCCCTGCCGAGGTAGATGCTTCAGGTTCATTAACGTCTTCCACAGTTGTCTCTGTCGCAACCATGGGTTCGACCCTTGCTCTTGATTCTACCAGTTGATCCGCATGACGCCTTATCACATTGTTACCAATATCTACTGTGTACATCAGAGGTCCTTGCCTGGCCCGAATTGTTCCGGACTGCCATTTTTCGTTTCCATAGCCCCTTGCCAACACTGGTTGTCCTACGTCGAAACTTCGAGTGGACTTGTTATTAATATGCCGGAACTGTTTGTTTTCCACTTCCCTCCGCACATTTGGTTTTAACAAGTCCAACCTGGACCGCAACCTCCTGTTATAAAACATCATGGCAGGACTTTGGTTAGTCACTGCATGAGCGGCGTTTCGATATGCCATTAGGAAATTGTCCACCTTGTGTTGTAACGGAATCTGATCATCGTTCATGGCCTTTATTGCCTTTTTGAATGTTTGGACAAATCTCTCGGCCAACCCGTTTGTCGCCGGATGATATGGGGCAGAGGTATAATGTTTCACCCCATTCTTCTTTAAGAATTTTTGGAATTCTTCCGACACGAACTGTGGTCCGTTGTCCGAACATATCTGTTCTGGCAATCCGTTCCTTGCGAATATTGTTCTTAACACCGCAATTGTCTTTTCTGAAGTAGTGGTATTCATCTTGATCACTTCTGGCCATTTGGAATGTGCGTCCACCGCAATTAGGAACATGGAGTCCATGAATGGACCAGCAAAGTCAATATGTACGCGTTGCCATGGGGCTGAAGGCCATTCCCATGGGTGTAGCGGTGCGATCGGAGGTGCATTTTGCACTTTTTTGGCACCCAGCGCAGCTTTTGTCAACTCCTCTATCTGTTGGTCAATGCCCGGCCACCATACATAAGCCCTAGCAAGACTTTTCATCTTAACTCCCCCCAGATGACCTTCATGCAGTTCCTTTAGAACTCTTTCCCGTAACTTGGGAGGAATAATCACTCTTGTCCCGTACATCAAAGTACCATGGCAGACGGACAGCTGGTCTCGCCTTGCCGAGAATGCCGGTAACAGAGGATCACCATGTGTTGGCCATCCCTTCACTGTCACCTCGTAAACTCGGGACAGTGCCGGGTCGTTCCTGGTTTCTCTTTCAATACTTGCATTGGTGACTGGTAAACACTCGATGATGGTCGAATGAAATAACTCAACAGGGTCAACTTTCGTCGTCTCTTCTGCTTCAGGTAGTGGCAGGCGTGACAGCCCATCAGCATTGCCATGCTGCTTTGTACCTTTGAATTCTATTTGATATTGATGTGCCCCTAGGAAAAGGGACCATCTCTGGAGTCGCTGTGCTGCCATCACCGAAACACCCTTCTTAGGGTTAAAAATGGATACCAACGGCTGATGGTCTGTCAGAAGTGTGAATTTTTGGCCCTGCAGGTAATGATTAAACTTCTTCACTCCCCATACAAGGCTGAGAGCCTCCCTATCGATCTGCGCATAGTTGCGCTCAGCGGAGGTCAATGATCTGGATGCAAACGCGACTGGCCTTTCCGTGCCATTTGGCAACTTGTGTGAGAGTACTGCCCCAATACCATATGGAGAAGCATCACAAGCCAACCGAATAGGCAGTGTCGGGTTGAAGTGAGCCAACACTTCCTCTGAGGTGATCAATTCATTGCTTTTGCGAAATGCCTTCTTACAGTTTTCACTCCATTCCCATGGTACCCCCTTCTGTAAAAGAGCGTTCAGCGGGTGCAGTACCGTGGATAGATTCGGTAGAAACTTATGGTAATAGTTAATCAATCCCAGAAACGACCTCAACTGAGAGACATTATCCGGAGCGGGAGCCTTTACAACTGCCTCTATCTTGTCAGGAGACTTATGAAGCCCCTCCCGGTCAATGACATGACCACAGTACGAGATCCGCTTCTGAAAGAACTCACATTTCTGCCGATTAACTCTAAGTCCATACTCTTTCAGTCTGTTGAGCACCAGTTCCAAGTTTGCGAGGTGTTCTTCATCACCATCACCTGCAATCAGAATATCGTCCAGGTAACATTGTGTGCCTGTAATACCTGCTCCATGGCCCTCTGCCAAATTGCCGGAGCCGATGCCACTCCAAAAACCAGCCTATTATACCGGTACAAACCTCTATGCGTGTTGATCGTGAGGTACTGGCGTGACTCTTCTTCAACCTCCATCTGCAAGTACGCCTGCGCCAGGTCTATCTTGGTGAAGTGTTTCCCGCCAGACAACGAAGCAAAAATATCCTCAATCCGCGGAAGCGGATACTGCACCGTGTGAAGCACCGGATTAACGGTGATCTTGAAATCTCCACAGATGCGAACCTTCCCTGGTTCTCCTGGCTTGTTGCTCGAAGGACGTTTCATAACGGGAACAATGGGCGTAGCCCACTCACTCCAATCTACCTTAGACAGTACACGTGAACGTTCTAGCGCTTCCAGTTCCGCTTCTACAGTAGGTCGTATTGCATAGGGTACCGGTCTGGCTTTGAAAAATTTTGGTTGTGCATGTTCATCAATCTTGATGTTTGCCGTAATTCCTTTCAGTGTTCCCAGTCCTTGCTGGAACACCTCTTTAGCATCATCCAATATTTTGGACAATCGTTTAGGTTTGACATCTGTTTCCCCGGAATCTACCGTTAGTGCTTTTAAGGAGTGCCAGTCCATATTCATTTTCCTAATCCACTCCCGTCCCAGTAGTGGTGGACCTCCTTCAGGTAGCACATATAAGTCCATTACTTGGCTTTCTTCGCCCTTGTGGACCACTTTTACCTCTATCTTTCCGATGGGGTACACTCTTTGCCCCGTGTATGTTTTCAATATAATCTCCGTATCCCGTAGGGGAATATGTTGGAATAACCTTTTGTAATCTTTCTTATTCATGACCGTCAATGCCGATCCAGTGTCCAATTCCATCTTTACTTGGACTCCTGCTATCTGAAGAGTGACCCAAATTGTCTGGAGATCTGCATCCTTACCAACGTTGTGTACTCTTAAGCTACCCAGTTCATTACTGCTAGCGTCTGAATCTGACTTCTGTTCGTTCGAACTGGTCTTTGTCACCTTGTGCACCTTTATGTATTTTCCTTGCGGTGACTTTTTGTTGCTGGTCTTCTTTCCTGACCGGCATACTTTAGCTATGTGGCCAAGCCTGCCACACGTTCTGCATTCTTGGTTTTTAAACCAACACTGGTTCTGATCGTGTGTTGTCTTTCCACAACGATAACATTTTACAGTACTCAAACCCAATTTATTTGTACTGAGTTCCGGTGACCGTAGCTGCATTACTGCCGTGCCTCTCGCTGCGGCTTCGTGTGCTGCTGCCATAGTGACTGCTTTCTCAAGCGTCAGCTCATTCTCCTCGAGCAGTCGCTTTTGTGTATCTTCTTTTAATAATCCACACACAAATTTATCTCTTAGCGCGTCTGTTAGTCCCGTTCCAAACTGACAGTACTTTGCTAGCTTACGCAATTCCATTAAATATTCAGCATTGCTTTCATCCTTCAGCTGCCTTCTGCTGTAAAATTTAAATCGTTCCGCTAGCATCAGCGGCGTGGGGTTTAGATGATTTTTCAGGACAGTAACAATCTCCTCGAACGTCTTATCCGCCGGTTCATCTGGTGATAAAAGGTGTTTCAATTGCCCGTATGTCTTCGCACCCATTAAGTTTAATAAAGTTAGTGCTTTCTCTGCATCTGGGATTTTATTTGCTTTACAATAATTTTGTATGCGTTCTACATAGATGGCCCAATCTTCGATGTCACTATCAAAGGTATTAATGTTCCCATGTTTAGGCATCGTTGCAATTTATTTATTTTATTTATTTATTTTTTTAAATTTTATCCCAAGATGGTGGCTTCCCGCTCTTGTCTTTGTCCTCCGCCTACAAAATGGCGGTTTTCCCGCGCTTGGCGGTCTTCACCCACTGGCTGCAATGGCGTTTGGCGTGCCGCTGCTGCTCCCCTTTCCCAGCAGTTAGTAACTCCCCCGACGCTGTCTCCGCTTCACCGCGGCTCCCTCGGGCATTCGCGCTTCCCCGATGTCGCGCCTCGCAGCCCTTCTTGCAGCCCGGTTATTAGCACCGGCTGCGTTCGCCTTCACCGCGGCTCTCGCGCCTTCAGTCGCCCCAGATGCTGCGCCTTTTTGGCCCGAAAGCGGCCCGGCCCTTATCACCAGCCGCGATCGATGTCCCCACACTGCGCCTTTCGGCCCGAATGCGGCCCGGCCCTTATCTCCGGTCGCGATCGATCTCACCGCCCTTTTTCCTCCGTTTTCCTCCCCCGTCTGTACAGCCAACGCGGCCGACTTTCTGCTCGTGTCGCTGACCGGCTTACCCACCACCGAGGTAGAAAGAAGATAGCTGACTGCCGCTGATGGAGGCTTCGAGTTCAGGATGTCTTCTGCACTCCGGGTTCTCGATGCCTGCCGCGCGACGTGTCTTCCAGCAGGGTGATGAGGGTGGATGCCTCTCTTCGACGCCCGTTCTGTGGACGAAGCCGCCGTGGATATAAACTGCCGCAGGGTAAGAATCCCATCCTCGTCGCCACTGTTAAGTCTGTGTGTTCCAGTTGTATTAAGATTAATTACTGACACAGACTACAAGAATAAAGTTTCAACAGGTCTTTACTAGTTGGAGGTCAGGACTATACTAAATACAATATCACTACACAGTACTTATATACCGGTGGTCACCACCGGTATTACGTATACAGCAGCCAGAGAAAGTAGTACATCTCTTAAGGTGGAACAGGCTTAAGTTCTCTTAAGGTGGAACAGGTTACATGCACCACAGGTCCCTGCTTTCTCCCCATACCCCTTGATCCCTTTAGCCTTAAGAAATATATCCAACTCCTTCTTGAATATATTTAACGTATTGGCCTCTACTGCCTTCTGTGGTAGAGAATTCCACAGGTTCACCACTCTCTGGGTCAGGCATAAGGCCTGCTTTTACCAGCATAAGAGTTGAAAAAAGAATGGGCATGTAAATGACAAATTAATTTCAATATAGATAAATGTGAGGTGGTGCATTTTGGTAGGAGGAATAATGAAGCTACCTACTCCTTGGAAAATAAGAGACTAAATGGGGTAGAGGTGCAAAGGGATCTAGGGGTATAGGTTCACAAATCATTAAAAGTAGCAACACAGGTTAGAAAAAGCCATAAAAGTGCAAATAAAGCACTGGGATTCATTTCTAGAGGAATAGAACTCAAAAGCAGAGAAGTTATGTTAAACTTGTATAATACCTTGTCTAATTGTCTCATGATTTGAGATGGTGGGGTGGCAATATAAGAACATAAGAAATAGGAGTAGGAGTAGGCCAATCGGCCCCTCGAGCCTGCTCTGCCATTCAATAAGATCATGGCTGATCTGATCCTAACTGCCAATCCACTAGCACAGAACCATCTCCTGAATCTTGGCATTACTGTATATATGCTTTTAAGTGCTTGTTGTTTTAGTAGTTGTTGTAGTGGTGATTGTTGTTGTAGTGGTGGTTGTTGTTGTAGTGGTTGTTGTTGTGTGGTGGTGGTTGTTGTTGTAGTGGTTGTTGTTGTTGTAGTGGTTGTCGTTGTAGTGGTGGTTGTTGTAGTGGTGGTTGTTGTAGTGGTGGTTGTTGTAGTGGTGGTTGTTGTTGTAGTGGTTGTCGTTGTTGTAGTGGTTGTCGTTGTTGTAGTGGTTGTCGTTGTAGTGGTGGTTGTTGTAGTGGTGGTTGTTGTAGTGGCGGTTGTTATTGTTGTAGTGGTGGTTGTTGCAGTTGTTGTTGTAGTGGTGGTTGTTATTGTTGTAGTGGTTGTTGTTGTAATGGTGGTGGTTGTTGTTGTAGTGGTTGTTGTTGTAGTGGTTGCTGTTGTTGTAATGGTGGCTGTTGTTGTAGTGGTGGTTGTTGTAATGGTGGTTGTTGTAATGGTGGTTGTTGTAATGGTGGTTGTTGTTGTAGTGGTTGTTGTTGTTGTAATTGTGGTTGTTGTTGTAGTGGCTGTTGTTGTAGTGGTTGTTGTTGTAATGGTGGCTGTTGTTGTAGTGGTGGTTGTTGTAATGGTGGTTGTTGTTGTAGTGGTTGTAGTAGTGGTGGTTGTTGTAGTGGTGGTTGTTGTAGTGGTGGTTGTTGTAGTGGTGGTTTTTGCAATGGTGGTTGTTGTTGTAGTGGTTGTTGTTGTAGTGGTGGTTGTTGTAGTGGTGGTTGTTGTAGTGGTGGTTGTTGTTGTAACAATTGCCCACGGACAAAAAGGTCGCACTCAAATGAGTTCGTGGCCCGCTCAGTATAAAAAAATATTAAGAGGGAACATTGATTGTAGCTTCTATGTATTTCTATGCAGGTGTTTCTATGACATACCATTACACAAAACACAGTTATGGAAAACTACCTTAAAGGGCTGATGTCAGTGGCAGCGTTTTAAATCTGCTGGTGCGCCAAATATCCCACCCCTACTGCTTGCACACTCCCTACACAGATTGAATAATTATTTAAATAAGCAGATCTAGAAAATTTTGCAAAGTCTACAGCATCCGCGTTTGACGTGAAATATATTGGGCCAGTAATTCTGGTCCCAACGCGTGAGTATGGACGGGGTACTCACGCGTGGGCCCGTTGGAAGTGCCGGATTTCAGCATGCACAGAGCATGCGCGGGAAACCGGCATTTCTTCCAAGGGTTTCAGAGGTCCAACGCGTGCGCGCAGGACTCTGCGCGCACGCGTTGAACTTCCTTCTTTTTGACAGGTTTGCGCGTGTGCAAGGGCCTGAACTTTTTACACATATAAAAAGGAGGCGTAAGGACTGGATTCTTGAAGGTAAGTGGTCTATTATTTAAAATTATAACATTTTTTCCACAGCTTTATTGTTTTTAAGGACTTTACAGTAAGGTAAGTTTATTTTTAGACCCGATTTCTTAAAAAATTATTTTTTGCAAAAATTTGATTAATTGTTTAAAATCGTTTTTTAAAGTTATTTATAGTTTATTTAATTATTGGGATGTTTTTTAAAATTTTATTTAAAGTTAAACTAGACTTTTGGGCGCCTGTACTTTTCATGAGTTTGACAGTTCTTACTATCAAACTCATGAATGAAGTTTCCCCTCCCCTGATTGGCTGCACAGTGCTCACCTGATCCAAGCTGGCACATCGCACTAACTACGCCGCTGGATCAGGCAAGCACATTGCGCCGACATCTGAACCGGGCCAGTGACAGGAATTCCAAGCAGACCCAGGCTTCAGATGTTGGCGCGCCGGGTGAGTGCACATCGGGGGCTTGCACGCACGGCAAGCCCCCGATCCTAATTTCTGGCCCATTAGCATACTTCAGAGTGTGTCGCCACTGCACCCCCCAGCAGAAAATCAGGCCTACTGTGACCAGTGTCATACAGCTGAATTCAGCTTCAGTGGAGAACAGGGGATGGTTTAATTGCAGAAATAAAATTAGCATGAGACAACAAAAGGCATGAGAGAAAGCAAATAAATTAAAGACTTATACAAGACACAGAACATGCAAATAGCTTAAAGAGATGGTGATAGGCAGGTAGAAAGGGGAGCATGAGACCAAATGCCCTCTGGCCTTAATATTGGCTATAATAATTTCATGCCTGAACTATAGCTCCCACTTTCTCTTCAGCAGTAAGTGCTGGGTGCAGGATGGATGTGCCTGCGTTTCTGGGGATGGATGGCAGGAGTGGTGGGGTGGGGGCCTCTGTCAATATACCTTGCTGGTGAGATGGTCTGCATATTAGGAGTCAAACTAATTGTTTCTTCTCCCAGGTTCCTGGGTCTCTAGAGCCTGCTCTACATTGCCAGTTTTTCACGTTTCCCTTTCTATCTGCCTATCCACCACTTCATTAAGCTTTTCACACATTCAGTGTCTTGTACATGTCTTTAATTTTTCTCATACCTTCCATTGTCTCATGCTAATATCACTTTTGCCAGTTAACCAACTGCTGTTTTACACTTAAGCACTGTGCAGGTCATTCTACTTCTTTTCTTGAGTGCGTGGGTTTACCCTCTCCATTGCCTTTATTCTGCGCCTTTTTAAATACTGCTCATCAGTAATACCTTCCAGTTTTGACAAAGGTGCAAACCTCAAATGCCTGATCTGCTGAGTGTTTCGAGAAATCTCGGTTTTTGTTTCAGTTTTCCAGCATCAATGGTATTTTGCTTTATTTCCCACTCACTAGACATAGGAAAAGCTGGCAATTAGCAAGTAAGCAGTAGAAAGTCCTATTTTTTCAAAGTTATCATTCATAAATCAGCAACTGCTACAAACTGACCACAGAAATTGTTCATTTTTGTCCAATTTCTTTGAGCAACCAAGTTGTTTCATGAGCCACTTGACTACAGCCACTTATAAACTTACATTTTGAGCATAAAATCTGAAAATATTTCCCCCTACAGTACAAATTTCCTGCAATTAATCAGTCCAATAATTTTGTCCTGAGATCTATCCTGTCACAGGGGCCTGTGAATTTAGTTCTGCAGCCTGCACACTATCTTTGGCCTGCTTGTTTCCTGGGTTTTGCGCATACACAAGCTTTGTGCCCCTTAATCCTCTCGGTTGCTATTGCGCTAGTCAGTGTCCTTCTAAGCCAGTGTGCAACTTAGGCCCAGCTTTCTCCAACTGTCCCACCCCCACACTCTCGCCATTGGTCACCTAACATGTCCATCCTCATGGTGCACCGCCTTCCTATGCCAATTGGAAAGTGAATAGACTCTCCATTACCCAATTAGATGATTCTTGACTGTCAGTCAAACAGCCTTTTTTTTCCATGTCCAATATTTTTATAACTAGTAAACAAGTATTCAAAGAATTTTTTTTTAAACAGTTTTTTTTATTGTCCCTATGATTTTGCTCCTTGGCTTCTTGCGCCAGTGTGTTGGAGTTTAGTCTTTATTTCTTATGGGGGCAAAATATTTTGATTTTTTACATCTGATTTGATATATTTATTGGCATTTTGGACAATTCTGTAATTTTGAGTGTGAAGCTCATTTTTAAAAATTAATTGAAATCTATAAAAACTCCAATCCCACTATTTTTCCAAACTTTTGTAATTCTACAAATACAAAGTATAGTTACAGGAATTTTCAAATAAAGCTAGTTAATGCATTCACACTGGGGAACATTGACCTTTTTCTCAAAAAAGCAACCAAGAAAATAAACCTTCACATAAGACAACAGTCAGGCATACACCCCAGCAAGTTCTTTTCCAGGAAATTAAAAAAAATTTAGAGTATGTTTTTTAGAAACCTACTTGTTAAATATAACTCATTTGGGGACAAATGTTAGATAAATGCATATATAGCTGGGACTCCCAAAAACCAACTGCTCATTTGAATTTGCAACGAACAATGGGAGAAAATAACATCTGATTGATGCCAGTCCCCTGCTCCAACCTATTGTGCATCTAGATTCATCAGACAAGATTTACCATTCACAAAGCCACGCTCACTCTCTCTGATCAGCTCAAATTTGTCCAAGTACCCAGTCACTTAGCCCCTAATGACAGATTCTAGTATCTTCCCCATAACTCATGTCAGAGCAACAGTTCTGTAGTTACCTGATTTCTCTCTTCCACCCGTCTTAAGTAAGGCCTCTCATGGACCAAATGTTGGTTTTAAATCCGACAGGCTCTCCCCCATCTCCAAACCAGTATATGTTCCCTCTCATCACCACCCTAAGCCTTACAAAAGATATCTGACATCTGAGAGCTTGTGGCATTGAAGACGTTCAGAAAAATGAGAAGACAAAGAAAGGACTGACAGAGAAACATAGAAACATAGAAGCTAGGGGCAGAAGTAGGCCATTCGGCCCTTCGAGCCTGCTCCGCCATTCAATGAGATCATGGCTGATCATCCAAATTCAGCACACTGTCCCTGCCTTCTCCCCATATCCCTTGATCCCTTTAGCCTTAAGAAATATATCCAACTCTTTCTTGAATATATTTAATGAACTGGCCTCCACCGCCCTCTATGGCAGAGAATTCCACAGGTTCACCACTCTCTGGGTGAAGAAATTCCTCCTCATTTCAGTCCTAAATGTCCTACCCCTTATCCTTAGACTATGACCCCTGGTTCTGGACTCCCCGACCATCGGGAACAGACTTCCAGCATCTAGTCTGTCCAGGCCTGACAGAATTTTATAGGTTTTGATGAGATCCCCTCTCAATCTTCTAAACTCCAGTGAGTATAAGCCCAATCGACACAATCTCTCCTCATATGTCATTCCTGCCATCCCAGGTATCAGCCTGGTGAATCTTTGCTGCACTCCTTCCATGGCAAGAACGTCCTTCCTCAGATAAGGCGACCAAAACTGCACACAATACTCAAGGTGCGGTCTCACCAAGGCTCTGTACAACTGTAGCAAGACATCCTTGTTCCTGTACTCGAACCCTCTTGCTACGAAGGCCAACATACCATTTGCCTTCTTAACCGCCTGCTGCACCTGCATGCTTACCTTCAGCGACTGGTGCACACGAACACCCAGGTCTCTTTGCAGTTCCCCTTCTCCCAATCTATTGCCATTCAAATAATAATCTGCCTTCCTGTTTTTGCCACCAAAGTGGATAACCTCACATTTATCCACATTATAGTGCATTTGCTATGTTTCTGCCCAATCACCTAACCTGTCCAAATCGTACTGGAGTTTCATGACATCCTCCTCACAGCATACCCTCCCACCCAGCTTTGTGTCGTCTGCAAATCTGGAGATATTACATCCAATTCCCTCGTCCAGAACATTAATATATATTGTGAACAGCTGGGGTCCTAGGACTGATCCTTGCGGTACCCCACTAGTCACTGCCTGCCACTCGGAAAACGACCCGTTTATTCCAACTCTTTGCTTTCTGTCCGCCAACCAGTTCTCTATCCAAGTCAATACCTTGCCCCCAATCCCATGTGCCTTAATTTTGCACGCTAATCTCTTATGCGGGACCTTATCGAAAGCCTTCTGAAAGTCCAAATACACCACATCCACTGGTTCTCCCTTATCTATTTTACCAGTTACATCCTCAAAAAATTCCAGTAGATTAGTCAAGCATGATTTAACTTTTGTAAATCCATGTTGACTTTGTCCGATCCTGTCACTGCTTTCCAAGTGCTCTGCTATTACATCTTTTATAATAGACTCTAGCATTTTCCCCACTACCGATGTCAGGCATACCGGTCTATAATTCCCCGCTTTTTCTCTGCCACCTTTTTTGAATAGTGGGGTAACATTAGCTACCCTCCAATCCATGGGTACTGTTCCAGAGTCTATTGAGTTCTGGAAGATGACCAGCAATGCATCTACTATTTCTAGGGCCACTTCCTTAAGTACCCTGGGATGTAGATTATCAGGCCCTGGGGATTTATCGGCCTTCAGTCCCATCAATTTTCCTAACACCATTTCCCTACAAATACTGATTTCTTTCAGTTCCACCCTTTCATCAGACCCTATGTTCCGTGGTATTTCTGGGAGGTTATTTGTGTCCTCCTTTGTGAAGACAGAACCAAAATATGTATTTAGTTGGTCTGCCATTTCTTTGTTCCCCATTATAAATTCCCCCGATTCTGACTGCAAGGGACCTACGCTTGACTTCACCAATCTTTTTCTCTTCACATATCTATAAAAGCTTTTACAGTCAGTTTTTATGTTCCCTGCAAGCTTACTCTCATATTCTATTTTCCCTTTCTTAATTAATCCCTTTGTCCTCCTTTGTTGAATCCTAAACTGCTCCCAATCCTCAGGATTATTGCTTTTTCTGGCCAATTTGTATGTCCTCTCCTTGGATCTTATGCTATCCCTAATTTCCCTTGTTAGCCACGGTTGAGTCACCTTTTTTGTTTTATTTTTATGCCAAACTGGGATGAACAACTTTTGTAGTTCATTCATTCGGTCTTTGAATGTTTGGCATTGCCTATCCACCGTCAACCCTTTGAGTGCCATTCCCCAATCAATCCTACCCAACTCGCTCCTCAGACAATCGTAGTTTCCTTTATTTAAATTGAGGACCCTAGTTTCTGAGTCAACTACTTCATTCTCCATCTTAATGAAGAATTCAATCATATTATGAGTGCTCCGACCCAAGGGGCCTCGTACAAGATTGCTAATTAATCCTTTCTCGTTACATAATACCCAGTCTAAGATGGCCTGATCTCTGGTTGGTTCCTTGACATATTGGTCCAGGAAACCATCCCGTAAACACTCCAGGAATTCCTCCTCCACAGTATTGTTACTAATTTGGTTAGCCCAATCTATATGTAGATTAAAGTCACCCATGATGACTGCTGTGCCCTTATTGCACGCTTCTTTAATT
Source organism: Somniosus microcephalus (assembly GCF_052327205.1). NCBI lineage: Eukaryota > Metazoa > Chordata > Chondrichthyes > Squaliformes > Somniosidae > Somniosus > Somniosus microcephalus. Next base: position 124,028,331 of record NC_140996.1, read on the forward strand.
TCCCTTTTAATGCCATCCCCAACCTCCGCCTTACTGTTTGGAGGTCTATATACCACTCCCACTAATGTTTTTTTCCCCTTAGTATTTCTCAATTCTACCCATACAGATTCCACATCATCAGAGCTAATATCCTTCATTACAATTGTGTTAATCCCTTCTTTAATCAGTAATGCTACCCCTCTTCCTTTTCCTTTTTGCCTATCTTTCCTGAATATCGAATACCCCTGTATGTTGAGTTCCCAGTCTTGGCCATCCTTGAGCCACGTTTCCGTAATCCCAACCAAATCATATTCGTTTACCTCTATTTGCGCAGCCAATTCGTCCACCTTATTACAAATGCTCTTCGCATTAAGACACAAAGCCTTCAGGCTTGTTTTTTTAACGCTCTTAGACCTATTAGAATTATTATTTACTGTGGCCACGTTTGATTTAAACCGTTGATTTCTCTGACTGCCACTTTTGTTTTTCTCCTTCCTATCTTTTGCTTTTATCCTTGTTTCCCTTTCCTCTGTCTCCCTGCTCAGGTTCCCAACCCCCTTCCATTTAGTTTAAACCCTCCCCCAAAGCACTAGACTGAAATAGTGAGAAAAAGAGTCAGTGATAACACCACAATGAGAAAAGTATGGTCTGCTTTGGGTTGTTATAAAATAATTGGCGACCTCCTGGGTATCTCTTATTTTTAAGAGTGCTTTCTGTGAAATTTATCCTGCACTTTTTTTGTGGTGGGAAGCGTTATGGCTGTGCTCCACATAGTTGATGTCTACACTGCAGATTCATTATGATGGAATCACTTTAAATTTATCCAGTAATGTATTTTTAATTGTAGTGTATGTGCCTTTAAGTCAGAACTACTTTTACAGCTCCTGTATACTGTAGTACCGGCAGTGACCACACCGGTATATAAGCTTTGCGCATGCCTCTGTACTCCCAGTCTAGAGACTACCCTCCTCCAGTAAAGACCTGTTATTTGTTAATGCACAGCATCTGTGTGATTATTTAATAAGAGCATATCCACTGAACCACGGACCCAACAGTGGCGACGAGTGTCGATTCGAATCTACCTGCAACAAAAAATTTTTTTTTTTTTTTAAATAGTCGAGGCCAGGAACACGGGCGTCGACCATGAGCAACCGCCCAGCAGTCAGGCAGAGATCCAACTTCGCAGGGGAGGCTGTGGAGAGCCGGGCTTGGTTCTCCAGCCACAACGAGCAGTAAGAGACCGACGACAGGTCCAGCGCAGACCCTTCCTGGGCAGCGGCGGCTGGAGCCGACCGACGGCGGAGAGAGAGCCGAGTAGCGTCGACGGGGTAAGACAGAGGGTGAAGAGCGCAGGGTGCAGCCGGGGGTTGAACACCGAGCGGCATCGAGGAAAATAAAACAAACTGGAGAGAGGGTAAGAAACAGCCGGGTTCTAGACTGAGCGGCGTCGAAAAATATAAAAAGAAGAACGCGCAGAGCACAGCCAGTGCTCACGGGCTGAACAGGGTCCGCGGGGCGAAGAAAGGGGAGACACCATTGAGCCGCGGAGAAGGAAGAGCGCGGGAGGCGCCATTGAGCCGCGGAGAAGAAGGGAGAGCGCGGGAGACGCCATTGAGCCGCGGAGAAGAGCGCGGGAGACGTCATTTTTAGAAGCCGCAGCGGAGAAGAAGGGCGAGCGCGGGAAGGAAGGAAAGCGCGGGAGATGCCATTTTGTGCCAGCGGAGAAGAAGGGGAAGCGCGGGAGGCGCCATTTGTGATAGTTAACGCACACCCAAGGATGCCGAAGAGTGGCAGTATCTCTACGTTTGACAATGAAGTCGAAGATTGGGCGACATATGCGGAACGTATTGAGGTGTACTGCAGGGCGAATGAAGTGCCAGATGCTAATAAAGCATTGGTCCTGTTAAATTCCATGGGTGCAAAAACTTATGGGTTACTGCAAAATCTAATAACCCCAGAGAAGCCGGTAAACAAGAATTTTGAAAGCATAGTAGAAATCCTACAGGACCACTTAAACCCCACACTGCTGCTGATAGCAGAACGATTTAAGTTCCATAAAAGGAACCAACACAAAGACGAAAGCAATGCTGAGTACCTAACAGAACTGCGCAAGCTATCGAAACACTGCCAGTTTGGAGCGGGACTAGCTGACACGTTAAGGGACAAGTTTGTGTGTGGGCTACAAAGTGAAGGAACCCAGAAATGGTTTCTATCAGAAAAGGACCTTACGCTGGACAAAGCTTTCAGTATGGCAGTATCACACAAAGCAGCCGCAAGGGGCGCTGCAGAGATACAACGGAGACCGCAAGAATATGGCACCAATGAAATGTTCTATGGAACAGGGAAGTGCTATCGCTGCGGCAGAACAACATATGACCAGAAAGATTGTTGGTTCAAGGACCAAGTGTGCAGACAGTGTGGGAAAGCAGGACACATAGCAAGAGTCTGCAGGTCTGGGAAGAAAACCAACAGTAAGAAATCTCCACAGGAGAAGTACAAAAAGGTACACCAGGTGATGGACAGTGGTTCAGACGAACAGAAAAGTGACACAGACTCCGGAAGCAAGGAGCTGGGTTGTCTGAAACTACATAAGGTTACCGAAATGGAGGATCACCAGACTATCTGGGTTACACTCAAGATAGACGGAGTCCAAGTGGAAATGGAATTGGACACAGGGTCAGCTCTAACAGTCATAAATCAAAGAGGCTACAAGCGGCTATTTTCACACATACCCTTGAAAGCTACAGAGATTGTCTTGAAGACGTATACGGGGCAAAAAGTCTACCCCAAAGGAAAAATAAGGGTGAAAGTGACATATAAAGGCCAGGAAATACCTAAAATGGATATATATGTATTGCCAAATGGAGGACCACCACTGCTAGGACGTGAATGGATCCGGAAGATACAATTAGATTGGCATTCCATACAGGCACTGAAGGTTGAGGCCAAAAAGGATGATGACGTCACACCTGGACGACTGTCAAAAATGCTAACTGACGCAAAAGAAGTGTTCCAGGAGGGACTAGGAACACTAAAAGGAATAACAGCAACGATTAAAATAGAGGAAAATGCAAGCCCAAAGTTTCTGAAGGCCAGACCAGTGCCTTATGCGATCAGACCAGCTGTTGAAGCAGAGCTGGAAGGGTTGGAACATTCAGGAGTACTGTCCAAAGTGGACTGGAGTGAGTGGGCTACACCCATCATTCCCGTAATGAAGAGGTCGTTGAGTAATACGCCTGGGGAACCAAAGAAGGTCCGCATCTGTGGGGATTTTAAGGTGACAGTGAACCCAGTCCTTCACACGGTGCAATATCCGCTTCCACGAATTGAGGATATTTTCGCCTCGCTATCTGGAGGTAAACGCTTCACCAAAATTGATCTAGCCCAGGCGTACTTGCAAATAGAGGTAGAAGAAGCTTCAAAACATTACCTTACGATCAACACTCATAAAGGTCTCTATCAATACAACCAGCTGGTGTTTGGAGTAGCCTCGGCTCCGGCTATCTGGCAAAGGGCGATGGATCAGGTCCTGCAAGGGATTCCAGGGACCCAGTGTTATTTGGACGACATCTTGGTCACGGACGAAAATGACGGTGATCACCTCGCCAACTTGGAGAAGGTGCTCACCAGATTAAAGGAGTATGGGCTACGAGCTAATCGCCACAAGTGCGAGTTTTTCCAGAAACAGATCTCGTATTGTGGCCACGTCATCGATGAAGAGGGGTTACATAAGTCCCCTGACAAGATTGAGGCAGTAGTCAAGGCACCAGCACCGGAAAATGTGTCACAACTGAGGTCGTTCCTCGGGCTGGTAAACTACTACCACAAGTTCTTACCAAATTTGTCTACGGTATTACACCCGCTGAACACCCTACTGCAAACAGGGGTACCATGGAAGTGGGATGACGAACGTAGACGAGCTTTCCAGAAGTGTAAAGAATTGATCACATCAAAAGAGGTGTTGGCCCATTTCAACCCAGCACTACCAATTTGTTTGGCATGTGATGCATCACCCTACGGTATTGGAGCGGTGCTGTCGCACAAATTCCCAGACGGGTTGGAGAGGCCAGTAGCCTTTGCGTCTCGGTCACTAACCTCAGCCGAGCGCAACTGCGCCCAGATTGACAGGGAGGCCCTCATCCTAGTATGGGGAGTAAAAAAATTCAACCACTATCTGCATGGGCAGAAGTTCACTTTGCTGACTGACCACCAACCACTTGTCTCCATCTGTAATCCTAAGAAGGGCGTTCCAGTGATGACTGCACAGCAGTTACAAAGATGGTCCCTGTTTCTAGGGGCGAATCAATATGAAATAGAATATAAAGGCACGAAACAGCATGGGAACGCTGATGGGCTATCGTGCCTGCCACTGCCTACTGTGGAGGAAGCACCAACAGTGGACCCTCGAGATATTTTATTCATCAATAATTGAACGATTGCCAGTAACAAACGCAGATATAGAGAAGGAGACCCGCAATGATCCGACGCTGTCACGGGTATATGAATTGACGGTGAGGGGATGGCCAACACATGGCGACTCACTGTTGCCAGCATTCTCATCCAGAAGAGAACAGCTGTCAGTATGCCAGGGGACAGTGCTGTGTGGATCCAGAGTGGTGATTCCACCCAAGTTAAGGGAGAGAGTGCTAAATGAGCTACATTAAGGTCATCTGGGGGGAGTGAAAATGAAAAGCCTTGCTCGGGCTTATGTGTGGTGGCTGGGAATCGTTCAACAAATCGAAGACCTAACTAAGAGCTGCTTAGGATGCCAGAAGGTCCAAAATGCACCACCACATGCCCCTCTACACCCATGGGAGTGACCCTCCTCTCCATGGCAACGGGTGCATATTGATTTCGCTGGTCCATTCATGGACTCAATGTTCTTAATAGCAGTGGATGCTCATTCAAAGTGGCCTGAGGTGATAAAAATGTCTTCAACCACTACAGAGAAAATGATTGCAGTCCTACGGACCATATTTGCCAGAAACGGTTTGCCAGAGCAGATTTGCTCTGATAATGGACCACAGTTTGTGTCTGACGAGTTCCAAAAATTCATGAAAAGGAATGGGGTAAGGCATTACACATCCGCCCCGTATCATCCAGCCACCAATGGATTGGCTGAGAGGTTCGTACAAACCTTTAAGAAGGCGATAAAGGCCATGTGCGATGAGGAAATTCCACTACAGCATAAGATGGACAATTTCTTATTAGCCTACCGAAACGCGACACATGCAGCCAACCAGACCCCGGCCATGATGTTCTTTAAGCGAAGGTTGAGATCTCGTCTGGACTTGCTCAGACCAAATGTGCGAAGAAATGTTGAGGACAAACAATTCCAGCACATCAATGAGAAGCCGACAAGGAGCTTCAATGTAGGGCAACCAGTCTTGGCCCGTGACTATCGAACAGAGAAGTGGCAACCCGGAACGATATGTACAAGGCAGGGGCCATTAATGTACACAGTGGATGTCGGGGAGAACATTGTGAGGCGCCACGTCGATCAGATCTTAGCGTCACAGGAACGCGTCAACCCCATGTCTCAAGTACCTGGGGATGAACCCGACATACCGGTAGCATCTACTTCAGACCCAGTAGCAGTGGAACCCGATGAACTACCCAAGGAAAAGGGGTCAGAATCGCCTCTGCACCAAGAACAAGAACCTCTGGAAAGGCGCTATCGCGAAAGGGTCAGGAAGCCGTCCCAAAGACTGAATCTATAAATGGACTTTTGTTGTTTAATGTACATGTTGAAATGTTAATTGTTATTTGAATATTAGGGGTATTACTAATCTAAAAGGGGAGGAATTGTAGTGTATGTGCCTTTAAGTCAGAACTACTTTTACAGCTCCTGTATACTGTAGTACCGGCAGTGACCACACCGGTTTATAAGCTTTGCGCATGCCTCAGTCTAGAGACTACCCTCCTCCAGTAAAGACCTGTTATTTGTTAATGTACAGCATCCGTGTGATTATTTAATAAGAGCATATCCACTGAACCACGGATCCAACATTAATTGTGAGTTATTTTTAGTTGAATTCCAGTAATAACATATATCTTGCCAGCTGTGCTAATTAAAGCTGATAAGACTGCTGTAAAATACTACAAAGGTCGATCTAAATAAATTTAATCAGATTAACAGGTAAATTGCCCAGACAGCAATTTATATGAGTCAATCAGGAAATTCAAATTAAAGAAAGAAAATCTGCGTGGAAAATGTATTCGACATCTCTATCAGAAGTAACCCCATTTGAATATTTCCTGAAAGTACAGTAAACAGAAAGTTACTTCCACCTTCGGCAAGAACTCCAAAAATGCCTGAAGCACCAACTGGAATTGCGCATGTCCAATCACTAAGGCCAAATTGCGCATGCCCCGCACCTTGGTCCTCTCAGTCCGATTAAAGCACCGTTGCAGGAAAAGCGCTTGCTAGCCAGCTGTATTAGCAATGCGGGGGTTCGTGGGGGCAGGTTTGTGATTAATATTGCAAATAAAGCTGCATGGTTCTTCACCAATAATGTTGGCGAAGGGGGGGTTGTGCAACAGAAGCCTGGCGCCTGCTTTCCCTTCATTGTTTTGAATTTGCCTCCTACAGGGTTAATGTTTCTGGGAAGCAGCAGGATAAGCTCTGGTCACGTTCATTTCTGGGCGACTGTGTAATTTGTTTTAATTATTTTTAAACGGCATCTGGTTGCTTTTGGAAATGTCCGTCTCTCTGTTTTGTTGCTTAGGATTTTTTTGATGCAAAAGAAACTGTTTTGGGAGGAGACGGCGTGACGTGACGTGGCGCTGACATGGAGCCTGGCGAGGAAATGGGTAAGTGGGACTGGACTGGCAGGTCCCGTCCTGGAATATGCTGCCTTCCTGGGTCAGAGTTCTAGGACAACTTAATGGCGCCAAACCATAAAAATAACCTGAGCGGCTCATTCACAGCACGCAGAAACCACTGAAGGTAGTAAATAGTGCGGTGTGTGAGAAATAACTCCCAGGGAATCCCCGGGAGGGCCAGGGAAGCAGAACAAAAAGCAAACTGCTGTTTATAAAGAAACTGCGGTGGTAGTTTGACATGTGAACCGTTTATTGTTTTTCTGCTAAAGAAACTGATTAATTTTATCTTTTGCCATGTGCTCAATTATACAGGCAATTTTTGGACATTTCGTTGGTTGTGCGTTAGTTTGCCTTGATGAATACAGAATGTTTTATATTTAAACTGGAAGAAATGTTCGACTACATTAGGCATATCTTTTAGTAATGAATAATGCCGCCTTCAGTGTTTTTTCTCTTAGTCATGATGTGTGTGGCTATGGTCCGAGCTGATAAGTATGCATTTTGCCAATCAGCATGTTGATTAAAATGTGTGGTCAAGTAGTTTGGCTTGTCTTTTTGTAAGGAATTGTTGTGTCTTGTTGTATTTTGATTTGCATTAATGTTGGCCCGAGGTACCTATGAAGGCAAGTGGCCAACATCTACAGGATAGGACAGGAAAAAATGGAGTGAAAGAAATATTTGAATATTGGCCTGGATTTTCCGCTTGGATGCTTCCTGCATGTGGATGCCCCCTATCTGGAAAAAAATCTACGAACTTACCTGCTGACTTTGTAGGTCCCGACACTTCCGCTCCTGGGCCTCTCCTGGTGTGTGCGCGCAGGGGCGCAGGCAGTTCGCAAGCGTTCCTGGGATCACGTGGGCCATGGGGAACCAATGGAAAAAGGGAATCCCACTTCACACTTTTGACAGGTCTCTCAGCTTAGACCCGTCAAAAGTATGAATTGGGATCGCTCAAAAAAACCACTAAAATATTAAATAAATAAAAAAAATCACATTTAAAATTAGTTAAAATTACATTAAATTAAATATTAAACATTTAATTTTTTGAAAAAAATAATTAAAGTTCTTTACAGGGCTAAAAATAAACTTTTTAGAAAGTATTTTCAAATTATAAATGAAATTTTTTTTACATTCTTATGCTGGTAAAAGCAGGCCTTACGCCAGCTTTTACCAGGCGTAAGATTTTTAAAGGTTTTCAGCGGGCGGAGGTTGTGCAGAAAGCGGAACTCTCTGCCTGCAGAGGCCCATCTCCAGGGCAGGTGGAGGAATCTGCTGGTTTTCAGCGCATGCGCTTCGTATGCCTGAAACCGGCACTTGCGAGGCCCCTACGGGTGCGTACACACCCGTAGGGGTTGGAAAATACGGAATGTAGTAGGCAGAATATACCACTGGCAAAGAAACCTTAAGAACTTGGAACAATTAAGATTATCTATCCTGGTTTTCTTGTGGAGCAAACTGGTATTTAACCATCTCCTGCTTATTCTGTGGCAACTTGGTATTTAGGACTAGTTTGGTTACATGGTTGTGGAAACATTTTTCCTAAAGTTTAGATCATAGATATTTGACTTCCAAGAACTGCAGCTTAAGCTGGCTTTAATTGAAGAGTTGCAGTAGGAGCCAGTTATTTACTGAGAGAGTTATCAGTTGTCTTGGCACCAGATAGGTGTTGCCATATGAGTGATTTAGAGTCATAGTCATACAGCACAGTAAGAAGCCCTTCAGCCCATTGTGTCCGTGCCGGCCATCAAGCTCTGTCTATTCTAATCCCATTTTCCAGCACTTGATCCGTAGCCTTGTATGCTATGGCGTTTCAAGTGCTCATCTAAATGCTTCTTGAATGTTGTGAGGGTTCCTGCCTCTACCACCCTTTCAGGTAGTGAGTTCCAGATTCCAACCACCCTCTGGGTGAAAAAGTTTTTCCTCAAATCCCCTCTAAACCTTCTGCCCTTTATCTTGAAACTATGCCCCCTGGTTATTGACCCCTCTACTAAGGGGAAAGGTTCCTTTTCTATCTACCCTATCTATGCCCCTCATAATTTTGTACACCTCAATCAGATCCCCCCTCAGCCTTCTCTGCTCTAAGGAAAACAACCCCAGCCTGTCCAGTCTCTCTTCATAGCTGAAGCGCTCCAGCCCAGGTAACATCCTGGTGAATCTCCTCTGCACCCTCTCCAATGCAGTTACACCCTTTCTATAGTGTGGCGACCAGAACTGCACACAGTATTCCAGCTGAGGCCTAACTAGCGTTTTGTACAGCTCCATCATAACCTCCCTGCTCTTATATTCTATGCCTCGGCTAATGAAGGTAAGTATCCCATATGCCTTTTTAACCACCTTATCTACCTGTCCTGCTGCCTTCAGGGATCTATGTACATGCACACCAAGGCCCCTCTGATCCTCTGTCCTTCCTAGGGTCCTACCAGTCATTGTGTATTCCCTTGCCTTGTTAGTCCTCCCAAAATTCGTCATCTCACACTTTTCAGGGTTAAATTCCATTTGCCACTGTTCTGGCCATCTAACCAACCTATCTGTCGTCCTGTAGCCTGAGACTTCCCTCCTCGCTATTTACCACTCCACCAATTTTTGTGTCATCTGCGAACTTACTGATCATACCTCCTACATTCATATCTAAATCATTAATGTACACTACAAACAGCAAAGGACCCAGCACTGATCCCTGCGGTACACCACTGGGCACAGGCTTCCAGTCACAAGAACAACCTTCGACCATCACCCTCTGCCACCTGCCACTGAGCCAATTTTGGATCCAATGTGCCAAATTGCCCTGGATCCCATGGGCTCTTAACTTCTTGACCAGTCTCCCATGAGGGACTTTGTCAAAAGCCTTACGGAAGTCCATGTAGACTACATCAACTGCACTACCCTCATCCACACACCTAGTCACCCCTTTGAAAAATTCAATCAAATTGGTTAGACATGATCTCCCCCTGACAAAGCCAAGCTGACTATTCTTGATTAATCCTTGCCTCTCCAAGTGGCGACTAATTCTGTCCCTCAGAATTCTTTCCAATTATTTCCCTACCACTGATGTTAGGCTCACTGGCCTGTAATTCCCTGGTTTATCCCTACTACCCTTCTTGAATAATGGTACTACGTTAGCTGTCCTCCAGTCCTCCGGCACCTCCCCTGTGGCCAGAGAGGTTCAGAAAATTTGTGTCGGAGCCCCTGCAATCTCCTCCCTTGCCTCACAGCAGCCTAGGATACATCTCGTCTGGGCCTGGGGATTTATCCACTTTTAAGCCCGCCAAAACCGCTAGTACCTCCTCCCTCTCGATACTAATTTGTTCAAGTATATCACAATCCCCCTGCCAGATTTCTATGCTTACATTGTCCTTCTCCATAGTGAACACCGATGCAAAATATTCATTTAAAACCTCACCTACATCTTCCGGCTCTACATAAAGATTGCCACTTTGGGCCCTACTCTTTCCCTGGTTATCCTCTTGCCCTTAATATACTTATAAAACACCTTGGGATTTTCCTTATTTTGCCCACCAGTGTTTTTTCATGCCCCCGCTTCACTCTCCTAATTTATTTTTTAAGTACCCCCCTGCACTTTCTATACTCCTAGGGCTTCCACTGTTTTTAATCCTTTGTATCTGCCAAAAGCCTCCCTTTTTTTCCTAATCCCATCCATTCTTGTATATCCCTTGACATCCAGGGTTCCCTAGGCTTGTTGGTCCCACCCTTGACCTTTACAGGAACATGTTGGCGTTGTACTCTCTTTCCTTTCTGAAAGACTCCCACTGCTCTGATGTGGATTTTCCTACAAGTAGCTTATTCCAATCCACTTTGGCCAGATCCTGCCGTATCATATTAAAATCGGCCTTCCCCCAATTTAGAACCTTTATTTCCGGTCCATCTTTGTCCTTTTCCATGACTACCTTAAATCTCACCGAATTATGGTCACTGTCACCAAAATGCTCTCCTACTGGCACTTCTACCACTTGCTCGGCTACATTCCCTAGAATTAGGTCCAGTACCACCCCCTCTCTTGTCAGACTTTCTACATGCTGGCTCAAAAAACTCTCCTGGATGCACTTTAAGAATTCTGCACCCTCTAAGCCTTTCACACTCTGACTATCCCAGTTAATATTGGGGAAGTTGAAATCCCCTACTATTATTACCCTATTATTTCTACACTTCTCTGAGATTTGCCTACATATCTGTTCCTCTATATCTCCCCCTGACTGTTTGGTGACCTATAGTACACTTCCAGCAAAGTGATTGCCCCCATTTTGTTTTTAAGTTCCACCCATATGGCCTCGGAAGAACCTGCTTAGATATCATCCCTCCTTACAGCAGTAATTGACTCTGATTAATATTGCTACACCCCCCTCTGTCTCGCCTGAAGATTCTATACCCTGGAATATTGAGCTGCCAGTCCTGCCCCTCAACCATGTCTCTGTGATAGCAACAATATCATACTTCCATGTGTTCATCAACACCTTCAATTCATCTGCCTTACTCGCAAGACTCCTTGCATTAAAATAAATGCCATCCAGCCTTGCCATACTCCCTTGTGCCGTTACATATTTGCTCTGCCTTCCAGGCTGACTTGTTTTTTCCTCTATATTTACTTTGCAAAATAGATACCCTTATGTAGTGCATTCTTGTGGTCCATTTGTCTTGCTCTGGTGGTGTGACCTGCTTACACCATTAATTGTTCAGATCTTAAGCCCAACCTGGCTTAGTTGCTGTATTGTTGGAGGTCTTGTTCTTGGTTCAGAAAGTAAGAACCTGCATTCATATAGCATCTTTCACTTAATCATAATGTCAAAAGTGCTTCACAGTATTACTTTTGAACTGTAGCCACTTATATGGAATTTGCACACACAGTAAGGTCATGCAAGCACTACAAAAGCAAAATACAACCAGTACTTCATTATATAGTACATGTGCTCGGCTATTGGAGAGGGTCTTGATACTTGCAATCAGTAGAAGTGAGGTAGGTGGATATAGAGCTTTAGTATTCCTAAAGGCTTTTTCCATATCCGCTAACAGGAATGAATATTCTGGTATTTGATATCTATATCGCATAACATACCTTACAAAATTTGCTTTTAGAAGGACGCGACCAGTTCTTGAAGTATGGTTTGCATGCAACCAGCAGCAAGCCCCAACATAAATTTGCAGCGTTTGCAACGTCTGGCTGTCGAGACACTTTTATTGAGCCTACTTGGTGGCTTGTCTTAATGAATCTGGCAAGACCCACTAATATAGGGTCTTTCTGCTGGCTAGACTGTATAAATCTGGTAAGTTTATATTGGGGATTGCCATTGGCTACATGAGCCCTGCATGTTAGGAACCGTTGACACTAACTCCTCTAAGGCCAATATAAAAGTAGCTAAAGAGATCAGTTGCAGTTTAACCTTTTTGGGGAAGTTTGAATAGAAACTGATCACTTAATATTAAATATATGGATAAGGGTAATTAAATAAAAGCAATGCAGACATTGGGGGAGAAGGGACCCCTATTGGAAAAGAACTGATGGAATTAGCGAGGCTTTCTTGTAAATCCAGCAAGTTCAGCACTTGCTTAATATGGGGCTGGCACACCTGAATAGCCTTCTTTCTCTTCCACCTCTACCACCCTACAGGAGGGGTTGTGACATTATCTAAAAAGAGCACATCACAGATACTAATGGGAAATAGTTACTAATCCTGTTTTCTTTATTATTCTTTACCTCTTTCCACCTTTCCCCACCTCAACACTCTCAAAAGAAACTCCAGCTTCCTATCCCAAATGAGAAAAGTAAAAGCCATAATAAAATTGTAAATGGAAGCATGTACTGCTGTACGCATTTCACAAAAAAGGAGCACCTCCCCCAAAATGCAAGACCCACATAAACCCACAATCCAAGACTTCCTCCTCTCCCACTGCTCTTTCTAATATGCTTCTCCCCTTTCCTGAAGCTTAATCTTCAACCTCAGCTCTTTAAATTTCTGCAGTTTGAGGACTGATTTGTGCCAAATGCATTACCATAGGTCTAAATCCATCAATCAGGCAGCAGCCTTTTCCAATCCTCCAAAACCATGGGTCAGAGCTGAGCCTTGCAAATGGCCCATGCCGCTTCCAATTTCCATCCTTCCCTCACCTTCACGTGGTCTATCTCCAACTCCTCCTTTCCCTTCCTCGACTTCTCTATCTCCATTTCTGGTGATAGGCTATCGACCAATATCCACTATATAAGCCCACAGCTACCTTAAGTGCACTCCCATCCCGCTTCCTTTAAGGACTCTATTCCATTCTCCCAGATTCTCCGTCTCCGTTGCATCTGTTCCGATGATGCCACCTTCCATACCAGTGCTTCCGATTTTCCTTTTTCCTCAACCGAGGATTCCCCTCCACCGTGGTTGACCGGGCCCTTGACCGTGTCCGTTCCATTTCCCACACTTCTGTTTTCACCCCTTCCCTTCCCTTCCAGAACCACATTAGGGTTCCCCTTGTCCTCACTTTCCACCCCACCAGCATCCACATTCAACGGATCATCCTCTGCCATTTCCGCCACCTCCAGCGTGATTCCATCACCAAACGTATGTTCCCCTCCCCTTTCAGCATTCTAAAGGGACCGTTCTCTCAGTGACACCCTGGTCCACTTCTCTATCACACCCCATACCCACTTCCCCTCGCACGGCACCTTCCTGTGCAAGTGCAGGAGATACAACACCTGCCCTTTTACCTCCTCCCTTCCCACTGTCCAGGGCCCCAAACACCCCTTCCAGGTGAAACAGCGATTTACTTGTACTACTTTTAGATTTAGTATACTGTATTCGTGGCTCACTATGCGGTCTCCTGCACCTGGGGAGACCAAATGCAGATTGGGTTACTGCTTTGTGGAACACCTCTGTTCAGTCTGCTGCAAGCGTGACCCCAAGCTTCTGGTCGCCGGTCATTTTAATTCTTTGACCTCTCTGTCCTCGGTCTCCTACACTGTTCTATTGAAGCTCGAAGAAGCACCGTATCTTTTTATTGGGCACTTTACAGCCTTCTGGACTCAACATTGAGTTCAACAATTTAAGATCATAACCTCTGCCCCCTTTTTTTCAGACAGCAGCTGTTGCTGATGATTCTGATATTCCCATTTACACTTCCTCTAAACCCATCTTTTGTTTCTTTACTTACCATCTTGTTTCGCCTTTCACAATCGGTTTCATCATTTACTCACTCCTGCCTTCCAGTCTGTCACAGACCTTCCCTTTTTTTCTTTCTTCCCCTCCCCCCTTTTCCTGCCTCTGTACTTGCTTAAAACCTGTTATATCTCTAACTATTTGCACTTCTGACGAAAGGTCACCGACCTAAAATATTAACTCTTTCTCTCTCCACAGAAGCTGCCTGACCTGCTGAGTATTTGCAGCATTTTCTGTTTTTATTTCAACTACAATTAGTTTCAGTTCCTAGTTTCTTATGAAACTAACCCTATGATCCCTAAACCTCCACCCATCTCCTGATCACTTTACTGCATTTGTTGCCCTATGGTGGCTGATGTTGTAAATGACTCCCTTTTGGGCAATATATCTTTCCCTATCGTTAAAATGCTGTTACCATTTATCACTCCTTCAAATAGTCCAGCCTAGGCTCCTCAGTCCTTAGCAACTATGATCATTTTTAACCTCCCTTTACTTTTCAAGGACGTTGAATGCATTGTTGTCCCTCGGCTTTGTGTTCACCTCTCCCATAATTTCCTGTTTGAATTCCTTCAGTCTGGTTTCTGCTCTGCTTGGAGAACCAAGGTAACCCTCTGTCAAAGTTACCAACAGCATGCTTTATGACTTTGATTATAGCATGCTATCCCTCCTTAACCTCTGCATGATGTTGAATGTGGTCAATCATTCTATCTTCTTCCACCCTATGGTCCTCCTTGTGTGGTTCCATTCTATCGGTCCCAATGCAAGCAGTATATCTCCAGCAATTGTTTCTCATTTCACGCTGAACAGTCACCTCTGGACTATCTGGACAAAAGCATTGTATTCTTCATCTGTTCATAAACTCCATACCTCCGCTCCGCCACTGATACTATCATTTCTCTGGCAGCCCACGCAGACAGAATTGTACACATTCTTATTATCCTGTTCAACCAGAGCTGCGATTCAAATGCAATATCCTATCCATTACTAAACTGCCTATTTCCATCCTTGCCTTATCTCAGTCCCACTGCTGTTGAAGCTATTATTGGTGCCTATGTTACCTCTAAAATCAATGTCTCCAATGCTGTCCTCACTGGCTTCCTGAGTTCTACTCTTCATAAACTGTAGCTTCAAAACTTAATTGCTTGCATTAGATTTTGCTGCCCATCAGCCCTGTTTTCACTGACCTCCATTGGTTCTGTCTCCCAAAATATCAAATTCAAAATCCTTATTTTCATTTACAAACCCTCCACTGTCTTTTCCTTTACCTCTGTGACCTCAACACTGACAACTTGGATTTATATAGCGCTTTTAACATAGTAAAACGTCCTAAGGTGCTTCACAGGAGCATTGTCAAACAAAATTTGACACTGAGCCACATAAGGAGATATTCAAGCAGATGACCAAAACCTTGTTCAAAGAGATCAGTTTTGAGGAGTGTCTTAAAGAAGGAAAAGGAGGTAGAGAGGCGGAGAGGTTTAGGGAGAGAATTCCAGAACTTGGGGCCTCAGCAGCTGAAGACATGGCCGCTAATGGTCGAGTGATTACAATTGGAGGAGCGCAGAGATCTGAGGGTTGTCGGGCTGGAGGAAGTTAGAGATAGGGAGGAGTAGGTCATGGAGGGATTTGAAAACAAGTATGAGAATTTTAAAATGGAGGCGTTGCCGGACTTGGAGCCAATGTCGTTCAGCGAGCACAAGAGTGATGAGTGAATGGGACTTGGTGCAAGTTAGGGTACGGGCAACAAAGTTTTGGATGAGCTTAAGTTTATGGAGGGTGGAAGATGAGAGGCCGGCAGGAGAGCATTGGAATAGTCAAGTCTAGAGGTAATGGGGCATGGATGAGAGTTTCAGCAGCAAAGGCAGGGGTAGAGTCGGGCGATGTTATGGAGGTGGAAGGAGATGACACGGATATGTGGTCGGAAGCTCATCTCGGGGGTCACATGACAGCAAGGTTGCGAATGGTCTAATTTAACCTCGGACACTTGCCAGAGAGGGATGGAGTCTGTCTGTAACCTCCCGCAGCCTTGCAGCCTCCCTCTTTCATCTTCTAATTTTGACTTCTTGTGCATCCCATTTTCTTCTTTCTCCACCCTTTGGCAAACTTTCTTGGCCAGCAAAGAAGCCACTGGCTAGGATACACTGCGGAGACCTAGGCTTGCTGCAGCCATTCTCTACTTCTTTTGCCCCTCCCACTGTTCAGTAGAAAAGTTGGTATAAGAAGTGATCGGCAATATAAAGAATTATTGCCTGTGTACCTTAGGAGGAATTGCAGTTCTGTTTTAGAATCATTAAATGGTTACAGCATGGAAGGAGGCCATTCGGCCCATTGAGCCCGTGCTGACTCTCTGCAAGAGCACTTCAGCTAGTCCCACTCCCCCGCCCTTTCCCCGTAGCCCTGCAAATTTCTTTCCTTCAGATACTTATCCAACTCCTTTTGAAAGCCGTGATTGAGTCTGCCTCCACCACCCTTTCAGGCAGTGCATTCCAGATCTTAACCACTCGTTGTGTAAAAAAGTTTTTTCTTGCGTCGCCTTTGGCTCTTTTGCCAATCACCTTAAAATCTGTGTCCTATGGTTCTCGACCCTTCTGCAAATGGGAACAGTTTCCCTCTATCTACTCTGTCCAGACCCCTCATGCTTTTGAACGCCTCTATCAAATCTCCTCTCAATCTTCTCTGCTCCGGAGAACAACCCCAGCTTCTCCAGTTTATCAACGTAACTGAGGTCCCTCATTCCTGGAATTATTCTCGTAAATCGTTTCTGCACCCTCTCTAAAGCCTTAACATCCTTCCTACAGTGTGGTGCCCAGAATTGGACACACTACTCCAGTTGGGGCCGAACCAGTGTTTTATACAGGTCTTTCATCATTTCCACACTTTTGTACTCTATATCTCTCTTCATGAAGCCCAGGATCCCGTAAGCCTTTTTAACTGCTTTCTCAACCTGCCCTGCCACCTTCAACGATTTGTGCACACATACCCCCAGGTGTCTCTGTTTGTGCGCCCCCTTCAGGATTGTACCATTTAGTTTATATATCCTCTCATTCTTTCTACCAAAATGTATCACATAGAAACATAGAAGATAGGAGCAGGAGTAGGCCATTCGGCCCCTCGAGCTTGTTCTGCCATTTAATGAGATCATGGCTGATCATCCAAATTCAGTACCCTGTCCCTGCTTTCTCCCTATATCCCTTGCTCCCTTTAGCCTTAAGAAATATATCTAACAACTCCTTGAATATATTTAATGAATTGGCCTCAACTGCCTTCTGTGGTAGAGAATTCCACAGGTTCACCACTCTCTGGGTGAAGAAATTCCTCCTCATCCCTGTCCTCAATGGCTTACCCCTTACACTTAGACTGTGACCCCTGGTTCTGGACTCCCCCGCCATTGGGAACATCCTTCCTGCATCTAGTCTGTCTAGTCCGGTTAGAATTTTATATGTTTCAATCAGATCCCCTCTCATTCTTCTAAACTCTAGTGAATACAAGCCCAATCGACCCAATCTCTCTTCATACGTCATTCCTGCCATCCCAGGTATCAGTCTGGTGAATCTTCGCTGCACTCCCTCCATGACAACATCCTTCCTCAGATAAGGCGACCAAAACTGCACACAATACTCAAGGTGTGGTCTCACCAAGGCCCTGTACAACTGCAGCAAGACATCCTTGCTCCTGTACCCGAATCCTCTCGCTATGAAGGCCAACATACCATTTGCCTTCTTAACCACCTGCATGCTTACCTTCAGCGACTGGTGCACAAGGACACCCAGGTCTCATTGCACTTCCCCTTTTCCAAATCTATTGCCATTCAGATAATAATCTGCCTTCCTGTTTTTGCCACCAAAGTGGATAACCTCGCATTTATCCACATTATACTGCATCTGCCCAATCACCTAACCTGTCCAAATCATACTGGAGTTTCTCTGCATCCTCCTCGCATCACACACGCCCACCCAGCTTTGTGTCCTCTGCAAACTTGGAGATATTACATCTAGTTCCCTTGTTTAGATCATTAATATATATTGTGAATAACTGGGGTCCTAGCACCGATCCCTGCGATACCCCACTAATCACTGCCTGCCACTCAGAAAAAGACCCGTTTATTCCAACTCTTTGCTTCCTGTCTGCCAACCAGTTCTCTATCCAATCAGTACCTTACCCCCAGTCCCATATGCTTTAACTTTGCATGCTAATCTCTTATGCGGGACCTTATCTAAAGCCTTCTGAAAGTCCAAATACACCACATCCACTGGGTCTCCCTTATCTATTCTACCAGTTACATCCTCAAAAAATTCCAGTAGATTAGTCGAGCACAATTTACCTTTTGTAAATCCATGTTGACTTTGTCCGATCCTGTCACTGTTTTCCAAGTGCTCTGCTATTACATCTTTTATAATGGACTCTAGCATTTTCTCCACTACCGATGTCAGGCTTACCTGTCTATAATTCCCCGTTTTCTCTCTACCACCTTTTTTTGAATAGTGGGGTTACATTAGCTACCCTCCAATCCATGGGAACTGTTCCAGAGTCCATAGAATTTTGGAAGATGACTTCACACTTTTCTGCATTAAATTTCATCTGCCACGTGTCCGCCCATTTCACCAGCCTGTCTCTGTATTCCTGAAGTCTATCACTATCCTCCTCATTGTTCACTGTACTTCCAAGTTTTGTGTCATCTGCAAATTTTGAAATTGTGCCCTGTACACCCACGTCCAAGTCATTAATATATATCAAGAAAAGCAGTGGTCCCAGAACCGAGCCATGGGGAACACCACTGTATACCTTCCTCCAGTCTGAAAAACTACCGTTCACCACTAATCACTTGGCTAATTCTGTATCCAGGCTGCCACTGTCCCTTTGATTCCATGGGCTTCAACTTTGCTGGCAAGCCTATTATGTGGCACTTTTGTTGAACGCCTTTTGGAAGTCCATGTACACCATGTCAACCGCATTACCCTCATCAATCCTCTCTGTTACCTCATCAAAGAACTCAATCAAGTTAGTTAAACATGATTTGCCTTTAACAGATCTGTGCTGGCTTTCTGTAATTAATCCACACTTCTCCAAGTGACTGTTAATTTTGTCCCTGATTACTGTTTCTAAAAGCTTCACCACTACTGGGGTCAAACTGACTGGCCTGTAGTTACTGGGTTTATTTTTACACCCTTTTTTGAACAATGGTGCAACTCCTCTTTATCAATTTTTATCCTATCTATCAAGTATCTCCACTACCACCTCCTTCACTATGTCTATGGCAGCATCCTCTTCCTTGAAGACAGATGCAAAGTACTTGTTTAGTACCTTAGCCATGCCTTCTGCCTCCATGCATAGGTCTCCTTTTTGGTCTGTAATCGGCTCCACCCCTCCTTACTGCCCCTTTACTATTTATATGCCTATAGAAGACTTTTATGTTGGCTGCCATTCTATTCTCATACACTCTCTTTGTCCCTCTTATTTTCTTTTTCACTTCTCCTCTGACCTATATGTAGCCTGATTCTCAGATGTATTTGCAACCTGACATCTGTCATATGCGCTCTTATTCTGCTTCTTCATATTCTCTCTCTCTTTCGTCATTCAGGGAGCCCTGACTTTAGTTGCCCTGCCTTTCCCCCTAGTGGGAATGTAGCTCAACTGTACCTTAACTATTTCCTCTTTAAAGGCAGCTCATTGTTCAGTTACAGTTTTGCTTGCCAATCTTTGATTCCAGTTTACCCGGGCCAGATCCATTCTCATCCCACTGAAATTGGCCTTCCTCCAGTTAAACATTTTTACTTTAGAGTGCTCCCTATCCTTTTCCATAGCTAATTCAAACCTTATGATACTATGATCACTGTTCCCTAAATGTTCACCTACTGACACTTGCTATACTTGACCTACCTCATTCCCCAGAACCAGATCCACCAATGCCTCCTCCCTCGCTGGGCCGGAAACATACTGATCAAGAAAGTTCTCCTGAACACACTTCAGAAATTCTTCCTCTTCTCTGCCCTTAACACTATTATGATCCCAGTCTATATTAGGATAGTTGAAGGCCCCCATTACTACTACAGGTAGACTACCCTTTATCCGGACTTCCGAAACCCTCTAAAAACCGAAGGTTTTTTCGGTCAGCGTAAGTCGTGCGCACGACCCCCCCGCGGACCCCGACCCCCGCCGACTTACGCTGAGCGTCAGCGTAAGTCGTGCGCACGACCCCCTGCGGACCCCCGCCGGCCTCGACCCCCCCCCCGCCGGCGCCCGGACCCCCTGCCGACCCACCTTCCGAAATCCGAAATTCTCCAAAAACCGAAACACGGCTGGTCCCGAGGTTTTCGGATAAAGGATAGTCTACCTGTACTCTATAGTTCTTGCATCTCTCTGTAATTTCTCCTCCGTATCTTTCCCACTATTTGGTGGTCTATAGAATACACCTAGTAGTGTAATGGCACCTCTATTATTTCTTAACTCTAGCCATATAGATTCTGTCCTTGACCCCTCCAGGACATCCTCCCTCTCCAGCACTGTAACATTCTCTTTGACCAGTACTCCCACACCACCTCCTGCCTTCCATTTTGATTTTGCTCCTTTTTGCGGAAGTTCTATTATTTTAAGTGTTATGCTCAGCTGATGATTTTGAGTGAGGTAGGGCATTCAGCCCATCTTGATTCATCCATCCAGAGAGATCCTAATTACACCTCCCCCACCCCCCACACCAACCATTGTAGCATCCAATTGTTTCATATGATTCCAAGGTTTTTGCCTATGCTACTTTGTGTGGAAGTTTATTCTGCATGTTGATCACTCATTGTGTTAAGAAGAATTTCCTGATATCTGTTCTAAAAGTACCCTTTTCTAGTTTGTTTCTGTGTGCCCTAGTTCTACTCCTGCAGTTTAATTTGAAGTAATATTCTGGGTTAACTTTTTCTATACCTGTAACAATTTTATATAACTCTATATAAGATCATCTCCGACACCTACTTTCCTGGTTGAAACATTTTTGCCAGTCTTTTCTCAACACTCAGACATATGAAAATGGGGCTCTTACACTTTCTCAGGCACTTGAAAATATCTTGTTTCTTCGTGACCAGGACTGGACACAGTGTTCAAGGTGTGATCTGATTAGAGCACTTTAAAGTTTGATCATTGTCTCCTCTAACTTATTCTCTTGCTTGGACGATGGCTTTATTGATTGCTGCTCTGCATTGGTTGGACATGTTTAGCGTCAAGTCTATTGTGACTCCTACGTCTCTTTTAGCTTCATCATTAGCTATTTCAACACTGTTTGTGATTACTCGTGTTGTCTACTTTTCCTACCAAAGTATAGATCTTTACATTTATCGGCATTAAATTTCATTTGCCGTTGTTTTGCTCATTTGCTTATCTTGATTCCACTGCCCTTCTAAGTTTGACATCATTTGCAAATTTTACAACTTTGCATTGAGTTTCTAGATCAAAGTTGTTAGCACAAATTAGAATCGTAGTGGTTCCAGCATTAAACCCTGAGGCACCCCGCTCTGATATAATCCTCTGTCAATTTTCTTATCCGTTTCCAGGTTTTTCTCTGAATCCTTTTGAATCTCTGAATTAATTAAAATTGAGTTTAATTAATAGCATTTCATGTGGAACTTTGTTGAAAGCCTTTTGAAAGTCAAGGTTCACCACATTATAGGGCTTACCATAGCTCACTTGGGTTGTCATTTCCTCCAAGAAGCCAACAAGATTGGCGAGATGAAATTATCAATTTTGACTGCTGTGTACTACATTAGTTATTGTACAGATGGTTCTCAATTTACTCCTGATCGATTCTATTATTATAAGAAATGAAAGCGGGGCTAATGAGTCTGTGTTTGCATGTGCCTGTTTTGTCATCCATTATGAACATGGCCTCCACATTGGAAACAGGCTAATCTGCTGGTATTTCCTCTGTGTCCATTGATCCCCTCATAATGATTATCAGTGCTCCACAAATCTCTTCCCCAGTTTCTTTCAGAACTTTGACAGCTTTGGGATGTCCTGAGATTGTAAAAGGCACTATATAAATGCATGCATGCATGTCAGGCGCTTTCTCTGAAATAAATATCATCAATCCTGAGGAATTATTTGGGTTGCGCCCAACTATCCGGTCTAGAAGTTCCATCTCATTTGTAACAAAATCATTGATTTTACTTGGGATATCTTTGTTTGTAGAGGCAGCATGTTGCTCTTGTCTTCTAAAAGTTGCGACGCAGGTTAGCGAGGCCATTAAAAAAGCAAACCAAGCACTAGGATTTATTTCTAGAGGGATAGAATTGAAAAGTAGGGAAGTAATGCTAAACCTGTATCGAACCTTGGTTAGCCCACACATCGAGTACTGCGTACAGTTCTGGTCACCATATTATAAAAAGGATATAGAGACACTGGAGAGGGTACAGAGAAGATTTATAAGGATGATGCCAGAAATGCGAGGGTACACCTATCAGGAAAGGCGGAACAGGTGGAGTCTCTTTTCTCTTGAATAAAGATGACTGCGGGATGACCTAATAGAAATCTTTTAAAATTATGAAATGTTTTGATCGGGAGAGAGAATGTTTCCACTTGTGGGAAAGAGCATAACTAGAGGCCATCAATATAAGATAGCCATCAAGAAATCCAATAGGGAATGCAGAAGAAGTGGTGAGAATGTGGAACTCGCTACCACAGGGAGTGGTTGAAGCGAATAGTATAGATGCATTGAAAGGGAGGCTAGACAAGCATATGATGGAGAAGGGAAATAGAGGGGTATGCTGATCGATTTAGATGAGGAAAGACTAGAGGAGGCTCGAGTGGAGCATAAACGCCAGCATGGACTAGTTGCCGAATGGCTTGTTTCTGTGCCGTATATCCTATGTAATCCTATGAATACTTGGGAGTATTCATTCAGGAAATTTACTATTTTGTCTGTCCTCCGTTTGAAACCTGTTTGCTCTGACTGCTCTATTACTGTTGTACAGAAATATTTTTGTTTTACTGTTATACTTGACTTCAGCTGTCAAGCTTTGTTTCTAGGTATCTGTTCCTCTGATCACGTTTCTGCAATTTCTTGTACTGTATTCATTCTCGTGAGCCCCTTCTCCTTTCTCCATGCAGAATCTGTACGTCATTTTTCCTTTTTATCTCACTTTTAACATGATTGTTGATCATTTAGAGTCACCTTTGTTCAGTCTGATCTTATTGTTTTTGGGGAATGTATTTATCCTGCTTAATACCTTTTTAAAGGTGTGACATTTGTCTTCCGCTGAAGTGTTGTTGGAAAAACCTCCCCAAATCTATTTGCTTTAGTTGTTCCATTATTACATTAATTTTAGCCCTTTTAAAATTATGTACCAGGCCCCTGATCTTTGGTATTTCTGATTCCCGTATAATAAACATTGTGGTCACTTCCCCCCCCCCCCCCCCCAACCCCTCCGGATGCTACGACTTCCATTTCCTGTACTTTTTCTGGGTTATTTATGAGTATCAGATCACAAGGAGTCATTGAGGTGAATCGCATAGATGCATTTAAGGGGAAACTTAAGTACAGTAAACTCTTTCATATTCGGCACCTACGGGACCAGAATGGTGCCGGTTGATTAAAAATTCCAGATAACAGAGAGGTATACCTACCAAGGTACGATAGCCCCGTTACACAGCCACCGATCCAGGAGCCCCGGTTACACGGCCACAGGTGCTGGGGACCCGGTTACACGGCCACAGGTGCTGGGGACCCGGTTACACGGTCACAGGTGCTGGGGACCCAGTTACACGGCCACAGGTGCTGGGGACCACTCTTTCCACATATGTGGTCCAATCTTCTATATCACTATCGAAAGCAGTAATATTGCCAGTCTTCGGCATCTTGAAAATCTAAAATGGCGCTTCCCGCGCTTTTCTTTCTTCCCTGCCGAGTTAAGATGGCGCCTCCCGCCACTGCCGCTGCTGCCAACGCTGTTCTCCGCGGTTCCCGTTGCGACCTGCAGCTTTTCGCGGTATTTCTATTTTTTTTATATATCGCTTCAATAGTTTCTCCGTTACTTGGAGAACTGTTCCCGTCGTGGAGCGGACCCTCTGGGACTTTCCCCTCCCTCTGCTCGGTCCGAACGCCGACCTGCTTTGCAGCACCGGCCGCGCCCTGAGTGCTCCACCCTCTCTCTCTCTCTTTGCTTCTGCTTCCCGACTCGCTGCCCGGCCCCGTTGCAGAGCCACCCGATCGAGCTCTAGCCCACCGCAGCCCAGGAAGAATCAGTGCACTTATACCTGCCACCAGCCCGTTTAGCTGGGGAAACCACAGACTGGAGACCAAGCCTGGCCCTCGTTTTCGAGTTTCTTTGAGTTATTTTTTTTTTCTGGCTTCTGGCTTTGACCTTCGTCTGAGGAATCGATCCCCTTGAGGTGCTGCCAAATTGCAGGTAAGTTCGTTTCTAACTCGTCGCCACTGTTAGATCCGTGTGTTAATGGAGACACGGAATGCAGGAGTTGATTTAACAAGTGTTTACTGAACAAAGTCTGGAGGTGAACTAACAACACAAGACGCTACACAGGCTTATATACCCGAGTGGTCACTACTGGTACTACAGTATACAGGGGCTTCAAAAACATAGTTCCTCTTAAAGGTACATACACTGCAGACTTCACTTGGCCAGTGCTGGGACTAGAATCCTGGCGAATCATATAACTAGGGCTGTAGAGAGGGCTTTAAACTAATTAGTGGGGGGGAGGTTTCTAGAGAGCAAATAATAAAAATGACTATGGAGAAGGTCATAGACTTAGGTAGCAGTGGGGGAATTAAAAAACAGAACGTGTCAGGAAGGGACAGAAGGTATGGAGTAAAAGGTAAAGTAGTAAAAGGGGAAGAAGCAGGAACTAAGTGTCACAAAACATATTTGAAAGTTCTTTATCTGAATGCACGTAGCATTCGTAACAAAATGGATGAGTTAATGGCACAAATAACTACATATGGGTATGATCTTGTGGCCATTACAGAAACATGGCTGCAGGGTGACCATGACTGGGAATTAAATATACCAGATTATTTAACAATCAGGAAGGACAGGCAGGAAGGAAGGGGAGGTGGGGTGGCTTATATGTTAATAAAGGAAGGAATCACTGTAATACAGAGAAATGATATTGGGTCAAAGGATCAGGATAGTGAAACAGTTTGGGTGGAGATACGGAATAATAAGGGGAAAAAAACACTAGTGGGCGTAGTCTATAGGCCTCCGAACAGTTGCAACTCTGTTGGACGGAGTATTAATCAGGAAATAGTTGAGGCTTGTAATAAGGGAACAGCTATAATTATGGGGGATTTTAACTATCATTAACTGGACAAATCAAATTGGGCAGGGCAGCCTTGAGGATGAGTTCATTGAGTGTATTAGGGATGGGTTTCTTGAGCAGTATGTAACTGAACTGACCAGGGGGGCAAGCAACCTTAGATTTGGTCCTGTGTAATGAGACAGGATTAGTTAAAAATGTCCTAGTAAAGGATCCCCTTGGAATGAGTGACCATAACATGGTTGAATTCCATATTCAATTAGAGGGTGAGAAGGTTGGATCTCAAACAAGCGTGCTGAGCTTGAATAAAGGAGACTATGAAGGTATGAGAGCGGAATTGAGTAGAGTGGACTGGGAAAATAGATTAAAGGGTAAGACGGTACACGATCAATGGTGTACATTTAAGGAGTTATTTTACAACTTCCAAAAAATATATATTCCACTGAGGAAAAAAGGGTGTAAAAGAAAAGATAGCCATCCGTGGCTAAGTAAAGTAATTAAGGATAGTATCCGACTAAAAACAAGGGCATATAAGGTAGCCAAATCTAGTGGGAGGATAGAAGATTGGAAAGTCTTTAAAAGACAGCAAAAAAAAACAAAAAGATTGATTAAGAAAGGGAAGATAGATTATGAAAGTAAATTAGCAAAAAATATAAAAACAGATAGCAAAAGTTTCTATAGTTATATAAAAAGAAAAAGGGTGGCTAAAGTAAATGTTGGTCCCTTAGAGGATGAGACCGGGAAATTAATGGTGGGAAACATGGAGATGGCAAAAACGCTGAACAAATATTTTGTATCCGTCTTTACGGTAGAGGACACTAAGAATATCCCAACACTGGACAAACAGGGGGCTAAGGGGGGGGGGGGGAGGAGCTAAATACGATTAAAATCACTAAGGAAGTGGTACTTGGTAAAATAATGGGACTCAAGGTGGATAAATCCCCTGGACCTGATGGCTTACATCTTAGGGTCTTGAGGGAAGTGGCGGTAGGGATTGTGGATGCATTGGTAATTTTCCAAAACTCCCTGGACTCCGCAAAGGTCCCGGCAGATTGGAAAACTGCTAATGCAACACCCTTATTTAAAAAGGGTAGTAGGCAGAAGGCTGGAAACTATAGACCTGTTAGCCTAACATCTGTGGTTGGTAAAATTTTAGAGTCCATTATTAAGGAGACAGTAACGGGACATTTGGATAAACATAATTTAATAGGACAAAGTCAGCATGGTTTTATGAAGGGGAAGTCATGTTTGACAAATTTGCTTGAGTTCTTTGAGGAAGTAACATACAGGGTGGATAAAGGGGAACCAGTGGACGTAGTGTATTTAGACTTCCAAAAGGCATTTGACAAGGTGCCACACAAAAGATTATTGCTTAAGATAAAAAATCATGGGATTGGGGGTAATATTCTGGCATGGGTGGAGGATTGGCTCTCTAACAGAAAGCAGAGAGTTGGGATAAATGGTTCGTTCTCAGACTGGCAATCAGTAACTAGTGGTGTTCCTCAGGGGTCAGTGCTGGGTCCCCAACTCTTTACAATCTATATTAATTATTTTGGAGGAGGGGACCGAGTGTAACATATCAAAGTTTGCAGATGATACAAAGATGGGAGGGAAAGTAGTGAGTGAGGAGGACATAAAAAAACCTGCAAAGGGACATAGACAGGCTAAGTAAGTGGGCAGAGATTTGGCAGATGGAATACAATACTGGAAAGTGTCAGGTTATGCACTTTGGCAGGAAAAATCGTAGAGCAAGTTATTATCTTACTGGCAAGAAACGAAAGTACTGAAGTACAAAGGGATCTGGGGGTCCTGGTGCACGAAACTCAAAAAGTTAGTATGCAGGTGCAGCAAGTGATCAAGAAGGCCAATGGAATGTTGGCTTTTATTGCTAGGGGGATAGAATATAAAAACAGGGAGGTATTGTTGTAGTGTACAAGGTATTGGTGAGACCACACCTGGAATACTGCATACAGTTTTGGTGTCCATACTTAAGAAAAGACATACTTGCTCTCGAGTCAGTACAAAGAAGGTTCACTCGGTTAATCCCGGGGATGAGGGGGTGGTCATATGAGGAGAGGTTGAGTAGATTGGGACTCTACTCATTGGAGTTCAGAAGAATGAGAGGCGATCTTATTGAAACATATAAGATTGTGAAGGGGCTTGATCGGGTGGATGTGGTGAGGATGTTCCCAATGGTGGGTGAAACTAGAACTAGGGGGCATAATCTTAGAATAAGGGGCTGCTCTTTCAAAACTGAGATGAGGAGAAACTTCTTCACTCAGAGGGTAGTAGGTCTGTGGAATTTGCTGTCCCAGAAAGCTGTGGAAGCTACATCATTAAATACATTTAAAACAGAAATAGACAGTTTCTTAGAAGTAAAGGGAATTAGGGGTTACGGGGAGCAGGCAGGAAATTGGACATGAGCCTATGTTCGGAACGGTCATGGCCCTGTGGGTAACGGAGCGGGCCCAGGGGCCGTGTAGCCTGGTTCTGCTCCTACTTCTTGTGTTCTAATTATGTGTTAGATTTCAGGAGATGGTTCTATTCCTGTTCCTGGCTGTGGTGGAGATCACCTTTTACAGAAGGTAAGTACTGTAGAAAATATAGGGACAGTGATTTCTTGGACGAGTTTTGATTGCCTAGATGGGTCGGAGAGGAATTTCCCAGATTTTCTTTCTCCCAAATTGGCCATTGGGTTTTTTATCTGGTTTTTCGCCTCTCCCAGGAGGTCACATGGGTTCGGGAGGGATGGAGAGTGATAGTAGATTTGAGGTTAGGATCAGATCAGCCATGATCTTATTGAATGGTGGAGCAGGCTCGA
The DNA here is from genome assembly GCF_052327205.1 of Somniosus microcephalus. Taxonomy (NCBI): domain Eukaryota; kingdom Metazoa; phylum Chordata; class Chondrichthyes; order Squaliformes; family Somniosidae; genus Somniosus; species Somniosus microcephalus. The sequence continues at coordinate 124,056,351 of NC_140996.1, forward strand.
GGGGCCGATTGGCCTACTCCTGCTCCTATTTCTTATGTTCTTATGTACACGGCCACAGGTGCTGGGGACCCAGTTACACAGCCACAGGTGCTAGGGACCCGGTTACACGGCCACAGGTGCTGGAGCCCCAGTTATACGGCCACAGGTGCTAGGGACCCGGTTATACGGCCACAGGTGCTGGGGACCCGGTTACACGGCCACAGGTGCTAGGGACCCAGTTACACGGCCACAGGTGCTGGAGCCCCAGTTACACGGCCACAGGTGCTGGGGACCTGGTTACACGGCCACAGGTGCTGGGGACCCGGTTACACGGCCACAGGTGCTGGGGACCCGGTTACACGGCCACAAATATACAGTAAAACTTACCTTTCGGTTCCTGAACCTACTCCTGAATTTTGCCGGTTATTAGAGAATTCCGGATAATTAGGTGCTGTTTAAACGAGAGTTTACTGTACATGAAGGTAAAAGGAACAGAACGAAATGCTGATAGTCGGATGGGAGGAAGTTCGTGTGGAGCATAAGCACAGCATAGACCAGTTGGGCCGAATGGCCTGTTTCTGTGCTGTAAATTCTATGTAAGATTGCCTCTTGTAGTTTTCTTAACCCACTGGGGCAAGAAGTTGTCATACCTACCTGTTGACTATCTTCTACCCTACAATCCATCTCATTTGGGGTCCTTTTTGCTACCCTGCCCTGCACACCACCTGTCTAATTTAAATGATTATCTATTGTTGCCTCAATGTTCATCGCCAGTCTTTTTGTCCCTACTTGATTTAAATGAAGCCTGTCTCTCCTGTACTAGTCCATGTTCTGTAAGGATTCCAAGTTACTTATGAAGGTAGCATTTTGTACTCACACAATGCTGCCAGCAACTTGTTTATCTCAATACTTGTGATGAGCTCCCTTCCTTTCCCCAGCACTGGAACTATACCAGAGGACATTAACTTGCATCATCTATCTTGAATTTTGAGCCAATTCTCATTTTATGTGGATTTTAAGGCCCTAATATTATTTCTCCCTATGTCATTTACCTCTATGGACTACTATCTCTAGGTCTCCATCTGTTCCCTTCAGTATCTCTTCTAACCTTTTCTCAGTATGTACTGCTGTAGCTGCAGGTAGACATGATGATATTGCCATTATGACACACATGACTGTCAACTTTACTGAGCAAAAATCACCTATGACTAGACTCTCTCCATGACCTGCAAACTGTGTCTTTGTTTTGGTCATGTTCTCTGGTTTTCTAACTAATTTTTTACTTCTGGGACCTTGTATGCATTGTTGGACAGTGCCTGGTATGCGTTCGCTAGTGTAAACTCTTGGGTAGCTTCGGGGTTTTCTACATTTCTTGCTTTTTTTTGAATCAACTCGAATGCGTCCAATATTTCCATTACCGTGGTTTCTTTCAGCAATTGCTCTTTTGTCATGACAACACTGTTCCTGATTGTATTGGTCTCCAGCTCTAATCCCTGAAGGTTCATTTTGGAGGCCTGATGCTAGCCTCACGATATCACTTATCGACAGGACTCATTCACTGCATTTAATACCGAATTGCACTCAAAATTCTCCTCGCTTCAGTCTGCCCTCATAAGTTCCTGTGTCTTGGTCTGTAAAGTCAGAATTCTTTCTTTAAGATTACTGATTAGCGGACCGTTTTTCTATCCTTTCACTTTTGTATTTGCCTTTCTCATTTGTGAATATCCCACAGCAAACACTCTTCATGGTCTCCATCTTAGTTTTTCTTCTCTTAGCTATTTCTCTTTCTCCCATTCCCTCTGGGTTTAACATTTTAAAACTTTTAAAAAACTTTTTTTAATCCTAGTGCTCCTTTTTGATTTTTTTCTGTCTGGTGCCTATTTTGAATTTTGACTCCCCTCAGGTGTTTTGTACATTTTGCTTTCTCGGGTATTATTTATTTGGTCCTATTTGCCATCTATGTCACAATTTTTCAGTTTCACCTTAGTTCCTCTCCACTGCATGCTTAACTTAGGTACCCTCCTTTTAAATCTATTTCTCCCAGTGCTCCCCTTAAGAAAATACCTTGCGTTATTGATCCACCTGTCTTTTCTGCTCCCCTGTTACTTTACCTGATTTTCTGCAACTTCACACACTTTGGAGCCTTTGGAGAATTGCTCTCCCAGTAGCAAAGTATTTTTCCTGCTACAATTTACCTTGTTCTGCATTTCGATAGTTCCCAATACAGTCTGTAGTGTTGGTTTATATTCCTTGGAGATGATAAGGAGCGATCAGATTAAGATGCTTAAGGTAATGAAAGGAATTGACAGGGTATATAGGAAATTACACTTCCCTCTAGTAAGGCAATACAGAACAAGGTGAAAAAAAATCTTCAAATTCAACCTATGCTGCTCAGAAGTGATCCAATTAAAATGCCTTCAAACTAAAGGTTGTGAGACTATGAAATGCATTGCCATAAAAGGTTATAGATGCAGTGTCAGTTGAGGTGTTTAAAGGGGAAGTAGATACTTAATCAGGTAGTAAGTTGTATATGGAGAAAAGGCAGGAAATCGGGATTTAAAAGATAGCTGTAGATAGTGACGCCACTATTCCTGGCCGGAATGGAGATGATTGGGTAATTCCCTCGTCAATAATGTCCGGAGACCGCACTGCTGTGAATGACTGGGTTTGATTTTATGCACAGAATTTGTGTGTAACTATCCTCTGCTCAACAACAACTTGCATTTATATAGCGCCTTTAATGTGGTAAAACATCGCAATGTGCTTCACAGGAGTGTTATCAAACAAAATTTGACACCGAGCCACATGAGATATTGGGGCAGATGACAGGTTTTAAGGAGCGTCTTAAAGGATAAAAGAGAGGTATGGAGGCAGAGAGGTTTAGGGAGGGAATTCTGGAACTTGGGGTCTTGGTGGAGTGATTAAAATCGAAAATGCGCAAGAGACCAGAGTTGGAAGAGCACAGAACATAACATAAGAATTAGGAGAAGGAGTAGGCCATATGGCCCTTTGAGCCTGCTCCGCCATTCAGTACAATCATGGCTGATAATTCGACCTCAATTCCACTTTCCTGCTTGATCCCCATATCCCTTAATTTCCCCTAGAGTTCAGAAATCTCAGCCTTGAATATACTTAATGACTCTGCATTGACAGCCCTTTCAGGTAGAGAATTCCAAAGATTCATAACCCTCTAAGTGAAGAAATTACTCTTCATCTCAGTCTTAAATGGCTGACCCCTTATTGTGAGACTATGCCCCTTAGTTCTAGACTCTCCAGCCAGGGGAAACAATCTCTCAGCATCTACCCTGTCAATCCCCCTCAGAATCTTATGTTCCAATGAGATCACCTCTCATTCTTCTAAACTCCAGAGAGTATAGGCCAATCTAGTCAAATCTCTCCTCAAAGGACAACCCTCTCATCCCAGGGATCAATCTAGTGAACTCATTGCACTGCCTCTAAGACATGTGTATCCTTTCTCTGATAAGGAGACCAGGACTGTGCACAGTACTCGAGGTGTGGTCTTACCAAAACCCTGTACAATTGTAGTAAAACTTCCTTACTCTTGTACACCAACCCACTTGCAATACAACCAACATGCCATATGCCTTCCTGATTGCTTGCTGTACCTGCATGCTAAATTTCTGTTTCTTGTACGAGGACACCTAAATCTCTTTGAACATCAACATTTAATAGTTTCTCACATTTAAAAAAAATTCTGTTTTTCTATTCTTCCTACCAAAGTAAATAACCTCACATTTCCACACATTATACTCCATCTACCACCTTCGTACCCACTCACTTAACATGTCTATATCCCTTTGCAGGCTCATTGTGTCCTCCTCACAGCTTATTTTCCCACCTAGCTTTGCATTGTTAGCAAACTTGGATACATTGCACTCTGTCCCTTCATCTAAGTCATTAATATAGATTGTAAATAGCTGAGGCCCAAGCACTGATCCTTACAGCACCACCCTAGTCACAGCCTGCCAACTGGAAAAAGACCCGTTTATCCCTACTCTCTGTTTTCTGTCCATTAACCCATACTCTATCCATCCATCCATGCTAATATATTACCTCCAATCACATGATCCCTTATCTTGCATAGCAACCTTTTTATATGGTACCTTATCGAATGCTTTTTGGAAATCCAAATATACTACATTCACTGGCTCCCCTTTATCTACCCTGCTAGATACATTCTCAAAAAACTCATAAAATTTGTTAAATACAATTTCCCTTTCATAAAACCATGTTGACTCTGCCAAATCATATTCTGATTTTCTAAGTGCCCTGTTACCATTTCCTTAATAATGGATTCCAGCATTTTCCAGATGACTGATGTCAGGCTAACTGGCCTGTAGTTCCCTGTTTTCTTTCTCCCTCCTTTCTTGAATAGTGGGGTTACATTTGCTCCCTTCCAATCTGCTGGGACTGTTCCAGAATCCAGGGAATTTTGGAAGATCTCAACAAATGCATCCACTATCTCTGCAGCCACCTCTTTTAGAACCCTAGGATGTAGGCCATCAGGTCCAGGGGATTTGCCAAATTTTAGTCACGTTAGTTTCTCAAGTACTTTTTCTCCACTGATATTAATTACTTTAAGTTCCTCACTCTCATTAGCCCCTTGGTTCTGCACTATTTTTGGTATGCTTTTTGTGTCTTCTACTGTGAAGACAGATACAAAATACTTGTTTAAAGTCTCTGCCATTTCCTTATTCCCCATTATAATTTTGCCTCTAAGGGACCAATGATTATTTTTGCTACTCTCTTCCTTTTTGCAGATCAGACTTCCGGCTAGGGTGCATGTGGCTGCGCAGTTATTTGAGGTCCCGTGCCACTCACCGGATTTTATATTGTAGATACTGCGCATGTGGAAAAATTTAAATGGGAGGCAGGCCGTGCAGGAGGCAGTGCAGCTTACGGGGGACATTGGCGCAGATATGTTGTAGGATTGGAGGAGGTTACAGAAATGAGGAGGGGTGAGGCCATGGAAGGATTTGAAAAGGAAGGATGAGAATTTTAAAATTGAGGCATTGCTTAAAAGGGAACCAGTGTACGTCAGCGAGCACAGGGATGATATGTGAACGGGACTTGGTGCGAGTTAGGATACGGGCAGCAGTTTTGGATGAGCTTAAGTTTATGGATGGTGGCAGATGGGGGGCTTGCCAGGAGCGTGTTGGAACAGTCAAGTCTAGAAGTAACAAAGGCATGGATGAGGGTTTCAGCAGCAGGTGAGCTGAGGCAGGGTTGGGGTAGGGCTATGTTACGGAGGTAGAAATAGGTGGTCTTAATGATTGTGTGGATATGTGGTTGGAAGCTTACCTTGGGGTCAAATACAAGGTTACGAACAGTCTGTTTCAGCCTTGGACAGGGAGAGGGATGGAGTCGGTGGCTAGGGAACGGAGTTTATGGCGGGGACTGAAGACTGGCTTCGGTCTTCCCAATATTTAGTTGGAGGAAATTTCTGCTCGAGCAATACTGGATGTCTGACAAGCAGTCTGACAATTTAGAGACAGCGGAGGCGTCAAGAGAGGTGGTGATGAGGTAGAGCTGTTTGTCATTAGCGTATATGTGGAATCTGACGTTTTTTCAGATGATGTCGCCGAGGGGCAGCATGTAGATGAGAAATAGGAGGGGGCTTAGGATTGATCCTTGGGGGACTTCAGAAGTAACAATGCAGGAGCAAGAAGAGAAGCCATTGCACATTGCAGGTGATTTTCTGGCTATGACTGGATAGATAAACATAGAAGATAGGAGCAGGAGTAGGCCATTCGGCCCCTCGAGCCTGTTCCGCCATTTAATGAGATCATGGCTGATCATCCAAATTCAGTACCCTGTCCCTGCTTTCTCCCCATATCCCTTGATCCCGTTAGCCTTAAGAAATATATCTAACTCCTTCTTGAATGTATTTAATGAATTGGCCTCAACTGCCTTCTGTGGTAGAGAATTCCACAGGTTCACCACTCTCTGGGTGAAGAAATTCCTCCTTATCTCAGTCCTAAATGGCTTACCCCTGATCCTTAGACTGTGACCCCTGGTTCTGGACTCCCCCACCAAAACTGCACACAATACTCAAGGTGTGGTCTCACCAAGGCCCTGTACAACTGCAGCAAGACATCCTTGCTCCTGTACGCTAATCCTCTTGCTATGAAGGCCAACATATCATTTGCTGCCTTAACTGCCGCGCCTGCATGCTTACCTTCAGCGACTGGTGCGCAAGGACACCCATGTCTCGTTACACTTCCCCTTTTCCCAATCTATTGCCGTTCAGATAATAATCTGTCTTCCTGTTTTTGTCACCGAAGTGGATAACCTCGCATTTATCCACATTATACTGCACCTGCCCAATCACCTAACCTGTCCAAATCATACTGGAGTTTCTCTGCATCCTCCTCACAGCATACACGCCCACCCAGCTTTGTGTCGTCTGCAAACTTGGAGATATTACATCTAGTTCCCTCGTCTAGATCAATTATATATATTGTGAATAGCTGGGGTCCTAGCACCGATCCCTGCGGTACTCCACTAGTCACTGCCTGCCACTCGGAAAAAGACCCGTTTATTCCAACTCTTTGCTTCCTGTCTGCCAACCAGTTCTCTATCCAAGACAGTACCTTACCCCCAGTCCCGTGTGCTTTAACTTTGCACGCTAATCTCTTATGCGGGACCTTATCGAAAGCCTTCTGAACGTCCAAATACACCACATCCATTGGTTCTCCCTTACCTATTCTACCAGTTACATCCTCAAAAAATTCCAGTAGATTAGTCAAGCATGATTTACCTTTTGTAAATCCATGTTGACTTTGTCCGATCCTGTCACTGTTTTCCAAGTGCACTCTGCACTGAATCACTTAGATGGTAAAGAGACCTACATCAGAATGCTGTTCATAGACTACAGCTGAGCATTCAACACTATCGTCCCCAACAAGCTGGCCACCAAACTCCACACTCTTGGCCTGAACACTTCCCTCTGCAACTGGACCCTGGACTTCCTAACAAACAGACCCCAGTCTGTCAAATTAGGTAACCACACCTCTTTTCCCCCCCCCCCCCCCCGACCCTGAACACAGGGGCCCCACAAGGATGTGTGCTGAGCCCCCTCCTCTACTCCCTCTTCACCCACGACTGTGTGGCTGTTCATGGTTCCAACACCATCAAGTTTGCGGATGATACCACGGTAGTAGGCCAAATCACCAACAACGATGAGTCAGCCTACAGGGAGGAGGTCCAGCATCTCGTGAAGTGGTGCGCCGATAACAACCTGGCCCTTAACATCAAGAAACCCAAAGAAATCATTGTGGACTTCAGGAAGTCTAAAGGTGGAAGTCACACCCCCCATCCACATCCATGGGGCTGTGGTGGAAAAGGGTGGACAGCTTTAAGTTCCTCGGAGTCCACATCACGGAAGACCTCTCCTGGTCCCTCAATACTTCCTCTCTGGTGAAGAAGGCCCAGCAGTGCCTATATTTCCTAAGGAGGCTGAAGGGATGTAACCTGTCACCCCTGATCCTCTGTAACTTTTACCGCTGCACAATAGAGAGCATCCTGACGAACTGTATCACAGTATGGTATGGCAGCTGTAGCTACTATGACCGGAAAGCCCTGCAGCGGGTAGTCAAAACTGCCCAACGCATTACCGGCACCCGGCTACCGACCATAGAGCACATATACCAGAAACGCTGTTTACGGAGGTCACGGACCATCATCAAAGACCCTACCCGCCACAGTCTGTTCGCCCTCCTGCCATCTGGGAGACGCTACAGATGCATTCGCACCCGAACGACCAGATTTAGGAACAGCTTCTTTCCCAGGGCTGTCATCCTACTGAACTCCACAAATAAACTCTAAAGCCTGCACATCTGCCAATGCACTTTATTATGTTTATGTTAATGTATGGCAAGCCTAATGTATGTTGAATGTTTAAATGTCTTAATCTAAATGTACACTCTCGGGAGCCGCAAGCCTACATTTCGTTGTACTGCACTTGTGCACTAACAATGACAATAAAGTTGATTATTATTATTATTACATCTTTTATAATGGACTCTAGCATTTTCCCCACTACTGATGTCAGACTTACTGGTCTATAATTCCCCGTTTTCTCTCTACCACCTTTTTTAAATAGTGGGGTTACATTAGCTATCCTCCAATCCATGGGAACTGTTCCAGAGTCTATCGAGTTCTGGAAGATGACCAGCAATGCATCTACTATTTCTAGGGCCACTTCCTTAAGTACCCTAGGATGTAGATTATCAGGCCCTGGGGATTTATCGGCCTTCAATCCCGTCAATTTCCCTAACACCATTTCCCTACAAATACTGATTTCATTCAATTCCTCCCTCTCATTAGACCCTATGATCCCCGACATCTCTGGTTCTGTCTTCACAAAGGAGGACACAAATAACCTCCCAAAGTATGTATTTAATTGGTCTGCCATTTCTTTGTTCCCCATTATAAATTCCCCTGATTCTGACTGCAAGGGACCTACGCTTGACTTCACCAATCTTTTTCTCTTCACATATCTATAGAAGCTTTTACAGTCAGTTTTTATGTTCCCTGCAAGCTTGCTCTCAATCTATTTTCCTCCTTTGCTGAATCCTAAACTGCTCTCAATCCTCAGGCTTGCTGCTTTTTCTGGCAAAATTATAAGTCCTCTCCTTGGATCTTATGCTATCCCTAATTTCCTTTGTTAGCCACGGTTGAGTCACCTTTTTTGTTTTATTTTTATGCCAAACTGGGATGAACAAATTCTGTAGTTCATCCATGCAATCTTTAAATGTTTGCCATTGCCTATCCACCGTCAACCCTTTAAGTAACGTTCCCCAATCCATCCTAGCGAACTCGTGCCTCACACCATCGTAGTTTCCTTTATTTAAATTCAGGACCCTAATCTCTGAGTCAACTACTTCACTCTCCATTTTAATGAAGAATTCTATCATATTATGATCGCTCCTCCCCAAGGGGCCGTGCACAACAAGATTGCTAATTAATCCTTTCTCATTACATAATACCCAGTCTAAGATGACCTGCTCTCTAGTTGGTTCCTCGATATATTGGTCCAGGAAACCATCCCGTATACACTCTAGGAATTCCTCCTCCACAGTATTGTTACTAATTTGGTTAGCCCATTCTATACGTAGATTAAAGTCACCCATGATAACTGCTGTGCCCTTATTGCACGCGTCTCTAATTTCCAGTTTAATGCCATCCCCAACCTCAGCATTACTGTTTGGGGGTCTGTATACAACTCCCACTAATGTTTTCTGCCCCTTGGTATTTCTCAGCTCTGCCCATACAGATTCCACATCATCAGAGCTAATATCCTTCCTTACTATTGTGTTAATCTCTTTAACCAGCAATGCTACCCCACCTCCTTTTCCTGTCCTTCCTTTATATTGAATATCCCTGGATGTTGAATTCCCAGACTTGGTCATCCTGGAGCCCTGTCTCTGTAATCCCAATTATATCATATCCGTTTACATCTATTTGCGCAGCTAATTCATCCACCTTTTTACGAGTGCTCTTCGTATTAAGACTCAAAGCCTTACAAAATATAACTAGGTTGAGTACAGTCCCACCCAGCTGGACGACGAAGGAGAGGCATTGGAGGAGGATGGTGTGGTCAGCTGTGTCAAAGGCTGCAGACAGGTCGAGAAGGACGAGGAGGGACTTTCACATAGGATGTCATTTGTGACTGTGATAAGAGCCATTCCCCTATTGTGCCAGTGGTGGAAATCTGATTGGAGGGATTCGAACCTGGAGTTCCGGGAAAGATGGACATGGATGAGCACTGCAATTTGCTGGAGAAATCGCCCTGCTTTTATCGGGAGTAGTTGTTGTAGTTTCGGTCATGAGTTTTGTTTGCTGTATTTCGTAGAAACTCTTTTTAAGTAGATTCTGTGGACTGTTTGCTGTAGTGCGCTGTTTAAATAGACTCTGCTGAGTAAATAGACTTTATTTGCGTCCTGCCCTGCCTCTAACTTATTGACTAACACCGTGGTGTCAGTTGATGCTCTGCAAAAGGATAGAGCTACCATGGCTAGCTAGCAAGGGCAGAGCAGGCCAATGTTCCCTCTAAATTTTTTTCTTTGGCCTGTGCGGCCCCTTTCACAGGCTGCGCGGGCCATTCAAAATTCCGCGCAAGCGCGGTTTTTTGATTTTAAAAGCCAGCTCACTGGCTGTGCAGGACCTGTAGCGCAGCTTGAAGGGAACATTGGAGCAGTCCCAATAGGCCAAATGGTCAGCTGCTGTTCCTATCTATATGTAGATTAATTCAGCAACCTTCTTCCGCAGATCTTTTACGAACTTCGCAAAGTTGTTTTTAAGACAACTTTAAGAGCCTATACATGTTGCTGTATTTTATACTACGTATTTAAAATTGCTGTTGTTGCTCTTGAGGAGGTCGTACCAATTTTATTTCTGTATATTCTAGAAAAATAACAAACTAGAAATACTTTTTTTTAGATCATCACATCTGGGATTGCCTTGAAAATTTTTGTTTATGTATTTTGAATTAATTACATTTTTACTGACAAAAGAATGTCGCAACGTCTTTTTTTTGCCTTTGTTCCCAACCCACAGAAGAAATGTAGAGTGGTTTAATTTTCTTTTTGAATAAGTTTACAATATCCTGTTATTAATATTAATGAAAAGATGACATGCAAATTTGAGGGAACCATGAACATACACTGCAATGTTCTTTTTCAATCCTCTGATCCTGTGTACATGTCTTGTATAAGAAAATATACTGATAGTGAAAATACAAAAATTAATTTGTGTTTTGATATTTTGGTGTTGCAGATATGGAAGTTATGAAACCTCTAATAGAAGTGGCTCATAGTTCTGAAGAAGTATCAGATGATGAACAAGAGACTGACTTAACAGGTTTACACCTACGGCAACCTGGTGATGAACAGGGCATCTCGTAAGTGCATGTTATCTTAATATTAATTTAGTCAAATGTTTTAAGTTTGAACATCACTTTTTTAAAACAAAAAAAATGTTTTCTCCTGTTCTCCTCCTTTCCTGAAAGGATTGATTTGATTCTAGGTTATCAATTCCCAGCACCAACAGTCATCCTGTACCGTACCAAATTACCTGATGTGTCACTGTTCTGACACAACAGCAGGGAGTTTGACTGAACAGCATCACAATTGTGCCCCCACCTAGATTTCACACTTGTACTTTCAAACAGAAGTTACAGGATAGCAGTCAGGAACGGAATACAAAGTTTGATCTTTCATTTTTCTTGCACCCTGTCTAAGTGTGAATGACTGATTAAATATAACCTGAAAAATATTGATTAGTAGTATTCAAGCCTTAGTCTTCAAAAGATTGTGAGAGCTCTAGTGAGTGAGCACTTAGAAAACCAAATATTGGTTAAGACAGTCCTCATAGATTCAGAAATGGTAGATGATGCCAAATTTTTGAAATCATTGCTGATGTGGTGGAAAAGGAAATGTAGTTGGTGTTTTCTAGTTGGATTTTCAGAACTATTGACCAGGTTGTACATCACCAATTAATGGCTAAGGTAAGACGTTATCGAATCGCAAGTTATGTGTATCAGTGGATGGAAAATTGGCTTTAAAAACAAGAAACGGAGGGAGGTCTAAATAGGAACTTTTGAGAATGTAATAAGGTTACAAGCAAAGTACTGCCAAGGAATGCACTTGGAACCCTTATTTTTTGTATCTATGAATGATTTGTGCAAGGGTATAGTAAGCATGTTCAGATTTCCAGATGATGCCTAAATAAGAGGCAGGAGAAATACTAAGGGAGAATGGAACCAGATTCAGAAAGTTTTAGATTTATTGGCTAACTGAGCCAATAGATGGCAGATGCAAATCATTTTGATGTTTAAAGAAGATTAAAAAAAAAAGATGGAGTATGCATTAAATGGAATGTTGCTAAAGTATGTTGATATTAGGAAAAAGATTACAAGACAGGTACAGATCATGAAGGTAATTTGGCCCATCTTAGCTCATCCATGCAGGAAGAACCTACAGTGGTTTGTGGGGCTATTGTATTTTGGGATGTTTTTGACTATTTTCCACAGAAAGGGCTAGGGGGGGTGGGGGGCGATGGAGAAGCTACTTTTTATTTTAAAAAATTGAGTTTTAAAGCTAATTGTATTTGCACAAGATTTTTTTTAGTGACAAAGGGTAGTGAGCTGATAGGTACTTCAAAATGCTGGCTTTGTTGTTTCCTCATAGACTGCATATAATAAGTTGTTAGACAATAAATACCCAATGCCCATTGTGTTGGAAAGCCTCTGTTTCTTTCTGGTTGTGAGAGAAGATGATTTAAAAAAAGAGACCGAGTCGCAGGCAATTAGTTTTCAGTAAAGGCTGAAAAGACAATTAGGCCTTCAAACAGAAAGCTGCAAAGGCAAGCTTTGGCTATGCTCTGAAGTAGCATGCAGGAGAATAGTTGGGAGTTATTTGTTTAAGTCAAGTAAGATGATCCATTGATGTGGGGAAATGTAGTGTAAGTTTGTTTTGTATTAGATGAAGTCAAATCCTGGAACTCCTTACCTAACCGCATTATGGGAGGGCCTTCATCACATGGAATGTAGCGGTTCAAGAAGAACCACCACCTTCTCCAGGACAACTAGGGGTGGGTAATAAATGCTGTCCTTGCCAGCGATACCCACATCCTGAAGAATGATATTAAAAAAAAATAAGAGTTGTACATTGAATCTGATCAGAACTGTTGCACTGTATACTCTATTATAGTTTACTTGCTGTGATATAAAACTGCTTAATATATAGCGGACCTCATCACACCAAATGTTCTTTTTGTTCATTGATGAAGCAGTCATGTGAATGACCCAAATATCCAATTCAGATCACTATTGTTAAACTGCTGGGTTATAGTATTGCACAGTTAGATGTTGGGCTTTTCTGGCACACCCCTAAATGTGAGATGCTTCGACTGCTAACCGGAGTGGCTAGCACCACTGTACCTGAGAGAAGACCCGAAACTTGGAACGGAGACTTTACTGTATGCTAATTGACTGTTGCATTTGCTTGCAGTGATTCTGCTTCAAAAAATAAAAGTAATTCATTGCCTGCTAAGCACTTTAGGATGTCTTGAGGTTGTGAAAGGCGTTCTATAAATGTGTCATCTTTCTTTAGACCTGTTACTGCATTGACCTGCTCAACCACCTCTTTCCAGACTGCCCTAACTGCAGCTTGCTGTGGAGGATGCTCCTTCAATACCAAAATGCTACACCTCATTTAATGAAATCAATGAAGTCTAAACTTTTGAATTAAAAATATAATCTGAGCTTTGAGTGAGAGACATCTGATACATTAAAGCAGAAGATAATCTGAATTTATTTGATGTTTTTATGTATTTTTATATTATTGCAGGTTTACCCAAACATTCATTCATTTGTTGAAAGGAAACATTGGAACAGGGCTGCTAGGATTGCCACTTGCAATCAAAAATGCAGGGCTTATGGTAAGAGCTAATGTGTATTATCTAAATGGACAATGTCTTTTGAAAAAAGTGTTTGACAAACTTTTTTTTTGTTTGGAGAGATCCGGAAGATTTATTTGTCATTTTCATTGCAGTGATATTGTGTGCAGATGGCAAGATGAAATATTTTGATGCAGTTTACATTGTCACATTGTGTGTGCTTTCAGGCAGATGAAATAGCATTTACAAATACTTTCATGATTATAGAATTTTCATCCCATTAGTTATGTATATTGTGTGCATGTGACTCTTTTTAAAAACTGGTGAATCCAGTCTAAAATGGTTTCCAAGCACATGAATGAAAATTGAAAAGGTTGCTTGGGACTGTTCTATATCACAGCTCCAGAAAGCTTTGATCAAGAATTAGTGCAGTGGAAGATCATGTTTGAAGAGGAAGGAGTGTTTTAAATGATAATTCAGTGTTCAGCATCCCAGACAGTAATGTTTGCTACTGGTCATCAGTGATGTTCGAATGGATGGGTATTCCATCATCTTTAAAATTAACTGCTGGAGGCATAAAACGACTTCAGAAAACCAAGCTTTCTCCCCTGTTGAATTTTAGAACTGGGCAATTTTCAATATTCATAAGAGAAAGCAGACCCGATGATTAGTTGATTCTTTAACGATTATAGACATAATGTCATAATCAAATATCTTGTACTTTATTTCAATCTATACTATTCAGCATTTTATTTGAGCTTAACTGCAACTTGCACGGTATTGAAATGGAACATTAACTGAATGTTGTATTACATGATTTGTGCAACAGATAAACTCTCAAATATATTAACTGGTGAATTTGCAAATTACTGCTATTTACACTGTGCTTATCTCTTCCAGCTGGGACCAGTCAGTCTTGTGCTTATGGGGATTGTGACAATTCATTGTATGCACGTCGTAGTACGCTGTAGCCATCATTTCTGTCAAAGGTAAAATCCAGCTTCCTTTATAAGATCTTTTTGTTCCCCGATTTTCCTTTGCACAGTTAGGTAGGTGTACTTAATTTTGTTTGTCCCTATAATTTTCACTCCTGCTCTTCGGAAGATGCTGATTCATGCTAGTGTTCAACGCGTGCTGCGCGCCCTCTAGTGTTGATAGCTTATTGCATCCTTCTGGACAGTGTGCTGGCAGTCTGCTCTACTGTGGGAGGAATGATAACGCAGCCAGTGCCGTCATCGCCTGTAGAACACTTTCCAGCAGTAGTCATTGGACAACAGCTGCGACCACAAATTTAAGTTTTGTTTTTTCTTTCTTCCCCCTCCCTAAACCTTGGACATTCAAGCCAATTGTCCCATTTACTGCCATTCCAGCTGATGATGGGGAATTTAGCAGAGGTTACATAAGTACATACGAAATAGGAGCAGGAGTAGGCCATTTGGCCTTTCGAGCCTGCTCCACCATTCAGTAAGATCATGGCTGATCTTCTACCTCATCTCCACTTTCCTTCACTATCCCTATATCCCTTGATTCCCTTAATATCCAAAAATCTATCGATCTCTGTCTTGAATATACTCAACGACTGAGCCTCCACAGCCCTCTGGGGTAGAGAATTCCAAGGATTCACCACCCTCTGAGTGAAGAAATTTCTCATCTCAGTCCTAAATGGACGACCCCTTATTCTGAGACACCGACCCCTTACTCTGAGACACTGACCCCTGGTTCTAGACTCCCCAGCCAGGGGAAACATCCTCCCTGCATCTACCCTGTCAAGCCCTTTAAGAATTTTATATGTTTCAATGAGATCACCTCTCATTCTTCTAAACTCTAGAGAATATAGGCCTAGTCTACTCAAACTCTCCGCATAGGACAATCCCCCCATCCCAAGAACCAGTCTGGTGAACCTTTGTTGCGCTCCCTCTATGGCAAGTATATCCTTCTTTAGGTAAGGAGACCAAAACTGTACACAATACTCCAGGTGTGGTCTCACCAGGACCCTATATAATTTCAATAAGACATCTTTACTCTTCTACTCAAATCCTCTTGTAATAAAGGCCAACATACCATTTGCTTTCCTAATTGCTTGCTGTACCTGCATGTTGACTTTCAGTGATTCGTGTACAAGGACACCCAGGTCCCTCAACACCAACATTTCCCAATCTCTCGCCATTTAAAAAATACTCTGCTTTTCTATTTTTCCTACCAAAGTGAATAACTTCACATTTCTCCACATTATATTCCATTTGCCATGTTCTTGCCCACTCACTTAGCCTGTCTGCATCCCCTTGAAGCCTCATTACATCCTCCTCACAACTTCCATTCCCACCCAGCTTTGTATGATCAACAAACTTGGACATATTACATTTGGTCCCCTCGTCCAAATCATTGATGTAGATTGTGAATAGCTGAGGCTCAAGCACTGATCCTTGCGGTACCCCACTAGTTATAGCCTGCCAACCTGAAAATGACCCATTTATTCCTACTCTGTTTTCTGTACGTTAACCAATCCTCAATCAATGCTAGTATATTACCCCCAATCCCATGCGCCCTAATTTTGTGTAATAACCTCTTGTGTGGCACTTTATCGAATGCCTTCTGAAAATCCAAATACACCACATCCACTGGTTTCTCCCTTCTCTATTCTGCTAGGTACAACCTTAAACTCGAATAGCTTTGTCAAATACGATTTTCTTTTCATTAATCTGCCCAATCCTATTCTTTTCTAAGTGCCCTCTTACCATGACCTTAATAATAGAGTCTAGCATTTTCCCTACTACTGATGTCAGGCTAACTGGTCTGTAGTTTTCCATTTTCTCTCTTCCCTCCTTTCGTAAATAATGGGGTTACATTTGCCATGTTGGAAATTGAACTTGAGACTTTCATGTTCTGTATGGCTCAGTTCTACACAGAACTATCAGGAGAGATCCAGCAGTTTAGTTTACATAAAAAGAGTGGTGACAGAAGTACTCTGTATTAAGCCGAGTATATTGAACAATCAATTATAGTCGACCCAATAAATTGACTTATCAAGGTCGCAATGATGTTTATGGTTTAGTACTCTGTTTTGATTTAGTTGTTTGCTATAATTAGTAAACATAAAGACAGAAACTTAGAAATACAGGGTATCTCTTTATAAATATCACCTTGTGTAAAAAGTGATTTGATTAGAAATGGCTTCAAACATTGTAGTATGATGGCAGAAATAATACTGGTATTTATTGTTGTGAATAAAAAGGAAAAGTGCTAAGGACCTGAAATAAAAACATAAAAAGGTAAAAAAATATACAGCAGGTCCGTCAGCATCTGAACAGGGATATAAGTTAGGTTTAAAAAAAGTGAATGTTCTATCTTTTCTGTGTTTAGATGAGAATGAAATTGCTATATTTTTCCAGCATTTTCTGTTTTGTTAATTCATGGATTATTAGAATGACTGACTGATGCAGGGAAATGTTCGCGCTTATAATTCGACCGTAAACTCACCAAGGGGTTCGGAGGATGTCACCAATTGGAATAGGATTTTCGTATGTTCATTGTGATAAAATTACTGTCCTGTAATCTCTCCATATATCTGTTACTTTCATAATGAGTGTACTTTTATATATTTACAGTGAAGTTAATAAGGAAAAAGTCAAATTTGTTCATTTTGCCAATAGAAAATGTCATAGTAAATTAGTCCATTCTCAATATCATTATCTCCTTGCCGTAATGAGCAATAGAAATTCAACACAAAAAGAGAAATATATATGTTTGCCTTAATTTTTTCTCCCCCCCCCCCCCCCCCCCCCCACTCCCTTTTGAATATGATCTAGCTGACTGACCATGTGGTTATTAATGAGGAGTAAAATGCAGGAGCATGTCCTCCACACATTAAGTTTCCATTCTTGGCACTGGTATCAATCCGAGATGAATGTAAAATTTAGGGAAAAGTCAACCAGATTACTCCAAAGCAGCTACACAGACACCAGAAAAGGCAGAGACTTGGGACCAAATGTAAAAAAAAATCTTGATTTTTAATAATTGCTCCTAATTCTGAGATTACTTTCTATTGACTACAGATCAGTTGACTATAGCCAAAGTGGACCAATAATCAGGTTTTTTCTGTCTTAAAGCAAACAATTAAATAAACTTTCAAGTCCAATAATATTGCGAGGCAATTGAAATCTGAAGGGCCGAGGCTCAGTGTTGGAAATAAAAATTTTAAGTGTGTGGTGCATCGCTAAATTTTGAAAATTTGTTGTTTCTTTTATACATATAGGTTTAAAAAGCAAGGCCTGAGTTATGGTGACACAGTCACATTTGCTATGGAACAAGGACCATTCCTGTGCCTTCGAAACAAAGCTCCATGGGCAAGGTAAAACTGATTACGATATATATTAGAGGATAACCACATTAAAGTACAACATTTTAGCATGAACACATTTAGGTTGGTAAAAGGTGTTAGGTTTTTGTTTAGTCTATATAGAAGTTTTGAGCGTATCTATCTCACTTTTTAGGTGTCATAATTATTTACACATATAAACATCTGTGTTGTGCTTTTTAAATATATAAGAATATAATATACAGAAAGACTGGCATTTCCTACTGGATTAATTAAAAATGTCCTAGTAAAGGATCCCCTTGGAATGAGTGACCATAACATGGTTGAATTCCATATTCAATTAGAGGGTGAGAAGGTTGGATCTCAAACAAGCATGCTAAGCTTGAATAAAGGAGACTATGAAGGTATGAGAGCGGAATTGAGTAGAGTGGATTGGGAAAATAGATTAAAGGGTAAGACGATACATGATCAGTGGTGTACATTTAAGGAGTTATTTTACAACTTCCAAAAAATATATATTCCACTGAGAAGAAAAGGGTGTAAAAGAAAAGACAGCCATCCGTGGCTAAGTAAAGAAATTAAGGATAGTATTCGACTAGAAACAAGGGCATATAAGGTAGCCAAATCTAGTGGGAGGATAGAGGATTGGGAAAACTTTAAAAGACAGCAAAAAATAACAAAAAGATTGATTAAGAAAGGGAAGATAGATTATGAAAGTAAATTAGCAAAAAATATAAAAACAGATAGTAAGAGTTTTTATAGTTCTATAAAAAGAAAAAGGGTGGCTAAAGTAAATGTTGGTCCCTTAGAGGATGAGACCGGGAAATTAATGGTGGGAAATATGGAGATGGCAAAAACACTGAATGAATATTTTGTATCAGTCTTTACAGTAGAGGACACTAAGAATATCTCAACACTGGACAAACAGGGGGCTATGGGGGGGGAGGAGCTAAACACGATCAAAATCACTAAGGAAGTGGTACTTGGTAAAATAATGGGACTCAAGGCGGATAAATCACCTGGACCTGATGGCTTACATCCTAGGGTCTTGAGGGAAGTGGCGGTAGGGATTGTGGATGCATTGGTAATTTTCCAAAACTCCCTGGACTCGGCAAAGGTCCCGGCAGACTGGAAAACTGCTAATGTAACACCCTTATTTAAAAAGGGCAGTAGACAGAAGGCTGGAAACTATAAACCGGTTAGCGTAACATCTGTGGTAGGTAAAATTTTGGAGTCCATTATTAAGGAGACAGTAACAGGACATTTGGATAATCATAATTTAATAGGACAAAGTCAGCATGGTTTTATGAAGGGGAAGTCATGTTTGACAAATTTGCTGGAGTTCTTTGAGGAAGTAACATATAGGGTGGATAAAGGGGAACCAGTGGACGTAGTGTATTTAGACTTCCAAAAGGCATTTGACAAGGTGCCACACAAAAGATTATTGCTTAAGATAAAAAATCACGGGATTGGGGGTAATATTCTGGCATGGATAGAGGATTGGCTATCTACCAGAAGGCAGAGAGTTGGGATAAATGGTTCATTCTCAGACTGGCAATCAGTAACTAGTGGTGTTCCGCAGGTGTCAGTGCTGGGTCCCCAACTCTTTACAATCTATATTAACGATTTGAAGGAGGGGACCGAGTGTAACATATCAAAGTTTGCAGATGATACTAAGATGGGGGGGAAAGTAGTGAGTGAGGAGGACATAAAAAACCTGCAAGGGGACATAGACAGGCTAAGTAAGTGGGCAGAGATTTGGCAGATGGAATGCAATACTGGAAAGTGTGAGGTTATGCACTTTGGCAGGAAAAATTGTAGAGCAAGTTATTATTTTAATGGCAAGAAACTGGAAAGTACTGTAGTACAAAGGAATCTGGGGGTCCTGGTGCACGAAACTCAAAAGGTTAGTATGCAGGTGCAGCAAATGATTAAGAAGGCCAATGGAATGTTGGCTTTCATTGCTAGGGGGATAGAATATAAAACTAGGGAGGTATTGCTTCAGTTGTACAAGGTATTGGTGAGACCGCACCTGGAATACTGCGTACAGTTTTGGTGTCCATACTTAAGAAAAGACATACTTGCTCTCGAGTCAGTACAAAGAAGGTTCACTTGGTTAATCCCGGGGATGAGGGGGTGGACATATGAGGAGAGGTTGAGTAGATTGGGACTCTACTCATTGGAGTTCAAAAGAATGAGAGGCGATCTTATTGAAACATATAAGATTGTGAAGGGGTTGGATCGGGTGGATGCGGGGAGGATGTTCCCGATGATGGGTGAAACTAGAACTAGGGGGCATAGTCTTAGAATAAGGGGCTGCTCTTTCAAAACTGAGATGAGGAGGAACTACTTCACTCAGAGGGTGGTGGGTCCATGGAATATGCTGCCCCAAAAAGCTGTAGAAGCTACATCATTACATAAATTTAAAACAGAAATAGACAGTTTCCTAGAAGTAAAAGGAATTAAGGGTTACGGGGAGCGGGCAGGAATTTGGACATGAGTCTCGGTTCGGATCGGACATGGCCCTGTGGGTAGCGGAGCGAGCCCAGTGGCCGTGTAGCCTGATCCTGCTTCTATTTTGTGTGTCTAATTCTGTTAGATTCAGGAGATGGTTCTGTGATAGTAGATTGGCGGTTAGGATCAGATCAGCCATAATCTTATTGAATGGCGGAGCAGGCTCGAGGGGCCGATTGGCCTACTCCTGCTCCTATTTCTTATGTTCTTTTGATCTGTAATCTGTGACCTTGAACTCAGAACTGGCCTAAGAGCAGTTAACCTAATTGATCTCAGGAAGGCACAGCTATTGGACCTTGTGACTTAAAGGAGCACACAACCTTATATACAGCATCTGTTTACCTAACAACTTGTTGACAGTTGTGAGCTGTCTCAGCCTTGGGTGGGGGAAGTAAGGAAATATTTTGTTTTTGGAGGCTAATTTACATTTTTAACAGTAGGCCAGAGGAAATTATTTTAATGCTTTGTAAGATTTCTTTGGGTGGAGTATTTAAAAATCAGTCAGCTACTGATTTTGAAAGAATGTGAGTAATTGTCACATGGAAGTTTAATATAAGGTGGAGAGTGCAAAATGTTGTTGTAACTGGGATGCAGGATAAATCCAGGATATTAAATTGAATTAATTCCAATATTAGGCATCGGTAACCTTTGTTGAAGCAGAGACAAATCGTTTCTCGCCTCTAGCTTTTCCAGGTAGTATTTTTCTGAGGCAGCCTTACTTTTATCTGCCTGTGTTCTGTAGTCAAAGATAATCACAATCTTGGCAGTTTTCCTTCCAGAAGGACATTAGTGAACCATTACATTTTTCATGGCATTTTTCTGGTGCTAGTTTTGTTGCGTTCAATTTCACAACTTGCCATGGTAGGATTTAAACTGATGACCTCCAGGTTGCTATTCCAATTACAATAAACATTAAGCTACCGTACCCTGGATTGGTATGCATTGACCCCAAGAAAAGTTAGCACATTCAGGGGATGAGGAGAAAATATTGAAAAGGAAATGCAAGTCTTTTACTCAGTCAAAGTGGTTTTATTATTGAGATTGTGGGAAGCGGAATTTAGCAGAGACCTGAATCATTTGTCCAATAATATATAGATCCATGGCCCCTGCTATTTTTATGGAGGTACTGGTTTTCTGCGATGTGTTGAGATTTAATGGCAGTAGAATTCCACTCTTTCAGCCAAGTCTTGGTTTTACAAGGCTCCTTTTGCCAAGAGCGCACACCAGAAAACCAGGCACAATGCCCTGATGTACAACATATTGCATTTTGCAGCAAATAAATTAATTTTAAGCCTTGCTGCCTGTTGTGTCTGTGTGTTAATAGAGACACTGAAGACAGGAGTTGGTTTCATAGGTGTTTACTAAACAAAGTCTGGAGGGGAACTAACTGATACAACACAATATACAGGCTTATATAGCCCGAGTGGCCATTACCGGCATTACAGTACACATGGGGCTCTTAAAGGCACATACACTACAATTCCTCCCCTTTTAGCCAACCAGTACATGATATTTTAAGTAATTATTAATTACATGTTACAAGAAAAATAACCTACATATTGCTGCAGTTAATTAATTATAAGTCAGTCTCTCTGGAGGCTTCCTGACTCGGTCCGGATAACGCCTCGGTGGTGTAGTTGTTTCTGGTGGTGTAGTAGGTTCTTTTGGCAAGGCTGATTTGGCTTGAATGCCAGTGTTGGGTTCATCGGGTTCCAGTATCACCGGATCGGAGGTAGATATGGGTATCTCTACTTCATTGTTAGGCGTATAGAGTTGTGTAGGTTGTCCCTTTTCGGATGACTCTATGATTTGGTCAGCATGGCGCCTTATTATGCTTTCTCCGATGTCCACGGTATACATCAGCGGTCCTAGTCGTGTGCAGATAGTTCCAGGCTGCCATTTCTCGGTACGGTAGTCCCGGGCCAAAACCTGTTGACCTATCTGGAAGGTTCTAGTTGGCCTTTCATTCATGCCTTGAAATTGCCGGTTCTCCACGTCCCTTCTGATGTTGGGCTTGATCAAATCCAGCCGGCATCTTAGGCTTCTATTGAAGAACATCATGGCGGGAGTTTGGTTTGTAATCATATGTGTTGCATTCCTGTATGCGAACAAGAAGTTATCCACCTTGTGCTGAAGTTTTATGTCTTCATTACCCATGGCCTTTATGGCCTTCTTGAAGGTCTGGACAAACCTTTCAGCCAATCCATTGGTGGCGGGATGGTATGGGGCGGACGTGTAGTGCTTAATCCCATTGTTTTTTAAGAACTTCCTGAATTCTTCGGACACAAATTGCGGTCCATTATCAGAACAGATCTGTTCCGGCAGCCCATTCCTGGCAAATATGGTCCTTAATACTGTGATGGTTTTTTCCACGGTGGTGGAGGACATCTTTATTACCTCCGGCCACTTGGAGTGTGCATCAACCGCGATTAAGAACATTCAGTCCATAAATGGACCAGCAAAGTCGATGTGTACCCTTTGCCAGGGAGATGAGGGCCACTCCCATGGATGTAGAGGGGCTTGGGGTGGAGCGTTTTGGACCTTCTGGCATCCTAGGCAGCTCTTGGTCATTTCTTCGATGTCTCCATCGATACCTGGCCACCATACAAACGCCCTGGCTAGGTTGTTCATTTTCACTCCACCCAGATGCCCCTCGTGAAGCTTCTTTAGAACTTTATCCTGGAGTTTGGGTGGAATCACCACTCTGGATCCACACATCAAGGTTCCTCGGCACACTGACAGCTGTTCTCCTCTTTGCGAGAATGCTGGCAACAGTGGTTCGCCATGTGCTGGCCATCCCTTCACTGTTAAATCGTAGACTCGTGAGAGAGTCGGGTCATTTCTAGTTTCCCTTTCAATGGCAGAATTTGTTACTGGTAGACATTCGACTATGGTAGAGTGGAAAATCTCCACTGGGTCTACGGTAGGTGCTTCTTCTACCGTTGGCAACGGTAGGCGCGATAACCTGTCAGCATTCCCATGCTGTTTTGATCCTTTGTATTCTATGTTGTATTGGTGTGCCCCTAGAAAAAGGGACCACCTCTGTAGCCTTTGCGCTGTCATAATGGGAACACCCTTTTTAGGGTTGAATATGGAGATGAGGGGTTGATGGTCAGTCAACAAGGTAAATTTTTGTCTGTGTAGGTAATGGTTGAATTTCATCACTCCCCATGCCAGGCTGAGTGCTTCCCTGTCGATTTGGGCATAGTTACGCTCAGCTGAGTTCAATGAGCGTGACGCAAAAGCTATCGGCCGTTCCGAGCCATCAGGGAATTTATGCGATAATACTGCTCCTACGCTGTAAGGGGATGCATCGCACGCCAGTCTGATTGGCAGTGATGGGTTGTAATGAGCCAAAACTTCTTTGGATGTGATTAAGCCTTTGCATTTATGGAAGGCACGTTTACAGTCTTCGCTCCATTTCCAAATTACTCCTGTTTGTAGCAGTTCATTAAGAGGGTGTAGAAGAGTTGATAAGTTCGGTAAAAATTTATGATAGTAATTTATTAATCCCAGGAACAACCTTAATTGTGAAACATTTTCGGGTGCTGGGGCTTTTATGACCGCTTCAATTTTTTCAGGTGACTTATGCAACCCTTCCTTATTAATTATGTGGCCACAATATGATATTTGATTTTGGAAAAATTCGCACTTGGGGCGATTTGCTTGTAGGCCCCATTCTCTCAGCCTAGTGAGCACCTGCTCCAAATTGGCAAGGTGCTCGTTGTCGTTTTCTCCTGTTACAAGGATGTCGTCTAGGTAGCATTGAGTCCCCGGAATCCCTTGGAGGACTTGCTCCATAGCTCTTTGCCAGATAGCTGGAGCGGATGCTACTCCGAAAACCAGTCAATTGTACTGGTACAGACCTTTGTGTGTATTTATCGTGAGATTTTTTAGAGGCCTCTTCAACCTCCATCTGTAGATATGCCTGTGCCAAGTCAATTTTGGTGAAACGTTTCCCTCCGGATAGTGAGGCGAAAATATCTTTTATCCTCGGAAGAGGATACTGTACCGTGTGAAGGACCGGGTTTACAGTCACCTTGAAGTCTCCGCAGATGCGAATTTTTCTCTGTTCTTCAGATTTATCATTATTCAATGCTTTCTTCATGACTGGAACGATGGGTGTTGCCCACTCGCTCCAATCTATTTTTGGATAATACGCCTGCCTTTTCCAAATTCTCCAGCTCTGCCTCGACTGCTGGACGAATTGTGTATGGCACCGGTCTTGCTTTAAAAAACTTGGGAATTGCTGCATCTTCCACTTTTATTGAGGCGGTGATGCCTTTCAGGGTTCCTAGTTACTCTTGAAACACTTCTTTGGCGTTGGCCAAGATGTCTTTTAATCGTTCAGGTATGGCGTCATCATCGTTTTTTTTCTTACTGGTCACCGTCCGTGCCTGAATGGAGTGCCAGTCTAAACGTATTTTCTTGATCCATTCGCGTCCCAACAGCGGTGGACCACCATCTTGTAGAATGTATAAATACAACTTTTGTAATTCCTTGCCGTTGTATACAACAGGCACCCTTATTTTTCCTTTGGGGTATACTTTCTGCCCCGTATATGTTTTCAAGATAATGGATGTGTCTTTTAAAGGTATATGCGGAAATAGCCGCTCGTAATCCCGTCGATTTATGACGGTCAGAGCTGATCCTGTATCTAGCTCCATTTTAACTGGGGACCCTGCTATCGTGAGGGTAACCCAAATGGTCTGGTAATCATCTTTGGCAAGTACATTATGTAATTTGAGACAGCTTAGTCTCTTGTTTTCGGAGTCGCTATCGCTCTTCTGGTCTTCGGAGCTACTGTCCGTCATCATTTGTACCTTTCTGTACTTTTCTTTATTGATTTTTTTTTTTTTCCTTCCTGTCTGTGGATTTATTTTGTCCAGATCGGCATACCCGTGCAATGTGTCCAATCTTTCCGCATTGCCTGCATGCTTTGTCCTTGAACCAGCAGTCCCTCTGGCCATGGGTGGATCTGCCGCAGCGATAACATCTCTCGAAACCCTGTGTCATTTCATGGGTGCCGAAGTCCTGTGTCTTTCGTTGTATCTCTGCAGCTCCTCTTGCAGCTGCTTCGTATGATACAGCCATACTGAAAGCCTTGTCCAGTGTTAAATCTTTTTCAGAAAGCAGCCTTTTCTGTGTTCCTTCACTTAAGAGACCGCAGACGAATTTGTCTCGAAGATAATCTGCTAGTTCTGCCCCGAATTGGCAGTGTTTTGATAGCTTTCTTAATTCGGTGAGGTAATCAGCGTTACTTTCATTCTTGTGTTGATTTCTCTTGAAGAATTTGAATCGTTCCGCTATCAGCAGCGGTGTTGGGTTTAAGTGCTCCTGTAGGGTATCAACAATTTCTTTAAAATTCTTGTCCTTTGGTTTGGCTGGAGTGATTAAATTTCGTAACAGCCCGTATGTCTTTGCGCCCATTAGATTTAGTAGTACTGAAGCTTTTTTTTCATCTTCTATTCCATTTGCGGTGCAATATACCTCCACTCTTTCCACATATGTGGTCCAATCCTCTATCTCGTTATCAAAAGCATCAATATTGCCAGACTTAGGCATCCTAGAAAAAAAATGGCGCTTCCCGCGCTTTTCTTTCTGTTCTGCAGTAAAGATATGGCGCTTCACGCGCTTCACCGCCGCTGCTGCCGATGACAACGCTGTTTCCTGCGGTTTCCGTTCTTTTTATTTATGTATTTACAGTTGGAGGCTCGTTCCCGCCGGACTCTCTCTCTAGGTCTGAACGCTGACCTGCTTGCAGCGCCGGCCGTCTCCCGAGTGCTCCCTCCCCGTCTGTTACTGCTTGCCTCCGCTTTCGCTGCTTGGCCCAGCTGTAGAGCCAGCCGCTGGAGGCCCAGCTGTAGAGCCAGCTGCTGGAGCCCCAGCCCGACGCCCAGGAAGGATTATTGCAGTACCTGCCACCAGCTTGGCTAGCTGGTGAAACTACAGCTTTTTCTTTTTCTTGATTTTTCTTCAACTTTGGACGCCAGAGGAATCGATGTCCTTGAGGTGCTGCCGAATTGCAGGTAAGTCCGTTTCCAATTCGTCGCCACTGTTGTGTCTGTGTGTTGATCGAGACACTGAAGACAGGAGTTGGTTTCATAGGTGTTTACTAAACAAAGTCTGGAGGGGAACTAAGTGATGCAACACAATATACAGGCTTATATAGCCCGAGTGGCCATTACCGGCATTACAGTACACCTGGGGCTCTTAAAGGCACATACACTACACTGCCGATCAGTGTGAGCTTCATTAAATCTTTGGAGACACGTTACTGACTCATGCTGGATTTCACATTTTACTCACTGGCTCCTTGCCCATGTAAAATGTTTGCCGCTTGGCCTGTATAAATAAACTTCTTAAAGCTGTGTTGGGGTTTTCACTGTTAGTTGCCAAGTTTCGTTTTTCTTTCACTTAATTGTTTCATCTGCATTTCTTTTGTGCAATCATTCCTGTTGCTGTATGTGTAACATTTTTTGCATTGTGAGACTGTTAGTTACATTCCTTTTCCTGCCACAGTCTTGCAGCTGCAATTTGACTTGCAGCAAATGGTTATAGGATGGAAATTCCTTTGGGAATTTCAATAGCGCTTGCATGATTTAGATGAGAAAGATCAATTCATGGTAGGACAAGAATGGCATTAGATACACACCCATCCTTATTCCAGGACCCACATTTGTAGACTAAGACATCTCGAGAATTCTAGCCTTTGCTGCCTCCACTTCTCAGACTGTCACAGATTATGCAATCTCTTTAAGGTGACCTGCAAACAACTTTAATCATGAAGACAAATCTTCCCATTGAAGATTATCATTGCATGCAACATTTACACTCCCTGATCGTTCCAAGCTGCCACCGACCCGTTTATCAAATTGGTTGGTTGGCTGTTCAGATACATCAAGCAAGTGACAGCCAAGAGTCAGCATATTTATCACTTGTAGAAAGGAGGTATCAGCATAACTAAGTTTAGAATTTTAGTGAGTGTCAGGGTTCCCAAGAGTGCGGGCCATCTTAGATAGCCAAATGGCTACATGGGTGCCATCAGATCCTCTGCCGCCACCACTTGTTTCTCTTCATCTGTACACTATACCTCAACCTTTACTACCTCCTCATTCCCACTGCCTTCATCTTCTGGATTGATATGTTGGCAACATGGATGTGGGGTAATCTATGGTGCTGTCTGGCTCTGGGTCACTAGCAGCAGTGCTGATGTGCTGCTCTACGAAGATAGAAAAGGGACAAATCTTAGAATGTTCGCTCGCTTACACACCTTTAAACATAACTTGCATTGCACAATACCAAATGGTGTCTCTGTGGTTTTGTGTATCCTTGAGTAGGAATGAGTGAAAAGGTAAACCAGATGTAATTGCAGGATTGTACTAAACTGGAGTTCAGGAGAGGCCTCCTGCTTCTTCTTTTCCTACTCCCCCTATGCTCTTATTTCCAGGATAGCTGCATCAAAGGCCTCTGATTGGTAAGCCTTTCTGTAATTGGCACCTGTTCTCTTCAATTTCATGCCATCTTGTGCAAACAGAAAAGTTGAAGGAGCACAGTCATAGTAGCAAACGTGTGCCCAACCTGCTTGCCATCTGTGTGTTCGTAAGTGACCATGCAGCAAGGTTGTGTTACAATGGTTTGATGTGTAAAGCACTTGGAAAAGTGAGTGTGGCAGGGCTATCTTCTTGAATATGCATGCGACTGTGATTATGGGCATGCATGAGATATAATGTCAGAGCTGTAACGTTGTCAAGTTTTGGCACGGGCAAGTAGTAAATGTGAAATAGTTTGCTGGGTTACCCTGTGGTGTGGAATCTTGACACATCTACATAATGATTGCCAGATTCTTTAATGTGTGCCATTTTCTCCTGCATCTGTTTTCTTGTCTTGAAACATTAACCTGGCTTTCCAGATGCTGATGGATCTGCTGTGTATTTCCACCGCTTTGTTTTATTTTTCAACTCTGTTCATACTTCATGGTTGGCCAATATTATTCAAACTTTTTGGTTTAGTACAAATATTGATATTCTACTGGGACCCACCCCCATCCAAACTTCTTACAGACTGTGTCATGTATCCAAAAGAAAACAATGCCATCAATGCACTGGTAATGAAATACCAGTAAATATAAGAAAACACAGAAGATTGATGACTTGCCTCCCAACTGGAATTCCCTTACAGACCACCTGGGGATCATCAGGTGTCAGCCTTGGCTCAGTGACTGACACATTCTTGCCTCCGAGACAGAAGGGTGTGGATTCAGGCCCTAATCCTGGTACTTGAGCATATAAACCACATAATCTACGATAGCAAAATACTGCAGATGCTGGAAATCCGAAATAACAACAGAAAACACTGGAAAAACTCAGCAGGCCAGGGCAGCATCCGTGGAGAGAAACGGAGTTAACGTTTCCGGTCGAAGACCCTTCGTCAGAACTGGGAAAAAAGCAGGAAGAGGGATAGATTTTAAAGCAAGTGGGGGCTGGGAAAAGGGGGAGGGGATGAAAGAACAAAAGGGAAAGTCAGAGATAGGATAGCAAGCAGGAGAGATTAAGAGACATTGCGCGATATTAAAGGAACAAAGATTGGCTCTAGATGAAGTGTGAATGGCCCTGGCCGAATGAAGGACAGCAATATATATATAATAATAGGGGCCGAGGTTATGATCTGAAATTGTTGAACACTATGTTGAGTCCAGAGAGTCAAAGCTGTCTGGGTCCACAGTTCCATTTCATCCTTCGACTCATCCGACGCTTCAACAAAAAACAGTTTTTCTTCCTTTCTGACGTCAAGCTTCATCAACTCTTGGACACCAACGCCCCTCCGGAACCTTCTTCCCCTTCACTTTCCTCTGTCCCCCCTTCTCTCAATCTCACCCCCTGCTGCATTTTCACTATCCTTTCTGACCTTCCCCTCCCTGACCCCGAACGATCAGTCCTCAGCAAAGGCCTGAGCTTCATCCCCTTATGCCTCCACCTCAATGAATTTTGAGCTCGGCACGATGCTGAGCTCTTTTTCTGCTGCCTTCGCCTCCGTGCCCACTTCTTTGGTCAGGAGTCTTCTCCCCGCACGGCTGACCCTTTCTCCTGCTTTCTGAATTCCTGTTCAACCTGGACCCCTCCCTCTGGCCTCTTACCCTCTCTCGATCTTTTCATTGCAAACTGCCACCGTGATATCGGCCGTCTCCATTGCTCCCCTCACTCACTCCAACCTACCTCCCTCTGAACTTGCAGCACTCCATTCTCTCAGATCCAACCCCGAAATTGTCATTAAACCTGCTGACAAGGGTGGTGCTGTTGTTGTTTGGCGAACCGACCTCTACCTAGCGGAAGCTGCACGCCAACTCTCCGACACCTCCTCCTACCTGGACCATGACCCCACTTCCAAACATCAAGCCACCGTTTCCAAGACTGTCCCTGACCTCATCTCCTCTGGAGATCTTCCCCCCCCCCCCCCCCACGGCCGCTAACCTCATAGTTCCCCAACCCCGCACAGCCCGCTTCTACCTCCTTCCCAAGATCCAGAAACAGGACTGCCCTGGTAGACCCATCGTTTCAGCCTGTTCTTGCCCCACGGAACTTATCTCTTCCTATCTCGACTCTTTTTCTCCCCTTGTCCAGTCTCTTCCCACCTACATCCGCGACTCTTCGGACGCCCTCCGCCACTTTAACAGTTTCCAGTTTCCCGGCCCCAACCGCCTCCTTTTCACCATGGACGTACAATCCCTCTACACCTCCATCCCCCACCCGGATGGCCTGAGGGCACTCTGCTTCTTCCTTGAACAGAGGCCCAACCAGTCCCCATCCACCACCACCACCCCCCTCCGCCTGGCTGAACTTGTTCTCACATTGAACAACTTCTCCTTTGACTCCACTCATTTCCTCCAAATCAAAGGTGTTGCTATAGGTACCCGCATGGGTCCTAGCTATGCCTGCCTGTTCATGGGACATGTGGAACACTCTTTGTTCCAGTCCTACTCTGGTCCCCTCCCTCCCCTCTTTTTCCGGTACATTGATGACTGTATCGGTGCTGTCTCCTGCTCTCGCCTCGAACTTGACAATTTCCACCCTTCCCTCACCTTCACATGATCCATCTTCCCTTCCCTTCCTCGACTTCTCTGTCTCCATCTCTGGGGATAGGTTATTGACCAACATTCACTACAAGCCCACTGACTCCCACAGCTACCTGGACTACACTTCCTCCCACCCCGCCTCCTGTAAGGAATCTATTCCATTCTCCCAGTTTCTCTGTCTTCGCTGCATCTGCTCTGACGATGCCACCTTCCATACCAGTGCTTCCGACATGTCTTCCTTTTTCCTCAACCGAGGATTCCCCTCTACTGTGGTTGACACGGCCCTCGACCGTGTCCGTTCTATCTCCCGCACTTCTGCCCTCGCCCTTGCCCCTCCCTCCCGGAACCACGATAGAGTTCCCCTTGTCCTCGCCTTTCACCCCACCAGCCTCCACATTCAACTGATCATCC
This sequence comes from Somniosus microcephalus, assembly GCF_052327205.1. Taxonomy (NCBI): domain Eukaryota; kingdom Metazoa; phylum Chordata; class Chondrichthyes; order Squaliformes; family Somniosidae; genus Somniosus; species Somniosus microcephalus. Next base: position 124,087,064 of record NC_140996.1, read on the forward strand.
TCCGCCATTTCCGCCACCTCCAGCGTGATCCCACCACCAAACGCATCTTCCCCTCACCTCCCCTTTCAGCATTCCATAGGGACCGCTCCCTCCGTGACATCCTAGTCCACTCCTCTACCACCCCCAGCACCCCTTCCCTTTCTCCCGGCACCTTCCCGTGCAAGCGCAGGAGGTGCAACACATGCCCTTATACCTCCCCCTTTCCCACTGTCTAGGGCCCCAAACACCCCTTCCAGGTGAAACAGCGATTTACTTGTACTTCCTGCAATTTAGTATTCGCTGCTCACGATGTGGTCTCCTCTACATTGGGGAGACCAAACACAGATTGGGTGACCGCTTTGCGGAACACCTCCGTTCAGTCCGTAAGTGGGATCCCGAGCTCCCGGTGGCCTGTCACTTTAATTCACCGCCCCATTCCCACTCAGACCTCACCGTCCTCGGCCTCTTGCATTGTTCCACAGAAGCTCAGCGTAAGCTCGAGGAACAGCACCTCATCTTTTGATTAGGCACTCTACAGCCCTCTGGACGCAACATAGAGTTCAACAATTTCAGATCATAACCTCGGCCCCTCTAATTCCTTTTTTAACCCACTTTCGTCTGGGCTTTTTTCTTCCCTCCCAAATGGCAGCTGTCCTTCATTTGGCCAGGGCCATTCATACTTCATCTAGAGCCATCCTTTGTTCCTTTAATGTCTCTCAATGTCTCTTAATCTCTCCTGCTTTCTATCCTATCTCTGACCTTCTCTTTTGTTCTTTCATCCCCTCCTGCTTTTCCCAGCCCCCACTTGCTTTAAAATCTATCCCTCTTCCTGCTTTTTTTTCCAGTTCTGACGAAGGGTCTTCGACCTGAAACGTTAACTCCGTTTCTCTCTCCACGGATGCTGCCCTGGCCTGCTGAGTTTTTCCAGCGTTTTATATTATTACCCACATAATCTAGTCTGACACTTCAGTGCAATAATAAGAGCTGCACTGTTGGAGCTGCCATCTATCGGATGAGACGTTAACTGAAAGCCTATCTGCCCTCTCAGGTGGACGTAAAGCATCCCATTGCACTGTTCAGGGAAGATCTTCCAGTGTGTTGGCCAATATTTTCCCTCAACCAACATCACTGAAAACAGATTATCTCGTTGTTTGTGGGACTATGCTATATGCAAATTATCTACCACTTTCGCCTACATTACAACAGTGCCTACACTTTAAAAGTACTTCATTGTCTGTGATATGCTTTTCAATGTATTTGGGTCATGAATGCTAGTTCTTTGGTTTTGTTCTTTCTGTATGTTACTTAAGTAGCATAAAGAACCTAATTTCAAAATTGTTTATTAGGCTGACATGAATGTAACTTTCTTTTTAGGGCGACTGTTGAGTTCTTCCTCATTATTACACAACTGGGATTTTGCTCGGTTTATTTTGTTTTCCTTGCTGCTAACATGAAACAGGTGAGTCATAGTGGGCAGTTAAAATTGCTTGATTTAGACTTTAACAACTGAAAAAAGATGGTTGATTTACTCCCTGTGAAAGCTTGAAGATTCGTAACTCCTGTCATCCATCTTGCAACCTTTCTGTGACAAAATTACACTGCTTTTTTATTGCTTATAACTGCTTTATTTGTTGCACTTCAAAAATATTAAACATTAGAAATAACACTGGATTTGCTATTGATGTTTTAAGAAGTCCGTTCAGAAGGAGAGTGTAATTATAATGGGAGACAATAGGTTAACTTTTAGCAAAAAGAACTGCCCTCTATATTTATATATAATAGGGATCATTTAAACCAGTTTTTACCATTTTTTCCCAACAATAAATGTCTGGATTGTTTTTTGAGTAGCAAATCTGTATTTAGAAAAATGATTTTCCCCCTGAATCTGAGAAAAAAATCTGAAATTTTCCATTCTTTTCTTACCAAAAATCAGGTGTGGAGATGTGCGTGTAAAATGTCCATGAGGATGTTACACACACTTTGTGTTGTATGTGCTGTGCTGATGTCCCTGATAAGATGTGTGTACATCTCTGGTCCCAATTTTGAGAAAAAAATCAGGAAAAGAAACAAAGGCTCAATAGTTTGCCTTTAAAGGGGACCAGGGCTAACTTTAGATACTACAATGAGGACTGTGTTCTTTATACTGCAGAACACATCAGTCTTCTATACCTCGTTAGGTGTGGAATAAGGGCAGTCGTGCACTGACACAATTGCCACAGGGATAGTCCCTAAAGACTGAGGTCATTAGACAAAGACTGATTCAGGTCACACACCAAGACATTGGCCTGGATTTTCTGGGGCCTGTGTACGCGGCTGTAAGTGCCCCGCAAGATCCGGGTTTCTGCGTGCAGTGCGCATGCGCGAAAACACAGAACTTGTGATCTGTCAGGTTTCAGCTTGACAGATCCCCGGGAAATGGACATTTGCTGGCGGAGGGCTCGGCTAAAAAAAGCACTAGAGCTTAAGTGAGAGTTTTTTTTATACAAGTGGTGTTTGTGAACTGTATGTAATTGTGGATTATCATTTAGTTTGACTGTACCTTTAAGTCTCTTGCTGATTTTCTTTCATTTTGAGTATTGGTTTCTGTTGGCGCTTCTCTTAGTGTATATGGGTGTCTCGGGGTCTTTTTTCTTTGATTTTCTATTTTTGTACATGCACTAAAATTAAAACCTCCCAAAACCTGGAGAAGAGTGAAACTGATACAGGAAATAATAGGGGAATGTAATTGTTCTAGACATTTTAATTTTGTAGTATTGTCATTTCTATAATATAATAAAAACCTTAGTCTGCATGCATTTCCTGTTTAAAATAGTCCTTGTTTCTCATCATGCTTTTATCATACTTTGGTGGCAACTTTTTCCATTCTAAATTTCAATGTACACGTTTATAATGGAAATGGTTTACGTGAAGTTGTCATTCCGTAATTCACCCTCAACAGTGGTGGCACTGTAACACTTCAGTTTTGTGTCTGCTCCTCAGCCTTTACTGCAGAGGAACTCCAATACTTTAACCTATTCTAATTCTCTGCTTCCCAAATTGCTGTAAGTTTGACGTTAAATTGGGGACTGTACCACGCCTGCACTCACTGGTTCAATTATCCCTTGCCACCTTAACTCCACTTCATTTTAAGACTACATTTTATCTTGGCTCCTCGTGCAATGTTACAGGAGATAAAGTAGAATTTAAAAAAATTGAACTACTATTGGGGAAAATAATCACTTACACAAAGGTATACAGAATATTTCTGGAGATGTTATGAAACATATTTTGAATGCTACAAATGGCTTCTCATTTTTCAGAGGATTGAAAGATGAAAAGATGTTTAGATTTCATAAAAAATAGTAGTTTCTGGTTGAAATTGTCATGTACTAATATGTATTCTTTGTTTGTTACCAATAATACCTCCCGCTTGTCAGGCCAACCTGAGATTTTCCTGTCTGTTCTTTGTACGTCAGTCCATCTTGGATGTCATGGTATCTCTGCTGAGATAAACCTTTCCTGTAGTTAAAGTGCATTTATTGAGACTGTAAATTAAATGGAATGTTTTGTATTTTTAAAGTTTTTTTTTCTGCAGTCATGAAGTTTTGTGTTTTCAACAATGACTTTAAATAATATGAAAAGTTGTCCCCTTTATTGAATTAATATGTTCCATTTCTAAATGAGCACTGCCTCCATATTTTTCTTTTGTGTCACAGACTAGCTTTGTAGTTTTGTGTTCACTGTCATGACTCTTGCAGAGTGTTACGTTGCCTCTCCAACACTGACAGTTCTGTGCTGATTAATAAATTGATTTTCTTTCCAGTGGCATGATGACTTGTCTGTTATCCTGAAGTTCTCTTGCCTACCTTAAAAAGTAAACTGTTGATGCAATCCTTTTGAGAAATTATCAGTGTTCCTCTTTGTCAATAACTTAAATTTAAATTGTTATTAGCTTTTAAATGCAGGTAGAAGCAAAAGACAAATTTAGGACTGGTACAGGAAATTCTTCATATGATCAATGCATTGGCAGGTGGAGGAGAGTGTAGAGCTGAAGGAGGTTACAGAGGTGGGGAGGGTGAGGCCATAAGGGATTTAAATAAGAGGAGGAGAATTTTAAATTTGAGGTGTTGAGGTAATGGGAGCCAACATAGGTCATGAAGGAAAGCGGTCGTGGGCAAGTGGGATTTAGTGCGGGGTAGGATGCAGACAGCAGAGCTTTGGATGAGCTGGAATTTACGAAGGGTGGAGGATGGGAGGGCAGCTGGGAGAGCATTAGAATAGTTGAGGCTTGAGGTAGTACAAGCATGGTTGAGGGTTTCAGCAGCTGATGGACTGAGGCAGGGGTGAAGGTGGGTGATGTCACGGAGGTAAAATTAGGTGGTCTTTGATGGAGAGGATATGAGATTGGCAACACAGCTTGCGGTAGAATAGGTCATTGAGATGGCAAGCAGTCTGCTTCAGCCTGAGTCAGTGCTTGAAGAGGGGGAGCGAATCGATGGTGAGGGTATGGAGTTTGTGGTGGGGGCAAAAGACGATGGCTTCAGTCTTTCTGTAGTTTAGCTGGATGAAACAGCGGTTCATCCACGGTTGGATATTGGACAAGCAGCCTGCCAACACCTAGGGAGTGGAAGGTTCAGTCGAGCTGGAACTGGGTGTGGTTGGCGTATATGTGGAAGCTGACCCCATGTCTGTGGATGATGTTGCCAAAGGGCAGCATGTACATAGATAAGGAAGAGGAGAGGGCCAACTAGGTCATCTGCTGTCTTGATCACCTGATATGTGGAAGAAATGGAACCAGGAACGAGAGAAGAAACTAATGCAGTTTTGATTCTTTTCTGTGTAAAGATCATCTCCAAAAATAGATACCTCGCTTTTAATCTTGCTCCCTTTTATTTACTATGACTTGGCTGCCTGCTAAGTATTACACAAAATCAGACAAGGGAAAACAATTTGAATCATATTTTATGTAATTGAGTTGGCGATATTGGGTCATCTTAGTGTAATTGCTTTTGTAAATCATGTTTTCCTCCTACGTAAACCTGCAGTTATATTGCACTGCAGATTGGAGAGTGGCAGCTATAAAGTGCAAAATGCAGCCAACAAACACTGTTGTTCTTCTGAGGACTGCCTATCCCACACTGCCTACTGAGAGAGCTCTGCATGCACTCTTAATAAATACATATACAGACCCCTGCTCCCCAGCTCTGAATTTTTTAATAACGTGAGTGCATGTGCAGAGCACATTAGCTGTCTCATTCTAACATTATAAACTTATTGCAGGACTTTCTTTAAAGTGCTCAGGAAGTCCACTGGCTGCCTAAGCACTTCTGAAACTAAGATTTGCATTACCTTCACATAGTGGGGAGCTCAAGTGGTGTGAGATGCCTGTTAAAAGGAATCTTGAACCACTTGGTGTTAGTGCTTTGTGGAGTCTCATTGGGACCTAGTAAAAGAAGCAGAGGATAGTATTAAGAGCTGTGGGGGAAGCTCTTGAGTTGGACACTCTAGGGCTTTGTGCTGGGCCTCTTCTGTTTCTACAATACATTAATGACCTGGAATCACAGCCTCAGTGCAAAGTAGTTAAATTCATAGATACCACCAAACTAAGAGGAAGTGTATACTCCAAGGAGGTAGCTAAGATCTTAAAAAAGAGAACGCCATGGGAGTTGTACTTGGAATAAGTGGCAAATTAAATTCAGTATAGAAAAATTCAAGATACTGCATATATAGCAGTCACATGGGTGGTATGGATTTTGCCAAATGGGAAACTGAAAGAAACATGGGTTGTTAGTTGACTCTTGCTTACATGTCAAAACAGTGTAAGGTGGCAAATAGAAGACTGGGTTATATTGCTGAATCAGCTGTACTCGAATCCCCAGATGTCTTGGTGTAATGGGAAGGTAGTAGATGGGCTGAAGGAGCTAATGCATCCATACTCATCTGGATGCATTGTGAATTATGATGGGAGTTTCCTGTCTGCACACTCAACTTGCATCATTATGAAAGTGACCACATAATTGCACCATTTGTTTTAGTTGTTAAGCTATATATACTTATTTGAAAGCACACAACTCAACAACAGCTTGCATTTATATAGTGCCTATTTTGGAGAAAAACATCCCAATCTGCTTAAGATGTGTAAGGAAAAAGAGGTTGCCCCAGATATTGCTCTCTAATTTAAAAGGCTAATGGCGCTCGCTGTTATTTATGCGCAAATAATACAGCAACTTCAGGTGAGAGACCGATGCTCTGTTAAACGCAAATATCCAAAAGTTGCTGTCCGAGTTAGCCTCTCTGTTAGCTTCACGTAAATGGCATTGCACCGTCTGCCTCAACATTGAAGTGCATTGAATGGCGTGAAGTTGCTGTATTTGTCCAGTAGATACAAACTAGCTTTCTGTGGCGAGTTTAAGTTTTGTAATTTCAAGTCCAAGTACCCTTTTAACGACGCTAAGTGTTAATTACTGACAATCAACCGCTCTGGCACTGAAAATTAAATATGTGGAGTCTCGTTCCTTCAGGTATTAATTGTTGGAGATTTTTAACTTTTCCTTTGTCTTTTTTTCTCTCTTAATCCAATCTTTCTTTCTCTTTCTGTCCCTGATTTAACATTGAATTCACCCATTCTAATTTACACTTCCTTTTCAGTCCTTATCCTGTTTATTTCACAATCTTTCAGTTTGATTGATTGGTTAAGGAGATACACATGGTGTATCATACTGCATGCTTGCCCTGTTCACTCATGTCCCAGATACCCGGTTTCCCTCGCTGCAACGCCTTCAGCTCGCACTTTCAGCAACTTGTCACGCAAAAAATTTAAAATCCTAAATATGCACGGGCAAGTCTAGCTAATGGTAGACGCCATTAGATGCCCTGCCACAGCAAAATCTGGGCCATTAGGTTTTATTTTTTATTATGCGCACGCGCGCACACCTGTCTCCTCATAACAGCCTGAAGGCCGAAGTCCAACAAAAAACTCGCAACCTAAAGAACAGATGGTGGGTGGAGAACGCGCAGGAGATCCAACAGCTAGCCGACAACCATGATGTGTGTGAATTCTTTAGCGCAGTCAAGACCATCTACGGCCCAAGCCCAAGGCCCTTCCCCACTGCGGGCCAAGAACGGAGAGGTACTCATCAAGGACAGGGAAGCAGTCAGTGCCCGCTGGAAGGAGCACTTCGAAGATCTCCTTAACCACGACTCTGTCTTCGACACGAGTGTCCTCAACTCCATCTCACAGCATGCTACCCGCCACCATCTCCGCACAACCCCAGCCCGGCATGAGGTTGAAAAGGCCATCTGACAACTGAAGAACAGCAAGGCCTCAGGAGCAGATGGAATCCCTGCCGAGGCACTAAAGCATGGCGGAGAAGCACTACTGGCGCGATTTCATGAACTCATTTCTCTTATCTGGAAGGAGGAGAGCGTGCCAGGGGATCTTCAAGAAAGGTGACAAGTCCGATTGCGGTAATTACAGAGCAGTTTCCCTGCTATCTGCCACAGGGAAAGTCATCGCAAGAATCCTCCTCAATTGCCTTCTCCCAGTGGCTGAAGAACTCCTCCCAAAGTCGCAATGCGGATTCCGCCCACTAAGGGGCACAATGGACATGATCTTTACCGCACGTCAATTACAAGAGAAATGCAGGGAACAGCACCAACCGCTCTACATGGTCTTTTTTGATCTCACAAAGGCCTTTGACACTGTCAACCGTGAAGGATTAGGGAGTGTCCTCCTCAAATTCGGCTGCCCTCAAAAGTTTGTCACTATCCTCCGCCTGCTTCATGATGACATGCAAGCCGTGATCCTGACCAACGGTTCCACCACAGACCCAATTTACGTACGAACCGGGGTCAAGCAAGGCTGTGTCATCGCACCAACGCTCTTCTCGATCTTCCTTGCTGCAATGCTCCATCTCGCCCTCGGTAAGCTCCCCACTGGCGTGGAACTAATTTACAGAACAAACAGGAAACTGTTCAACCTCCGTCGCCTCCAGTCCCGATCCAAGGTCGTCCCATCCTCTGTCATCGAATTACAGTATGCAGACGATGCTTGCGTCTGCGCTCACTCGGAGGTTGAACTCCCAACCATCGTCAACACCTTCACCGAAGCGTACGAGAGCATAGGCCTTGCACTAAACATCCGTAAGACAAAGGTCCTCTACCAACCTGCCCCTGCCACACAGACTGCCCCCCGTTTATCAAAATCCACGACAAGGCCTTGAACAACATGGACCACTTTCCATACCTCGGGAGCCTACTGTCAACAAGGGCAGACGTCGACGACGAAGTCCAACACCGCTTTCAGTGTGCCAGTGCAGCCTTCGGTTGCTTGAGGAAGAGTGTTTGAAGACCAGGACCTCAAACCCGGCACTAAGGTCATGGTCTACAGGGCAGCAGTGATACCCGCCCTGCTGTATGCCTTAGAGACATGAACCATGTACAGCAGGCACCTCAAAGCACTGGAGAGGTACCACCAACGCTGCCTCCGCAAGATCCTGCAAATCCATTGGCAGGATAGGCGCACCAATGTCAGTGTTCTTGCTCAGGCCAACATCCCCAGCATCAAAGCTTTGACCACGCTCAATGAGCGCCGATGGATGGGTCACATTGTCCGCATGCCCGATATGAGACTCCCAAAACAAGTGCTCTACTCGGAGCTCCGGCACGGCAAGAGAGCCCCAGGTGGGCAGAGGAAACGCTTCAAGGACACCCTCAAAGCCTCCTTGAAAAAGTGTAACATCTGCCCTTGTTGACAGTAGGCTCCCGAGGTATGGAAAGTGGTCCACATTGTCCAAGGCCTTGTCGTGGATTTTGATAATCGGGGGGCAGCACTGAGTGGCGGGGGCAGGTTGGTAGAGGACCTTTGTCTTACAGATGTTTAGTGTAAGGCCCATGCACTCGTACGCTTCGGTGAAGGTGTTGAAGGGGGAGTGTTTGCTAGTGCTCTGGGGGAGGGTTTAAACTAAAATGGCAGGGGGTTGGGAACCTGAGCAGGGGGACAGAGGAAAGGGAAACGAGGATAAAAGCAAAAGATAGGAAGGAGAAAAACAAAGTGGCAGTCAGAGAAATCAATGGTATAAATCACCATGGCCACAGTAAATAATAATTCTAATAGGTCTAAGAGCATTAAAAAAAAAACAAGCCTGAAGGCTTTGTGTCTTAATGCGAGGAGCATTCATAAGGTGGATGAATTAGCTGCGCAAATGGAGGTAAACGAATATGATTTGATTGGGATTACGGAAACATGGCTCCAGGGTTGCCAAGGCTGGGAACTCAACATCCAGGGGTATTCAATATTCAGGAAAGATAGGCAAAAAGGAAAGGGAGGTGGGGTAGCATTGCTGGTTAAAAGGATTAACACAATAGTAAGAAAGGATATTCGCTCTGATGATGTGGAATCTGTATGGGTAGAACTGAGAAATACCAAGGGGCAGAAAACGTTAGTGGGAGTGGTATATAGACCTCCAAACAGTAATGCGGAGGTTGGGGATGGCATTAAAAGGGAAATTAGAGACGCGTGCAATAAGGGCACAGCAATCATCATGGGTGACTTTAATTAATCTACATATAGATTGGGCTAACCAAATTAGTAACAATACTGTGGAGGAGGAATTCCTGGAGTGTTTACGGGATGGTTTCCTGGACCAATATGTCGAGGAACCAATTAGAGGTCAGGCCATCTTAGACTGGGTATTATGTAACGAGAAAGGATTAATTAACAATCTTGTTGTACGAGGCCACTTGGGTCGGAGCGATCATAATATGATAGAATTCTTCATTAAGATTGAGAATGAAGTAGTTGACTCAGAGACAAGGGTCCTCAATTTAAATAAAGGAAACTACGATGGTCTGAGGCGCGAGTTGGGTAGGATTGATTGGGGAATGGCACTCAAGGGTTGACGGTGGATAGGCAATGGCAAACATTCAAAGACCGCATGGATGAACTACAGAATTTGTTCCTCCCAGTTCGGCATAAAAATAAAACAAAAAAGGTGACTCAACCGTGGCTAACAAGGGAAATTAGGGATAGTATAAAATCCAAGGAGAGGACGTATAAATTGGCCAGAAAAAGCAGTAAACCTGAGGATTGGGAGCAGTTTAAGATTTAACAAAGGAGGACAAAGGGATTAATTAAGAAGGGGAAAATAGAATATGAGAGTAAGCTTTCAGGGAACATAAAAACTGACTGTAAAAGCTTTTATAGATATGTGAAGAGAAAAAGATTGGTGAAGTCAAGCGTAGGTCCCTTGCAGTCAGAATCAGGGGAATTAATAATGGGGAAGAAAGAAATGGCAGACCAATTAAATACATATTTTGGTTCTGTCTTCACAAAGGAGGACACAAATAACCTCCCAGAGATGTCGGGGAACATAGGGTCTGATGAAAGGGAGGAACTGAAAGAAATCAGTATTTGTAGGGAAATGGTGTTAGGGAAATTGATGAGATTGAAGGCCGATAAATCCCCAGGGCCTGATGATCTACGTCCTAGGGTACTTAAGGAAGTGGCCCTAGAAATAGTAGATGCATTGCTGATCATCTTCCAACATTCAATGGAATCTGGAACCGTACCGTACCCATGAATTGGAGGGTAGCTAATGTTACCCCACTATTCAAAAAAGGTGGTAGAGAGAAAACGGGGAATTACAGAGTCCATTATAAAAGATGTAATAGCAGAGCACTTGGAAAAACAGTGACAGGATCGGACAAAGTCAACATGGATTTACAAAAGGTAAATCATGCTTGACTAATCTACTGGAATTTTTTGAGGATGTAACTGGTAAAATAGATAAGGGCGCACCAGTGCATGTGGTGTATTTGGACTTTCAGAAGGCTTTCGATAAGGTCCCGCATAAGAGATTAGCGTGTAAAGTTAAGGCACATGGGATTGGGGGCAAGATATTGACTTGGATAGAGAACTGGTTGGCAGACAGTAGGCAAAAAGTTGGAATAAACGGGTCTTTTTCCGAGTGGCAGGCAGTGACTAGTGGGGTACCGCAGGGATCGGTCCTTGGACCCCAGCTATTCACAATATATATTAATGATCTAGACAAGAACTAGATGTAATATCTCCAAATTTGCAGACGACACAAAGCTGGGTGGGCGTGTGTGCTGTGAGGAGGATGCCGAGAAACTCCAGGATGATTTGGGCAGGTTGGGTGATTGGGCAGAAGCATGGCAGATGCAATATAACGTGGATAAATGTGAGGTTATCCAGTTTGGTGGCAAAAACAGGAAGACAGATTATTATCTGAATGGCAATAGATTGGGAGAAGGGGAAGTGCAACGAGACCTGGGTGTCCTTGTGCACCAGTCGCTGAAGGTAAGCATGCAGGTGCAGCAGGCGGTTAAGAAGGCAAATGGTATGTTGGCCTTCGTAGCGAGAGGGTTTGAGTACAGGAACAAGGATGTCTTGCTGCAGTTATACAGGGCCTTGGTGAGACCACATCTTGAGTATTGTGTGCAGTTTTGGTCGCCTTATCTGAGGAAGGATGATCTTGCCATGGAAGGAGTTCAGCGAAGATTCACCAGGCTGATACCTGGGATGGCAGGAATGACGTATGAGGAGAGATTGGATCGATTGGGCGTGTACTCGCTGGAGTTTAGAAGAACGAGGGGATCTCATTGAAACTTTTAAAATTCTGACAGGACTGGACAGACTAGATGCAGGAAGGATGTTCCCGATGGTCGGGGTGTCCAGAACCCGGGGTCACAGTCTAAGGATAAGGGGTAGGCCATTTAGGACAGAAATGAGGAGGAATTTCTTCACCCAGAGAGTGGTGAACCTGTGGAATTCTCTACCACAGAAGGCAGTAGAGGCCAATACATTAAATATATTCAAGAAGGAGTTGGATATATTTCTTAAGGCTAAAGGGATCAAGGGGTATGGGGAGAAATTTGGATGATCGCATTGAATGGCGGAGCAGGCTCGAGGGGCCGAATGGCCTACTCCTGCTCCTATCTTCTATGTGTATCCCCACCGACACCTGGGATTCCCTGGCCCAAGACCGCACAAAGTGGAGGAGAAGCATCCGGGAAGACGCCGAACACATCGAGTCTCTCCGCCGGGCTCAAGCAGAAGCCAAGCGCAAGGAGCGCACGTCAACCCAAGCACCCCACCCACCCTCCCCTTCAACCACCGTCTGTCCCACCTGTGACAGACTGTAGGTCCCGCATTGGACTCATCAGTCACCTGCAAACTCATTTTTAATGTGGAAGCAATTCATCCTCGGTTCCGAGGGACTGCCTAAGAAGGAGAAGAAGAGAAGACAGTAGATAGCTAATGAGTCATAAAAGACTGAAATAGCCACATTAACCCAATTTAAATTATGCTACATGGAAGAATACAGAGCACAGGTTAAGGGTCATTTCACCCATTCCACAGCTGCATTCTAGTTATTTCTAAATGAGGTGCCCATTGATAGACTATGCAAGGCTGTCATATGGAGCAGTCCTTACAAATGCACTAAACAATGTCTAGGTTAAAGTAGCACACTAAAGCGCTTTTGGAAAATTAGTTGTGACAACTGGTGTGCCTTCTACTCAAGGGCCCCCTCTTTTAAATTTGTCCTACTTTGGTATGCTTTGGTGTTTTGTGGAAGACACTAACTGAGGAAGAAAAACAAATTACCAACCTGGTAGGGTTGCCATCACTCTTCAAATGATCTGGGCAGGCTACTAGCCCACCCATTCCTCTCCAGTGTCAATGTTTGTCCACATGGTGAGTTGCTGACTTCAGCTGAGTAATGGTGGGGAGGTGCCAAATGGAGAGAGGCTGGGTAATTCTGCTTCTGAAGGAATTGCAAATCAGCCTTGTGAAACTCCTAATCTGTTTCAGAGTGGTATTGCTGAACGCTTGTCTGCATTCGACTGGGAGAGGATCCAAAAAAAGGAAGACAACAGAATACCTTAAGGAAGTGTTGCACTTAAAGGTGTAAAAAAAAAAGAGCTCTCATACTTGTAGATCACTTTTGTGCATAATGATCCCCTTTTAAACAGGCTGATATTATTGTCTTGAATGTAAATCATAGAAATTTACAGCACAGAAGGAGGCAATTTGGCTCATTGTGTCTGTGCCGGGCGAAAGAGCTATCCAGAGTAATCCCAATTTCCAGCTCTTGGTCCGTAGCCCTGCAGGTTATGGCACTTCAAGTGCACATCCAAGTACCCTTTAAATGTATTGATGGTTTCTGCCTCTACCACCCTTTCAGGCAGTGAGTTCCAGACCCCCATCTACCTCGATGAAAAAGTTCTCAACTCCCCTTTAATCCTTCCAGCAATTACTTTAAATCTATGCCCCCTGGTTATTGACCTCCCTGCTAGGGTAATAGTTCCTTCCTATCCACTCTATCTAGGCCCCTCATTTTGTACACCTCAATTAAGTCTCCCCTCAGCCTGCTCTGTTCCAAAGAAAACAACCCCAGTCTATCCAATCTTTCCTCATAGCTAAAATTCTCCAGTCCTGGCAACATCCTTGTAAATCTCCTCTGTACCCTCGTGAGTGTAATCACATCTTTCCTGTAGTGTGGTGACCAGAACTGGTACGCAGTACCCTAGCTGTGTTCTAACTTTTATGCAGTTCAAGTTCCCTGCTCTTGTATTCTAGGCCTCCGCTAATAAAGGAAAGCATCCTGTATGCCTTCTTAACCACCTTATCTACCTGTCCTGCTACCTTCAGGGATCTGTGGACATGCACTCCAAGGTCCCTCTTGTTCCTTGACACTTCTCCATATCCTACCATTTATTGTGTATTCCCTTACCTTGTTAACCCTCCCCAAATGCATTACCTCACACTTCTTCGGATTGAATTCCATTTGCCACTTTTCTGCCCACCTGACCAGTCCATTGATATCTTCTTACAGTCTACAGCTTTCTTCCTCACTATCAAACACAATTTTTGTATCATCTGTAAACTTCTTACTCATGCCCCCTACATTGAAGTCTAAATCATTGATATATACCACAAAAAGCAAGGGACCTAGTACTGAGCCCTGCAGAGCTCCACTGGAAACCGCCTTCCAGTCACAAAAATAACCGTTGACCATTACCCTTTGCTTCCTGCCACTGAGCCAATTTTGGATCCAATTTGCCACTTTCCCTTTGATCCCATGGGCTTTTACTTTTCTGACCAGTCTGCCATGTGGGACCTTGTAAGAAAAAAACCTTGCTAAAATCCATGTAGACTACATCAAATGTGCTACCCTCATTGACCCTCTTTGTTACCACCTCAAAAAATTCAATTAAGTTAGTCAGACGTGACCTTCCATTAACAAATCCTGCTGGCTGTCCTTGATTAATCCGTGACTTTCCAAATGACGATTAATACTGTCCCTCAGAGAATTTTTTACAATAGTTTGCCCACCACCGAGGTTAGGCTGACTGGCCTGTAAATACTCAGTCTATCCTTTTTAAACAACGGTACAGCGTTAGCAGTCCTCCAGCACCACACCTGTAGCCAGAGAGGATTGGAAAATGATGGTCAGAGCCTCCGCTATTCCCTCCCTTGCTTCTCTTAACAACCTAGGATATGTTTCATCTGGACCTGGCGATTTATCTACTTTCAAAGATGCTAAACCCCATAATATTTCCCCTCACTATATTTATTCCATCTAATATTTCAAACTCCTCCTCAACTACAATGCCTGCATCACCCCTCTCTTTTGTAAAGACAAATGCAAAGTATTCATTAAGAACCATACCCACGTCTTTCGCCTGAACACACCGGTTACCTTTTTGGTCTCTAATAGGCCCTACTCTTTCTTTAGTTATCCTCTTGCTCTTTATGTATTTATAAAATGTCTTTGGGTTTTCCTTGATGTTATTTGCCAATATTTTTTCATGCCCTCTCTTTTTCCTAATTTCCTTTTTAATTTCACCCCTGCGCTTTCTAGACGCCTAGGCTTTCTACAGTATTTAGCTCCCAGTATCTGTCATAAGCTTCCTTTTTTGTCTTATCCTACCCTGTATACCCCTTGACATCCAGGGGGCTCTAGATTTGGGAGTCCCACCCTTTTTGTGGGAACATATTTCCTTCTTGAATGCCTCCCATTGCTCTGACACTGATTTACCTTCAGGTCGCTGTATCCAGTCCACTTTTGCTAAATCACATCTTGGCTTAGTAAAATTGGCCTTTTTCCAATGGAGAACTTTTACTCTTGATCTATCTTTGTCCTTTTCCATAACTACGCTAAATCTAACTGAATTATGATCATTACCATCAAAATGCTCTCCCACTAATACCGCTTCCACCTGCCCAGCTTCATTCCTTAAACTCAAGTCCAGAACTGCCCCCTGTCTTGTTGGGCTTGTTACGTACTGGCTAAAAAAGTTCTGAATGCATTTTAAGAATTCTGCATCCTCTATACCTTTTACACTGATTCTATTCCCAGTTAATATTTAGGTTGTTGAAATCCCCTACTATTACTGCCCTATTGTTTTTGCACTTATCAGAAACTTGCCTACATATTTGCCATTCTATCTCCCTCTAACTATTTGAGGGTCTATAGTACACTCCCAGCATTGTGATAGCCCCTTTTTTGTTCTTTAGTTCAACTCATATGGCCTCATTTGATGATCCTTCTAACATATAATCCCTCCTCACAGCTGTAATTGTTTCTTTAACCAATGTTGCGACCCCCCCCCCACTCTTTTTTTATCCCCCTCTCTATCTGATGCCTGGTAACCTGGAATGTTAAGCTGCCCTTTCAGCCATGTTTCAGTAATAGCCGTGATATCATACTTCCACATGTCTATCTGTGCCCTCAGCTCATCTGCCTTATTCACCAGACACCTTGCACTGAAGGTATATACCATTAAGCACTGCCAAACCCCTTTTATTATCTATTTTCTAGCCTATGTTCCCTCTGCCTTCCGAACTCACTCACTAATTTTCTGCCTTCCATTTCCAGCTTTGCTTCTCTCCCTTCTGAATCCATGCTCTGATTCCCATCCCACCCCCCCCCGCCAAGCTATTTTAAACCCCCCCCCCCCCCCCCGAAACAGCACCAGCAAACCTCCCCGTGAGGATATTGGTTCCGGCTCTGTTGAGGTGCAATCCTCCCGGCTTGCACAGGTCCCATTGCTTCAGGAATCTAAGGCCCTCCCTCCTGCACCATCTCTCCAGCCATGCATTCATCTGCTCTGTCCTCCTATATCTGTACTCACTAGCATGTGACACCAGGAGTAATCCAGAGATGATCACCTTTGAGGCCCTGCTTACTAATCTCTTTCCTAGCTCCCTAAAGTCTGCCTGCAGGAACTCATTCTCTTTCTTCCTATGTCATGTGCTACAACCTCTGGCTGTTCACCCTCCCCCCTCAATGTCCTGCAGCTGTTTAGTGACATCCTTGACCCTGGCACCAGGGAGGCAACATACCATCCTGAAGTCACGTCTGCGGCTGTAGAAATGCCTGTCTGTTATAACTATTGGATCCCCTATCACTATTGCTCTCCCGACCTTCCTGCTTCCCTTCTCTCTCTCTCTTTCCCCCGCCCCGCCCTGCCCCCCAGTACAGCTGAGCCACCCATGGTGCCGTGGTGCTGACTCTGGCTGTGCTCTCCAGAGGAACTATCGCCCTCACCAGTTAGAGAGTTGGATGCATTATGGGGGCTCTTGCACTACCTGCCTGGTGGTCCTTGTCTGTCTGGCGGTCACTTATTCTTTCCCTGCCTGCAAACTCTTAAGCTGCGGGGTGCACCATAAACCACTACTCCCACTACTCCTCTGTTATATTCATTCATGTATTAACCAATTTATTTGAGAGCCTATATGTATATTTGTACTGATGTGTTTGTTTAATTCTGATGGAAGTTATTTTACCCATGTTTTATTTCCACAGGTAGTGGAAGGTTTTCTGAGGAATCATACAAGTTACAGTGACCTAAACAGTACCATTAGTCCACCTGAAGACTGGAACGTTGATTCAAGGATATACATGCTGAGCTTGCTTCCTTTTTTGATCTGTTTTGTGTTTATTCGTGATCTAAAGTACCTTGCAGTATTCTCTTTCTTGGCGAATCTCTCTATGGCTGCCAGCCTCGTTATCATCTATCAGTATATTATTAGGGTAAGTTTAACTTGGAAAAAAAAAATTGCATACAAACAAATCTTTTTTTTTATATATATAAAGCGGTTCTTCTGTCTGTCTGTCATGCCGTCTGTCTGTATTGAATTAACTCGAAAGTTATAGAGCGTACCTACACGTGTGTTACGTCGAAAGAAAGCTGACGATTCCAGAACCGTCCTAAGCGTATTTGCGTTTCGGCCGGACAAAAATTGCGCCCGCGGTA